>NW_024521428.1:812215-1412215 GCF_017590135.1 Pyrgilauda ruficollis | reverse complement strand
AAACCCGTGCAATACATATGACATCCAAGGTAATTCCCTTCATCCCTTCTCATGTCTTTAATCCTACAAAACAGATTACATTCCACAGAAGTTTTTGGTATTTCCCCAAAACAACCTCTGAGTAAACACAAACTTACCAGGATTCTTTTACGATCCTTTTCTGATAAAAATTTCACTGGTGGGTATTTCTGCGTGAAACTACAGAACATTTCAAAACAAAGAAGAAAAACTAAGTAAGTTTCAGCCTGGTTTCTTGCACATACTTCTCTTTGATATGTGAGAAACTACTCTGAAAATCTTCCACTCTTAAAAGTTCAGCTGAGAGTATATTTAGTCCTTTATTCTAAAAAATAATCTGGGTCAACATAAGACAATGCCTATGCATGGTGAAATATGAAAATTCATCTGCAGACAGTGCTTTTAAAATTTCTGCCTGATTTTATATAATGAATCATTTGACTTTTATCTTTTGAGAGCAGACTAGTGTCAAGACTGACATCACAAGATAATAAAACAATAAAACAGGAGCAGTGACTGGGCACCTTCTTTTTAACGTCTTAAAAGGCAAACAATCGTCTTAAAAGCTCTGGAACACAAAGCAAATTTTGTTGACTTACCACATTGACTTCGAACACTTCTCCTTGAAGTTTCAATGTGAAACTTACAACAAAGTTTTATTTTGCCTTAAAATTTTACAAAAACCAATATAAAATTTATAATCAGAATGTTGAAAAACCACACTTTAAGATATTTCAACAATTTCTACAAGAGAGCTTATTCAGTATGAAAACTAATCTTAATTTTCTTAGACATGCTAGACTGCCATTTACTTGATGGTCTTCAAGCTAGTAATTTAATTTTTGCATCTTCTTTACAAGAACTTATTCCAACAAAAAACCCCATAAAATAAAATTATGTGACACATGAATATTAAGTACTCTCTCAAGCTCTTGATGCTTCAAACCTTAGAAGAACTTCTCTCCTTCCCTGGCATGCATTTTGCATAGAGCAACAAAGTCCTCTGAAAGAAAGTGTGATTTTTATTTATTTATTTCAGTAATTAGCCTCTAGTCTTGGCAATTTAATAGCTCCGGTTTTCCTTAACTAAATATCAGCATGATACTGGACATAAATTAAGCTATGGTTACTCTTCTCCTCCAATGAGTCCACAGGCTAGAGATAGCCTGGTGTAGCGTACAGGAGCCAAAAATGCCAAGAGTTACATTTTCTTCTACCCAACAACAGCTGCTGATTGAAGTGACCCTGCAACTATGATCTTGAAGCACCCCCTCCTCTGCTTCTAACCTGCAGTACTGGCTCAACAGGAATTCTTCAGCACCAGAGCACAGATGCTTCGGTATTTTATCCAATTTTCATCACAGCATGAAAGCTGCTTTCAGTTTCTCAGATAGGGGAAATATGGCAATGGAACCTTCCAATGTTAGCCACACAGGGAACTGAAAAAGAAGATACTTACACTTGCCTTACATCACCATACAGGTCACTAACAACTTCTTTGATTTATGCTGAAGAAACGAAAGACAGTGCACAAGCACAATGCAGATGTGTAATCCATATCCTTTCTGAGACAGAGAGGGAAATTCACTCTCAATAGATTTATGGAGTTCAAAATAAGTTTAAGTGCCAAATAACTAGATGCAAAGCAAGTCTCTCTCCTGCATTCTGAAGCCCACTATTTTAAGGTTGCAGTAATCCAGCCTGGGGTCGTATTGCTGCCAAAGGGATCTCACAACCAGTTTTGCTCCTTCTATTACACTAGTAGCAGTTTAGAGGCAGTGGGATAGAGTCTGGCAGCCAAAAACCTTTTGGAAACAAAGTGGAGTTTATCTTGACTTGATGCTTGCTTTGATGACTACATGGCAATGCTTTTGCTGTGCAAATTCTTAATAAAAACTTTACAGCTCTAGCTTCAGTTAAACAATCTCTTGTCATGAGACTAGCATTAAGGAATTCTTGTCTTTCCTGCTTCTCAAAAGCATGAAGATGGCTTGCTTTCTAGTTTTATCAGCTTATGAAGTAAGAAAACATTGACACTAGAATAAGCTTTGCATGCAGGATCAGCTTTCAGGCATCTGACAGTGAGTAGTTATTTATTGCCACTTCACACAGATAAACAATTTAAAAAATATTAATTGCAACAACCCACATTCAGCTGAACCACCAGAGGTAAATGGCTACATTATTTGAAAAATAATAAGGCAATAATAAGAGCACCGCTTTTGTGAAAGTATCATTTCCAGATTGGCTCATACAGAGGTAAAAAAATATTTTGATTCCTTCTCCTTTTTCCTAGTGTTCTGAAACAAGATTTATCAATACACATGAAAAGGCAATAGTATTTATATGGCTTATGGGAGAAGTTTTAAATTAATGGTTCTACTCAACAACTCATTGCTCATTTGAAAAAATACAACAATTATTAAATAAAAAAGAGCCAATCAGGATACCCTCCCACAAAGGTCTTCCGTGGATGGCAGAAGAAAATACCTGAATTACCCACAACTGAAGCTGAAGGCTTACTGGACTATCAACAAGATTAAATAAATCAATTTAATATTGTAATTGGCAAGGTGGTGACACAATCTGCAATTTGTTTTACATTGCCAATATACACCTAGTTCAATCTATGACGTTCATGTGCACATCAAGAAATGAGCAACCAGCTCAGTATTCTAACTGAAATAAATTGCATGTGGCAGGTCACTGAACCTTTCAAATCAATTGTAAAACACAGAACTGATTTTTTCTCCTTTTTTTTTCTTTCCTTATAGCCCAGGAGGGGTGTGAGGAGGAGGGGCAGCTGCTCACTGACAAGACAAAACTCTGGACACCAAAGTACTGCAGGTGACAAGCACACCTCTGGCCAGCAGCAATGTTACTCTGCACCCTGTCGAGAGGAAGAGCACACAATCACCAGTATGCAATACCCCACGAGGGCTTACTGGTACTGCTTCGACAGTCCAGACTTGACCCTTTCCAATGCAGCCCTCTCCGCTTTGCCTGGGACACCAAGGGTGCCACCTGCAAAAAAGTACCACTGGCAAAAGCAGCATGTCCTTGTCAGAGCTGAGAGTTCCCACTGCCATACCAGACCTCATTCTGTGATGAAATCATCTGTTCATGAGGACACCCAGATCAGAGAACTGATGTGACACAAAGGTGAACAGACAAAGTGAGGAGTAGCACATTCCCTTACAGATCCTGAGAGAAGCAGTTCAGCCAGGCTCATCCAAAGCACACACACAGGCTAAGATGCACAAGCAAACCACTGCTCAGTAGCTGAAGCAGAGTAACTAATCACAAGTATGGGAAAAGAGTGGTAAAACATACTTTAAGTCTCTTGAAGATGAAACCAGTATGTCCTAGCAGACATAAACCACAGTAATCCATTCATCTGCTGGACTCCAAATAGCAAATACCTCCATAGGATTTGAACTTTACAGAGTCCAGCACTCCCAGCTTGTTTTAGTAGGATCAATCAGTCAGAATACCTTAACCATTACTGTCTCAGCATCCAATGCCCTGTCCTCACTTATATACGACAACAAATCATAGGTGCTGAAGTTGTATACAAAAATTTATTTCAAGCCTACAACTAGAGAACTGACTGCTACAGAAAAGAAATCGTGCCTTTGAGCTGCTTCCCAAATCCAGCAGATGACATACCTTTTTTCTAGATCTTTGATTTTCTCCCTTAGAGGTGCAACAGCCTAAAATAAAGGAAAAACATTTAATCTTTGAAGAATAAAACATGATTCACATCACAAAAGATATACATAGGAAGTTGCCTTAGAGCAAAAATCATGGCAAACAGTCTCCTACGCAGATCTTTACTGAAGACACTCCAAGAAACTTACATTTTAAAGCCTCCTTTACATTGAAAAAACCTTGAACCTTTTCCACCAAAAATCAAATCATCTAGAAAAGTGTGGAATGAAATCCTTTAACTTACCACTGAAAACAAAACATCTCAAGGCTATGAGTACCATAGTCTTGACAAGGACATCCAATGTTATGATTCCTATTTGACAAAGTGAAGTCATAAATGACTTGTCTGAGGTTGTCAGAGGTAATCTATATCCAGCAGCAGAACAATGGGACACTAATTTAAACATCAGCTATTTAAATGGACAACAGATAAGCGTACAGAGGACACAGACACAGAGAGACAGGCATTAGCTCCAGTGAAATGACTGTAATTCTCAGAACATGCTATGCAAATTTAAAGATAAATCACATTTAAATACCTAAATATGTTCTACATCAGGATTTGAGGGAATATTTAGGCTTAAGAAAATATTGAAAGGAAATTTGTTAAAAAATGTAGTTCACTTACAAAGACTTCTGTTTGCGTTTTTACGGCTTTAGAAGAGAGAATCACTTAAGCTGGGATCAGTTTCAATCTCTTTATCACAGGACCCAAATTTCTAACAGTCCTGCTGAATTTCAACAGGAGTCCCTGAACTCTTGTTTTTAAGTTTACTAAAGCCCTGTCATGAAATTTACCCTCTTGGGCTATATATAAGTTGAAAGCTGTCAGAGGTTCTAACTGGTACTAAGTGGCAGCACATCAGCAACCACCATTATTTTGTTTTATACAAATACCTCTGGTTAGAGCTAGACAATTCAGCAACTTCATAAACTGAATAAAGCTTCATATTCATGTTAAGAGGAAACAATATGGTATTATCATTTATAGTCATTAAATATTTAGCTCTGTGGAAGAGCAAATAATTCTTGAAACAGTTATTCTGATGGTGTACGAGTACAGTCTTAAAAATAAGATCCAGAAATGCCCAACTTCTCAGACCTTACAGTAACTCTGATCTACACATTGAACTTCAAATATTTCACCATTCTTAAACAACTGGAATTTTCACAATGCTTGTTGCAACACTTAACAGAATTTTTTTTTTAAATTCAAAAAAACCAACCAAAAAACCAGAGAGGAATGCAAAGACAAACTAAGAAGACAGGCTTTCTGTTGATTTTAAGCAATTTCAGTAGGCTGCTCACTGTGTCCAGAGGAACAACTGCTACATAAACCTGCTGGAATACAAGACACTATGCAGACCAGGCTACACTAGTACAGGAACACACACCCACACAAGGGTAAGTGGTATCAACCTCAAAGACCTCTCTTATCTATTTAATACTTGGTTTTATTGTTATTAGACTGGAAGGTTGAAACATTTGGAGAAAGATCCGTTGCACACATTCTCAATATTTCACAATAAACTGAGGCTGAAATGGAAATTCAGAGGCATTGGTACAGCAGTCCAGATTCAGTCCCCATGTCTACTCCAGAAATTGCCAGGACTTGTGCTTAAAGCCTTGGCACTGCACACCCACCCCAGCCACAAACATTGCTATATTTTTTCATTAGTTAAGAACAAAGCAAAGCAATTTTGGGCACCCTCAAATTTGTAATGCACCTTGTAAATGCTTCACATTTTATAAGGCAGTCAGAGGAAAGAATTTGTGTACATCTTTTAAGTAACTAATAAAACAGTTCTTGGGAGGATTCTACCACAGTCCCTGCAGCAAATGCATCAGCAGATGTATCACTTTCAAGAAAGGTTTTAATGAAAATAAAGTGGAGTCAGAAATCAATGTTAGAAACTCCACTAGAGCAAAGAACAGCTCCAAAACTTATGTACAGACACAATTCCAATGATTTAGCAGAATCAAGAGTAAGAAGATACAACTAAATATACCACTTCAACATGAAATAAGTGAAATGGAGTCCTCAAATTAAAACAGATTACAACTATTAGGAAACTAACCTCCTCTATTCTACTTTCCACCTTCTGATCCCCATTTTCTTGAAGAGACCTGTTGGCAAGGAAAGAAAAAAAAATAATCCACACCTAAGCAATAATTGCTCCATTGCATCTGCATCATATTAAAATAGCATCCTCAAAGCACCTCGAGTTAGTATTATTTAAAAAACGTAATTAGAACAAATTAAAGAGGATGGCCTAATTTTCATTGAAATCCATCCGTTTGGCAGAAACTGAACCAAGCCCACAGGAAAGACCAGTACCAATAAAAATGACCTTCATTTTACATAGAAAATTAACTGCATTTTAGAAAAGTGTCTAATTACTGGTTTTGAGTGCAAATTTACTGTGCAAAGGCCGAAAATGTCTCTTTGAGGGTCTCTGCTTCTGTATGCTTACTGTATGCTGACAAAACTTTTTCCCTTAGGCAAACGTATCCCACTTTGACTTTGAACTTTTCCAAACACATGGGAAAAACCCCAACTGCACTAAATAAAACACATCTTCAGCGACTGCCTGATGGGCAAACTGACTTCTCACACAAATGTTACTCTTCTGACATGAGGCCAAGGATGAAGTATGTTGTGGTAACTCATGAAAATAGAGTACTGTCTAAAACGCCAGTGTCTTGCACAGATCTGTGTGGTCTTATTTAGATTCTAATAGGGTAAAGTGTCTCATTTATGTTCACTTTTGAGTAAACTTTTACAAGTGTAGAATATGTATTTTTAAATTCTACCTCTTGTATTAAGGTTATGCAATTTTCGTAACATTTGTGTTACTATGCTTTTGGGTTTTTTTTTCAATTAAACCTTCTGAAAGGGGAATTATTCATCTCACAGTAGTTAAGTTTTTGCATATTAGAGGAATCATGGGTATCCAACATAAAATGCAGTTCTTTCAAGTGAAAAACAGAGCTCCTTTACTTGGGACCTGAACTTATTACACCTAGAGAAACAGAAGATCCTTTGTTAAGCAGATATATATATATATATTTATATACACACCACACTGTTAGAAGTTACAGCAATGATTCCCTTCATAACCCTCTGAAAAACTTTCACTTTTTAAGAAAGTCAACTCTGTATATTACTGAGGCAAAGACCTTACTGACCAGACTCATTTGTATCTCTAAATAATACAGTAAATTCCAACACCAAGACACACATTCTCTGAACCATCTGTTCAAACCAAGTTGTCATTTATTGCACTAGTGGCAAATAAAAACCCTGAAGATAATGTTGAATGAATTTACTATAAGGAAGTGGTATTCAGCTATCCTGGCGGATTTTGAAAATGTTTTCCCAAGTAACAGAAATTTACAAAAACTATGCAAACAACTGTGGAATAGATAGCCTTTCCTCTATTATAAGTGAGCAAGGAAAATTTGGAAAACCCCTAAGAATTTAGAAAAGTCCCCTCAAAAATAGTTCCTACTGTTTTTTTACTCACAAATCCTGCAACTCAAGGACTGGCAACTCTGCAATCTATTTCTTAATGAGCATTTCCTCCCAACAAAGGCAACCTTACTGACTGAGGACCAATATCAGTCCCTCATAAATGATTTTCACCCTCAACAGTTCTATAAAGGACATCTCAAATAAGAATTCAGAGGGAGGTAGTGGCAGAATTTATAAGTACAGCTTATCAGGAAATAAACTGGATCAGGAAATAAGCAGGAATATCAGGATCCCACACCCACCTGACCTCCTCAAACCTCTCTCTGAGGTTCTTGTCCTTTGTTAAGAAATGCTCAGCTGCTCATGTAACAGCTGCTAAGCTGCCATAGCTCACTGGTCATGATAACATGGTAATCTAACCGCTATCTCCATCTGCAACCTACAGCAGCCCAGCAGCTGCTTGCCTGACAGCTGTGCACTCTCTGCATCAAGGTGGGAAACTCCAAGAGGAGTTAGAGCGGACGACTTGGGATAGGAACAGACTCCCAGGCTAAGCTGTCCTGGGTGCATTAGAGCCTAGAGAAAATTCATTATTATTAGTCTCATTTTGTCTCAAGCTTTCCTTACTATGTGCTGCTAGGAGTGGCAGCAGAATACCAAAACCCTTTACCAGCAAAACAACATGGTAAAATATTTTGTCCTCAGTACACAATGACTTTGCTGTAGGGAACAAGCTGTCCCCATATTATCTTCAATTTCTCTTGCAGCTGTGTCTTTGCAGTGAATTTTCCTGCAGGACAAACTCACATGCAAGCAGAAATGTGAAAATCTGCATGTTTTGCATACATATTGTCTTTCTGTTTCTAAAGGAAAAAATTCTAGGGGACAATGCAAGATTTTCTGCTTTTCAGCAGTTAAACCATCAGACTCTCTACCAATTAACTGTGGAGGAGGAAAAACTCTCCAAAGCACATTTCTGATTCTAGGTACAGAAATATAGTAATGGGAAGCAGTGTGCTGCTCTTCAATATTCAAGCCCACATTATTACTGAGATACAGTCACGTCTGTGCTGAGAAAAAGCAGAATCCAAGCCTATACAAACAGGTATGCCAACCATCTGGCCAAAATCAGAAGACGAATTTGTGCAAAGAAAAGCAGATGAAGTGTTGAGTAAAATTCCAGGTGAGATCTATATCAAATATACAATTTTTGAGACTGAACAGTTGTATTTAAAAAAAAAAATGGTATCAGCTGCTTAGCAACCACCCAAGCAACAGTGTGAGCTGCTGTTTTTCTCCCTACTTTATATATATTGACAGGAAAGGTAAATTAGTTTTATTAAATATAAGGATAGTCAATACAAAAATTTTATACATTACCTCATATTGACAAAGTTTCCCCATACAGCTGGAAAATAAGAAGAGAGAAAACATTACAACGACATATAGCAGTACCTGAGGTAATTTTTTCCTATTATCATCAGAAGGAATTTAAGACAATATTAAGTATGTTAATCACAAACTATCTAAGTAAGTTACATATACATCCCCCCATATATAAGTGTCTAGAACACAGTTTGAGAGTATGGCTGGAATTCTGATGAGATTACATGGGACTGTAAAAAAAATACGCAGGAATTATCTAACCTGTAATTTGTCACTGCACACAGACTGGATAAACCAGAACACTCGACTTGTTTATTAGGGAAACTGGAAAAAATGACAAGAGCAAGAAAGGAGCCCTGTGGACCTGAACCACACAAATTAGAAACTGCAGAGTGACAAAAGACTGGCCACTACAGGCTAGAGCTGAACCAGTCCAAAGAGGTGCCTCAAGAGTCCTGCACTAAAGGTAGCAAGTGCTTGTGTGCACATATAATAGTGTCTAAATACATACATAATGTGATGTAAACACAAAAGACACCTAAGCAATATAACTTACAATGCCTCAGTAAAACTCATTTATTGCTGTTTGCATGGAAGAAAGTTTTATAGAAAGATAAATCACAATACAAAATCAAAGACCAAAAGATGTAACAGATGTAACTGGTCAGGGCTTAGGTGATTATAGGAAGACTATCAGAACACTGACTTTACTTTTAACTTTCACCTAGGAAACAGAATGCAGTTTAAAGTGAAAAAATTAGAAGCTGTAAACCAGGCTACAATGACAAGGAACACTTGACAACTTCACATCATCAAGACAAACAAGGTTAACATGGAATAGTTATGTAAGGGATTTTGCAAAACAGGCAACACAGGAAATATATTCCTAACATCTCCAGAAAATCATTCTGGAGTTGCTCTTTAAAAGACAAGGCTCAAGCTAAGGACCAAATTACACTGGGTCTTAGGGAGTAGCCTATATGCAGTATAACCATACATACAGAAAACTTCTCAACTGTCCACAGATTTTGTAAGCTGTAAAGTATTTTGCCTACCTTTAGGCTTTGCACATACATTTCCATCACTATTACTCAATGAGCTCAAGCAGGCGATGAGGTGTTACAGAAACAAAACAAAAAACAATGCTACAGTCACAGGCACCTCCCAGACAGGAGAAATTAAACATTCCGAGGAAGGAGGAGTGGGGAGGACACAAATTAGGATTCAGTAATGCAGTTGTTCTAGCCTTCAGGGGATGGGAAAGCTACTGAACTGTTTTTAAGTGCTGAGTGCTGCTGAGTAATTCACGAGTAATTCAAAAGAATCCATGACAGACTAAGAAATAAGCTGTAGGAGAGCTCTGTGTTATCTGTGGTGATACCATAAAACCACCTGTCATCTTCTGGGGAAAAGAGAGGGATGCTTTATTATATTAGAACAAAAGACACATAAAATCCAACTGAATTTTTAAATAACCTGGATTTTGTGTTAACTAGATAAAGTAAATTTAATGTGGTGAAAACAAGATACAGCTTTGAGCATAGTTAAATTCAAGCTATTTACCCTCTGGCTAGGATTTTAGAATTATGTATGATAACACAATTCTTTTAATGAGTGATGACAATCTGGCAGTTACAGGTACAGAATTCTCCAGTTAGAGAAATCCATACAAATAATGTAAGTGGTTATGTAGTGGCAGGAAGCATCTGGGTTTAGCTGGTGATGTAGGAATTAACAGAAGAAAAAGAAAAAAAGGAGTTGTCAGCTGCAACAAATACCACCCTCCCAATTTTGTTGCAAAGACAACAAATGAAGTGAAGCCACATTGCATACAAAGAACTGGCTTCCTAAAGAAAAATGTGACTTGTGTGTGCTCAGTGTCCACAGCAGGGAAGGGAAGCACAAAAAGGCATTCACATCCTTCCAGAAACACTGTTTTTGATATCTCAGTTCTGTAGGAGCAAATGACCTCCCATTAAACTTTTACGAAACGTATTGGGTACCACTGAAAAGGAAAAAAAAAAATTCAAAAATTGCAAAATTAACCACACAGGAACTATCACCCAGAGAGATCAGAAGAACCCTGAAGTCTCTCATGTGTAGAGAGATGTTGCAAAATCTCACTTCCAACATACTGACTGCCCTTATAAAGGATCTGAATGCACAATTCTAAAAAGGATCTCTTTGGCTACTGGTGCTCACATGGAGCTTATAGCAAAGTTGAAGGGATCAGAGCTAATACTTTTGTACAAGAGTGGAAATAAGGTTTGGCTGTTTTCCTTCCAAATACACAGCTGTTTATATAACAGGCTTACCCAGCAGCAGAACCAGAAGCACAACTGGCTCACAGAGGATTTCCCTGCCCTAAAGGTTAAGTCAAGGCTGGTTTGACATTCAAGCAAGAATGATGGAAACATAGAGGTAAGTAGGTCCAAATCCACAAGCCGAATGATAAAAACTACAAGCCTAAATTCAAGATGAAAATCCTTACAGGCATCACAAAACCAGTGATAGGCCCATCAAGTTCAGTCCCCAAACTCTCAAACACAGATGGTTAAAAAAACCTTCCACATCAGCAAGGTCATGAATCAGGCACTACACAAACCCAGCTTTCAAAAGCATGAGACTCCTAATGGACCAAATTTGAGCAAACAGTAACACAACCCAGAACCTCACAGTAAAAGTCAGTTTTAAAAATTCAAGTCTAAAGCCAAATCTTTTAAGCCAAAATGTATTAATCCAGGATAATAGTCCTGTGCCAATTCTCAGACTGTAGAGATTTAACATCCTCACCCCCCACAGCCACACAGAACATCCTCTGTGAAGAACTTCCAACTCATCCAACTAGAAAGCATTCATAAACATAGTCTTCCTGCCATCTACTGAAACTGTGCAGAGAAGAATTCATGATTCATTGGACTAGACAGAAGCATGACTTGTAACCTAACAATTAAGACACTCACCTACAAGAGAAGGAGACCAGGGTTCTACTTCTTCCAAAGACTGATTTTAAACCTCACCCAATGACTGATTAACATCATAATAAATTGGCAATAGGGGAGTGAGCAGAATATCTGAATTGTTGTAGCTTGTTTTAATGGCCTGTAGGAGGAGCAAAAATAGGACTACACCTATCTGTTTTGAGGTGTTTTTTCCCCTTTGCATCCTTTTCATAAAATAATGAAATAATTTTTATTGCAGCATTTTTGCAAGGATTAATTGCAAGTACCATGAAGAGTAAAGTACATTAGTCACTAACAATTTCCACAGACATTACACTTTAAAGTGAAGGCTTCCACAGAAAGACATCATGCCTTGCACTGAAATGATGAAGAACTCTCTAAAAGAGCTCTTTTAGAGGAAAGGAAAAAAAGGTTTCTTAATGCTCTAATCACAGTATTTTTATTAAAGAGGTATTTACATTTATCTGACTAAATATTAATCCCTCAGGGTTTGTACAAAACCCAAATGCTTTTCTATTTCTTTCCCCAGCCACTGAGATTAAGCTGTAACTACGTGGCAGGCACAGTCTTACAGTAAAATTGTTGTCGGTTTTCAAGACTTCTCAAACCTCTCTTAAAGGCAATTAGTCATATATGAGTAAAGAATTTGGTGTTGATTTTGTTCCTACTGAATGTATTTACATTCCTGGAAATTTAAAAGTTTGTTTAGTTTTTCTAGAGAAGCCCTGTTCTGAAATGATGCTGAATGCAGAGGACTGCAATGACTGGGATACTGTCAGTAAAGGAATAGTCCAGGAGCTATCCTTTGGATACAAACCAACCATGCCTACTTGAAGTAAAAAACAAACAAACAAGAAAATCCCCAAACAAACAAAAACAAAAAACAAACAAACAAAAAAACCCAAACAAAAATAAGTAAAAAACAAACAAACAAAAAAATCCCCAAACAAACAAAAACAAAAAACAAACAAACAAAAAAACCCAAACAAAAAAAACAGCCTCACACCACAACAACACAAAATATAAAATCTGTTAAATCACACTTGAAAAATACAATAGAAATCCCAAGTATTTAGCTGGGGTTTTGCTGAGCATCTACTATGAAATGGACACTTCAATATCACAGTCAGACTTTTAACTCTGACCAGCTGCATTTCATAGCAGGCAAGTGTTATCTTTCCAGATCCTCAGAACATAGGAATAGAACATATGTTTTCATCTAAATATCCTTTGAATTTGTCATCTGCAATAATACTTTTTGTACAGGTTTCTATCAAATACAGATTACTACACTAAGAGAACCTTGCATGCCATAATTAACTCATCCACAATAGGCTGAGGAACCAGAAAAACAACACTGTCACAACCTGAAGGTGGGAAAAAACACAATCTCAAAAGAAGGCTGTATCTTTATCCCTCCTCTCTGGGTTTCTTTAAATGACATTAAAATCAAGTCACACACTACCACAGGCCCTCAACAGTAATATACATTCAATCTGAAATTATTAGTGACATCACTAGTTTCAGCATCACATATATTTTAAAACAGATGTTTTAAAAAGCAAAACTGTCATGTAGAGTTCCAACTGTACCAAAATCAGATGCAATCTCTTTTAAAACAATATTCTTTCCCAAATGCTTTATTGTTTGCATTTTCAGAACACTGTTAAAGAAACACTTACACAAACTTTTCTCTAAATAGATTTAGCCAAAAGCACTGGGATTTTTCCCTGTATTGCTCACCTTTCAACTTCTGCTCCTCAAAATAGAGATTACAAGATGGTATTTGTTACAAATACAGCATGCAGGAATTATATGAATTGATATACAGTCATAACCAGAATTTTTAGAGCAAACTCATATGCTCTGAAAATCCAATGTGAATTGCTTCAAGTCAAACTCTCAATTTCAGAGAGATGCAACAGCATTAAAAAAGGGTTTGTTTGTTTTTGTTTTTTTTTTTCTTAAATCTGACTCTCCACAGTCACTCAATAACTTCAGTCTCCTAGAAGAAATAAGGTTTCAGTTTCCAGACTCAAACCTGACAAAAAGAGAGAACATGCAAAGGGAAACCATTAAATGCTTTTTAATACAATTGCATTAAAGTTTTGATTTAATTACTTTACATATTTAATAATAAAGAAATAATAAAGAGAACAATTCTTTTCTTTAGGAAACTATTATTTCCCACACAACACCTTGTAGCTAAATTGCAGAAATATTACTTTGATGGACTTCTCAAGCAATGGCAGCTGGGTGGCTGCACCCAGGACTCAGTGCCCAAAGGGAGATCAGTAAAATCTGGTGTCCATCAGGGGGGTGCACTGGGATCAGTACTGCTCAGTATCTCCATTAATGACACAGACACAGCACTGAGCGCATCCCCAGCAAGTCGCAGACAACACTGAGCTGGTAAGTGTATTGAGGGAAGCGATGCCATCCAGAGGGACAATGACAAGCTTAAGGAGTGGGAAAACATGAACCTTTTGAAGTTCAAGGCAAGTGCAAGGCCTTGCACCTGGGTTGGAGCAACCACCAGTATCAGTACACACTGAGTTACAAGACGACTGAGAGCAGCCCTGTCAAGAAGGTCCTGGGGGTACTGGTGGAAAATTTGGACATGAAATGGCAACACACACTTTCAGCTCAGAAAACAAATCAAAAACACTGGGCAGCACAAAAAGAAGTGTGGTCACCATGTCAACTGAGGTGATTCTTCCTCTCCACTCCACTCTCATGAGACACTTGCATACAGCTCTCGGGCTCCCAGGACAAGAAACACATTGACTTGTTAGAGAGGGTCCAGAGGAGGGCCACAACCCATCATCAGAGGGATAAAACACCTCTCTTATGAGGACTGTCTGAGAGAGCTGGCTAGAAGAGCCTGGAAAAGAGAAGGCTCTGAAGAGACCTTACTGTGACTTACTTAAAAGGGGCTTATAAGAACAATGAGGAAAAGCTTTCTAGCAAGGCCTGTAGTGACAGGACCCTTATGAGGCAATGGTGCTAGCCTGAAAGACAGTAGGTTTAAGTAAGATGCAAGGAAGCAATTCTTTACTATGAGAGTGGCAAGCCTGTAACAGGTTGCCCAGAAAAGTTTTGGATGGCCCACACCTGTAAACAATGTGAGGCTGGACAGGAGTCTAAGCAACCTGTTCTACTGAAAGATGTAGAACATCCCACCAGGGTAGTGGGGGACTGGATTAGATGATCTTTAAAGGTCTCATCCAATGCAAACCATTTTATGATTTGGCCAATATATTTCAAATCACCTTTTATAGTCTTGATTATATAAGAATAAAAAATCCTCTCAACTGTAGTTCATCTGTAATTCCAGCAGTGTGTTAATTTTCTTTAGAGAATTATTTTACTGATGAGCTATAGTCTTGATTATATAAGAATAAATCCTCTCAACTGTAGTTCATCTGTAATTCCAGCAGTGTGTTAATTTTCTTTAGAGAATTATTTTACTGATGAGAGTATTTTGCAATATTAGTGGAGATAACAACATACGATTATTAATCATAACTTTGTATTTAAAAAATCCACCTTACTGAAGGAAGTTTATGATTATGCCTTTGGGGAAAGTACAACAACTTGAATATTAAA
Organism: Pyrgilauda ruficollis; assembly: GCF_017590135.1. NCBI lineage: Eukaryota > Metazoa > Chordata > Aves > Passeriformes > Passeridae > Pyrgilauda > Pyrgilauda ruficollis. The sequence continues at coordinate 1,397,053 of NW_024521428.1, read as the reverse complement.
AAAGATTTTGGAAAAAATACACCCCTGGAAAGTCTACACAGATCTCTGTATGGCAAATAGTTCTTGTTGCATCTCCCAAACTGATGCCTTGCTCAACAGTAAAGTTCCTGCCTCAAATCAAAGACAGCAGATAGGAACTGTAGCTTTTCCCACATGAGAAGCATCCTAGACACAAAGACATAGGGTTTGCTAAGGGAAAGATGTATCTTGGACATCTTGTATCTTGGACAGCACCATTGCCACTCTATGTCAACACTTCAGCTAGTCATCAACTAGCAAAACAAAGGCAACACAATCACCAAGAAATTTCTCCACTCCCTCTTAAGAGCAAAAGCTTAAATCTTGGCAAGCCAATACTCTCCTACAGCTGTGACATAGAAAATTTGCATAATGTTGTTTCTTTACAAGAGGTAATGGAGCTTCATACTGCATGGGAAGGTAGCCAAGGGTACTTTTTTTTACATTTCAATTAGCATCATCACTTTATGACTGAATTTTGTTCTTAGTTTCCCAGATGGAAAATTCTCTTGAAATTTTCTATTAAGTCTTTTTTCCAATTCTCTGTTCACTGTTACTACTCCTTCCCGACTCATATCTTCAGCATATCATTCTTTACCACTGCTCGTCCACTGACTCATCTGTTGATAGCTAAGATTGTTTTCAGTGGACTCACAGAATGTTCCAATGGTCAGCACTGTAACAGAAACAAACTCACTTTTCCCAGCTACCTTCCACAAATCCCTTCAGGTAAATTGATGCAATAACCCCCTCCTCTCCCTGAAAACTACCAGTTTCGACCAAACTCTGCTTTGGTCAACCAACCTTAGAAAAAAGAAACAAGCAATATAAATGTCGAGAAATATTCCCCTTTGCAAAAACAGAGGGTAAAGAAGGTGAAAGCCCTAAGAGTATTTGTCCTTGAGTGGAATGATGACAGGGCTGTCTCCTGAACATGCTGTAGAAGAGATAAATACCAAGTGGAGGTAAAATATTAAAGATTAAATATTAAATGGAGGTAAGAGAGGAACCGTAAGATTAATTTCTCCAGGATGCCAAAAATTGTTTTAGAACATCATGGCTAGCAAGGCATAGTCAGAGTCCATCTATTCTGATAAACAACTGAAGCATGAACAAATTTTCATAAGCTACACGAGTACAGCTAGTTGCAAGCCTGATGAGCAGGGAACTGGAAGCTGTTACGACAGTGAACTTATCTGCACAAACCCACAAACGAAAGGCAACTTGCTGAATCAAGTTGCTTGCCAGCAAGCCTGATGTCCTACACAACCATTTTGAACTCCTCCATGGCCAACCAATCCTGACATCTAGTTAAAAAATGGCTGGAAAAGGAAGATTTCTGATACTGAATAACACTGAAACAGCCTGAAGCAATAGGGAAGGACCAACTTGATAACTGCTCTTCTATTATGAAAAGTGGAAGTAAAAGCTTATCAAAACAAAACATTAAGTAACATTTAATCTTCGTTTTGAACATATGCAAGACAAACAGCACGCAAGGGGCTGGTAAGATTCAAACTGAAAAGCTCACTCACACCTCGATATTTTGAGAAGAGAACATTGTATTCTTCCTAGCTGATGAAAATCTGACAAAAACAAATGGCTAATCCTATAAAACAAAGCATAACAACCATGGAAACTAACAATGTTGTGAAAAGTCAAGCCACTATACTACAGGATGTACTTCCCTCACATTATTTTGACATTTCATTTTTAAGTTGTTCTAATAGCTGTGCTATAACTTATCTTACAAAGGAAATGAGGTCTTAAGCTTGGATCTCATGACAGCACCCTACTATTCCATTTTCCCCTTGGAAAAGGAACAAGCCTGCTGATATACTTCCTGAGAACCATTTGATCTACAAATGAGTAAAGAGAACTGTTCTACTTTACCAGAAATAGAGCTCTTAACTTTTTCATTAAGAACATGCAACTGCCCTGTCATACATCAGAAGATTATTTACAGTAGCATCAAGATTAAAGCAAACCACGCAGACTGATGATCTGGTCTTTAAAGCCTGGGTACAAGATTCTAAGTGTATTTCCAACAACTCAAATAGGTTCTGATTCTGCAAAGGCAGTACCACTGAAGCATGGTTGCACGTCCATATAAAGCTGAATACACACTCAAAACTTCCAAGGGAGTGAGTTTAAGGTGTCTGTCTATTGACATCCCAACACACAGATTTTTAAAAAGAGAGGAACACTCTCAGCTTGCATATAAGTTATTCATAGTGTGATGAAGTTTTTTAACATTATTAATTTAATTCTCTGCTCTTTTATGATCTGTCTACATTTCTCATTACAGACAACTAAAATCAATTAAACCCACTTCACTTCTGTTCATAACCACCTCACGTTCTGAAGCTGTGGTTTCATAACCACTTATTCAAGATGATATAAGTGGAGCTCATGACTGAAAGAATTGGTTTCAGTCCACCTCCACACACCCCTCCACCCCACTTTGGTTAGCATTAGCACTCCTGCACTATTTTGCTGGGGGTTAAATCAGAGGAAAGTTGGAGCAGAAGACTTTTTCCCTTTAAAAGGGCAATGCAAACTCAGTCTCTGGGCAAGGTTTCCCACTATATGTAGCACAGTATAGTCATGCAATGTTCACAGAAGAAGACAGCACTGAAGGTGAGTCAACTAAGTCAGTTATGAAGATTATTAATAAAAAAATTGAGCAGCAGTCAGACATATTACAGAGTGATTCAGACAGCTTGCTAGCTGCAGAATCTCTAAATTCATCACCTGGGCGGTGGGGAACAACATCACCCCTTTCACCCAGGACTACAGAAAAGGTAAAGGTAAATTTTATACTTTATTCACTTCCTTTTCCCAGGAAACAGTTGCTTAAGTTACAACAGCTTTCAATTGCCTGCTACATAGAAATGCTCCTTTTGAATTCTATTTTTATACATATACAGCATGCATAGCACAATGTTTCAAGTAAATGATTTTTTAAAACTAATATAAATTAGACTTACAGAAATGAGGCATCAAATACTACCTTAATTCAAATCCAAAGTAAGGATCTTTCTGGCTCTAAGTGCTACTAGGGAACCAAGTGAAGTCCATAAAGGAATTCCAGGGATCTTAAACAGTGTGTCTTATGTCATGACAGCACTTCATTCAAAGTAAACAGGACTCCTTCGGAGACAGGCTCCTAATTGCAGACCTGCAAATGTGATGGCAACACTGCCAGCAGCACTGGCAGCTTTTATCCCATTTTACCACTGTGCACCACCTCCTGAAGCTGGAACCAAACAGCTGTTGAATACCCACACTGTCAAACAGATTTAACACAAAAGGGTGATCTCAGTCCAGACCAGCTCCTTCATCTGGCACATAACAAAGGAATTTCAGTCATTGTATGGATGGGGAGCAGTGATACTGAAGACAGCCCAGCCATCCACCACTGTGTGAAACTACCAAGAGAGCCACTCAATGACTCCTGAGAGTGAAATAGCTCAGTGTTTCAACTGTATGCAAAAAGTTCTTTCTCTAGTTTGCAAACTTGCACAGAGAAGTTCTTCGGGCACCTTTGTAACCAATTTGCATTCAAAGGCAAAAGATTTCTAGGAAATAAGATATTTTTCTAAATTACATTCCCAAAACATTTGCTCAGGGTTTCACACACAGGTTGACAAAATGGCACTATTTAAAAAGTCCTATCCTCTAGTCCAGAAAAAAATAATGTCCTTGCCAACTATTTAATTCCCTGTAAAATGTGCTCAAAGTCTGACTGCCCATGCCCTAATACTGAATGGAAATTCATGGAAAGGAGGTGCACAGCCTAAAAACACTTAGTCATTTGGAGAGTACTTTAGAAAGAAGGAATGTAAGAAGTGCCAGCACATACACCTACACCAGCTGCTCAGTTTTCTCAGATTCTCTGCTATTTCAGTCAGGCATTATCTGACTGCAAGCAGAGAGTAGTGATGATTCAGTAACATTGTGAGGAGTACCCTTTTAGGGTAGGTGAATGGGATTATAAATAATCACTTCTGAGAGAAGCAAACAAAAAATATTCTCCCTAGAATCTGACAGAGCAGTGGCATCTGCTACCATACCATACTATGCAGCTGATACCGAAGGATGTCACCACTTTTGATCTCTAGTCAGAAGATGGGAAAGCACAGCATGTTTGATATGCAAAAAATATGTTCCCATCAGACTGCAACTTATTGCCTTTTCAAGCCACTTTTTTGCCACACTGACCTGCAGTCCCTCTCCTCCTCCACTTTTTTTCTGAATCCCCAAAAAACAAGCAGTCACAGAGTTAGAAAGCAAACGTCAATTACCATCCAGAGAATACAATCAATAGCTAGGTCCCAATGACCACATCACCTGCCACTCAAATCCAGTTTTCACAGCAGCCTATTAACTTTAGTTTTGAAAACTATCATTCTTAGCAAAACATGTAAGCTTTCAAAATAAGAACTGACATTAAGCTGTCAGGATGCAAGGGACCTGAAGTCACTTGGACAAACAAACTGTCCTGAAAGTCAGAGCTGAAACACAACTTCAATGGTAACAGAAGTAACTAAATCGTGAGGTCCAGTAAAGACAACAACATATGGTAATGAAGGGAATTGCTGCGTTTCTGTGGTAGGAAACGCCACTCCTCTAACAAAATCACTTGTGTTGTACCTCTGCACCTTCCCAAACCCAAAGGGAGGTTCTGAAATGTGATGCACACACTCACCCCCAAAGCTAGCTCACCTGTACCTATGTGCCTTCATACCTCAAGAGAATGGCTTGCTCCCTACCTGACCTGACAAGGTATCGTGCTGTCCACACAGAATCTACCTGAGTCTGAAAACAAAACAGGCTAAAACAAAATAAGTTAAAATTGCAACAGAAAAAACAAGTACGGGAAGAGAGCTGACAGGACAGCATTTTAAATCCATTTTAAATCTATCTGACTCACTGCTAGTAAGTGAAGTCATAAACATCCCCGTCACTGGCTGTTCTAAGATTTTCTAAAGTACCTCTGTGCCTCTCTCCTGGCTCTTAAGACTCCAGCTACGCGCTGAGTTAATAAACAAACATTTATTTAGCCCCCAAAGGACTTGGGAGGATTTTACAAAAACCAGACACGAGGCCTACCCTGGAAAAACTTCCCCGAGGGCTGCTCACCGCTACCAGGTGGCGATCGGGGCGGACAAAGCGCGCTCTGAGGACAGGAGCGGCTGCGGAAACGCTCCCTGAGCCACGTCCCGCCCGCACCGCTCCCCGCAAGCCCTCGGGACGGGCAGGGGAGCGACGACTGACGGGGCCGCCCGGCACGGCTGCCCGCCGCGCTCGGGAAAGTTTCGGCGGGCAGGAACCCGAGCCCCGCGCCCGGAGCCTCCCGCGGGGAGCCCCTGCCCCGCCGGGCCGCGCTGCGGCGCGCCCGCAACCGGGCAGCGCAACGGGGTGCGGGAGGTGCCGCCGCCACATCTTGCTCCTCATCCTCCTCCTCTCCCTCACGGCGGGCGGAGGGCACGGGGGGCGCCGTGCCATGGGCAATGAATAGCCGTGCCAGACCCGCCCCCACCCCCGCTCACTCACAGGCGACGTAGGCGACGAAGGCGAGCCCCATGAGCAGCTTCATCCTCCTGCGGTTGATGGCGGTCAGCAGGCGCAGCAGCGGCCCCTTGCTCACCATGCCCCGCGGCAGCGGCACGCAGAGCGCCGGGCACGGCCGCGGCCACCCACGGCTCCGCTCGGCTCCGCTCCGCCCGCCCCGGAACCGCCCGCGCAGGCGCAGCTACGGCGGCGCGCGCCCGCTCCCCCGCCCGCCCCGTTCCTCCCGGGCCGCGGACGCGGCCGGAGCGGTGGCGGCGCATGCGCGTGGCCCGTGCTTCCCTCGTAACAAGCGGCTCGCTCCCGGCCGCGCGTTGCCTGCGGGGGGAAATGGCGTGCGTCCGCAGCCTCCCGCTGGCCTCGTCCGGTCTTTCAGCGTGCTTCAGGGTCGGGCGGGCTTGGTCACCTGTCCGCCCCCACTGTGGTGGTCCTTGGGTGGTGACCTGCTGGAATGAGCAGGCAGATGTGGGCACACATATACACAACACGTGTGTCGCGCCGGCACCTTCAGTGCCTGGTCCTTTGAGAGCACTGTTTGGGTCGTCCCCAATGTGCTTTCAATATCTGCACAGTAAGGAGAGCCACCTGGATGCATTTTTGCAGAATCACAGAGTACTCTTAAGCTGGAAAGGACCCACAAAGATAATGAAGTGCAGCTCTTGACCCTGCAAAGGACACCCCCAAGAGTTAAATAATGTACCTGAGAACATTGTCCAGATGCTTCTATCAGGCTAGGTGCTGTGACCGCTGCCCCGGGGAGCCTGTCCCAGGGCTTGACCACCCTCTGGGTGAAAAACCTTTTTGAGATGCTCAACCTGAACCTCCCCTGACACAGCTTCAGGCCATTCCCTCAGGTCCTGGCATTGGCTGCCAGAGAAAGGAGGTCAGTGCGTGCCCCTCCACCATGTGAGAAGTTGTAGACTGTGATGAGGTCTCCCCTCAAGGTGCAGTAGGATGACGCTGTTTGAACACGGAGGTTGGATTGGATGACCTGCTCTGGTGCCTTCCCATCTTGCCCTTTCTGTGATTCTGTGAATGAAAAATGTGAGGATTTCCCCCTTCTCCCCCACAACTCTACCAGCTTGTAGTTAATGACTTTGCCCCTGTTCAGGGTAACAAGGTTGCTGTTGGTTTTTAATCAATTACATTTTTACTGCAGCTTCTATGTCAAATTCTAGTGGCCTGTTGCAAACTGCAGATTGGTATTTGCCTGGGAGGGTACGTGCCTTCTTCATGTGTCAAAACATGTTCTCCTATCAGCAAATACACTTCATCAGAAGAGAAATCTCTCTCCACAACCTGACCTTTCCCTTGAGTAGAGCGGCCTCCACACACTTTGTAAGGGATATTCCTTCTCACACTTGCCTCCCACGGGAGAAGACTGCAGGAGCAAGTGTTCTTGAATTAAATTCTTCTTTTCAGTATAGAAATGCAGCTTGTTTACAGCAAGAAACTGTGACCTCAGTCAAGCATAGGCTCACAAAGTCAACCAGAGTTAACTCCTTATTACAAGGAGTAAAGTCAGTGAAACAAATGTGTGAGTGTCAGAAGGGTAAGTGCAGTAAGGTGCTGTGCAGAGTGATTAAGAATATCCCTCTCTGTGAGACCCATGGAAGAAAAGGGAATTTTTCAGGAAGCCTTGAGAATTGAGATTTCCTAACCCTGGGCTCTGATTATAAGGCCACTACTTTCCTCTTGATTTTTGTTTCCTTTGATTTGTGTTTGCTATACCTAACTTGCAAGTTCATTCCACTGCTTCTGGGTACATGGAGTAAAGGGAATAAGAGATCATCATTTAAAACATGATCTAGCTCCAAATTCATCTTGTGTAGTAATCTCTCAAAAAGTAGCAGAATTTTACACCAGCAGTAAATTCGGCCATCAAAAAGCTACAGCTGAACAGTGCTGCATGAAAGCTAGAGAATATTACAGGATATATTCATATGCACAATACAAAATCCACAAGCCTTTAGGGGTGCCCAAGGCACTTAACAGTTGCCCTGCCCTAAGCTGGGCTGCTCAGCCTGTGACTCAGTCACGCTGCCTCTGTGAAGCACCTTGCTTGGCACCTCACTCAGCCTCATGCCAGTTTTGCTGCAGAAACATGTTCAGACAGGCTGCAATCAGTGAGGATGGGAAAAGGAGAGCAAAGGAGCAGGATACATTATGGAACTTCATGGTGGAGGAGACTTGAACTCTGCAGGAGGCAGGGAGGCCATGCTCTCTGCAGGGCCAGCTGTCATGCGTGACACCCGGGTCAGCTGTGTATGTCACTGCAAATGAGACAGAATGTGTCTAACTTAACTGCAGGGGGTGACTGTAAATCTGTCCCATCTCAACTATAACTATCCACATGTACCTTGTAAGTACTATAAATTTCTCCAGCCCCATGATGGCCAACAGCAGGGACACTTATTTCAGGATACAGCTGGTCACATTCACAACCTCGTGCCAAGGACTGGCACCAATAGCAGAGGTTCTGGTATGTAGTGGCTGCTAAATGTGCCAGGACAGGGATGATAGAGTTTTGAGTGCTGAGTCTTAACATGCTATAAATCAGGTAGTAGGCATCCATCTGCCTTCGGGTTGTTATTTTGGTCAGGCTGATCACATGACATCAGCTAATGGCAATCTTCACTGAGATGGTTTGCAGGCACCCTGTCTCCCACATTGCAGTTTTCAGCTTTGGTTCTCAAAGTGCTTTATGACAGCATTTTGATTTTTTTTTTTGTTCACTAAATCATGGCCTGTAACACAATGGGGGATTTTGAATGATGGGATTTTTAAATAACTTTTGATAATGATTAAAAATGTGAATGCGCAGGTATAGCCTCCTGAACAACCAGTATGAGTTTAGAATTCACAGTACTCCTGCAATGTACTTTTCCTTGATACCAGATCAAAACTATGCAATTGCCCAGCTGTTGTTCCATAATTGGGAAAAAATACCCCACCAAGCCAACTGCTACAATTTGTGGAATTTTCACATGATGCTGCATGCAAGAGACTCTTCTGCCATGTATAAATACCAGGAAAATGTTTGCTTTCTGTCCCACTCATGTTTCTGCAAGAGATGATGTTCCACAGTATGATGTGGGAAACAAAAGTGAACCCTGGGCACTGAGACCTGAGCAGAGAGAGTTGCTATGTACAAGATAGCAAAATGAATTACAAAGCTCTGAAGAAAATGCAAGAATAAAATCAAGCCATTACCATCACGCTACTTTCATTTCTTGTAACTTTGGTCTCTTAAGTTAGAAAGCTCAGTGTAGCCGAGGAAGTAGCACAGAGTTGCTCAGCTACTTGTATGCTTCCTCACCATTCAGCTGCATCCTAGAGCTAGTGATGCTTACCTGGAAGGAATTGTTCTGGTGTCATTATCCTCCTCTAAAAATAGATGATTCTCTGGAGTTACACTGTTGTATTGCACAGGCACACCAACCCAGATGTATAAAGCCCAAGATAACCTTGAAAAACTAATGGCATTCGTGCATGCACATATTGTAAAACGTGATTTAAAAGAAAAAAAATAGATTGGAATGTAATTGTTTGTTTTGGTTTGTTCTACTTTTAACAACAGATCATAGTGGGGAAGGGAACTCAGACAAAAATGAGTTAAAACTTGTATTGTTTCTCTTCAGGAAAAATTAGAATTTGAGGGTTTGTGGTTTTTAGAAAGGCTAATGAAAAGAGAACATGCAGTTCTGGGAAGGGAGTCTATTCTTTTATATTAACATTTCTGAAGGAAAACTGCTAAGTGCTTCAGACAGTTATTATTTATTATCTGGATGGTAATGAACAGTTTCAAATACAACTGGATCATGACAGTTCTAAGCAGAATTGAGACAATCCCAGCCATTGAAAACTTACAAATAAGAGACAGATCATCCAGTGAATGCAAGCAAACAAGTAAGTGTCAAAGCATAATATGAAAATGGCTACTTAAATGTGGATTTGCAGAAATTATGTGAATCATTTAATGATTTAGACAGTTATTTACAAAGAATAAATTTATAACATCTAAGGAAATAATTGCATTTCAGACTACACTGAGGTCTATCTATTTTGTTAAGCAGTTTTGTTCATGTGGGAGTAGTCCCATTATTTCATTCTGTAAAATTTGGGGCTCTTTTTTTTTACACCAAGTGTATAGTAATCCAAGACACAACATTACTCAAAAAAGTTGCTTCAGGCTTTAAATTTATATACTGACTCAATTGAAAAAAAAAAAAAAAACAATAAACAGCATTCCTAAATTGTCTCACAGCATTACTTAAGCTAGTAATATAGGAAGTACATAAAGTACTTGTTCTTCATGATGCATTTTTCCCCTGAGTTAACTGAAAGCAGCCATGTACATTTTCAAAGTCAGAAAAAGATTTTAAGGTACTTTATCTATTCTGAAAGTGCAGAAGGCCACATGCAAGATCCTTTGGTAATTGGGTCAGAATGAAATAGCAGAGATAGTGCTAAATTAGTGATAATAAAAACTTGTGAGCAGTTAAAACCACTGTTCCTCAAAGTTCTTTTATCATCCATCAAAGAAGCTAGTTTATTAGGCTGGGTCAGTAAGTTACTCATTCACTGCTGTTTTACATTTCATAATTTCCCAAGCCCTTTGGAACTTTTTAATTGGTATTGCTCTAACCTAGAGCACTTTGAAAGTAATGACTTCAAATGCATCTTTGGGCTGTATTCAATATACTATATATATATATATACTTTTGGGCTGTATTCAATCCAGATCAAGATGGAATTAGTACTGAAGAAGCCCATGCCTTCCTCTGATGGTATAGAGCCATCAAATCTGTATGCCCCTGTTTACTTTTATATCACTGGCCCAGAAAGTGAACAAAAATAAACATGCCCTGGGTGGGCCAGGGATGTATATGCATGTACTGTGCATGTGGCATAGTGGCTGAGGGCTGCTCCTTGTTAAGAAAAGCCACTTGGGGTTTATGCTGGAAGTCTGTGCTGGCCACTATATCACTAGAAAGAGGGAAATCCTGTTCCTTCTGCATCTTTACGTGCAGTAGAACTTGCTGGATGGGACTTTACCCATGCTAGCAGTGTGCTTTGTAAAAGGTCTGCCTCTCCTTTCCTCATGCAAGTCTCAGGCAGGTGACTTACAAGCCGCTTTAGTGGTAGTGCTCCTGTTTTACAGCAATGTGAGGATTATCATCTTAATTGGGAATCAGGAGCTGATGCTAAGTAACTGAAGGAGCAGGACTGCAACATGCTGGACTACTCTTCATCTAGATATTGGTGTTTTCTCCTCTGAGGCAAGGAAAGTCAGTGCTGTTCAACTTCTCTGAGGCTGTCAATGAAGCTGAAAGTAAATAAGGTCATTAAAGGTGTTCAAGAACTTATACAGTTGAATTTATAGAAAGACATTACTGAGAAGTGTCTGTATCACAGTGCAGTTGAATTGCATTTGGAGTGCAAACATTCCAAAACTGCTGTTTGGTGTTATTACTCTCATGAATTTCTCTAGCTATAGTGTCAGAGAAGTTAGATGGATGACAGAGGGAACATGACACACATACATTTCTGGAAATGTAGTACAGAAGCATTATTAAGTTTATGAAGTCCTTAGCTATGACAGTCCATGACCTTATGAAGAGGGATCTAGGACAGCTGCAAAGAGAAGAACATCATGTATCATGTATCGTCTGAGTGATGGGGCAAAGTGTACCCTGAGCATATTTGCAGGTGACACCAAACTGGGAGAAGAGGTTGATATGCCAGAGGGCTGTGCTAACATCTAGATAAACCTTGCCAGACTGGAGAAATGGGCTTACAGGAACCTCTCAAAATTCAACAAGGAAAAGCACAAAGCACTGCACCTTGGCAGGAACAGCCCCAGGCAGAGTACAGGCCGGGGGACAAACAGCTGGAGGTCCTGGTAGACACAAAGTTAAACATGAACTGGCCATGTGCCCAAATAGGAAGAAAGCTAGTGGTATCTTGAGCTGCATTAAAAGGTGTCTTGCCAGCAGATGAAGGGAAGTGAGCTTTTCCCTCTACTCAGCTCTGGTGAGGCCACACCTGGAGTGGTGGGTCCCGTTCCGGGCTTCCCAGTACAAGATGTACATGGATATACTGCAGAGAGCACAGTATATGGCTCCTAAGGTGATTAATGGTCTGGAGCTTCTCTCATATTAAGAAAAGCTCAAAGACCTGGAACTTTTCAGCCTGGAGAAGAGAAGGCTCAGGAGGGATCTCATCTGTGTGTACGAATAACTGAAGGGAGAGTCTAAGGAGCATGGAGCCAGGCTCTTTTCAGTGGTTCCCAGTGACAAGACGAGAGACAATGGACACAAAGTGAAACACTTTGGTTCCCTATGAAATCAATAAACACATTTGTACTGCGAGGGTGACTGAGCACTGGCACAGATTACCCAAGGATGCTGTGAAATATCCATTTCTGAAGACACTCAAAAGCCATCTGAACAGGAACCTGGACAACTGGCTATGAGTAGCCTTGTTTGAGCAGGAGAATTGGACTAAATGGCCTCCACAAGTGTCTGCCAACCTCAAACATTTTGTGATTTGGTGTTTACAAAGCAAACAAAAGCACAGATCCACATATTTTACTTAGATGTGTGCTTTTGATCTTTTCCAGGATACAGCTGAATAGATACAAAACCAGGCAAGTGCCTACCTTTGTATAAACTAGCTTTAGTTATCTCAGTAGAAATATTCCTGTGAAGAAGGACAGTAATGAACAGCCTTGTGTGTAAACTTACTCTTGTTTGCAATTACAGGCTTTAGAATTATAGCCTATAGTCAAGGTAATTTACAGTATCAAATTTCTGTTTTAAAGTGAGGAGGATTAGGAATTTCCAGATAGGTTTTCCAGTAGCTAATGAGATTTAACCAAATAAATTTTCACTGCTGCCTTCCAAAGTTAAATTATGGTCTTACATAAACAGTAAATTCCCCTGGTGAATACCAGCTAAATGAATTTGGAAATTGTTTTGCAGCCCAACAACCTACCAAACCTAGCTAAAGAAGCTTTGAATTTTCTTGTTATACAGAGAATAAATTCACTGCTAGTGAAAGCAATATTCCATAGATTTCCAAATCATCTACAAGCAATGTGAACTTTTGAGTATGAAACTTATTCATAGGAAAAAGGACAATTCTTATGTGCATATCTTGTGCCTCTCATTGGCACTGAAGATTTATTACTGCAGTGCTTACTAAAAACAACAAGCAGAAGACCACAAAGGTCTGATGTATACAGCATTTACATTATTAGATCAAAAATAATTATCAGAAATTTGTCTTTCCATGTTATGCCAAGGCTTCCATGGGAAGGTTTTATGAATAAATAAGTTTACATTTATCATAGGCTCCACACTGGGCACTTAAACTAAGTTGAAAAGGCCAGGCTTGTTTTGAGCATATGACCTTACTGGTTTATTCAGCCTTCTGCTTTTAGCTATGGAAACCATACTGTGAGGTGACTCCTGAATTGAGGAAGGACTGCAATGAAGGCAAAGCTGGCACATACACCTGAACTACATTCGGGAAATATTCCTAGGTCCTGAACTTTCAGTGTGTGGACTATGTTGAAGCATTCTGCAAAAGGTTCTGAAAAAAAAAAAAAAAAAAACAAAAAAAAAAACATTAAAAAAAATCTATTGTCAGATTTACATCTGAAGTCTGGAGGAGGCTGTAGATCAAAAAGGTTTGGAAACCTTTCTTCTACGCGCACGTGATAGGCTGACTAGGTACCAATAGTATCTCAAAGTCTAGTGCAAGTTGAAAGGAAAGTCATTATGTTGAATAAAGTCATTGGTAATTCCAGCAAATAGGTGGCTCAGGAACTTGTCTACTGTATATACAAAAGCATTTTGTGTATTCCTAGTTGTACTGGATAGGTGCAATTCCAGATAGGACAAATGTGCCTGCATAGATTCTATTGGAAAATTGCTCCCTTGCCAAGATAACTTAAACTGGTACCCTGAAAAGAATCAGGCAATATTGGTAAGATGAGCTGTTAATGTAGATTTTGCCCTAATATCTGTGCTGGTGATGGCTGTGATTTTTTTTAGCCTAGGTACATGCCTGTATAAATGTATGTATACATTCCTATGTCTCTCTATGTCTCTCTCCCTGCTCTCCTGTCTCTCTGGTCTATTAGTAATTTTTTAATCACCAGCTTGTTTAATCTGAAATAGCATAGCTCTTAGAGATATTAATTTCCCCTACATTTATTTGTGGTAGGCAGATGGGAAGAATATATGTTATTCTTAAGTCATGTTAAGCAGCAAAAATTCCATGCAGGAGAAAGACACATATTTGTGTCTTTCAAAGAACTCTTTGACCATGAGAATTCCAATCACATCTCACAATTTGTTAGATATGAAACAGTCCAACCACAAAACACAAATACTTTGGAGACCAGGATTAATGAGCTTTCATCTTCCTGGAGTTCCAATCCTTTTTGCAAAACTTAAGAGCAAAGAGTGACAGCTTCCTGGAAGAAAGGAATAAGCCCTCAGAAGAAAAGAAATCTACAGAAGATGGAAAGAACTATGGAAAGAGGGAAAGGAAAAGAAAGTAGTCTGTTGAAACTGTGCCCAAATATCTTGAAATAAAAGCTTTAATACCCATGTTTCTCTCAATAGTTTTGAGAACAATGCCAGATGATAACAATCTAAAGTAGATTTCTGATCCTTTTTTTTCTCCTCAGACCCAGTACTCCCTGGCTTTACAAAAAGAAGAGTTTGTTTGTGTGAGGAGAATAGAATGAAGGGTGACATCCACATGAATGGCACTTGTGTGCCTTGGCTCAGCCCACCACTCTCACCCAAAGTGAACTTGGCTGTAGAGACTCCAATTACTCATTCATCTCATGTGGCCTCCATTTGCTAAATCCAGCCAACTGGAGAGCAAGTGCAAGTAAAACCAGTTTTGTATTCCATCTGTGCCATTCACTTCTCTTCTGTATGGTTTTCACATGTCAACAGACAGTGAAAAAGAAAATGCATTTGAAGGCCTTGTTTTCCATTTTCATTTTTTAAAGAAAATGATCATACTGAAGTATCACATCCAGAAGCTTTGTCTAGAAATTGGTGTCCTCTTCTCCAGAAATTCCAACATTATATTCCTAACTACCTTTATAATTTATTTAAATGTTTATAGCCAGGTAGACATTGTTTACAGCACCTAACTTAATCTTGTAAGACTGCAAAGTCTGGAATACTGTTAGAGGTGCCACTCTTCACATTTGTCTAGTTTTAGTAAAGGCTTTGCTCATACATTTATGGGCTGAGGCACTCTCTGTGGTTGCTGAATGAAATAGCTATGCCTGAACCAAAAATTTGTTGAAACCCCAGCTGTTAAGTACCTCTGATACCCTTCAACATAGTCATGCACTATGCACTTTGGGAAATAGTTACAGTTTATCACCAAGGACAGAGAAACCTCTCCTTTTAGCTATAGTAGCTGTCTGTGTTGTACCCTGCAGTTAGGTAGGATGCTGTCTGTAGGACCATTGTCCTCACTGGGAGCTGAAGTACCTAGTACCAAATTCCTCTTCTTGCTCACTGTTTTCATCTCAGACCATGCATCAAAGCATCATTGGAGTGCAACAGCTGCTACAACAGCACAAAGATCTTCGTGCTCCCCAGCTTTCATCTGTCATCTAGTATGTCCCACTGCCAGTCTTGGTGAGTCCTTTGGGTTCAAATGCTCACGGTTCCACCTGAAGAGTGGCCACGTGCTGGTCCTGAGGACACCACAGTCAAGCAGTAGGGAATGGCAACACTCCAGAAACATGAACACCTGACAAAAATTTTCATCTTCCCTACATAAACCTAAGCTAAGATGCTGGACAAAGTAAGTAAAAATGAAGACTCTTTAGGAAGAGGGGTGTAGAGCTGGTGTTGCGGATTAACCACGGAAGATAGTTCAACCCCATGCAGCTGTTTGCTCACTGCCCTTCCATAATCCACCTCCCCTGCTGTGGGAAGGGGGTAGAATCAGAAAGATTAAAATGTGAAAACTTGTAGATTGAGACAAAAAGACTCTCATAGGTAAAGCAAGAGCTGCGTATAAGCAAAGCAAAATAAGGCATTCATTCAACACTTCTCATGGTCAGGTAGGTGTTCAGACATCTCCAGGAAAGCCAGGCTCTGTCACACTAAGGGTTACTAGCAAAGATGAATGCCATAACTCCAAATATTCCTTCTTCCCCCTTTTCCCCTCATCTTTTATATCTGAACAAAACTTTATGTGGTCTGGGATATCCCTTTGGTCAGTTTGGGTCATCTGTTCCAGCTGTGTCCTCTCCCAATTCCTTGTGCAGTCCCATCATCCTCACTGATGGGGTGGGAAAGAGAAAAAGCCTTGACACTGTGCAAGCCATGTCAGCAATAGCAAGAATACCCCTGAATTACCAATACTCTTTTGGTCACAAATCCAAAACACAGCACTGTATAAAGTGCTAGGAAGGAAATTAACCCTGTGCCAGCCCAAACCAATACACATGTGCAAATGAGTGCATGAAGAAGGGCCTAGGAAAGGTGTGGGATGTTGACTGAGTTTGTAGCATAGGCATCATGGTCTATTACATTCCATGCTGTCTGTAGATGTCAGTAGACCACTGAGATCTACTCACATGGGGCTGCAAAAGCATGCTCTGTGGTCTTGAGTAGGGCTTTCCTGCCAGGGTTTGTACATGGACATGGAAACAGCATCTGGCTGTTGGTTCACTTGGCCTGAAAACTCAGAAGGTCATTAATATTCATTAATCAAATAGAAGAAATGCAGGCTGAAAGGAGAGGGAGAGGATACTAGGAAGAGTTGTAGTGCAATAGCTTTTAGTACTTCAGATTTTTACTTTTATTGGCTCTTTCTGCAAAACATTTATTTCAGCACTGAGCCTGTTCCTGGGTATTGCTTCTGCTTGAGATTATTTTTAGTTTTTTACTCTTCAGCTTTTCATTTGTTAATTACCCCCCAAACACACAGACACTACCTTCCTCAAATATCTTTCTTTTTTTTTTATATACCTGAACAGTTTGGAAGTCAGAATCCTGAAAATAGTGAAGTATGCTATGTAAGAATTTTTAAGTAAGAATTTTTAAGTAAGAATTTTTGCATCCCTGCAGTAAAGCCAGAGCAAGGACTCAGTCTACAGCTCATATCTTCAATTTACCCAGTGAGATCCTTTGCCTTGAACCTACTCAGGTTTATTATTGGAAATCAATCACTAACTAAAAGTGAGCCAGTTAGGGGATTTTTTTTTCATCCTTTTGATGTGTATAGTATTTTCATTACCATATTGCAAATGATCATCCCAGTTTACAGATCAGACAATCTCAAGAAGGTAAGTAAAACCTTTAAAACAATTAATACAAGACACTGAAAAACTGTTTATGCTTCCCATTTTTTTAGATTTCAGTAGTTTAATTGCCTCTTGAGCCCAATGAAATGTTGGTCTCTGTTAGATTGCAATAGCTAAGGCTCTGCTCATAGTAATTTAGAAATGCAAATAAGGTAATTATCATCTGACCATACAGTTTCCAAATAAAGCCTGGAGAAATGTTATTTAAAATCTCTTCCATCAGCAGAAGTGATCCTATAGTTTATATAATTCTACTTCAATCTGATAAAATTAAGAAATGTCTATTTCTGATCAACTTACTCACAGACTGGTTTGCAAAAGAGAGTAATTTTTTATTTATATATCACTGTCTCACTTTAATCCTCTAGGAGCAAGTTAACTCAAGGAAAGGGAAGACAACAGCTACTGAGAGGCTTCAATATTCAGTACATTTTAATATGTTGCCCTTCTTCCAGAATATACTTTTTAACAGTTCTTCTACTCTCTGTGAATTTAATGGGGGTTGTACATACAAAACATGCCTTTTATGAATGTGGGTCATTAAAAAAGTCTGTAAAGACCCTCATACATTAAACCAGATGAATTCCTTGAGGTATAAGTAAGGAAGTAAGGAAAGCATATTTCAAAAAGGTGAATAATTAAGTGATTTGTTGTAGACACAGAGTTAAAACACCTGTTTAATGACCATATCATAGAATGATTTAGGTTGGAAAAACCCTTAACATATCAAGTCCAATTATAAAGCTAAAACTGCCAAAATTACCACTAAAACATGTCCCCAGGTGCCACATTCACATATTTTTTTTAACATTTCCAGGGATGGTGGTTCCACCCCTTCTCTGGGCAGACTGTTTCAATGCTTGATGGCCCTTTTGTCAAGAAATTTTTCCTAATATCCAGTCTAAACCTCCCTTGACTCTACTAGAGGCCATTTCATCTTGTCCTATTGCTTTCTACTTGAGGACAGAGACTGCAGTTCCCTCAGCTGTTTATCATAGCTCTGTGTTCTAGATTCTTTGTCAGCTTTGTTGCTCTTCTTTGGATGCAGTGTAAATCCCAAACTGAACTCTGGATTGGGAGATTGGTAACAAAGGATCCTTGAAGGCTGAAACAGAATCTTGTCTGGCTGTTCTAAGAAAAAACTGCATCGCTCCCATGTGGACCTTTTCCAAAATAAATATGGAGACGCTAAACCTGCTACCAAACATGAATTCCAGAAACCCCTACTCTTCTGTACTTTGCACTGAAAAAATGCATTTGCAGAATGATAGTTCTTTTGTTTCCTAAAGGCTGTATCTGGAATTCACATGTAAGCATGTGTTACAATTGTGTAATTGTAACACAATTACAAACTACAAATTTTTTCAGACCTCACTTCAGCTGTAACTGTGTTGCAGAAGCTAATGCTAATCTACTGCTAAAGCTAATCTATTAAATTGAAAAATAGGAGAAGAATATTCATCCACCCTACAGCACTATAGCAAAATGGTTCATATGATATAGGTGAACTCCTTGCAGGTTCTGAGTCTACTGGGAATGCAACTTACTTGACACCAAGACCACATGAGTCAATTTAGAATTCATTGTTTGGATGGACTTTGCTCTGAGCTAGCCAATTCTCCTCATACTTTATGCAGATAATTCAAGGCACGGGGTTATAGCTTCAATTCTGGGGTCAGATGTCTAAGCATTAGCCAATTGTGGGATTCAAGTTTCAGGTGATTAAGTCCATTGTCAGTTCTATCTCAAAATGTATACCAGGTTTCCACAAGAGCTAGTTCTCTTTTGAACATCCTTCATTCTGACTGGCCCTTTCTTGCACCAGCTATCATCAGGGGACTAGATAAAAAAAAAAAAAAATCTTCCCCCTTATTTATAGTGAAAAAGAGGAAAACTGGAGCAACCTATAATATCATGGGGTTGCAGGTTGGTGTGGTTGCACAAGAGCAATCAAAATTGGTATTACATGATTTAAATAACAAAGCTGGTATCTGTAAGCTTGTAGGAATGCCTACTTTATTGATTCATGGGGATTTTATAAAGAACTTCATAACAAGGCTCTTATCTGAGTCTCTTGCTGATTTTTCCGTCTAAATTAATTTGGTAGTTCAGCTGTACTCAGCTAACTAGTTATCTAATTATAATCTCACATTCTGATTCAATGTTTTTCATTGACAAGGAGTCTGAATTCCATACTAAGAATAAAGACTTGTCTGACTTAAATTGTGTGAGTATATATTCTTTTTCCATCTGTCACTGAGAAATAGGATGCATGTCACCAAAAATACAAGTCTCTATCCATTTTTAAACACAACCAGATGGCAGTTTATTTTTCCATTTTTCTGGGATTCAGTATTCTCAGATAGCGTGTGGTTGACAAGTTTTCTTACAGCCACATGTCTTTTTTGACCACAGAGCAAACAGTAAAATTTACTCTAAAAGTATATTACAGTCATTCTAAAAATATGACTGTAATATGCTCAATTCCACTTGAGCTGTGTTCTCACTTTTTTCAAGAGATCATCACCATTTAGGAGAACCCACACTGAGTGCTTGTGTTGGAAATCCTGAGGGTATCAGCATATTCCCCTCCCCTCCTGGGAGTTTGCCTGCCTGTGCTTGGTGTCAAGGATGTAGCTGTCTGTGTTCAGGCTGGCTCATTGAGAAGACCTCTGTGAAAAAGAGATTGAAGGTGCTCTAAGGGTCCCCATTCCTATCCTTCAGATTTGCTTTTAAGCTGAGTTTCTAGGCCCTGTCCCCACCTGAGCTACCTTGCAATTGTGCCACAGTCATGCCCATCCCCAGCTGTGGACACTGTTGATCCAGACTCTGATCTGACATGTTGGCTTGACTCTGTGACTTGGTCATTCTGCTTTGTCCCTGTGACCTTGTCTCATGATCTGAACTCTCAGCCTAGCTGAGTACTGTCACCACACCTTTGCTGGTTACCTCAGTCACGTACTGTGGCACTTGACCCTTGCTGTTATGGCCACTCTGTCTGCCAGCTGCTTCATCATCCTTGGTTTCCCACTGCCTTTTCCTTATGGCACAGTTGGACCTTGCTGCTTCCTGACAGGGAGATTCATGGCAGCAGGCATGGTTTTTTAGCAGTAGCCTGGGTATCATACTGTGCAATGCCTGCCTGAAGACAAAAAAGGCATTTGAGAGGTGAAGAGGGCTCTTGTGCAGGATAAGGGATAGTCATGCTAAGACCTTGACAATTATTTCCTTTGTAATTGTGCCAGAAAAAAGTTCTGTCTTCCCCCATCACCCATCCACTGAGATATACTCTCAGCAGGGTAGTAATGTTACTATTTGACCTACTAAGAAAAGGCTGAGGAGTGTATTCTGGACTGCATGAAATACATGGCACCTAGAATTTTCTAACATGGCAAAAAAAAAAAAAAATCATGCACCCTCTCACCACTGTACTTAAAAAAGCAACATTTTACATATGCATTAGACTGCAATTTTTACTTTTGATGTGGTTGGGGTGGTATTCGAGTTACTCAAACAATGATTCTGTGCTCCTTACCAGTAAAGTCAAATCCAGGCAAGTGAGAAAGTTTGTCCTATAATGCTATGCAACTATGCTTAGAAGTACATATGCAACTTTTTGTCTCTCTGAGCAGTTTGCAGTCACACTTTACACTAGATGAATACAACTACCTAACATGCAGGTGGTAAAATCACACTGGAGCCAATGTGATGGGGGCAGGTGTGGATTACATATCTGACGATAAGTAAATACTTGTGGGACTACATCAGCCTGCAAGGCTGTTTTCCACTATTTGCACCATCGACCTTGACTACTGCATTGTAGGATTGACCTTCTTGCCTTTTGAAGGTTTTAGGCTTTTTCTATAGTTTTCTCTCCTTTAAATTCTTTGTACTACTACATGTTTTGTTCCACGTTAAAAAACTTGTAGTTTTTACTTTCTAGTAATACCTTCTTAAAGCTGAGAAGGACTCTAGTGCCTGCTATGTATGGCTTACTTTTAAAAGTCTAGATGTTTTCAAAAACAGTTTCGTTACCCAGGGGTCAATCTGTGTCAGACTTTATTTGGAAAACACATATTAGTGATCCATCAACAGCTACTGGATTACATTTATACACAAAATTATTCACAAAGAATGAGTTTTTCTGTAGCAACTTCCCAGGAATAGCCAGAATTCACACTGGTCACATCATCACTATAACAAAGTACTGCAAGCAAACCAGCTCCATAGTGGAAATTTTGCTGTGAGACATTCACTCTGAATTATGCATTCTTTATATGTTCTGCATACATGTTCTGGTGTCGACCAGGAGGAAATTAAACATTTGAGGTAAAAGCATAAAGGTAAGAACTGCAGTGTGTGGAAAGTAATAGACATCTTCCTCTGCTTTATTTGTTGTGTAAACAGTGTAATTTTGGCAAGATTTTACAAGACTGCCCAGCAAGCTCATTTATGCATTGCAACCCTTCCCCATCTGCCAAGAGGCTTCTGCCTCTGGGATTGTATTACACTAGGGCTTTGGCATATTGTGTATTTACATTTGTCTGGAGGGTTTCCCACAACCACTGCAGCTCACTACTCTCATAACTACTATGATAGCCTCCGTCACAGTGGAGTTAACCCAGTTGCAAACATAATGAAAATATGGTATCAGATCACTAAGATTAAGAGTATGTTAGGTCTGGAGGTCTTCATCCTCAGGATACTGTAGTCTAGACCAGTGTGACTGTGTCCATAGAAACACTGTCCCAGCACAAATGTGTTAAAAAGTACTGTTCAGTGAACTCATTCAGAAGGTGCTCTCTCATCTGCCTAGAGATGCCATCTATGGCAGTGACATGAAAACAATGCTTTATGTAAGTAACTTCCAAGCAGTTATTCATTATAAATGCAGAGTTCTGACAGCAAAAGCAAAGAGCATTTGGCAGCAAGAACTTAATAAGAATGTCATTAAGGAATTCAGTCTGCCAACCAGCACGTGCTTTGTAGTGCAGTGAGCTGATTTCCCTGCCTCCTTGCCTCTTTTTTTGGCTGCTAATCATAAAAATGTCACTGTAAGTATATTTTCCCTCTTGATATGTTTTACTGGTACCATACCACAGCTTACCAGAAGATTGCTGTCAGCTCCTGGTAATCTGTATTCTCTGTCAGTGTCTCTGAGATATAACAGAAATAAAACGAAAAATGCACAACACAGGAGAAATACAACAAAGCAGCACAAGCCTGATAATACAGGGGTTGGAACAGGAGGACTAGTGGTATCAACATTTAGTTTGTCTGCATATTCATTGAATGTATTTGCAAACACAAGCCCATATTTGTGTAGGTGCTTTGCAAGGTATTAACCTTTGGCAAGGAATAGCTGATAAGAATGATTCCTGATGAAAACTGTTTATATTTCCTTTACTCACGCTTATTCAGTGTCACAGTAATGAAATGGGTTTGAGATTAAGGGAATAAACTAATTTTTAAAACCCCATGGCTCTTTCTTGGCCTAGACAAAGTAAAACAATTTTATCAAATGGCTGGAACGAATTGATATATTGGTTGCTTTGGAAAGGTTAATCTGCAAAATTGGCATGTAGCACTGAGTCTTGGCATGCCATATACCATCCTATGCGGCTGTACAGAGACAAAATATAATTTAGTGCTCTAGTCTTGGTCCAAATTTATCTGTCTTTTGATCAACAAGTGAGAATGTATCTACTATTTCACTATAGGGGATCTGCAAAAAAGCGTATCAGTTCTCTTTAAAAAATTAAAAACAGAAGAAGAATAATAAAAGCCTCAGGTCTGGAGAATGAGCAGCACATTACAAAGAATTTTTTCTGGGTTTACTTTCTAATGTTAGAAATATCAGGAACAGAAATATTGACCCTTATACATTTGCTGAAAGATTTATTCAGAATTTAGTTAAAAGTGCAGAAGTGTTGAGTGATTTACGCAGATAGTACTTCTTGGGAATAGTTTAATTAAATGAATATAAACTATTTCTAATAAAACCCCAACAGATTTCTCAACTGAGGTGTTTCAAACAGTCTGAATAATGATCTCATTTGCTTTATCTGGTAAGCCTGATTTCCTTGATATGTCATATCACAGCCCTGCCATTTCTCACCATTTACTTTAAAACCTATGTGTGCATCAGAATTTTGAACTTCTAGTTTCTATGATTTATGTTCTATATCTGTTTTTATGTCCACATATTGAACAGTTAGATTAATAAATGGTAATTTATTGCAGTTAGATGACCAATGACTAATTAGTCCAGAGAAGATACCCATTTTCTTCTGGATTATCCTCTCTATCCTACTGCTTTAGATGCTTTAATTGTACTGACTAGTTTATTTTTGTACTTCTTTCAAGAATTCCTTATGAGCAACTGAATTCTAACAGTGCTAGTTAGAAGTGACTACTACCAGTACCTTTGACACTTCTACACATTTCTCTGACTTTTTTTTCCCCTGTTGCTGAAAAGGTAAGATTCATATTATTAAACTCCCCACCCTTTAAAAAAATTTTGGCTCTAGTTCTTCCTTCACTGAATTTGCCATCTTTGTAATTAGTGTCATTTGAAGAACTGTCAGTTACTAACCCAGTTCCAACTCCACCAAAGGGCAGAGTGATTCTGTAGGAAAGAAGTGCTATCTGTACTAATAACCATAAGTGACACTCAGGAAAACTGGATGTTCTGAGGAAACTCTGCATGTTGCCAGTTCTGTCTGCCATTCAGCACTAATGAAAGAGTTGATGACCTTGCTGCAGCTAACAGATGCTGCAGAAAAGGTTGCAAGGCTATTAAATTAGGAACAGAAATACAGTACATTATGACTAATTGAGCATGTTGGTTCCTGTTGCGATTGTGATGCTGCTGGTTTGATAATGAAATTTCTGCTGAGAGTTTCTGAAGCCTTCTAGAGTTCTGACATTGGAGCAGATGAAAATTTCAGAATAGTAGCTATTTCTGATGTAATGTTAATGGCAGCACTGACAGTCCTGGTGACAATGAAACTGGGAAGAACAGCCTGCTAAAGGCTAAGAAAATATTAGGTGTGCTCTGCTATGGAGAATGCTGGATTTCTGTCAGAGTAGTGTGACAAAGTGGGTTGGAAGGAACCTTTGGGTTCCACCTACGCACTTGCCCTACCTTACATTTCTGGAATTATTTGCCGAGCTCCCAATGGGGACTCTGAGCTCTATATGGAATTGCTGCAGTAGTTCCATTCCTTCAATGGAAGGGGGAAACTGTCTCTCCAGTATGCTTGATTCTTCAAAACACTTTTTATTTCTTCACCAAATTACATCAGGAAAGACAATGTTTCCCTTAAAGCAACTGCTTTCCATAAAGATTGCTTTATGGGGAGGAAGGGTTGATTCAGAAAGTTCAGGAAGGGTAGTGATTTCATCAGTAGAAAATCAGTTTCACTAGGACAGCACAGCTGAACTCACAGCGTCTTGTGGTATTACAGTTTTGGAAAGAAGAAACCCTAAAAATCTCTAGTGGTGATAATTTCAGAGATAAGGAATTGTCCTTTTTTAAACATATTTGAGTTTTGCTGCAAAGAAAGAATTGAAAACTGTCTTCTCTCCATACTTTGTTTTATGGGCAAATTAGGAATATTCACTTGCTAAGAAGTTGCTAAGACACCCAGCAAGTTAAACACAGAGATCACTAGGACCATGGCAAAAAAATTACTTAGTGCACCATGATTCTTCTCTGTCCTCTGCCTTCCCCTGAGCCCTCTCTCACAGACATCTAGAACATAGGCAGCTGTTGTATGTATTGCAGTTTGGCAATTATTTCTTATTTACTGACTTAGTCTAGTCATTCCAGACTGGAGAACAACTCATTGTTGGGTGGGACTTGAGTAGGTATTGTAGTTTTCAGAGTTGGCTGTCACACAGCAGTTATTTTGATATTACAAATCCTCTACAAGAAGTGCTAGCTGTTTATTTAAAAAGTTAACAAATGTTATTTTTTAACAAAGCTTACCATCACAGGGAAGCTTAAATCTCATTCACAGGTTGCAGCTCTGCATTTCTCAAAACTCTTCAAACTATAACATCAGTGAAGTGGACAAGGTCAGTCAAAAATGATGGAGAAGGTAACATTAAAACATTCAGTAGCCCCATCCTTTTACAGATTGCCCATCATCTCTTCTCCACCATAAGGCATTTCCCTCAGCTGATGTCTTCTCCTTTCCAGCCATTATTGGCAGAAAATGTAGTAGATGTGTCAACATGTCTTGTAGCAGGCTCTGTAATTTACCAGAACTTAAGATATTGCCTTCACAATGACAGAGAAGGGAATATTTGTCAAGGAAAATGGTTCTTGTGCTGCAGAACATACACATTGCTCATTTGCTGGTTTGTGTCTTTTAAACTCCATTGTGAAACTGCACCACTAAAAACTGAAACCATGGTAGATTAACTTCTCTGAAATTCAAGTGTGTCTGCTTGACACTGTGAACTCAATGAATCCTTGAGAGCATTTAACTTTGTTTTCTATCATTTCATGCCAATATTTTTAGGCTTTTTTACTTCTGGAAGAATTAGATAAAAATTCAGAAACAGAAAAATACATTAAAAAATCTCTGTTACAGGGGTGCTCACAGGAACTGTTGTTAGGTTTGTCATGGCATGCTTTTCTGTATAGATGAGGTTCCTAGATTCAAATAAAGCCCCAGCTGTGTTTTCTGGTTTTCCTTCTTAATAAACCATCTGAGGTTGCACCAGGGGTACCCATATGAAATCCATGCTGGGAAATTGAACCATAGCTGGGATTTTGACGTAAGGAAAACAAGGACACTTGAGACAATGAATTCTCATGAGGCTTTATTATAGGAGTTCTTAAGTAAGTTCCTTTTGATTACTAAAATATTTGTTTTCTCAGAAAAGAAATTATTTTTTACTTTTCAGGACTTTTTACAGGGAGAAAATTATGACTCGCTGATGTTCATGATTTTGAAAACTTTGAATTGAAAATTTTAAAAAGTGGGTTTGTTCAAAATTTACAGAGTTTCTTTAGTCAGCAGAAAGAATTTATGATGCATAGAGCACTGGTTTTTAATGCTTCTTAGAATATTGTGTTCCCTGCTTCTATGCTCTTAATATGAGTGTGATGGTAAGCAATGCTGACTCTTTGTGTAGCCTATTAGTTAAACTGGAAGGTTTTCTTGCATTTGTAAATAAATAGTTGGAGAACATGTTGACCAAGAATAAGATTGAAAAAAAATCATAACACCTAATTTTTCACATGGTAGGTGATAAGAAAAAAATATATGTACTGAAGCATAGGCTTGCTGTTTAGTCACTATTTTCTACTTTTCACTTTTCCCCCTTGACATAATTGGATTTGTCATCAGTTGCTCAGCATATTTGGCCATGCTGAATTAGAAAGGGAACAGAAAACAATTAATTCCACTTCCTGATGCCTTTCCCATTCTGTTCATTTTTCCAGGCAGTGTTCAATCCACTGCTTACAAAGCAATTTTATTGTGAGGCTTTGCAGATAATGATGAAGAAAGTTTAAATACTTATTTTAAACTCCAGCGAGGCATGACTGATTACTCAAATTGAAGTAGAAATTATAAAGTCAGGTATGTATGTATTTAAATCCAGTACTGTTAAGACCAAAATTAATGGATTTTCTATATAACATATGAAGGCAAAAAAGCCATATATTGAATACAAAGAGCAACAATACACTGTGATCCCAAACTCATACCAAAAGAACAAGAAGCACACGAATGTGTACTTTGACAGGCTGTCTCCAGCAAAGAAACTGAAATTCTGCAAGCTCTACTTAGAATTTGAGGATTTTTTTTTTATTCATTTGTTATCTTAATAGTGCACTGCATATCTCTAGAAGTGTCCCAGGAGAAGTTAAACAAGAACATGCTTCATAGAATTAGTAACAGAAAGACTGGATCACAGTTTAGATTTCATTTCCAAACTGAGGACACATTGTGGAGACAAGAAGTTCAGCCTAGAAAAATTCTCGTATGGCAGAAAAGTGATTTATTTATTTTTTAATGTGAGAGACAAAACTGCTGACAGGCACAGTGAGTAACCTCTAAAGCTTTTCAACATGGAGAACAATGCCTGAAGAATTGTACAGTTTCTCAGAGTCTCTCTATTCTCATTTAAAAAAAAAAAATTCTGATTAGTTGAGCTTTGACCCGGTAAGATTTATATATGATTGCATGTCTGTCCAAAAATAAGTAGGAAATCATGAAGTTGTATTAGTTTTATTGTGATTTTTAACTGAAATAACGGGATTCATTTCCACAATCCCCTTCTCTCCCCTAAAGCTTCATATTTTCATGAATATTTCAAATGCCTACCAAATATGAAAAAGAACTTATGTGCATATCTAAAAGCTATGTTTCAGTCTCTGTTTTTCTAATGGTTCTGTAGTAATTCTCCTGATGTAAAGACAAACTGGTCATAGGAGATATTACTTGCCATTTGCTGAATCAGATAATGGGGATCTGTAGCTCCATCTACATTACACCTTCCTTTGATACACAGCTAAAGCCACAGTAGTGAATTCCTTTAATTATCTCTAGCTGCACGTTGGCTGCTGGGACTTGTAGAACAGCTGGATGTTTACAAACTCAATATTCTTTTGATAAATATTAAACAAGAATCTGTTTAGTGCTCCTACTGTGGATCAAGTGCACCCCAACCCCAAAGAGACCTAAAGGTCTAAACCAATCACGGTCCTTTGGACAATTTCAGTCTGCTTCCAGAGGAGATGATAAAGGTAAAAGTTCTGTACCATCTTGTACAGCTATGAAAGACAAACACTGACTGCTTCCCTGCTGACCCACTTCATACCCAAGTACTTGCTAAAGCTGGTGTTGCCTCTGATTCTTCACTTCCTATGAAATATTTTAATCTCATTTCACTTTCATCTTTTACCTGTGTCTTTGTTCTCCTTTTTTTTAATTTAAAAAAAAATAATATAAGCAAAATGGCTCAGAAGGTGCTCAAATCCCATGGGATTTCACAGTCTAGCAGTTGCTTCGCTAAATCAGTGCAATACCTTCATATATTGACAGCTTGTTCAGACATATAACATTCTAATTATCTAGAACAATAATCACTGGGATGGAAGCAGATAAATTCATAGTTTTTTTTAAGAATCTACTATCAGTAGTCTGATTTAGAGGGAGAGCAGTAATTTAAGATTTATTTAGTGAATTAATGCTGAGCCAAATTGATGTGACATATTTATTCCCTTTAATCATGCCAGTGTTATCTTGAAAATTAACCTTTGATGATGCAAAAGCCTTTTGAAACAACTAGTGGCACTATAATTCTATATTTAGATATAATTAAAGCTTTTGTTCTGAACATGATTTTCCCTTTAATGCCAATTGCATTACTATATGTGCTACAAATGCAATCATATAATTTAGTGTGTTTGAAGTAGTAGCTTAAAAAGAACAAATGGGCAGTCTGAGTGGGAAAACATTTCAGGAAAAAATGAAATGGTAATTAGTTGGCTAGCAGAGCATTTTTATATTATGTTATGAAAAGCAGAATTTTTACACATTTATATTTTATTTCCATCATGTCACCTCTGGCTTTTGCTATTTATATACCTTTGCTCCTTGAACTAGTCTAAATCTATGTCTTAATCTATTTTTTGTTCAAAAGAAGATTTAAAAATAAATATTACTGCCACTCTTCTTGTAGTGCAAGTGATTGCTGAGCTTGAGCTAGTTTTAACTGAAAGCAATGGAATGCTCTCTCTATTTTCATTATTTTCAAGGCAGTATTTTCAAGATACGCAGAAGGCTTAGCTATTATTCTGAATTGTTACTACTCTTAATTGTTTCCTGTGTTCTAATCTTACCAATTCTTTTTTATTTATTCTTAATAAGAAAAATTCAATTCAATGACTAAATTGAACAATATAATTCATTTACATATTGTATGTATTTATAAATGTGTAAACCCCACAAAAATACCTACATATAACACCCCTATTCTCCCTAAACTACACCACAATCAAATGAATGCTTTATCTGGTAGCTGTAAATTAACTGTAGCAAAAATAATTTTGGATTATGGTGTGTTTGGTAGCAAGTCTCAGCACACAGATTTCATTTAACAGAGCTAGGAGAATGAGCAAATTAATGGAGAAATCTTATCAATTTAATTCCTTCTTTCTCTCAGGCCCTGTTTGGGATGGCCTTTCTGTCACGGTGGGGTGGGGGAAAAGAAAGAGGAGAGGAGGTGGAGTGGCTTTATTTGAGTGCTTTCCCCTACCAAAGGTAATGGCACCTGAGTCAAAAGGGCAGAAAGTGAGAGGGAAAACAAGGCAGGGAGGTGATGTAATTTCATTTTAATGGGCAGGGGACTAAGTCAGTTATCATAAAGATGAGCATGTCATTTCTTATTTCTTTTTAGGTAGTGTATGACATTTCCCACATTGATGCTGTCCCATTTGCCTGTGTCTTCTGTACAGATTTGGTACTTGCAGATAAGGAATTGCTGCCTGGGAATGATACATGAAAGGGGAAATAAGTAATTCCTATGCTTTTGAGTGTGTATTCACTGGGGTTTGTAAGACCTGCTATGCAACTGGAAGGGGCTGTTCCTGGCTTTGCTGGGAAGGCTGCTCAGCTGTGTTTCTAGGCAGACTGGAATGAGTTTTTTTCATTAAGAACTCTCTATTTCCAAGGGAGGCAGTGATTTTGTAAAGCAGAGGAATTGCAAAAGCAAGAATAAAAGTGCCTCTCAGATGGCCAGCAGTGGTGTGTTAGGCAGTGAGAACTGCCATACAAACTATCAAGAAATAAATCTCTCCCTGCTGCCTCACAGTGAAATATCTGTTTGCTCCTGGAGTGTGGTTTTTCTGCCAGTGATGAACAGCAACAAAAGTGCAGTGAATAGAGGGTCATGGTGTATCAGTGATAAGCATTTTAAAAAGGTATTACTTCTAAGGACTGTGCTAAGAATACTTTTACTGCACAAGGAAATAAGTATTTTTTGTGAGGTGGCACATAACACAGTTGGCAAATAGTATTTCTAGGAAATCCCAGAAGGTCTAGGCCATGACAGAGGATAAGAGAGGAGAAGAGAAGGTTGAAGTTCTTCTACAAATTATGTTTTGCATAAAACTAGTGACTGATTGAATAAACAAACTGTGTAAAAAGATGAGGACACAAATATGATGTGAAGCTGGAATAACTTTCTTACCGGAGGTTCAAGCTTTCACAGGAAATCAACCATTCTAGACAGATTTTGGCAACACAGCCTGACAGAAACGTAGCCACTCATCTCCCACATTACACATAAGTTAGTTTCCCTGAGGTGTCAGAAATTAATTAAGGGGACTAGATAGTCTTTCTTTGACTTGTGCTGTGATGGCTCTTCCTTCACTTTAGCTTGTAATTTCTGGATAACATAGCAGGTCCAGGATGGTTGGAGGTGAAGAAAGCAGGGGACATGGTCTAAAGGCAGCCTTTGTCACTCAGTTTCTGAAGAGACACAGGAAAAGGTATTTTTCTGTGATGGTAGTTCTAATTAGTTCTTCAAAGGCATAGGTGTCGCAGTATTCTCACTGAGGATGAAAACTGTGTCTGCTAAGACCATCTGTCAATGACCACATGAAAAGCAAGGAATTCTGTACACAACAGAACTCAGGTAGCCCAACTTCCTGCATCTCTTTCTCTTCATCTATGCCCTGCTTCCTCACCCCTACTAGAGGAACTTCTGGTGTTTAATGGAGAACAAAACCACCCCTTAATAGGAGCACCAAATACACAACATGACTCCAGAAGCTTTATTTCCTTGTATGACCACAGTACAAGCTGTCCCTTCCCTAGTTTAAACAGTGGATTACAAGCTATTACCCAGGGAAGCAGTAGGGGAAGAAAAAATACTACAGAAACATTAATCTTTGTTCATGTACAGCAGTGCAAGTCTAGCATTGCACTGGTCTCTGAAGGGACCTTCAGGTGGTCCTGGAGTTCACCTACCTAAAGATCTTGCAGTTTATCTAATTGTATATTTGATTGTGGTTTTGTTTTAGATTTGCTCCTGGTCTTGCTGACACTTGATCACTGGGTTCCAAACCCAGTGCCCACAGGGAGCCCACAAGGAACAGAGTTCTGCTCCCACGGCCTTGGTTACAAAATTCTAACCCTCTAATGCAATAAGGAAACCACCCCTCAGCAATCTATTCTGGTTTTATATATGCTTACAATATAAAATTTAAACTCTTCAGTATTTTTGCAATATTTTTGTCTTCCTGGGAAAATCTACATATATGGTGAAGCCATAACCAAATCTAAATGTGAAAACAAATAAAATTTGCAATTTAATATTTCTCAGCATCTGTCAGGAAGGAAATGCATGAATGCATCAATGTTCTGAAAGAATTAATTTTAATTTGTCTTCCATTTGATTCATTTCACATAGTTTAATATTGTTTAAATTCCTGTGTTTCACTGGAGCTGTAATTTTTGCATGATTTCTGTATAATATGTTTTGAAGACTTTGCACAGTATCTGCTGCTAGATGAGGATCTAGCAAAGGGAGAAGAGAAGAAAAGATATCATTTTCTACAAGACCAGAAACAGAATGTTTGTGATTGTGGTTATGATACTTATTCTTTCACTTCACTAAGCATCTCCAGCGTTATTCCTCTGGTATTCAACTCTACATTGCTGTATTTTATCAGATGAGACTTTTGCACTCCTTAATTCTCACAAATTCACTGTTCATGCTGGTATCCCAACTAAAATTGTATTATGAACAATGTGAAGAAATCTTTATTATTTCATTCACAAACATAAACCCCTTCTTTCAGGAAATCCCAAGGATTACCATGGTACAGTCCGTTTCCTATCCTGTCCCTTTTGCCAATTGAGAGAATGCAAATCTGAGTGGCTAGACAGGAGGCAGAAATTTTAGGTAAGATTTGGACCAGAATTTGCATATTATGTGTAAAAATGCAGAGTGGGTGAAAAGCAGCACATGCTCTTAAGCCAGAGGGTGACATTGAGGATGGGGACTGGAAGCCCTGTACCAGCTATTCTGGGCTCACAGCCCAGAAAGCCAAACTTGTCCTGGGCTATATCAAAAGCAACATGGCCAGCAGATCGAGGGAGAAAATTCCACCTCTCTGCTCCTTTCTATGAGACCCCACCTGGAGTGCTGCATCCAGATCTGGGACCTCCAGTCTAAGAAGGATGTGGACCTGTTGGAGAACATCCAGAGAGGGGCCATGAAGATGGGCAGGAGGGCTGGAACTAGGTGATCAGTAGGGTCCTTTCCAACCCAAACAATTCTGTGATTCTATGAGTCAGTCTATGATTCTGTGATTGTATTCCCAAGATACAGTTCACCCTTCATCATTAACCACCAAAATATGCCTGGTATATGTTGCAATTCACACTGCACTGAAGTTCTTATGTCTTATGAATACATCATATTCATAAGATATAAAAATATATGAATGTATAATATATCTTATGTGTATATCTTATCAAATCTGTTGTGTAAGTAGTGCCAGAGTGAATTCTGGCTAATGTTTTGGTTTTCTCCTAATAAAAATTTTTAATTGACTTTTTCAAATGAATCAGTTTAATATTTGTAGGGCAAAACTTAAAACTTGCTTGAGTATTTAAGGTTGCTTTGAATATGTTTTATAATAAAGGAATTTTCATAGCATTCCTCAAAACTGGGAAAAGTACTTAGCAACATATCATCAAAATCTATTTTCAGCTTAGTTCTTGAATGCATTTTCAAAATTCCTACCTTCAAAATTCTGTCAATACGTTGCAATCACCCAGAATACACATGAATGATTGATTTTGGCATCTGAAATAGTAATATTATAATAGCAGAGAGTAAAGCACCTGTGTCTTTTCTGCCTTGAAAGGCTGTTAGGGTAATAACACAAAGTAATGAACTGTCTAGTGCAAATAATGAGAACAGTTAAGCTTTCATGGTCTAAACAGCATGCTTTGCGAGAAGCAAGATTTGTAAAAAGCTTGTTTTGCAAGATATAGCACCATCAACCCTTATGAAGACCTGTGTAATCATGATGCTTACTTTCAGCTCACAGTACCCAGCTCTTCATTTTGCATAATTAAGGTAGCATAGCAAGGTAATGCTCCTCAGCTGGCATACATACTAGTTACAGAAAGGCTTGCTACAGTAGGAGTCCCAATGGTTGATATTTCCATAAATATCAAAATGAAAGTGGTTCAAGTTTTTGAGCATAAATGGATCTGGTCAAGTCAGTGGAGCTGTATTCCACTGATCTCAGCTCAGCATATAGCTCATCCCTATAAATACCACTAAAGTAGCAATTAAGTTTTTTCTGAAAAGTATGACAGTCTTATTAACAAGTGAATCAAACATTTTCAGAGTTAATTTTTTTCCTTTTAATTGGCTTACTAGGACACTGGATGAATTTCTGGATGGTTTTTAAAGTCTATTTTACAGTTAGGGAAAAACTGTCCTAGAATTTATAATGATTGTGTCTGTTCATTTATATTTCCTCAAATGCCCAGAGTAAATCTGGAAATACAGCAGAACCTATTCTATATCAGATTAATTCCACTTTTTCCCCTTGTTGTCATTGTCCTTAGGTGCTAGAATGTTGCACTTATATTTACAATCCACTGCAATTTAATAATTTTCCCCATGTCTGCATGGTCCTTCCACATATGACAGAAAAAGCTGCTTTTCATGATGAGGCTTTTCAAAAGCAAAATGTCAGTAACCATAACAACATTCTGGTGACCCCATCAAAAAGATATTTTAAAAACAACAGCAACCTCACAAGAGAAAATCCTGTCATTGCAGCCAAAAAAACATAGGGATATTGTGTACCTAAGGAAGTTGATGATGTTTGAATTAGATGTGATTTTCTTGATGTTTCAGCCAGTTTTACCTGTTGCAACTTATATTCTTCAGGATGGCTAAAGCATTGAATGTTTTCAGTTTTTCCATTTTGCTAGCTGTAACAAAATCTTCAGGCTGTACCAGACATTTTAGAGAGGAAGAACTATTAAAAATTTTAATATTACTACTCAAATCATAGAACAAAGAGATATTTACATAAGCAAGAGTTGCTGAAAGATGCAGAAGCTTGGTTCTGCAGAACCAAATG
The DNA here is from genome assembly GCF_017590135.1 of Pyrgilauda ruficollis. Lineage (NCBI taxonomy): Eukaryota > Metazoa > Chordata > Aves > Passeriformes > Passeridae > Pyrgilauda > Pyrgilauda ruficollis. The sequence goes on along the minus strand of NW_024521428.1, from coordinate 1,362,956 downwards.
GAAAGCTTATAATGTAATCCCACTAACAAAATACTTCCAACCAAGAGAATTTAATGCATCAGAGCTTCCCAGAAACACAGCACCTTAGTTACCATTCAGAGATTGAATGGAAACAGTATTGATACAAACCACAATCGTACATTTCTGGGCAGGCATCTTTTCTGGATTTTCTAGCTTCACTTCCCATTTCACTGGTCTGTCATGATTGCAAAATATAAAAAGTGTTTATAAACCAGAGTGGTTCATAATGATGGCAGAATGGGGAGTATTAACAATAGATAATTTGGGTTCTTTTTATTATTGCTTTTGTAAACTCTTTCAGTGTTTTAGCTTTTTACTGTTTTCATTTGAATCATTTTAGTGTGAAATTATTTTATTGCTTCTTCTCCACTTCTGACATCTCTGGCCAATGTGCTGTGTAATTATTAAAGGGTCACTAAGTACCAGGCCACTTTTGTGGTAGCTGTCTCAAACCCTCATTTTCTGCAAAAGTCTGAACTTCTCAAAAGAGAGGCAGGGGATTTCAAGTGTTCTTATGGGATGAACATCCTGGAATATTGCTGAATATTCTGGAATAATGTATGAATTTAGCATTTGGCTTCTGTAACAGCTGCAGGTCACTCTCACCACCACTTAGTGGTAAAGAGCAGATACTGCAGGAGTCACATCTGTTCTATTGTATTAGATATTGTGTTTTTAAATATTGACTACATATAATTAGGTATTTATCCTGGTTCAGAAGTGTGCAGGTGAATCATGACCTGCTTCATGTTAGAGTACAGAAAGATGTTAAACAGAACCATTTCATGATTCATCTAAAAGGAAATGGAATGCTGTCTTTCAATATAATGTTTTTTAAAGCAAGATGACAGAATAGATTTTGTCACAGCAATATGATAAAGGACTGACATATTCATGCTGCTGCCACTTTATAAACATAAGTATTATGTTTATATTTTATGTTCTAATTTTTTACAGGTCTGCATTGCCAAAAATGTATGGCTAGCTCAAAGCTGCAGAACACAGTTGTGCTGTTGTACAAAATAATGTCATGTCATTAATTCCAGACCTTTTGTAAACAGGGTTTTTTTTTAAAAGAAGACATGTATCTCAAAAGGGGCACTTTGACCAATTTTTGTTTAGAACTGATTTTTTAAAATTATGACTAGAAATATTTTTGGGTTTATTTCTCATATCTTAGGTTTCTGTTTCCCTTTTCAGTCACAATTTTAGTTTGTTTCCATTTTATATGTTAATATTTGAAGTATTTCTACTCATTGTTTTCCATGAAACCAATATATTTTTGATTTTATTTTATTTCAGTTTTAAAATATGGAAAAATTGGTGTCCGGTTCTAGGACAGTAGCTGAAGAAAATTTTGACAAAATATTGTGCATTTTCTTAAGTTAAAAGCAATTTTTCTTTTTAATTTATCTGTATTGTCTCCAATGTTTTACTCCAAATCTTGTGTTTCACTGGTATGTAAAACATTTGCATTTTTGTATTCACTCTCCAACACTTTTCAGACCCGACAGATTTGTGTTTCCATCATTTGCCTTGCTTAGTAGCTGGAAGTTTTCCCTATGCTCCTCTAGTATTCTTGTGTACAGGATTTTTCACAGAAACACAGAATCACCAAATATTTTGGTTTATAAGGGAACTCTGGAGGCCATCAAGTCTAATCCCCTTGTCATTTCTGTGCAGAGCTGCTCCCCAGACAGCCAGCCCCCAGCCTGCAACAGTGCAGGAGGTTGTTCTGCCCCACATGCAAGACCTTGCATTTTGTTCTGTGGAACTCCATAAGATTCCAGTCAGCCCATTTCTTTATCCTGTCCAGGTTTTCCTGGAGGTTTTCCTGAAGGATGGTTTTCTGTCCATTCTGCAGTCTACAAGAAGATGAAAGAGATCTTTGGCTATTTTTTGCTTAGCTACAGATTTTGAAAGGGATCTTGCAGAAATTAACAAGAGTTAGGGTTAGAATTATTATGTATAGTTTAATTTAACTTAGGACTGAAGAGTATCTTACTGCTTATGTGCACTGTACAGAGTTTGGGGAGATCTAGATGCCTTTAGTGATTCCTCCCATCTTCCCATTCAAAACCATGCATATTGTTTTCTGAAAACATCTCTTTTGCTCTCTCCCTCTCTCCACTTAAGGCAGAGAGAAGCTCAAAACAAGGCTCACCACTATTTAGTGATTGGTAACCTCAAGTCTTATCTCTCTGAGTCATGCTGGACTTCTAATAAAGTCATTCCATCTGTGGTCAATAAATAAATCTTATGTGTTGAGTCCTAGACTGTGCTACTGATCATACATCCACCTGCACAGGTGTTTTAAGAGCAGCTTCCTTTCTTTTTTCCAACTCCCAGCAAGAACAGAGATGGGGATGAATGAATTGAGAAGGCTGTGTGGCTAGCTGCTAAGTAAGAGACAAGTCTTACACACTGGGTCATTCCTTCTGCTATATCTGCTTTCATTTCTGCCAACTTGCTTTGTTGTCAGTTTTCCAAATAATGAAAAGTTGATCCTGCTGAAATCATTGTTTCTACTGTCTTGTTTCTCTGGAGGCAGCATATGCAATGATTACCCAAATTTTATTAAATTTTTCTTTCACAGAAGTATTACTGATCTTGACAATATGATGTGTGACAGTAACTCCTAAATGAAGCCAAGCTAACAGCAGGGCGCTGCTCTCTTAAGGATTGGTGAGACCACGATGCCCACATCAAGAATAGAGCAGACCTTTCTAGATTTAGCTTTTCCCCTGTTTAATAGGTTCTTTGAGCAGTGTGGTAAAAATTAATTTATAGACTTCAATATATTTATCAGAGACATAAAATTTTTCTATTGTTTATAATAGATGATCCAGCAGAAATGGTATATTAATTGAGCTACTGCCACAGTTATGTAACTCAGTGTATAGATTTTATTTTCTTTTAAAAATCTGTAGATCATTAATACTCACACTTTTTGCAGCAAGAGAAATGGCAAATCATCAACTGACTTAATTGGTTTCATCTTATCTGCAATGACTCTGCCCTAGATTCTTGTTCCTCATCCTGCTATTCTGTTTTAACTAATGAAAATTATTTGTGATTAGCTTTCATATGGAGTCGTAATTCCGGGTACAGTGAGAAGCAGGAGAGCTGAATGTCAGCCATAAAGAACACAGTTTTTGGGCTGTTTCCTAGCTGGGCTGGTAGACCCTTAATTTTATTAAGTGTATTCATTTTGTAAGCACAGGGGGAATGAATTCAGAGGACAGATTCAGTCATAGCTGTGTTCAACTTGACCCATGTGTGTTTCCCCTCCATAGTTCTTTTGGATTTTAAAAAGGTGTTTGGGCACCTCCTGGGACAGCCAGGGTGTCTATTGGGGCTGCATTAGCCTCCAATGTGCTTTTGAGTAACTGTGCCTCAGAGGAACAGACTAGGAAGTACAAGAGGTGTTCTGGCATAACTCCCCTCTTATCCCAGTGCCAGAAGAGCTGCACTGAAAAAGAGCATGGCACAGTCCTAAAAACACTGTCTGCCTGGGGGTTCTCAAAGCTGTTAGCAAAGACAGAGTTTAAAGAGCAGTAACAACAAAGGGCAACTTTTGGTCCGTTTCTTCCCAGGGCAAGCAAGGTCAAAATGAAAACTCACAAAAGCAAACATAAAAGCTATGCCTGGGCTTTTTTTCTGACACTTCAGTACCAGGAAGGTCACACAAACTGAGCACTGCTGCAGCACAGGGAACAAAATTTTAATGTAAAATGACAGCCGGCGATATTAGAGTCAGTAGAAAGTTTGTCTGACTTCTGCCTTCAAGTTGCTCTGAATCACTTCTGAAATGGTGACATCGATACGAATGTTCCCAGCAGCAAGAGCCGCAGTGGAAAATGTTTAGAACTTTGCCTAATTTCTGACAGTTAATGAGACCTAGAGGGAATATTCACAGAGCAAAAGGCACCTTGTTTTGGCTTGTTTGCTTTCTAATGCAGAATATTTATTTGTCTCTAGTCACTCCCTAATGACACTTCTGTCTTTCAATCTTCAGCCTGTGCCATTCAGGATATAAATAAATAAGTAGAAAAATACTTTGCAAACCATTTTTAGAAACAGTTTCTTTGCATTTCCCCTGTGGGACCTCTGCTCCTATTAAGTATGTGGAGCTGTTTACCTTCCTGGTCTCTTGCCCAGGAGAGCCAAGGGGTGTAGTCCTGAGCCATTTTCTCCAGCTTCCATGCAGAAAAGGCCTTTAATGATGCACCCTGGCACGTTCACTGACTGGCATGTACATGGGTTGGCATGTACACAGACTGCCAAGGTAGCATTGTGGTGCCCGGGGCAGGATGCAAGGGTGGCGGCTCTGCCTTGTAATCTTATTTGGAAGAAGGGCTGTGTTCATTGAAAAGGTGGTATGGAGAATCCTCGCTGCGCAGCCCATTGTGCAAACACAGAATAAGGAGGAAGATTTTGTTCTGTAAATACATTTGTCCTCTTGGGGTGCCTTCTCAGGGCAGACATCCTTCTCAGCCTGCCCCAGCTTTGGCATGTACGTACAGACAGTGCCTGTGGCACCGACACTCACACACAGTCACCAAACAGACGGGGACCCACAGGGCAGAACAATTTCGGTCTTGTCTGCAAGGGTACGGAGTGGGAATGGAGAAAGAAGAGAGTTGTGAAGCTGGAGGTTACAGTAGAAGGTTAGTACTAAGTGTGTGTGTGAAGGCACAGCAAAGGGGAAAAAAACCCTTCAACTTTACCATTTGTTTGAAATTTTAGTAGTTATCAAACTGAGTTTTATAATTCATTTTGAATTAGTCCTGCTGTGTCTCAATTCACTCCTCACACTATATTGGTGTGATTCACTATTTTGCGTATTTTGGAGATGAAGTGCTTAGCAAATCTTAAAACACTGTGATGCTCTAGGGATACCAGGTCAATAGACCTTCACAGAAAAAGCTGTATGAAGTTTTCCAGTTTCAGTTGGCTAGAATTCTTGAATTTTTTATTCTTTAACTAAATTATTTAAATTAGAAAGCAGTTTTTTTTTCTTTGTGGAGAATTCCAGAGGAAAGTTCTTTGCAAATTTCACATTAGACAGATTTTGTTTAAAAGGTGATTAAAACAGTGGTGATATTTAGATTCTAAACTCAGGTTCTGGAGTTTTTATGCCAAGGTTACTCTGTACTAAACAAAACTTATTTTTAGGTTTGTAAAGCTCTGCAAAACACTTGGGAAGACAGACTTGGAATGAAATGGATGTTGTTTGGCTTTGGATTGTGTTGCAAAAGCTTTTCTTATCCTGTAAAAGCTTCTCCTCCACAGAGAATAGCTTTTTATTCCTTTCAATTGACAAAAGATTTTCAGTTGTGTTTGCTTCATAAAATCTTTCATATAATGTGAAATTCTGTATTCCATCTTTGTGAAATTATCTGAAAAACAAGCATATTCAAGGAAATACATGTGTTTTAACACAAAGAGGTACCTCTCACTCTGGAGCTATTCTATATCTTGCTTACTTTGGATTTGTAGGGTAAGATGAACCTAATTCTTTGAGTACCAGAGTCTGCAGAAAATCAGCAGAAGTGGGACTAATTCTGTAACACATAAAGGACATTCAGATCTTGGGATAGGCTTAAATAGGATAAGTCTGACATATTTTCCCATCCCCTATTCTGTCAGATTGCAAATCTCCTCAGATGGTCTTACTAGAGTTTATTCTTATTTTGTTGGCAGTCTTGAGGTAAAGAAGAAATTACTTACAGTTTAAGAAACATAAATTAATTTTCTGAGTGCATTTCCACTTTCAAATTAGAATACTTATTCCTGCTTCATATGCAGCACAGTACAAATAAAGTAAGAAATACACAAAAAATTTGCAAAGAACTTATTTTCCATATGGGACCACATAGCCTTTCAGGTCTCCAAACACTACACATATCAGAGAAGAAATCTAATCATGTGGACTATCAAATAATGGAATTATTCAGGTTGCAAGAAAACTTGGAGGGTTGTTAGTCCAGCAACTTTCTCAAAGAGGACTCAGCTATCTAATAAGACCAGATCTGTTAAGACTGCCTTGTCAGGTCTTGAGACTACTAAGGACAGAGATTTTACAGTCCATGCTACACTTTAGGATATTTATCCATTGGCAATTGCAGTAGAAATACCCAAGAAAGCACACAAAAAGCTTTTTCATATAGCATATAAAATGATTATTCCTTTTAAAATTGTACGTGTTGCATCCTATCTGCACCTTGGTGAAAGAAAGATATTTCTGATCATGTTTACAGTTATATTATTTTATTTCAAGTAATTAAATTTATTTGCTTATCTAGATCAAACAACTTTAGAAACAGACTGGGGAAACTGAGCAGTGTTTCCTTAGTGATTTTTTTTTTTCCCTGAAGTTGTATAATCTCAGGCACTATAAATAGCTTTGACATTCATGTTTTTGTTTTATGAGTACTGTTGTCTAAAGAGCTTGTGTCTTTTCCCAGTTGCTCCAAAAGTATTTTTTTATTATTAAACAGACTGGATTTTCTGTAAGCTGTACATTCTTGAGTGATATATTCTGTTATGTAACTGTTATGTATGTAAACGGTTGGAGTTTTCCATGCAAAAAATCAAATTTATCTGAAGATACCAGTTTTATTAATACATTCTGTAGGATGCTAATGCCATAAATATTAGAAAGTTGCACAATAGTTCTAGCACTCTGGGCTGAATGGGGAAGGGAACTGTCAGCAGATTTTGGGAGGTGATTCTTCATCTCTAACCAGCTCTGGTGAAACATTTTTGGAATTCCAAGTTCAGTTCTAGGCTTCCTAGGAAAAGAAAGATATGGACCAAAGTGTGTGCAACCAGGGCCACTAAGATGATTAAGGTACTGGAGCATCTCTTGTATGAGGAGAGGCTGAGAGAGCTGGGATTGTTCAGCCTGAAGAAGAGAAGGCTCAGGGAGTCTTATTCAAGTGTATGACTATTTGCAGGAGAAAATAAAAGTCAAAACCAGATTCTGCTAAGTGATGGTCAGTGGTGGGACGAGAGGCAGTAGATAAAAACTAAATACTGGAAATTACAATTAAATACAAGGTTTGTATTTTTTCCAGTGGAAGTTATCAAGCACTTGCACTCTGCTGCTCTGAGAGGTTCTGGAGTCTCCATCCTTGGAGAGATCCAAACCCTTCCTGGTCAGTGTTCAGGGTTGACCCTGCTTTGAGTGGAGGATTGAACTAGAAGGTCTCTGGCATTGCCTTCCAGCCTTAACAATTCTGTGATTTGGTATTTATCTTTACCCTAACCCATTTTTATAAGATTCTATATTTAAAATTTTTCATAAAAGAGACATTTGCTGTGAGGGGGCTATACTCTAAATGTTGCTGTATGTATGGATGTATAGCACACCAATGTGTGCTAAACCATATGGATGTGCAAAACAAGATACAGCAGTTGAAGTATTAGCATAGGCTAAAGCCACTTCCTTACTTTTTTTTTATCAAAAGTTTCAGAGCAGATCTATCTTCAAGTGTTGTCCAAAATGACGTGTTGAACTGTGTTCAGTGAACATAATTCAGAGTGAGAGTGTAGAACTTCCACTGGCATTAGGAATGAAAGATCAAACAGATTATCAGATTGCTTCTTCTCAGTTTTGGCATTCTGTCTTGGTTTCAATCTGACAATAGATTTCTTTAAAAAAACCATGACTAACTCTCAATCTATTTTTTTTTATTAAGAGGGAAGACTTAAATTTTTTTTAATTAAGAGGAAAATTTAATTTCTCCCTCTAAAATAACAATATTGCTTTTTCTTTCCTTTGGCAACCATAAATGAAGTGCAGCCAAATTCTGGAGATGAAACTTGGTGCTTCACATCTCTGTTGACCGAAGTAAAATTCTGAACCATGGGAAACAGGATTGTGAAATATAGCCTCATACATGCCAGTGAGTTTATCCAAGAGGAAACTCCTCTCTCTTTTTATGTAATAGAGAACTTTTGCCTTATTTCTGGACATTCTGGAAGTCTGAAAAAAAAGACAAGTCTGAGATGCTTTCTTTAATAGCCATAGAAATACCATCATGGCTAGATCAGTAATCACAAGAACTACCACAGACACAAAATCATATGACTGTAACTTTTGCATTAGTTCTTGGTTTTCTTCTGGTTGATTTCTTCTTGTCATAGTTTGAAGTTTGTGCTCAATTTCAGTATAGCAGTTTTTGCTATTTATAGTTGGAAACATATGACTGGGAGGTATCTGGACCATTGCACAGACAAATCTGAATATAACTTATTTGTAACTACCCTATTTAGACTTTAAATCCTTCTTCTCTGATTTGTTTTCCATGGGCTGTGTAGTAGGAAGTTAAAAAATTCTTTACACCTTTCAAGTCCATTCTTATCTCAAAGTATCTATCAACAGAAATAGAAATATCCTTCACACTCAGATCAGTCTATAAATTTTAAGGGTCAGTCCTCCTCTTTAAGGAAAAGAATGATTCAAGTACATTCATACAATTTTTATGAGCTCCTTCAGACTAATTAATGAAATCTGGCACACATCTTTTAGGCTGGGGCTGAATCCTCAGGGGAGCAACTGGAGCTTTGGGTCCAAGAGTTGAAATGGACACATTTTATGTGTGTGAGCAGCTAGTGTACCAGGGTCTAGCACTAAAATAGGGATCAAGCCAAACTCATGATGTATATGCACCCTCTGATGGTTGTTTCAATGCACTGTTTAATTTTTATTTTTTGGGGAGAAAGGATAATATAGGAGCTGTGGTAATGAGTTTTTATTCTCTCTTATTGTATCTTCAAAAATTGAAGTCTATTGTTTTCCAAGCACAGCTTTCCTTGAAAATCAATCTAAATTACCTTTTTTTCTTCAAGTGTGAATTGAATGTACTGCAGCTATTGCTGATTAGCTGTACGTGGGGACATACTGCTGCACTCATATGCCTTTTTGCGTTTATCTTCATTCATTCTGAAAAGAAAAGGTCAGAAAGGAGAAAATCCAGCATAGAGGAGTGGAATTGATTGGGAATGGCTACATGAAGTGTTGTGATAGGAGAAGTGCTAAAACCAGCGAAAACAGCTAAAAGGCTAGAGAGGCATCTGTAAAAGCACAATGTGCAAAGTGTGAAAAGAGACAAAAGAATCCATGTATGGCTGATTCCTGTCACGATGCTTTTATGGTCATCAGTGTCTGTGTTGTCTGCTGATTGTGACCCTGACTCAAGATAATGTGTGTGAACTTAAACATTCTTTCTGGTTGGAAGGCTTATGTCTGGGTGACCTCAGCTATTAGTTTGTCTCTGCCCACCAATACACCTGTCATGTGTTTTTAGTTCCTCTGAAATAATTTATATTGAGAAGAGTAATATCTTTATTAATTTTTTTTAATAAAGGCATTAATTTTTCCTTTATAAGCTTGCTCTATAAAATGGATCTACTCTACTGATATGCATGGCCAAGCCACATATGTCCAGTGAGCACTAGCTAAATTCAAGTTTCATATTAGTTTTGTCCAAAAATAAACAAATTCTGCTTGCTTATTCTTGTAGACTACTATACTTAAGAAATTCAGAGCCAAAAGTTACACTGAGGATATTCATTAATAATCATAATCTGCAAGCCCACAAATCTGCAGAATATTTGCCTCTGTGTTTAAGACAATGAAATATTTACTCTGCAAATACTGTCAGAATAGCATTCAAAAGCTTGTTATACACACAACCAAACAGAAATGCTGTAATGTTTCCAAACCCGGCTTAGCTTGCTTAAGACCAGCAATTTCCATGCATATATTAGCATCAATTATAAAAGTCATTCTTCACTGCCATTTTCCTGAAGAGTTTTCTTATAGAAAGTACATATTCAGTGTCTATATCGCTAGAGTGCAGATGCAGAAGCAGGAACACACATGAGAAATAAATGAAAAATACCTTTCCAGCTCACTGAGAGAAAGTCTAGCTCTATTTTGAATGCCATTACTGCATCCAAATTTCTACTTCAGCTCTTGGGACTCACCTGAGGAGTGATGTCTTTAATAAGACCTTTCACTGGTCTTACTCGCAATATATGTTTTCCCTGTAGTGCTTTAAGTCACGAGTTTCTAGCAGGAGGCACTCCGGTTTTGTCATATTGAATTTCCCTAAACTTAAGAAAACAATGTAAAATTGCTAGACCAAAAAGCTCATCCAAGTTCATTACTCTTTATCCAAGTTCAGCCCTTGGTTAATGAGTTAAAGAGGTTTGTTCCTATCCCCACTGGAAGCCAAAGGCCTGTAGGATGCCCTACCTGCATGGAAAACATAATTTCTTCAGTCCTCTCCTGTGCAGTCTTGCTTATTAACTCCCACAGAGCTGATTTCAGCTTGTTGTTTGGACAGCTTTTTCAGGAAATACATCTTATTTATTCCATGTCTCCTCTCTCTATGGGAGTTGGGAACATGCACCTGCTGGGGAAACATCTTGTGAACTGGGATTGCAAGATGTGTAAAACTGTTCGTATATTGGTCTCTGTAACATGGAGTTGGTGTGTGAAATGGAGTTTTGGAATGATCAGTGAATCAAAAACTGGGAAAAACTGACCCTCTGTAAATTGGCAGACTTGAGGGTGAGGACGGGGGACTGTTTATATGCATTTAGTCTGGCAAATATGCAGTAATTTTTATTAGCTGCACAAACAATACTGGAATTATAAGCATTTGCTGTACACTGAGCTTTCAATTTTGGTGATTTACCACAAGCCAGCTTTTGTAGGATTTGTGGAAAAGGGCTTTTGATGCAAGGGTACATGTCTGGCTTGAACTTAGTGATCACCAGAACATCCAGTAGTTTTTTGCATATCTGCTTTTCATCTCTGGGTGGCCTCCATCATGTAACATCATGTAATGCTGCCTGGGGTTGTTCCTCCCATGTAAACGGCAGATGCAACTTAGCTACACTAAACTCCTTGTATTTTTCTTTTCTATTTCAGCTTCATCCATCCATTTTTTTTTTCAACCTCATTACCTTGTAGGTATTTCAGAGAAGAAAATAACTCTGTGAGTTGTAGCAGAGAGCTCAACTGACCACTCCATGGGAAAGGGCCTCAGCTTGGGGTTGTGTGTTAGTGGCTGTGCCTAGACAAGAGGGAGAGTCTGGAGCACTGGATTGATGGGTCTTGAGTCAATCTCAGCCTTAGTAATGCAAATTACCAACAAATTGCATGACAGCTTATTAGCATGGAACTAGTGTAAGTGTGTTAGAAATCTACTGTGTTTTGAAAGGGGAATAATGTGTAATCCAAATTAAGGTATTTTTTATATACTAACAGGAATGTTGTATGCTAACAAGATCACAGACAGTCTGTTGGATCATTTTCCTTTCTTTATCTCCTGAGTTTTACTTGTCTTCAAGAAAAAGTGCAGCATGCAATGTGCTACAGCATACCATTTACTTCAGTGTGATCCTTCTGGGAAGTAGGTGTCAGTTCTGGACCACGCTCAACTCTGTGCCACTAAGGCTTGGATTTGTTGTGGCCAGCAGTAGTGACCAAAATCATTAGAAAACTCCAGTAACCATGTCTAAGATTGGCACTTACGCGTTATCTTCTCTTGTTTCAGACATTCCTGCAGCAGCCTGGATGCTGGCCCAGGCTAACTGCAGTCACTGGGACAGAAGGGAAGCTCTGAGCGCTGCCTGAGTTCCAGGGGGGGCAGTTTGTCAGCACATCGTGTATCACAGATGGGTTTGGCTCTCGGGGGAGAATATGAGGCACAACACATCAGGACAAGTCTAGTGCAGAGGTGGGCTGGCAGAGGTTTTCATCCTCTCTTGTAAAATGCTAAACTGACATTTTAAATGAAGAATTTTTATTAATTTGTCTTCTGTTTCATAACGGCAGGACCTTTTATTTATTTCTTCTAGTGGTACTGCAAATCTTTATGTAGGTGACCGATTTAGTCACAGCGTGTCATTCATTGCAATCAGTCTCATTTCCTCTCACGTTTTACTCTCAATTCTTTCCTGCCAGCAGGGGTCACGCAGCTACCGCAGCTTCTCATCACCGCTCTGCCCCAGTCACTGATACACTGAATATCACTTCTGCCCAAGAGACACATGGAAATGCCTCTCAGAGATAATGAAAAGATATCATCGTGTTACATATTTTCTGGGATGTTATATTAATATATGTAATATTTTCTGGGAAAGAGCCCATCTTATCTGTAGCAGGGTTTGTGGTTTTTTTTTTTTTTTTGGAAGCTCAGATTTTTTTAAATAGTAATATTATTACTGTGAAATGTTGTAGTAGTTCAGATACATATGCTCATTATGCATTTTGCTGTGTTTGCAGGCTGCTACTGCTTTCCCACTGCTAAACTTGACTCGCAAATCTCTGCTACCAATGAATACAAAACTTCCACTAGGAAAGGAAAAAATTAAGTAGTTGGCTGTTGGAACCCCACTAGGAAAAGCAAATTTATAGTCAGGATTTTAAATAAAATATTAATGCTTTCATATCTGATATACATGTTAGAATTGTCTCCTTGGTAAACTTTACTTCAAGGAAAAAAATTAACAAAGGAAAGAGCAGTTAAAGAATAAAAGGCTGTTATAGCATTTGAAAAATACATTAGGAGGCTGTAGTGTGAAACCTTTAGCCTACTTGTGCACAGTATGGGTATTTCAACTGCAGAAAATTAAGGATCCTATTGAGGGACCAAGGTTCCCTTGCACAAGACACTTTGCACACAAATACCAGAGGGGCAGGTTTTTTCCAAGACAGCAGAATCCTGGTTGGATAGATGGAAACAGTGGCTAAAATATTTTTCCTGACACTGATAGCTGTTTTAGAGATTCACAGCTGTGTCTCTTACAAAGGCATTGATACCTCTGGGTGTTACCTGCAGGCTGGCCAGCAATGCAGAGTCTCCAGAGGACACAAAGTGCTGCTCTCACCTCCCTTTATATATTGCATTATGAAATATATGAGAACAACACACTTGAAAATGGTGCTGAAGTTTGGGGTTAAATTTTCAGAAGAAACAGTTCAGGTTGTGGCCACAAGAATACTGCAGAGAAAGGCCAGGTTTGCTGCCAGGGGCATTATCCTGCCATGCCAGGAGAGCTCCATTCTCCACAGCTTCATTCTCCAGCTGCAGTCAGGGAATCTGGACTCACATGTAGGTTTGAGCTACAGGTGTCTTGGTGGCACTAAGATTGTCCTTTACTCTGTCACCACAGTTCTGCAGGTTGCTGGCTTTCTGAAGCCAGACCTTAGCTGCATGAGAACTTACTTCAGATTTAGTTTCAAATGAACAGCATGAAAATATCTTACAATGGAAAAGGGAATGGAGAAAAAAAAGATTTTAGTCTATGACTGTGAAGATACTTTTAAACTGTCATTTGGATTACTTGATTGCTCTTGTTCTTATTTTTGTTTTTGTAGTGATCTGAAGTGATTAACTTCAAAAAGTGCCAGGAGAAGAAATATCAGAATTGTCAAAGGGTCAGAGTCTTAAAAAAAAAAAAAAAAGACAAGAAATAAATAACAGAAAAGGATACAAATAGATATGTTCAATTATTTCTATAATAACACTACTAAGTAGCCATGCAACAACCTGTCTGTAACTGGGAGAATAGGCTCACTAAATAAAGTTAAAGCTAAAATCTGCCTTACTTTATCTCCATACAGCTCTACTTCAAATGCATTCCACATGAGTAAAACATTACCCTATTAGACCAAGAGTTTTAAATCAGGTGTTAAAATTAATTTGTTCATTGTGAAAGTTTTCATAACCTTCAATTATTCCCATGCAAAAAGTCTGAGAGCTATTAAGACAAAAATAGAGGTGCACTCAGCAGCTCTCATTTTAAGACTCTGAAGTTCCGTGTATTATCTATTACAAACACTGAGACGTTGAAGTGAGACCAACTGGTGAGCTCTAAACATTAGATCAGAAATTGTAAGATGAGTGTAACTAAAGAACTGATACCAAGACAGCTCATTATCTAGCTTCCTAAGATCTTACTGATGTTATTTGTTTCCTTCTATCAAATAGGCAACATAGTGTGAGATGCTGAATGACCAAGTAATTTCAAGAAGAAATAATTAAAACATTTTCAGCTGCAAATTATTCTCTTTTTTTAATGACAAATGATGGCCTACTCATGGCAAAAATTATACTACAAATCATGATGTTAATATGTGAGATGTGTTCTAATTCCGTCATAAGCTGCGGGAGACCCTTGCTGAAAAAATTGTCTGTTCACCCAGAAAGAGTATATACAGTGCATAGCCTAAAAAGTAGTCAAAGCCCCGCCAAGGAACATTCCCATTAGTGCTGTGAGTCCTCTTCTACCTGATGGGAAGTCTCCAGCAGGAGGTCTGTCCTGAAGAGATTGAAACAAAAAGCTTATAAACACCCTGTTATATATATGTAATTCGTGCTGTTTAGAATATAAAATAAATATATGTTATAATGTTTAGAAGAAATATACAGGGATGATTTAAACTCACATGCGGGGTCTGAGGAATGCTACATGCTATGGAAAGACTGCATACCATTACAACATTGCAGCAATCGAAAGAACCTAGCCTGGGTGGAGACCAACTGCACCTGAACAATCATTGCCCGAGATCAAGATAGGGGGAGCTATCAGAGGAATTGCATTCAAATGTCAAGTTCCCATAACCTCACCACCAGCCATCGCTGCCTGCCAGGAACTACATTGTCAAACACAACCCAGAGGAAGAGGACAACATGAATATGCTTGACCAGCGCTCATTGCTGGCCAGGAACTGCATTCTATAGTCCATCTCGAAGAAAGGAGGCAAGATGAACATGATTGGCTATGAAAAGAACAGGAGAAACTCTGCCTCGGGCCACAAAAACAGTATAAAAACAGACTGTACCAGACCACATTTGTGAAAATCTGAGATCTGATGCGATAGAGGTTGGACCAGTGTTCGCCCAGCGCCGATCCCGAGGTCAACACTGTCCCTTTGATTGTGGCTATTGAGACTGTATATCGATCCCAAAATAAATTTATTTTTTTTAATTATTAAATTGGCTTGATCGATTTTTACCTATAGCACACCCCAAGTGTAGCACCCCAGAAGGAATTAAGAAGAAGAGATGCGAGAGATGCAAAGGATGCTGGGTGACAAATTGTGTCTTTACTCAGATTCAGATGGAGATAAAACTGTCCCTCCTGCAGAAAGCCTCCATGTGGCAACACCTCAAAGATGCTGAGCAACACAAAAAAGAAAAAGGACAGATTACGTCACCACTTCGCCACTAAGGAAGGGCCCTTGAAAGGACTTTTGAAAATAAGAGTAAATTGCAATTAGAGAGGCTGAGTTCTTTAAATATTCTGAAAAAAGTTGTGTCACGGCTTCTGGAGGTCCATTCAAAGTGGTAATATGACCCTGTTCACCACTGTGCAGCACCACAAATTTATAATCTTACACCAAGTAGTACCATGTAGATAAATGGAATGTAGGAGAATAGAGATAGTGACGAAGGTAATCTCACCCCTAAGGAATTACAGCTGCACTAATTATCAAGAATTAGGAACAGGCCACAGCTGGATCCAGTTAGGATGGGTATTGTAAAAGAGTAAGTTGGCTGCTTGAGAAATTAGAGTTTGCTGGCTGTGCTGTGAGGAAGAAGGAGTCAGTACTGCAAGGAGCTGCCCATGAGAAATCACCAAGAAGGCATGGAGTTTTGCAATAAGATGACAACAGTACCACATCTTAGTTCAAAAACAGGGTCTTCAGAATCTTAAGATTTCTCTTGAGCCCGCTGCATTCACTGCATTACACCAGAAAGATCTGTCCCTACTCCTCTGCACCCTTGTGACCGTCTAATAAGGCCTCTAGAGAAGCTGATATTGTTATGAATGAGAAGCTTGACTAAGCCAATATTCAAGCAGCTATCAGTTTATTAATTAATATGGTAAAGTATGAGCAATACAGCGCTGGGTACAGTGGGGGAAATTTTCCCTCCCACTGCACATATGAAGTCAGGCATGGACAGGCATCCTCAGATAGCCGCTGTCCTGGTGTCTCTGGGACCCAGAATCTCTCAGACCACACGGCCCCCTGGAAGGTTTTTGTGGTTTTGTTCCTATAAACCAAATTCTCTCTGAAGAGCTTTGAGAGAAGAGGCCAAAAAACCTTCTATGCCGTGGAAATTTTCAGTGAGTTTTCCTGTTTTCTTCCTTTGTAATATTTCTTTTGGAGATGGCAAACTATGAGTAAGACTCAAAGGTCTTTTAGAGGCTAAGGTGGTGATGGTAATGATCTGTAAAGATTTTGTCAGTGCATGTTCTTACCGGATTGTTAGTGTTTAACCACCACTTGAGGGAATGCTTTATGTGTCTGTAAACATCACTATCCCAAAGATACTGAGAAGATAGTGCTTCTAGGCAAATTCTTTTTAAATGTGGATGAAGTTGCCTGGGGAAATGTATTTTGGCACAATGATGTTAATCCTACTAGGCACAGTATTGTCTTTGTTGCTCATATCACATTTTGCAAGAGGAGGTCCTCAAACCTCTGTTTTGTTTTTTTTTCTTTTGCCCTTTACTTTCCTTTTCTTATCCAGAGAAGAATAATCATCTCAACACTTTGTGTTGAATAGAGCTTCTCAGCTGTCAAAAATGCTAACCCAGACTGACAATGCTTATTACAAAGTTCAAAAATTGATTACTTTTTCTCTGGCTGTGGTAAAAGTAGTCAGATATATAATCCAGCCTTCTAGACATCTGGCAGACAAACACTCTGCAAGCCCTCCACAACAACAGCACCTCTTGGGGAGATTTACTGGCTGCCACTGGGAAAAGGATTGACCCTGTATTGCCTACTGAAAGCAATGTGCATGTCCAAGGGTATAGCATAAAGAATGTAATGGAAATATTTACTAAACAGCTCTTCATGATGTAGAGCCAGAGTCAAGCATCTTGACTTTTTTACATTATACAGCAGAATGGAATTATAATTTCTATGTCACCATGACATCAATTCAGTGAAACACAAGGCATTATTTGCATACCAAATACACATTTTTATAATGATTTTAATTTTGTTTGGAAAAAACAGGATTATGAAAACATGGCAGAGAGATTTCAGGCTAGAAGGTACACCTTCTAGTGCTTCTCATTCTACTCCATATTTTACAAGCCACCAGGAAAAATCAGGACATTACAGTAGCTAAAGCATGAATTTTTGTCCTTCTTTATATAGGTATTAACACCATGTTTTAAAGAAAGCTAGTAGCATCAGTTATCATTGTCTTGAGAGAAATGAACAATTGATAATTACCAAGAAAGGTCTCTCTTAATTTTGAAAAATTTGTTATGTTCCAGGAAAAAAGCAAAGAAATGAAAATTAAATCACCTTTCCACTCAGGACTAAAATATGAGTTTTTACAGATATACATGCCCTGGCAGAAAGGAAACATTAAGTACATCTGATGAAGAAAAAAGCCAGCAGGTGGGAACAAGTTATATGTCACTACAGGTAAATAAGAAGAATGATAAATCACAGACTAGCAGCAGAGAAATAAAAAACCCTAAAGCTGAAAAATCTCCATAAGTATCAAAAATTGTATCATTACAGAGTTTTATCTGCATAAACAAAATTAGCACCAGTGTTTTAGGACAGTGAATACATTTATATATTCTTAACATACATCTGACACTACTGGCACCAGATTCAATTTATGGAAATATCTAAGACACTTGACATTTTGCTGCAGACCATAAAATTATATACAAGCAGTGTCCAGCCCTGCAGCTTGTAGTGTCATGAAGTCTCTTGTACTGAGAATTAAAAGGATTAATTAGGGTTAGTCAACTTAATTAAGCTTTTTCTCCCCAGCTTTGGGTCTAGCGCTAGATTTTATCTCGCAGTTTATCAAACACCAGGCAGTGCAGCTCTTAGGAAGATTTCAGGTCATGGTTTAATTGTGTGGTGGCTTTGTCATGAGTGCCACCATCTTGATTCCTACATCTTCTGCCCACCCATGGGCAGCTTTTTCTCTGTACAGAGACTGAGGGGGTGGTTTCTTACAGTAGGAGCAAACAGCAATGGTAGGTTGGTGGGGATCTTTATTGTTATAAATGAAAATTGCGAGTCAGCCAATTTTAATAAAAATATGAAAAATAAAATTTATTTTGCGGTCATAAAAACAGTCTGACAGCCACCACCAAAAACAGACAGCGTATCACTCCCAGGAAGTGATGCGGGTGAACGAGAGGAAAGACCCACTGGTACTTTGACCTCCCCGTCCACGCCAACTGCTTAGAAGACGCAGTTCTTATACAGTTTATTTTGCCCGCGGCTAATAGTCCTTTGTTTCTTTCAGAGTTCTCCATATTCAAGCTGGTTTCTTTCTCTGTCTCGGGCTACACAAAAACCTCCGTCTGGGAATAGAATGATCTTTTTCCTGGGTTCCCGTAGCCTGGCATTCAGATTCAAGGTGCCAATGGTCCTAAGATAGGCATCTTATCTGGTGCCATCACTTGGCGACTTTGGGCTTAGGTGCCGTCGGCCACCTGTCCCCGGTGCAGCTGCAATCCTCTTTAGATGTAAACATCCATCTGCCGCGGTTTCGTAGTTTTGTCACCAGGCTGGTTTTTATAACCTGAAGGGAATGAGAGGAATTATCCCCCTCCCCTCTTTTCCTCCACGGTTTATTTTGTTCATATCTATTTAATACACCGTTTATTCCCATGAATTACTACCCATATTTCTAACTTTTATCCAGCCTGGTTAAGTCAATAATGGAAAACAACTTTGCAAATTTTCCACTTGGTACTGACATAAAGCAAATGTGGTTTCCTGGGAACAATATTTTCCATTTCTAAGTGAGTCCATTATTTGTGTAATTCTTTTTTTCTTGGACAGAAGAAAGCCATTCCTTAATGCTTTGTGTGAGACAAAACTTCTTTATTAGTCAGTTAAGCATATCCTATTCTTTCAACTTTTTGAACCTTTTAGGGTTTCATGCAGTGTTGACAGAATATCACAGAGGTGACTGAGCCTTTACAGTTCAGACACCTAAGTGCGAGATGACCAGTCCTCAGAAGTAGTTATCTGTTCCTAGTGAGCCCAGGAAGGTAGCTCAGTTCACTTATGTAATTTTAAAGTGGTTAAAGTCATCAGAGAGGAAACTCAGTCCTTTGGTAAAAATTATGGGATGTCATAAACTCAGACACTTGGAAGCCTTTCGAAAAAACCATCCATATGTAGTTGTCTCATGGCCTGGAATGCAAATGATTCTGAAGTTCTCTTTTTTCCATCCTGTTTTCTTGTTTCCTTTGTTTCTGCTTTTTCAATCTGATTTTCTGTTGAAAAAAACATCTCTCTATCACTCAAATTCAGATTTCCCAATGGCAAGTGTGTAAAAAGCAAAACACAATTATTTTGATAAGTTTAGTATGTCTTAATGGCATGTAAAGAGGAGAAAATATGTTAGACTAAGTAGCTGGAGAGAAAACCAAGAGTTCATTATTATTTCACTGTTTGTGGTGAAACCCAAAGCAAAGAAAAGTGCTTATCAAAGCACTTTTCAATTAAAACAAAGCATAATCTTTGTCTGCAGTTCATAATAAACTGTTTATATATAGTTTTATCTATGTAATATACTCTGATATGGTGTGTATAATGGTATGCTAACAACAGATAAACCATAAAACCCATTGTCCAGTGATTTTTAGATCAGAAAAACAGAAGGTAAATAGCCGTATTCAAATGATCATATTCTAAATAACTGTATCTAATTAAAGTGAAGCAGTGATTTTTCAGGTGAGTAAGAAAATGTAAGACACAAAAATCTGGAAAAGGAAGTGTGTTTATGCCTTTTTCATCCATCACCACAGTGACCTTTCTTCTCAGTGTACTATGAATTTTAAAAAGGAAAACATAGTAGTCTCCAAAAAAGTAGAGACAGCAAGAGGGTGCCGAAGAGAAATCAGATGTGTGACATTGAAACTATGTTGAGAGAAGATCATTGACTTATTATTAGTAAAATAATAGATGTGTGGAAGAAGCCAAGGGAAAAAAAAAGCAAACAATCACAAACAAACATAAAAAACAAACATACACACACACACACACATAAAGGAGAGAAAGAATTCTGGAATACAGAATTATCTGGAAGATGTTTGCTCAACTAAGTTAAAAAGAGAGAAAAAAGAGGGGCCCTGAGGAGGCTTTCCACAGCAGTAGTTCAGCTAGACCTGTTTTCAGTGGCAGGGAAAAAAAAAATCAAGTGATAAATTCATCAGGGTAAGTCCATCTAAAAACTTCCTGCTCCAGCTTCTCTATGAATCAGAGACTATTTTTCGCTCTAAAAATTAGACACTTCAGATGAGAGAGCCAGAGGAACTGAGAGGTGGGAGTGCAGAACTTACAGTTCAGCAGTAGCAATGCTTTGGAAGCAGGTTTTGTATGAGGGTACACTATAGACAGGATGGGAATGTGAATGCCTCTCACTCCTCTGTTCCCAAAATGCTTTGTGCAAACAAAGGGATGATGGTTACAAATGATGGTTACAGTGACTCACCTTTGTGTGTTCCATTGAACATTGGGTACATAAGAGCCCCATGTCCTTACTTCAGGCTGTTCACAGCTTGGTGGCAGAAGCAGACAGGCAGGAGACAAATGATTTTCCATTGCCCAATTTCTGGCCAGCTGTCAGCTCACCTGTGGCCTAGAAATTTCCTTTGTATCCTACATTTCTACATTATTATCTTAATTCTATTTAAAGAGTGAGCCTTTTGGTGGCCACATTCTTCTGGGGTTTAGTCCCCAGCCTTGTTTTTTTGTTGACATTTTTAAGCAGAAAACTGAATTTGTTCTTAAAGAATAGTACACTAGACAGTTTTCTGAATGTAAAAATAGCAAAATCTTTAAAATGTCTCTCCTTAAAAGTGCCATAGAAGTATACTGCAGCACTTCTATGTTTTTCTGGGTTATTAGCACATGTTCTGGCTTATTAACAGGTTTTCAGTGTTTAGAGTGTCAGAAAGTTTTCTCTACCCACCAAGCTCAAATTGCAAAAAAACCCCCTGTGTTATGATATCTGTGTCAGCAAAGGTCATGGCTAACTCTCTTTCCCTTCCCTGTCTTCTTCTTCCCTCCATTATAAACTTATAATTTCTACTGATTTCATAAATTAGGCCCCTAGTCTTATGCACTGGTAATCTCTTAATTAGTCTTTAGAGAGGAGAAATAGCTAGCAAACATATTCAGCCATTATGCAGAGCATCATATAGTATTGATAAAAAATATGGTCAATAATCAGACACCTGTGTGGCACACATGCAACCTTCATGCTACTGAGTAGAATTCATTGTTATTGTACTTTTCTAATAGGAAAAAAAAGAAAATCAAGAAACCTGCAGCTTTCTCAGTATCTCTCAGATCACAATTGTAAATGTGGATGCAAAATCTATTTACAAATGTATATTGATAAATTAGGTGTTATTTTGCAATTCATTTATCTTCATGTTTTTGTTTCTGTGTGCGTGAATTACAGTACTATAATGAAATCACTGAAAAAGGGTATGTAGTGCTAATTATGAATAATATAGCAGCATCTGGGAAGCTTGGATGGGTGCCAGCATAAAATGTAATTTTGGTTTAAGAGATGGAAAAGGGGTTTCTGAATACAGAATATCTTTCTGTATATCTTGCATATTTTATACCCCTGGGAACTAGCTCTGTCAAACCCATTCAAAGCTTATGACTTGCATAAATGTTCAAGGCATGAACTGGAAGGTGGGATTTTTAAGAACATGTTTAAAGTTAATTGCTTTAGACTAAATATCTCAGTAGAGGACATTCAGCAATAAAAGAATTAAGGTGGTTCAGTGACAGAAGGGGCATAATCACAAAAGACAGACTGTAGTCAGAGTGGTGGTTCAGTGGTGTAAAGTGATTCTAAACAATCATATCAACTAACCTGGTTTTTGCAAAGCAAAAACTCAGCTTTGATTATAGCTAAACCAACAGTAATCTAACCCTATTCTAATTGCACAAAAGGCTACATGGTGAAAGATTTTTGAATGTCTTTTTTTGCAACCTCTGAGAAAAATAATAAAAATTAAGAATTTTCAAGGGAGTGAGTATAGTTTTATACTGTTTTTATTGAAACAACAGCCCGCTAGCCTCCTCATACATTATCTATTTCATGAAAGTTGATTTTGTTAGTCATATGAATTTCCATGCACAAACACAGATATTGTAACTCTTTAATAGTTAAAATACATGCCCAGATATAGAGATTAGAAGTCCCAACAATCTGTACATTTCTGCAATTTTGAAATAGTAAGAGAGAGCAAACCAGCACAGAATATATAAATATATTTGTCTGTACCTCCACAGAGTTTACTGTTTTCACTACAGAGGAGTTTTATTTACATCAACGATGATAGATGGTATAATGTATCTGTTAATAACGAAAATTGTTTTTAAAAATTACATGAGAAAGGGTAAGTAGAAATTCTGAGTCCTTTGCAAGGAGCTTAAAATGCAGCATCAATAATAGTATTTTATTCCTTTCAGTATCACCAAGTTAGTGCCATCACAGAGTAAAAAAATCATATTGGAATTTTAGAAATGCTGATCTGTACAAGAATGCAAAATACTAATTTTTTAAAAATTATTTTATTCCTGACACTATAGAAGCCAACAAATACCACAACTTGACTTTCTAATCCTGTTCTGAGTTTGCAGAGCTAGTATTTGGAAAGCAGATTTGTATTTGTATACTGTGCAGAGCTAGTCATTGAAAATATTCAAAAAACAAAAGGAACATTTTGGCTTTCCCTTTTTTGGCTAGAATATTATTTTTGTCCAACGTTTCTTATTATGATCTTAAAATCATATTATGATCATAAAATTAAGCCAACTCCTCTCTGTATCTCTAATCCAGTAGACATCTTTTTTTGTCATATTATTTTGTCATATTTCATCTTCACACAGAGCAAATGAAGTAGTTTATAAACTTAAACAATGATCTTTTTATTAGCCAAGATAAGTGAGAAATACTGTAAAAAAAAAAAAGGAAAAACATAACTGGAAGATAATTATAAAAATAAATTAAATCACGTTCATGGAACACTTAGCTTTGACTTCTGCTGGAATGCATCTCAGGCTAAAACACATTCCTCTCGAGAAATTAATTTTAATAAAATCAGATCCCGGTTATTTTCTTTCTAACTCAGTTATAGAGAGTCCTTCTGAATTCTGGTCATATTGTTCCTGAAAAGGAGTACAGGACTTCTGTTCACAGTAAAGGGGATTTCAGAGACACAGCTTGGAAAAATTTAGTTTTCCAAAAATTGGAAAATCATATATTGTCAATTGAAAATGTTCTTTGTATCTGCTGACAAGTGTAACACAGTGCAATGAATATGTTTATTTGACTAGATACAGTACAGATGAAGCATGTAGTTCAACTGACCCAGCTAATATGTAATTATTATTTTTCAATAATAATGAAAATGTGAATTTGACTGTAGTCCCTCACCATGTTCCTTTTTCCTTTTCTATTGCCAGAAGCTATTAAATAAAAATGTTAGTAAAACTACACATTTTATTATAAGATACATTTATATATAGAATTACACGTTGTACAAAAGTGTATGCAGAAGAGAGGCTAAAGAATCTTATTGAAGAGAGTTAATACGATTCCTAAATATGTAGATTCTATATCTGAAACCAAAATCATCTCCCAAACAATTTTTACTTAATTAAAAAAAAATAATCTTGGCCAAATACTCCAGATGACTTTTAGATACTCCACTGCACACTTCTGCATAAGATGCAGCTCATTCAAAAGAAAGCTTCACTGTTCATTTCTTGATCATCAGACATCTAGTGTATATTTCATTATGTAACACCAAAAATGCAGTCATTCTTGAAAAAATATGTATTTTTGTCATGATTTTCTGAAGCTGGCAGAGGAATTTTGCCTTCCTCTTCTATAATTCCGTATTTGTATTACTTTTAATGTGTTTGTGTGTAACAGGAATATTATTCTCACTTCTTGCTTAGAATTTCCTCCTTGCTTCAGGAACAGCTGCTGAATTACCATTGTTCTTACCATGTTTATGTCCAAGACACCAAAATCTATGTTATCAGGGATAATATAGAGCTGAAGGCAATGAGAACAGAAATCAGTGCACAGACTGAAGTTATTTTAGTTCCTAGAATCTTCAGATGTCTTTTCAAATATAAAATAATTTCTGTGTAGAAGCATGACAGTTCATGACTAATTAAAATGTATCCTGCAGGCCCCTAGAGTGTTTATCTGTCAGCTTACTTACCTTCCCTCAAATTAAGAGCTGTTAAAGATATGACCTCCAAATGGATTTCAAAAGCCAAGGATATTCAAGATTTATATTTTTCAAGTGTGTGTATCTGATCAGTTTGAAAAGCCCATGACATCTCTTATAAAACTGGGGACTGAAAGTTTTACAGTCAGGGATATCTTATAACATCCTTGTAGCTTAGGTAAACCACCCAATCATTTGTATCATGAAAAGAAGATTGAAGACCTAATTATTTGTCTACCAATAAACCACACTTAACTATCACTGTATGCCTGAATCAGGAAGAGACAAAACCCAAACTGAGTTCTTTGACATAAATTTCATGGTAGAGACTGTATTTCAACAAGTTATGATTGGAAATGTCTTGGACAAGTACATTAACCTGGGAGAGCACTGAAGATGTTTGCTTTTGCTTTTGGAAGATGGTGCTTTACTTCAGAGCAAATGAAAGAATCGAAGCAATTAGAGTAGGGGCTGTATAAAAGTGTCTATTCCTATAGCAAAGCCTGAAGTTCACAGAGCTAGAGGATTCTATGGTTACAAAAGACAATCTTTTCTCAGTAAGATGTTTTGTACTGCTTGAATACTATTACAAATGAGGACCACAGCACTTCCATCAATAGCTAGAAATTTGCAGATTTTTGGGTTTAGACTGAGCTGTGTTTCCATAGCAGCCAGGTACTCCAGTGAAGACAAACACCTCACTGTTTGGTGCTATGTACATACAGACCAAGAATCAGAATGAAAATAACTGGGTAATCAGGCACCCAGAGAAAACAGCATGTCAGCACAAGGGAACCCTCCCACCAAACTCTGTATTTTGGATTGCTGTCTCATGCATCCTTGCTTCTTTTATGGGACACTGTACTTACCATGGATCTTACCTGATCCCTGCATCCAGGTCACTAATGTCACTGCTGCAGAGCTCTGCTCTCCCTTTGTGGGCTGCTGACAATGCCCTACAGACAGAAACAGCTGCCTGTGTGCTCGGGGCAGCACTGAAGGTGCATGTGTGAAGGATCCCTCATCCTTAGGGGATGCAGCAGATCTCCAGGAGATTGTTGTTTGCACAGGCGAGGTGAGCCCAGAGCTTTTTAATCTCTTGAGATGACCCAGAATGGGGCACTGAATGCAAATGTTATCTACAACAGGGGCTTGTTTTGCTTCTCAGTAAATTCCCAACATGCATGCTTGCATGCTATAATCCCTGTTGGTTTTAAAACACTGATATTGATGTTCCCATGGAAAACCAAGTCTAAAGGGTTTGATAATTTTATGAAAAGTGAAATACAGTAATATTGCATTTGGGTACTAAGGTCAAAATGCTTTTTTTGTGGAGACACCAAGGCTTTCCTGGTCTAACATGAGAAGTCAGAAATACATAACATTCTCCTGAGGTCAGTAGTCCTAAACTCAACATACTTCAAGCATGACTGAAATGTATTTCATATATACATATATTGACCCATAATCTTTTGGTTCACACATTTGCATAGTATCTGGATAAAAAAGTCTTACATAAATTAAGCCTTAGAGTATCGACATCACATGGCTGGACAAATGCGTTATGGGATTATCCCACCAAATGTAGGTCCCCGGAGCAGGAGGATTATAGATAATGTTTTTAGGAGTACTCTTAGATAGAGAGGAAATAAATCCTTTGGCTGTTAAAGTGTACAGCATGGTTCCATTGTCACATGTAATAGATTTTATTCTTTACTTTACAGACTTGTGATTTGCAATTGAAATATACATGACAGCACTTGTACTGACACGTCAAAGGAAACCATTGCCAAAGTTGTTTATGTTTCTCATTTGTTTGGTGGAGGACATTTGTTTGTGGTCCTGATTGCATGCAAGTACTGTGTAGAATAGGAAACTCTGTGTCACTCTGGTTTTCTAATAATTGAATTAATTATTCATCATTTATAAAAATTGTCTTTGAATATTTTTATAAAATGCAATAATGCCAGGTGTTGATGGTGGCAACTTGTAATCCTGAAGCTAATCTACTATTTAATGGTTTCTTTCACTGAGTGCCGTTATGATTATATTTAAAACCATCCTGTTGCTCTGAATTGTATAGAATAGCATTCATGTTCCACCACTGCACTTCTGAACCATTATGTGTTACCTCATTTCCTAGTAAACACTTGTGTCACGTACAGCAGATGAAATGCAAAGTTCTACAAGAATGGACATGCTAAAAATTTACTTCCAGAGCCTAGAAATTCACATCTGATCCTGATCTCAGCTGTTTGCAGAGCTGATTGCATTTCTGTTATCAACAGAACTAGCAAAGTCAAGAGAACTACCTTGTGCCTCACAACTGCATAGTTTCAAATGTAAGAAGCTTAAAGCTGTGATAAAAGCCGAAAATAGCTAAATGACATAACTTCTGTACTAGCTTGACTTCCAAAGGACTGCATCACAGCTCTGCCTAGTGCCACTGCTGGGACAGCCAGGGGGGCACAGCACACCACAGAATGCTTGTTCAGCTATGGGACTGTGATGCCCCAGCTCAAAGCAGGTAGCACAGGTTTGCAGAGATCCCTTTGGTGGGATTGGTTGGAGATTAACACATTTTTCTGTAAGCTCTGTGCAGCACAGCTGCAAGCTCATTGCTTTGGCTCACTCCTTATGGACAGGTCTGGCCAATCCAGCCAGTGTAGCCTTGAGCACAACTCAATTAATTTTGAAGTAGGCACCTCATGTTTGCTCATCTGATGCCTTCTCCACTGACTCTCTGTGTTAGGGTCTTAGTTTGTTGGCCATGTGTAGGAACCTGGAGTGATCTAAGATGCCTTAGGACCTGACATGAGACACACAGGAAAGCAGTGCTCTTTCAGATTGGTAGCTATGGCATGAAACAACCATAGAAGCTATCAAAACCAACCAAAGCAATCCCCTTGTGTGCCACAGACATCACTTGTACAGCCCTGGGTTAGGTTTATACCTTGATTTATTCTTACCCTTCAATCAATACCTGTATTCAAGTGATGCATATGTTATGGGTTTGTGGGCATCTGCACATCCAGGACTGGACTCTCTCACAGGAACCCCAGCTTCCCACCTGTTTCCATAAACAGTGGAAAGGTTACAATTTGGGGCACAGGCAGCACAAGCCAGAGATTGCAGGACAAGCTGGTGGAGAACCAGACTGGAAGGACACCTGGTCACATACCTGACAGCAGGAGCGGCTGGAAAAATGTGCAAATAAGGTGAAGCAGAATTCAGGGATGGCAGGATCTGAGTTACAGAGGCTCATTGTTCCCAGCCATGTATAAAAAACTGCTGCACTGTGGTAGCTACTCACCTCCCATCACAGGCAGACACAAGCTGTATGCTGCAGTGTCTCCGTCTCTCTGGGTGCCTCCCAGTGAACCCCGGCCAGCCCCGGGTCAGGTTTTGCCTTTTTCACATTCATAGGCCGTCTTGCACTTATGCTTTCTTTTTGCTTCTTCTGCTCCTTTTATGTGGGCCCAAATGTTGGCTTCCACAGCACAGCCACCACCAAGAGTGTTTTTCCCTAGGCTCTGTGGGGGATGGAGAGAAAGACTAGATGGGGAGGCTAGGCAGTACTCAAGCTGCTCTGCCCAAGTGTTTCAATTCATCTAAGGAGAAGACTTAGTCCTGGGTGCCAGCAGCCACTGCCTGGAAAAAAGTTTCCACACATGAAGGAGCTGGAGCATCCTTAGCAGCTGTAACACACATGGAACACTCTCATGGCAGTGAAACACAGAGAAATGTGTTTTGTGTGAAATGTGTGAGGGCACAGTTCTTTGCCCACACACATCTCTTCCAGGAACATCATGCATAAAAACTCTGAACACTTAAACTAAACTGCATGCACTAAACAAAATCAAAGCCTTATTGTGTATTGTATTATTGGAGGCCAGTGATGATTTACTGACAAATGCTTGTTAACTTTTGTTAATCCCCCACAAGGCAGGACTTTTCCATGTAAAAATATTAAATGATACTTTAAACATTCATTTATATTTTTTTAGTTCATGAGTTCTCCTAGGCTTATGATGTGGACTCAAGAATTAAAAAACAGTATGCCCATGGCTGTCAATGGAATAGAGTCATTACAGAGTATTTTGCTTCACTTGGATGCTATAATAAAACCATCTAAGTTCTCTGCCGTGCTGTTCTTTACTTGGTAGCAGTTGTAAAATTGTGGTCTCAATGAATGCCCCTGCAAAACTCTCATTTTTGTTACAAGGAAAAGCACAGGACTTCCCACCAGAATTTAATTAATATCATGTCAATAATACATTCATTTGAGAAAGTTAATTTCTAAATGAAATGAAATGACATTTCAGTTTAAAAAAGGTCAATCTTCATGGAATTCAAAAGGCTTCTTCTCACACTGTGCTAATAACTCTAAATAAGTGTTCTTATGCTTGGGTAGTGAAAGTTGATATGAATAGTTTAGATAAAAATTAGAAAATTAGAGAACACTTGCGCAAATGAAAATACCTCTAAAGGTTTCTAAGCCTCTCCTCTGCCAGGAAAAATTGCATGTCAAGAGTGGATGGCCCTGCACTGCTTCTGCTTTCCCCACTTGATAACTGGAGCAGTGCACTAGAACCTTTAAAGAGTAGAGGAATTTTTTGCTGAGAGTGCTCCTGGTCCCTACAAATGCCTATGGAAGAACATTTGAGCATCTCTCTGAGGGGGTCAGAGAGATGGACCTGAGCTTTCAGGGCAGCATACATGCCTCATAAGGATGAACAGCATGGAAGCCAGTTTATGGG
Source organism: Pyrgilauda ruficollis (assembly GCF_017590135.1). Classification (NCBI taxonomy): domain Eukaryota; kingdom Metazoa; phylum Chordata; class Aves; order Passeriformes; family Passeridae; genus Pyrgilauda; species Pyrgilauda ruficollis. Next base: position 1,333,866 of record NW_024521428.1, on the reverse strand, counting down.
GATTTGGATTCAGAGGGTGAGCTGGCATGAGCCTTGGATGTCAGTGCATGAGGGGAGAGGAACTCTCCCTCAGCTGATGGCAGTGGATATTCAGCCTAGGAACCGATGTGCTCAATTTTACTCATTGTGCTCAACTTGACAAAAACTGCTTTCTCTCTTGTCCTGAAAAACTACCAGTGCTCTGTAAGGCTTAAAAGATAAGGAGAGGCAATAGAATATTGCTTGAATATTGAAATATTGCTTGTTGCACCTGAGTAACCAGTTAAAACACACAATTAGTTTTAAGACTGAAAGCCAGGCAGCTGAAAGATATGCATTTGAAGATGCATGGCTGATGAATGACTTCTGAAATAAATGAAGCAGAAGATAATGCCACACTGTTGGTCTGCTACTGATATTTGCATCAAAACAATTAGTACTTATGTAAATAAATCTCTTGTCTGTACAGATGTCCTCTACCTGATAGGCTTTCAAATGTAGAAAATGAGACCAACCATTGATGATAAACTTGGGAGTAATAACAATAATATCTACAATGTTTTTTTTGCAATTGCAGTCATTGTAGATGACAGATGTGTTACAGCAGTGCTGTTCTGAGGCAGTAATACATTACCCATTTACAGCTGTGCAGGAAATGGCTCAGGTAATTAGTGTCTAGCTAATTAATCCAGGCTCTGGGAAAAGAAAAAAGATAAAAACCAAAAAACAACCAAAAAAACCAACCTAAAACTAAAGGGCAAAATATGGTACTGTTGTGATAGGGAAAACTCTATTATATTCTTGGATATTGAGTTTTCCTCCAGCACTCCCTAGTGGCTCATTATAATGTATCCATGCTTTCAGTGTTGCATACTGATGAAATAAACATTTATGATCTCTGAGTAGTTTTCTGATACAACTGTATATCATTAGGAAGCATGGGATGATGTATAACCACAGCACATCTGTTTTCTCTTCATCCCAGTCCCCTTCCCTGACAAGATCCTTCTGGATATGCTTTTAGCTTTAATTCCATTCAAAGCATCTGAGAGTTGAAATTAGAAGAATTGGAAGCACAAACTTTTCTTTTTCTAATTCTATTACATTATAAGAAATGTAATAGGTAACCAAGCATGGGCAATAAAAAATGTAGCTTATTTCAAAAGTGTTAAAGAGGATTTCTTCCCTGTAATATCCATCAAATGCATCTGGCTTTATCTAAGCAGTTATAAGCAGAATTGCCTCCAAATGTGCCATAAGAGCACATGAGCAGTAACAACAGATTAAATTTTCTATACCTCAGAGAATAGTGTGCATATAGCTAAACTCATACAAGCAGGCAGCTATTGCAGCAGGGGAGTGGGCAACAAAACAAACATTCTGCCCCCATATAGTGCTGCTAACTCTGCTGAGCAGGTACGTTTTTTCCCACCTCCTGTAAACCCAACTTTGCAAGACCTGCCTCTGGGCTGTGCTCTGCTCCTGTGAGCCAAACCACATTTGAACAGCTCAGTACAAGGGAAGAGGGAAAATGTGTCTTGGAGGAAAGGAATTGAAGTTCCTTCAGAAAAGATGTAAGGCTGCATTGCGTTATTTTAATTGTGATGATTGTTAAAGAAAGAGTGGATGTGTGTAACCAGGAATACGATGGAGATAGGTGCCAGCAGATTCATTATATTGTGCACCCCTCTGAGAATCAGCTTTCTGTTGAACTTTATCCATAGGCAGATCTATTTCCCTGTGTCACAGCAGAGTCTGGGCTCCAGCACATACTCACCTCTGTGCACAGCTGGAGAATATTTCTTATGAGCTCTGCAACTCCAGGATTAGTATTTTGGGGTGAGCATTATGGAGGTTTGACAATGAGAGTATGCCAGATTTTTTTTTTATTTTTTTTTTTAAGTACCACCTCATATCCTGCTGCTTAGACCTAATCAAGCTTTTTCTGTGACTACAGCACCAAATGTCAGGTTTCCAACAGAAGTTTGGAGGCTCAGTTAGTGCCTCAATTTCCAGTACTACTGTGCTTTGCACTGTTTGCTTCAGGTTGCTGCATTTCCTGTCTGAGAAAATCAGTGCATTTTTAAGAATGGTTTATCATTCTGCTGCATTGGTGTTCTGCCAAGAGCTGACCCAAGCAAAAAACAGGTTTTCAGGAAATGGAAACTATTCATCCAATGACATTTCAAGCAGCCCACAGAAGCACTAATCACTGTTGAATTTGGCAGTGCAAAGGTGGCCAAAGTGACAGCTTTGGTTTCCAGTTGTGCATTTCTCACATAATCACCCCACCGCAATTCATGCCGTTTGACAACATTTTAGGGACAGGACTCCTGAGGCCACCTCTAGGTACTAAAGGTCTTCAGCCTCTCCTTTTCCTCCAATTAATTCTTCATCTTTTAAGGCAGAACTATAATGTCTATATCCCTTACAGCACATTCCTAAATGGAGCAAGCTCTATCACAAAAACAACCCCTTGCAGATATTTGTCTCTACTCTTCGATGGGATGCTTTGCCATTGACATGTGTTTTTTCAGGCATTGTGCACATTGTCAGGTTGCATCACACTGTCTTTACCTATGACAAAATAAAGCCTGGAAAGTGTGTGACAGGGGTTGGAAATATATTAATATTGGATCTGTCTTTTAAAGCAAAATGCACTTGGCTTTTCATAATTTTCTCCAACTGCTAGCCAGGTTACATCTGGGACTGACAATTCTCTATCCAGTCTTTTAGTCCTTTGTGTTTATGTCTGTGGTTTGTCCTGCATGTCTCATTAATTCTTCTGTAATAATGACATTACCTTGGTTCAGTTCCTCTCATGAACTTCGCTTTATTTTTCTAGCAGAGGAAAAGCCTGTCTTGTCTGCATCAGTTCCTGTATATTTAAAATTAATTAATGTTCTGACACCAAATAGCTCTTAAAGAGAAGTCTGATGTAGTCCGCATTGTGGTGTTAATTCAGCAGAAATTAAATGCACAGCCTGTGTCCTGTCTAACAATGGGAAAAGATATTGAAAAAGGAGCTCAGCTCCTGCCTTAAGAATCTGTTGCATACATATAAAGGATCTTTCTGTCTTCTAGCTACAGCAGATCATAAATCATCTAGCAGAACAACCTGAGTCACCAGTCTCTTTTATAGGATAAAAATGAGGTTATTTATAACACTTCTGGGGCATTTTGATCTCATAGTGATGATTTTCACCTGCCTGGGTGGTGGGATCCAAGGCCCTCTCTCTGGGATGCCAACCCCATATTACACAACTAACCTGCATCTGTGCTTGACAGTGCTTAAAAAGTTAACAAATGCAAGGGTAATCTTTTCCATTTTACATATGTGACTCGATATTTTGTGTCCCCCAGAGTCTGTTCTCAAATAGTAACTGCTAATTCTCCCTTTTGGGTATAATCCTCAGACTCCACAGAAACTGGTAAACATCTTCAGATCTCTGAAGTTTTCCTCCTAGGGAAAAAAAAAGTCATAAAGTCATTCTTTTTTTTTTTTTTTGGACATCCCATGGCTTTACTGATGCTTCTTGACATATTGATTAGTCTGTTTACAGGGTCAGCAAAACAAGAGCTTGAAAAACCTCCAGTTTCTAACCTGTAGGCCTTCTCTTTGGGTTGTATCTGCATACAGGACAGTTTAATAACAGGATAGCCTGTTATTCTCAGCTGCAGATTTTAATTTGTATTTGTTCCTCCTTCCTGAAAGTAATCTTTCCCCCATTTCTCTCACAAAAAAAAGTTGTATTGCTTTTTGAATTGCTATTGAATTGCTATTTTTCTGAATTTAAATACTTTCCAATTGTCACACAAAGTGTGATGATAATTGGTGAGTACATTTTAACAAGATTCTTTGTTTCCATAAGAAAGCTCACAATGCGCTTGTTTTAAATAATATTTTTTCCAGAACAATTTTATACTCATTTCTATACAGCTGCCTATCCCTGTAAGAAAGCATAATCTTTACTGAGAATTCTTACAACGTATGAAAGCGGTGGAACAAGTAGAAGTATGTCAAGAACAGAAACGAGCCCATGCAAGTATCTGACAGATACAAGTTTTTACTTGGAAACCAGTGCACATTTCTGGTTAATCAGTGAGTAAATTGCTGTTCTCCTACATACAAGGCCCATTCCAAGCCCCCTTACTACTATTTAAAATGTTCAGGGTCTTTTCTTTTTTCTGCATGAGTACTGGAAAAGAATCAGGCAGAAATCCAGTTCTGACTTTTATTAGTAGTTTTGTATGTTGGCTCATTAGAGGGAACTCTGATCTAGATTAAAATTGCTATTGATGCCTTTTTTGCCCAGAGGTTTTACAAAACAAAGATAACTGACATTCTGGGGAAAAAACTCCCCACTTTTAAGAGCACATTTTGAATAGTCAATTCAAATTATCTTACAATTATTCTTAATAGTCTCAGTACAAGGGAACTGGAAAATAATGATGGCCATATTTGAGGAGATCATACAGGAGTACAGAAATAGATTTAAAGTACTTTATTTCTATTTTTATTTCCACAGGAGCACAAGGCATGGAAGAATGTGTTCACACCTCAGATTATTTATACAAGCAGAGGTAAAATGATTTTCCATAAATCTTAAAAAAAACATGTTCTATTAAAAGGAAGAAGGCTTGGGTAGGAGTCACTGTGGCAGCCAGACTTCAGAAGAAATGTGTGGAAGGTTATGGACTCATTTGTGTGCAACGATTGTGTCACCCTGGTCTGCAAAGCAGTATAGGATTTTTCTGTGGTAGCACAGGCAGGGCATGACAGGAACTGACTCTGTTTACTTTTGCAACTAAATTCACTGTCAGCAACTGGCTACACAGCCTATCCAGCTAGATTCTGTTAAAAATAATAATTTCTGCCTCAGTTAGCCTAGGCTGATTGATCTGCTGCAGAGAAAAGGCAGAAAAAGGAACAGCAGGTGCTTATGAGTTGGTGCTTCAGGTTATCCACTATTTTATAGGTTATCACAGTTTTTAACCAAGTGATGAATCTTTCTGAAAAGTGATCCAGGCTCTCTTTTTACCTTTTCTTGGGGAACCCCTGTGCCAGGTTCAAACCTGGCATTTGCCTGCAGGTATTGCTGTTGCTGAGCTCATTTCTTGTCTTGTGTGCCTTTATCACACCAGGATGCACTTTAGATACTGACAGGAGCTGCGGCTGTATAAGCCTGCTTATGCCTCATTCAGCACCTAAGTTACCACTTCATGTCTCAATCGAGACATAGGCACTGACCTCTTGCCTCAATCAAAATCTTTCAAATGTTAAAAAATCGCCCTCCTGAGAAGCCAGGAGGTCGCTAACATAGGTGCAGCTGGGTGGCTTTGTGTGCTCTATGATTCTGAGCTCCTCTGAGGAGCACTCAGGAGTGTTGTTGACTGTGATCCAAGTAGCTGGAATAATGTGTTCCTTTTAGAGCTTCTTATCACACTGAGATTCAATTTATTCACTGAACCTACTACTGATCCTTTAAAATCATGTTCCACTTTCAGTTTTAAACAAAGGTAGCTAGACAGCAGAGACCAACAGTATCAATTTGTGTCAACAGTGTCACAATACAATCTGAGTGCTGTGAACTCATGCCTTTTTTCTTCCAAGCTGTTGTACTGAGGTGTAGCTGAATTCTGTGTTTAAAAACAAACTAAATGAAAACTGCATTCAAAAATGTCAGCTCTTTAGATCAGGCTGAACTGAGCACCGTGAAACCTCATCACTATGAATGCTCTAAACACTTTCCAGAACTAGGATATGAACATTTGCCATCATAAATTTTTAGGATTTTGTTCACAATTCAAGGGACTCAAAATGAGTTTGCATGAGAGACATTAATTTTGTTGTAAGGCTGCATGAAGATATTTGACTGCCATAATAATCATGTTTTCAGAAAACAATCAGTATATTTTACCTCTTTCTATTGAGTTTTTCTACTCACCTGTGGCAGCAATGCAGTTTTGAGCCTTCAGATTGACAAGAGGGACTTCGGCCATTTGAACATAGAGAGGCTGCATTTAAACTGTGGATGTTGGAATATTTCCAATTGCCTGGATCCAGGAGTTCACCCAGCTAAGATGTAGTCTCTTGTTGGATGTGCTTTGCCCTGATTTGTCTATCACATCTTGGCTTTCATTGAAGGCAATCCACGTGCACTCTCCAGACAGGAGACAGGCCATGCTCTAGTCACAGTCCAGCTCTAGATTTTACCTGATGGTGCTCTGATATCCAGGTATTCCTCTGTTGATTCCTTTCCACCATGCCCTTCTCTTCCCCTGGCCATACTGCTCTTCTTATCCATCCAGCTCCAGTCTTGTTTCCTCCTCTCCTCTACTCCTTCCAGCTGTTGTGTCTTCTTGTAGCCAGTTCTTTTTCAGGTGCCCTATCAATTCTCAGGCCCTTTCTGCCTGCCCCTTCTGTCTCACATACACATTTTCTTATTTTATTTTTTCTTCCTTTCCCAACACCTTCAGAAGCTATCTCAGCTTCTTTTGTTTCCTTGTCTACACTGTTGTCTCAGTGAGTCCCAGTTCTTCCTGATGTCTTCTCTTCACCCCCTCTCCACCATTATTCCTCACTTCTTCTCCTTCTTTTGCAGCCCCAGCTTTTCCTGCTCTCCATGTAACCTCTGTAGGTGTCCAGTTCTCTCACTGGCACTGGTATGATACCCCAGTTCTCACCTTCTTGTCCAGCTTGTCAATATCCGTTTTGCACCTCCATTCCATTACTACATGATACACCTTCTGCCTTCATGGACAGTGATCCTGACAAGTCATATTGAGGATTTATTTCCCTAGCAAATGGATAGATAATTATTTTCTTTCTAATATTGAAGATTCTTGGTAATGTTTTTGTCTTTTTCCTTTATGTTTCCTGGCATAATTCTAAAAGGTTTTTCCCCCCGTCAATGCTACATAATGAAAAATAAAATGGCCACTTTCTAGCTGTTTCTCGACTTTTCTTCTAGCACCACAGGCTGAAACCATGCCCACAGACTCCAGTAATTCATCTAAATATCTTGTTTTCACTCAAAGGAAAAAAAAAAAAAAAAGAAGAACTGCTAATACTGTTCCATGATGCTGAGACAGTAAAGAAGAAAATAAAGTGATCATTGTTCACATGGTAAGAAAAGTCCCATTTTGTGAAAACAGTCAGGGCAAAATGGAAACTGTGACGCCACTGACCCTCCTATAGTTCTTAAGCTTTTTATATGTTGAAGCCATCTTCAACTTTAGTTAATTTAAGCATAGTCTCTTCTAAGTTGCAGTTTTAGGGAACACTCCTATGGGGTTGTATCCATGCAGTCCTTTGTTAGAAGTTGTAAAATACCTGCAAAGACAGCTCCAGAGTGCTGCCTTCTGGACAGGAAAAGGTAGGGGTTTTGACAATTATTTATGAAAGTTAGGGCTTTCTCTTTTAAGAGTAGTAAATCTCCAAGTATTTGTCGAATTAAGTACTGTGAAAATCTCTCTGAATGAGACACTGAAGTGTGGAGTATGAATTTAATAGCTCAAACCAGGATGCTAATTCGATAAAAACCACAGCAAGATTCCCAGTTTGCAGCACTTTGCAAACCGAGGTCTGAAATTTGTGCCAGTCACAGAGGATGAAAGAGAAATATGAATTAAAGATTGTACCAGCATTTTACAAGTACACGGGAATGAATTTAAGATGAGCTCGGCACAATTATCAACTCTCAAACTCTACAACTCCAAAGAAGTTTAAGGGCTGAAAGGTCAACATTGCTTTAAAACCTGCAGAAAACCCTATGGATCTCTCAGCCACTCCACGAAAGACTTGTGCTCCAGACTCTTCACCAGCTCCACTGCCCTTCTCTGAACACACTCCAGCACCTCAGTGTCTTTCTTGTCATGAGGGGTCCAGAACTGAGCACAGGATTTGAGGCGAGGTCTCAGCAGTGCCGAGTACAGGGTCACCAGTCCTGCTGGCCACACGATTGCTGGTACAGACCAGGGTGCCACTGGCCTTCGTGGACACCTGAGCACACAGTGGCTCATGTTCAACCACTGCCAGACAGTACCAAGCTGCCCCTGATTCCTTGTCTGTCTTTCCTTCTCAAGCAGCAGTTGAGTACTCAAAAAAACACCTGGAAATAAAGAGTATGAGTTCTTTTAAATTAAGGTATATGGTGCTCTTTATACCAGAAATCACAAGAGGAGAACAAAACCTTCACATATGTCTTTTACCTCATTCAAAGGCTCACAGGCTTTAGTAGGCAAAAACAGGGAAGGAAAGGAATGGGAAAAACATGTGTACTCAGAAGATACTGGAGTTTCTTGGGATAATTGAGAAAGGATATCATACTAGATTTTCTTACAAGAAAAAAACCTGGGAGAAACACGCAAATTACAGATTATAAATATTAGTAATAGGAGAGTAATTTCCTTTGAAATGAATTGGTAAGAAATGCTGAGTTGAAAAGATTATAGCAGGGCTAAATTTTCATTTGGAGTGGTTCAGGCTTCTAGCAGGAAAGTTGAAATATAATACTATGTTTGAATAAATGAACTCCACCTCCAGGTGTTTGAGTTTGAGTAAAACAGAAACCATAGATCCTTTGAGAAGCTGTGCTCAGGAGGCTGGCTTCTGGGCAGGCTCAGTTCTGTAGCACAGAAAGTGTTGGTAGTTCAGGCAGCATGCTCTCCAGGAGTGTAAAATGAAGAATTCCATCTTCAGAAGAAGCTGTGCTTCACAATGTTCACTATGTTTTCTTTCATGAGAGTGTCCTACCATGTGTGGGTAAGAGAAAATTTTTAGCTATTTAAGTTGAAAATGTTGGTTAACTTTCAGATTATATTTAATTTTCATTGTGAAAATTTCCAAAACAGAAATTCTACATTTCATTTAAGACCAATTGTGAGCGTGTGGCAAAGCACCCTTTGAAAACATTTTTTACTATCAAAACAAGACTCTGAAATTGTGGGATTACACATGTCTGGAGCAGATCTGGCACAGGCAGTGGCAATGAAGTGTACTGTGTTAGCTTCTCCTTGCTTCCATTCTGGAGGGTGACAGTCACGAAAAGTCAGTCCACATTTATTTCTTAGCCCTTCATAGAAGATGCCATTAAGATATCAGCTTCTGAGGAGGGAGGTGATGCAGACCTTGTGCAAAGCACTGTTAGGAACACTCTTAAATGAATTACAGAAGTGGCACCTTCCAACTGCTATTGACAAGCTATTGATGTTAATTGGTACAAGATAATAATTCATTAAGCCAGTCCCACAAAGCAAAATTGAAGTGTCCTGGGAACAACAGCACAGGAGATAGGACACATTAACTGTACCAGCAATGCCTTTCACCAGTGAGGGGTGAAAGAGTGGATTGTGCTTGATAACAAAATATTAAAAGACAATATCAGTCTCAAGTTGGATGCTTGCAGTTGGATGGACACTTGCCAACTTTGGCCACTCTCTGCCTGTAGCTCATTTCCCCCACTTCAAATAAGGAGTATTTAAATAAGGAAAATGATTGAAACAAGGTTAAGACTTATGTCATTCTCTGTCACTCTCAGTGACAATGGTGGGAACATCACAGGTTCATCAAGTACAATTTTCTGTGTTCAGTTTGGGTGAAATGTGTTAAACTAGGTCCCTCTGAATGACAGGAAGAGAAACACTGAATATCCAGCTACTGCCCAACACGAGGTTCAGTGCAAAACAGTGTGTGAGCATGTAATTAAAGATTTGTAGTGGTTCATATGTGGAAGGGGCCATAAGGACACTTCAGAAACTTCTGAAGTGTTCATATTTGCAACTTGCACATTTTTAATACAGCTATTTTTTTCAAGTTTTCTTGAATTTCAGCACAGTAGCACAGAAAGTAAATGAGCAAATGCTGCTCCTGACAAGATTGTCCATCTGTCATGGTTTCTCCATGTAATACTGTTAGGAAATGTCAGCTGTCATTTGCAAGGGAATGTGTGCAAGTTCAGCTGCCTGAATTTATCATAGTGGGTGACAGACCTAAAGAAATTCATCCAAGGCTTTGTTTCTAACAGCTGCCACAGCTTTGGATGCAGCATCTATCCTCTGTGTGACTGACTCACAACACTAAAAATTACAAAGTGTAATTGGGCAGCAACTAAATTTCAGCCAGTTCCACTGCCATGATGCAGTTCTCCTCAGCAGATGGGCACATGCTTTTGCACCAACCAGTTTCTCAGGATACTTTGCTGATCCCTAGCAGGATTACCTGTAAGATATTTTCTTAGACTTCCCCATAAAAGTTTTCCTCAGATGAGGTGTGCCACCTTATCTGGGTGCTCTCATGTAAATTGTCATGCTAACCTTAAAGTTCCAAGTTAAAGGGATGGTTTTTAAGTGCTGCAAGCAACGTAGCCAGAGAAGGGGACACTGCAGGACAAGCTGAGCATAAATAGCCAATATACTTATGTACAATCTGAGCCCCTTGTGGTCCCAGCTACACTACCCAAAGTGAAAACAAAGGACAGAATTAGCTGTTAGAACATGTGTTCTTCATGCCAATGTTTATATTTGAGTTAGCATCTGTTTTTCTTTATTTCAGCTGAACATAGATCCCTTAGGGCATAAGCATCCAGATGAATTACAAAGTACGACATTTTGATGCTTGACGAAGAGCATCCTGAGAATTTAAGAATGTTTGATAAGCTTTTACTTTCTATTTTGCATTCCTGGAATTGTCTCTATATTTTTGACTTGCACTCTTTCTTCTATAACTCCTCTTAATTTAGAAAGGAAAACCTTGCAGGAAGTTCTCTGTAACAGGTGACAGCAACTACTGATCTGATCTTTCACAAGATTTCATATACTGACTTTGCTCTAACAGATGAAAAAATACAAGCATCCACTAGCTTTTACTGCTTTGATAAACCTTTCCAATAAGCCCATTCTGTGAAGAGAGAACTGGAGAGAAAACAAGAGCAAAATAGTGAAAAAATTTAGTGAAAAGGAAAGAAGACAAGAAATTATTAAAATTTGTAAAATATTTAAAAATTATACCTGATCTTGTTATGAATTATTATTTCCTGAAAGTGTCTGTTTTCTCTTTTTTGCCACTTCACATTTTGTGGCTTCCTGCATGTTGGTACAAGGTTCAGCAAAGGTAATCTCAAGAGACAGAGCTCCAAGAGGCTTCCTGAATTTATTTCTATAATAAACTACCCAAAGCTCCAGCCTCACACAGCTCTCTCTGAACTGGGGTTGTGCTCTTAGTGTTAAGATCCTGAATAATGACTGATGCATGCTTGTGTCAAACCCTGCAATCTTTCTCAAATGAGGTCCTGGCTTTGTTTTCAAAGCCAGATCAATATGCAGATATTGTTAGATAACAAGAGCTGGAGTACAACCTCCTCTCTCTTTCCTGGCTCCACGCTCTCATAATTCTCTTAAATGAATTTCAAGCAATCTCTTCTCCAGTCACCATTTCCTATATGCTTAAGTGTATATGGTCCCATTAGAGCCCATAAGCTGCAGTTTCATGCATCCTTTATCCCTTCTTACCAAGAAAACACAGATATTTCTCTGTTCCTTTCTCTCCTTTGCCAAGGAAACAAAAGCCTGAATATTTCAGTTGCTCACTTCACATAATGCCATACCTACAGACTCCCTTCTACAATGCTTACTGTTGGGAAAAATACAAAAAACTGAAAACTCTGACCACAAGTGGTACAAGCACAAAGTCATGACAGTTTTTCCATATTTATTACGTTTTCTCACTTTTCTACACTGTTCTCACATTGTTGATATGATTGTTTGATACTGTTGGCATGTTTATTGCAGCTGAATCTTTTGGTTTTGCATTTGCAGCACCAATTTGCATGAATTGTCTTGAAGAAAGCAACCTAATACTCTGAACAGAGACAGCTAACTGGAAAAAATACACTCAATTTCATGTGTGTGTATACATCTGAGAGAATTCAACATCATTCATGACATAGTAAAGAAAACTGTTTTTTTTTGGTGAAAATATCTGACAATCGGAAGGGGACTTGGTGTGAATTTCAGGCATCAAACCCCTTCTGTTGATCTGTGTGTGGATGGACTCTGACTTCAGGAGCCACCACACACCTCAGTGCAAAGCCAGAAACTTTGTAATAGTGCTGAGAGCCCAAGCCTGCTCTCTGAGATGGCAGTTTTCCAACTTAGATCAGTAACAAGGCAATTAGGAACCAGACAAATTTATTTATATGGGTTAGTAAAGACTTGTTATGTGTGATAACTTTCCCACAGGAACAGCTTTTGAGATAGCTGCCAAATGAAAATTGAATGCCATGATATCCTGTTTATTTATGCATTTGTTAGCGCTGCTCTTATTTACATGATCCTGGTAAGTTTTTGTGTGTTTTGCAGGGCAGACACATTTTTATTGCACGTTTGAAGAATTAAGTTCATATTGACGGAGATAAATGGTAAGAAAGCCATCTGTTCAGCCCTTTTGAACAGAGTATGTGTGTTCACACGTTTCTCACAGGAGATGAGAGTTCACAGGACTTCAGAAGCTCTGCGTGCTCCTCTGGTCTCATTTCAGATATCAGTTTCATGTCATTCCATTCTGATTCCCATCCATGTCTGCATCCATATTCCACCCCCAGGTGGTGCCAGGAAGGTGAACGGAAGTGAGATATCAAAGCTATCGTGTCAATACGGCAAGTTGCTTGTGATGAAAACTTCAAAACTCTTGGGAAGTTGTTATGTCAAAAGAACAAAGCAGAAATTAATCTAACAAGGATGATAGTGCCAGCTGAGAGACATATTAGGTCAGGCACAGCAACCCATGAATGCCTCCATGCTGCTCTTAGGTTCCACAGTTCAGAATAAACTCCACTGAAGGGACAGATATCCACAGTTTATATAGTCTAGTAAGAAAAGGCTGAGGAAGGATACAATTCCTCTGTTTAACTGCTTCAGTGGGGTAGATATTATGGGAAGATGAAACATTTGTGCAAGAGGGGAAAGCTGGCATATGACCAAATGCGCAGATGCCTAGTCCTAAAGCCTATTCAGCCTTTTGAAAGGGTCAAAACAAACAATTTGAAGATTGAGTTATACCACATTATGAGAGACGCTGAAATAATAGGTTTTCTAAGGAAAGCAGAAATGGAACCCATTAGGTTGTTGAGTCATCCCAGAACGATATTTTCAGATGGTTCTGGCACTGGTAATTGATTTTCTTTGTCTCTACAGCATTGTTTATCATCTTATGTTCTAAATGGTTTCCCACAGTTTAGTGGGAAAATTTTATGACTCGATTAAGGGTGGTTTGTTTTAGACAGAAGAAATTAACAATAGTATTGTATTGCAAATGGCTAAAAAAACCCTGAAACAACACATTCTTTTGGCTCCAACAAAGAAGAGAAAAACATGTCTATAGTCTATCAGATTTTCAAATATGCATTTTTTTACTGGTTTTCAGGAAAAACATAATTTTAGCATATATTATTTCAACAAGTAGCCATGAGATTTGCTGTTTAGAGTAAGATAAACTGGAAATGTAAAGACAAAACAGGGTTCCTAAAGCTTGCCTTCTCTGTTTCATCATGAAAAAACCCAAAACTTAGCTTATGGGCAAAACCTTGGCTGCTAAAGTGCAGTGTGCATTTGATGACTGGTTCCTACAAAGATTGTTTTCCATACAGAGCATGTTCTTGATGTGAGAACTTTCCAATTTTTCAGCATGAAGGCATTTGTGACATTTATTTTTATTTTATATTTTTAAGGCTATAAATGTTCCTTATGCAGGGTTGGCTTCAGCAGAATCCTGGTGTGAAGTCACTGCCCAGTAGCTTTTTCACCCACAGAAAGGGACAGAGCTGCATGGTGGGAAAGGCTGAGCTCTGGTGTGGCTGAAGACACCTGAAGTGCCCATTCAGGGCTGGGAGCAGTCAGCTTTGGCTTTGTGTTAGTGAGGGCAAGGAGAAGATTCCTATAGAATGAAACAGCTGGATTTGAGTATCTCATTTACACACCATTTGCATTTTGGGGGGCTGTTGAGGTCTAGGCACATGCTACATTTGCTCGTCATCTGCAAGAGGGATCCCTCTAAAATGGAAACTGAAGCACAGTCAAGTAGAGACAGTTGGGATAATTCCTCCAGAAGCACAGCCCTGGTGTGAAATGGAGCACAAACACAGACCTCCTGCATGCATTGCTGTCATTTGTAGGAACTGAGGAATGTCTAAAATTTTCTTTTCAAATTTAGAAAAGCGAAAGTGTTGGTATTCCTTTTCTCTTTGTCCCATATTCCATGAGTTATTCATATTCTGAATGCCCATGTGATGCCAGAGGTGGGGAAGTCTGTGAGCAGCAGCACATGTTCCTGTGCTGTGCCTTGGAGTGAGCACCAAGCATTCAGGAGAGCAGCTGGCATTACCTGCTTTTTCACTGTGGCAGGATGCTGCCAAATAGGTGATATTGCCAGCAGGGCATGAATTGACATGAAAGCAGGCCAGTGTGTGCCTCTAGCAGACTCAGCAGCTACTTAGCTCATGCAAGAAAAAGGGGAAATACAGATCTAGGAGCATTTTTCACCTGCTTCTGGCATGACCTCATTTGATGGTATTTATTTATCAAAAAAAGGAATCACAGGGAAGGTGGGAAAAGCTCCAGTTTAGCACTGAAATTGAGCCCTCTGTTGCCAAGGAAAGTGGCAACAACTACCACAGCATGCATCTCCACCTTCCCATTGGAGCTCTGTCTTGGTGCAGAGGGAATACAAGGAGCAGGACATGTGAAGAGAAGGTGCTTGAAGAGTGCACATTTCATGGAGGAGTGGTTTGAGATTCTGCTTTTGTTTTAAACAGTGCTCCCTTCAATGTAAATGGAAAAGAAGCCCTCAAGACGAATCCAGGAATCCAAGGACAGTTCCAGGTTGGATGAAAGCTGCTCCAGCTGAATTTGTTCAGGAGAGAACAGCTGTCTTGTACTGAGGCGAAAGGGACTTTCATGTGAATGTCTCCATTGCGGGGAAGAGTGAAGAGGGCTGAGTGACCCTAACCAGGCTGTGATAGTGCAGCTGGTGCCATAAGCAGCTCAGTATCTCTGCCCACTATCTCTGCACTCTATGCAGGAACTGCAATCTTCTGAGACACTGGCCAGTGTGAGCTGCTCACTGCTTGATGGGCACTGCTCTGGATGCATGCAGAAACAGAGCCAGAGAGGGCTTGAGAAACTTCCCATCAAACAAAAGTTTGGAAACCTTCTTGTTTTGGTGGATATGGAGTGAACATCTCAGATTCATGCATTTGGCTGTTGCAGCCTAAGTCTACCAAGCCTTTCTTTGGATGTAAACTTTGTTTTCTTGAAGCATTGATTGCCCCTATCCAGTTCAATGGAAGTGGTAGCAATGACTCCAGCAGAGGCTTGGAGGGACAAAGTGCTTCTGGAGGAGAATATCGATCGTTACAGGAGACGTCATCTCACCCTGTTCTGCTGGCCACCGCCACTTATAATTAGCAGCTGAAGTCACACAAAATCATCAAGAGTACATCTGACTAATTTATATAAAGTTCGTCCTAATAGAAATGTATAACTGAAACCATATAATTTGGTTAAGTGCCCATTTTAGATCTACTGCTAATGCAAATACTGTGAGGAAAGCTAAATGCAGAGAGACAGCAAAAGAAAATGTAATCTCTTGCTAATCAGATGGAATGTAGCAATTTATAGTAGGTTTTTACTAGCTTTTATTTCTCAACTTAACTAGAGCAGTACTCTTTCACTTTTTATTAGAAACTGCAGATGTTCTTCTGACAATCCTCTTGAGAAGACCTAGAGAAAGCAGCTATTATTCTTCATGATAAATGGAAATCTTGGAAATCTTGTCCTTGATGGATATTCAGGCTGCTAATGAAGTCAGTAGAACTTTAAGGTGGAATTTTAACACCTCTTTCTTGGTAGTCCATTATAATTAGGGATGAAGTAATGGAGAAACGAGAATCAACAGTAAATTTTGTCATGCCTATGGCACCCTGTACTCAGATTTCACACAAATAAAAGGTGGCTTGCTTTCTGTTCCAGTGGGGAAAACACCCTAGGTGCAATAGGCTGCAAATGAGGAGCAGACTATGAAAGCATTGAAAATCTTGGATTAAATCTACTGACTTCCATGAATGTTCAGGGCTGTCTGTCAGTTTTCTCCAGTAGTTCTGAAGTTTATATATGGGTATTTGTGAAATTGAAGTGCTTGTCACAAAATAACCCATTGAAACATACACAATAAAACTCTGAGAATGAGAAAAAGTGCATCAACCTAGTTTATTTTTCCAGATGGAAGAAAATCATGTTCTTAAATCAACACCTGAGTGTCATGAAAACTTGGAAAGGAGAAGTCAGCTCCTTCATTTTTCTGTCCAGTTGCTTTGGTTGTCAGGCTTGGAATTGCAACCAAACGTACCAAAGATTTTTTCATAAGTGGCATTTTTTAGGACTTTATATCCAAATCAAAATGATGGAACTCGGTAGATATATATACACATAGGAACACAAGACTGTGAAATAGAAAAATGTTTCAGAATAATTTTATTTTCCATTTTTCACCTTCTCAGGTTGCTGCCATGCCAGTAGATCCCAGGGGAAGACTTCCAATAATTATGTGTGTAGAAAACTTGGGTCAAATTGCATCAAGCCTGTATGTGTTCTCCATCAGCCCTGCTGTGATTCATATTCAGGAAAGGGTGGAATTAGGTTACAAATAGAAGAAAAAACATACTGAAGAAGAACAGTTCTCCAATTTGCATAAAGAATAATAAGTTTATTTCGCTTTGCAGAAAGAGGGGGGGTCCAGAGCTTTGCTTTTTTTCTGAAAAGAAAGCCTCAGTTTGTGGTTGGAGATCTGAGGACCTCAATATTCAGCTTCACTTTCATTCCCACTGGACGCTCTGGCTGGCCAAATGGACAGACTCTCTATGCTCACTGCCCATAAATAAATCTCTAGACAATATTTTCTGTGTTGAGAATTATGTTCAAGTGGATTGACTCATTCCATGTGCCTTTATTTCCACTGAGACTGTTATTTCAGTGTCACTAACAGTCACAGCTACTCTCAGATTTACTTTGACAGTTAAAAATAACCAAATTAAAAGCAATGGATTGTGTAGAAAACTTTCTAACATCTCTTTGCTTGAGTTTGATTTATTAACCCTTTTGGAACTCATAGCCTTGCTTGTTTTCCCTGACATCCCCTCAGCAGCCCCGAGTTTGACTGCTTAACCTCACAGGGCCAAAGCTCTGTGCATGAGTGATATTATTCTCCTTTGTCTCAAAGAAAAAAACCCGAAGATATGACCCAAAAGAAAACCCCCATCAACATGGTTGTAATCAGACCCCTCAAGGAGTAAAAAGCAGATGATTATATCATCTTGGCTAGATCACAGGTAAGGGATGAGGACTTACTGAATCCCTTAATTTCTTACTGCTCCTCAGGACAATGATTGTTCACACCATTAGTCCCCTTTGTCTTGATGATTTTCAGTTCCTCTATAGCCAAGATGTAATGATCACGTAAATTGAGTGAGTTTTACAGATGATAGGGGTTGAGAAGCCTCTTACACACAATGATCATATTTAATAAAGTTCTGCCATCAATAAAATATGAAGAAACTTTTCAATAGAGTGACCTATTTTTGTAGCATCTTATAAAATTATTCCCTAAAGCTCGAAACTATTTCTTGTTAGTAGAAGAAACTTTGGCTGGTCTCTCACACTCTGTCTGGAACACCTGAAAATCTTTACATTCACATGCAATAATTTTTTTCTCCAGTGCAAAACAGCCTGCCATTTGTTTTAAGCTGAAAGCAATTTTTTCCCTAGTGTTAAAATGTGATGAAGACTAGCAAACAAAAAGATTTACTGCATGGTGCTTGTGACAACCTGTTGCCCACAGGCCGTGTGGGGGCTCTGTAGTGATGGTAATGGATGATCTATGAGTTCCAGGCTGCTTGAACAGTTTTTATCTGAGTGCCATTGCTGCAAGTGCAGGCATGTGTACTGGTGTATTATCAACAAGTGCAGACATCTACCAGCATCACAGATGAAGTATTCAGCACACAACACCAGGGCTGCATTTACAAATTGAAATTTCAGCCCTCTAAATTACTCTGATAGGCCTCAAAATGTCAATCAGTATCCAGGAGGCTTTTGGAGCCTCAAAGCAAAGAGACAGCAGACCTGAGAAGAATGTTTTCTTCATCTGAATTATCCAAGTGACTCTGAAAAGCTTTACGAGAAAGCTAGACAAGGTATTGCACACTAACACCCTTAAATCTAAGTACCTTAATGAAGTGCTTGTATTATTCCAGGTATTGATTAGCTGGTTTACCTACACGAGGTTGCAAGATGTCATCTAGAAAGAAACTGCAAGGACTTTAGCAGAACCATTAGTGTTGATAAACTTGGGGGAGAAAAAAAACCTTGAGAAAAAGAAAAGACTTCATTATTTTTTTTACTAATTAAGATATAAACAACCTGATGTGTTTTATAGTGTCAGCAAAGCTATCTGTTTTACAAAGCTAGTTGCAAGGGTTTAAGCTCCCTTTATAATGTGGTCCAGAATCAAAGGCAATTATGTACAGAAAGTTCTTAGTACATCATGAGTCACTTCAGGCTAGGGTTTCAAATGTGTTTCACACCTGCAGGAATGCTTTGTGGCATTTGGAAAAATTATGCAGATATGCAAGTAAAGGATGCCAAGAGGGCACCAGTTAAGAAGCTGGATAACTCTATTGGCTGTGGGTTCTCAAGGTCGGGACGAGGATAGTTCATGTTCAGACTCAGGTGTTTGTTATTTCTTATCAGTGAAATAGTTCTGCAACCTTTCATTAGTAAGGCATAAAATGGCCAACTATCTCTTGTTACAAGGTCTTTTGAGACTAAACTATCCAATTAAGAAATGACACCTGGATTATTTTCCCTTTTAACCCAACAACTGATCTCTCAAACCCCGCAATGTGGAATTTTCTGTCCAATTACAAAACATCACCCAAACCCATGAAGAAGAAGGTAAAGAACAATCTGCCTCCACCCTAAAACATCCATCTTGTTTCATATTTATTTCTATATTCTAAAACCCCAAACTTTAAGTTTTCCACCCTGTGATATTACACACTTCTAACCAACTACACACCCATAATCCCAGTGCTATTAATCAATTTTGGAAGCCTTCTCCACAGCCTCAGGTCAATTGCAGTGTTCTCTTGTGGGTCTGTGCCTTTAGGCACAGAAAGTTTAAAATTCTCAGCATCCAGTGTTCCAATAATTGGCCTCACTTTCTACATTTCTGTGACTGAAATAATGCTGATCTGCATCTCATGGGAATGGAAAGTTTTCTGCAAGTATTTATTAAACAAACAAACAAAGAAATCTATATAGATTTCACTGCAGAGAAAACTCCTATGGAGTTATCAAAATTTTCCACATCTCTCCTTTCACGTCCCCAAAATTATCAGAATGAATTTCAGAACTGACTACAGCTGTGAGTTGTTGTGAGACACAAAAGTATGCGGAAAATAAAGCTGATTTTAATCTCTCCAAATAATAGTTCAAGAGTTTTAAGTTAAACTACTGAAAAAATACAATAGCAATTATTCTTATTTACAGTATAAGCACATTTTGGTATGGTTAAAATTCAGCAAGGATTAAAACAATCTACTCCAATAGAAATTGGTTTGTGGTTTTTTTTGTTTTTTTTTTTTTCTTTGCTTCCTCTCAGAAAGGGTGTTTAGCTGCAGCCTGTTATTAATCCCAAGGCTACACCCCGATCCTGAATAAAATGCTGCCATCTTTTGGCTGCACTCGACAGGAACAGGTAGGAAAATTGCTACAAGATTTTACCTTCAGAAAGACAAGAAACCATGGTTACTTCTGCAGCAGTTGCTCCCAAGGGTATTGTTCATGGTCACTGTTATGGACTGGTTATGGTAACTTCATGGATGCTGAACAAAAAGTATCCCTTTTTTCAGATAATGAAAAAAAAAAGAAGAAACAACCCAATAGAAAACCCCCATCAACAAAACCAAACAATGAGGGCAGAGGGTATGGATTCACGGGAGAATACATCTAAAGGCAGAAACCCTAGGATCTAAGGAAAAATGCAAGGCTGTGTTTCTTCTTCTTGCATTCTGGAATCCAACATCTATTTCTTTTATGTTAAGTAAGGCTTTTCTACTGCACACTATGTCACTTTTCTCTCTCAGAGATCTGCATCATGCTACAGCAAAAATATGTTTTCAGAACACAATAATCCATAAATCCAGGGGATATTTAAGCACTACCATTCAAATATTTGTTATCCTTTTGCAAAGGAGTGGATAGGAAAAAAAAAACAAATTGTCCATATTTTGTTAAAATGTAATTGTCAGTTGTAAACTCAGCAGCAGTCAACACCTGGCCAGCACACAAATATTTCTCAGCCCTCCTTTTACATTCTAATACTGTCAAGAGGCTCACTCTGTCAGAATAATTAAAACCGATGCTTTGCAAGGATCACGGCTCATTAGGTTAAAGATTATTCCACATGCATATACCTGTGTTTGAGGGTTTTGTAGAATTTAGTTTGCTTGTGGTTGGGTTGAATGCATCAGCCTTTGGCAAATTATCACTGATGTGCCTCCTGCAAGCATTTAGGGATCCTGTAAGGTATGTTGATATATTTTGAGACAAACTCAGAATAATACTCATCTAGAAAATGTATTTGTTTTAAATAGACATAGCTCAGATTTATACAGGTATTATTCCACTGGTATGTATTGGTCTTGTTCATATTTTTACCAAACATAGCCTAATCTTGATCATAAAGGTTAAAGTCTACCTTTTCTACCACTGAATCCATAAGTCAGCAAGATATGTTCCCTCTTAACCCTTATGAGCAGCTATATCCAAGGAACACTCTGTTCCAAGAGGGAATAGATTCTGTGCTGTGCTTCCATATTCCTGGCAGAAACCTGGCTGAGAGAAGATGTTCTTCCTTCAAGCCCCAGAGCCCAATCCCACTTCCTCCCTTAACACAGCTCAATTTTTAGGATAACCACAAAGAGGAAATAAACTCAGTTCTGGGAGAATGAATATAACTCAAACCCCAAAGAAATCCATTCTTTTTGATGCTTGAAGTTCCAAAGACACCAACACTTTAGTGCTCTGCTGCACTCAAGTCATGGAATTGAAATGAATGGCAGAAGCTGTGGTGGTTGGCACAGTAGCAACACCTGCTTCTGGCACAGTCCTGTTCTCTCAAGTCTCAACAGCCCATCAGGTGACAGGAGTTGGGTTCCATCACTGGCGGAAATCAAAAAAGCGATATAAGCAGAGCTGAATTTCAGAAACCTCAGAGTCCCAGTCCAGGTGCTGGAGTACTCATTAATATTTGCAATCTCAGTCATTACTCAGGATTAAGAGAGGAATTTTTGTCTGAGGACACATCCTGAAACATCAGAGCAAACCTGCCATCACACCTTGTAGCAGATCCCAGGGCAAGGGATGTGTGTCCTGGCCTTCCACTGGGTCACGGAGGAGACAAGGAGAGAAACATTGGGCACTTCACGTGGTGTTTGCCACACAGGTGATCATGTGGCTGCTTTCCTCAACCAGCCATTTCTACTGTGGATTTGCTGGTTATTGTTAAAGTTATGACACAGGCTTGGCAGACATTTGACAGAGATGTCTGTTCTTGTTTTCAGAAAGTGGCAATGCTAACTATGGAACATGACAAGTATTCAGCAAATTGGTTTTTGCAGAATGTGAATGTTGATCTCATTCAATTATGTTTTTGGCCAGGATTGTCATAAAGCCTCCGAATATTCTCTTAGGGATTTGTAATCACTAATGCCAAGAAAAAACAGCTGTCATCTTGCTAAAAAATTGCTGAATTTCGTGAGAAACCTTGGTCTTACGTAACATGGCTGCTCCTGTTGGCAGCGAGTATTGCATCTGCTGCAAAACCTTCTTCTACAATTAGATCTAAAGGGAAATAGAAAGTAAATAAATATTTTACGAATGATGCCTGCTTAAAACATGCTTCGGAACATGTAACACCCTGAAATATCTGTAACATGGTTATTATTTTTTTTTCCTGTAAATTAAGCACAAATTATGCCTTGGCTACACCTGAGAGATAGATGTGAACTGTGTGGGCAAATGCTGATAGACAATTTATGTCAAAAGATGAACTTGATGCATAGATATACTTTTCATGAAGAATGAAAGCTTGTGCTAGTTTTATAGGTATTTAATGAAACTGTGGGAGACTACATTTCTAATTTTGGAATCAAAGAAATAGCAGCTCTCTCAATGGAACAAAATAGAACAAAATAGAACAAAATGCATGCTTAGCACTGACCAATTAAAACTGACTTTTAATGCAATAAAAATGAAGAGACCATTCGTTTCACTGCTCATTATGTCTTCACAGACCAGTTGCAAAACTATCACCTACTACAGTTTCACAAACAAGTGATTCAGAAATGAGACAACCATTGTTTTTCCTGAGTGGTAGAAAATGTCATGGAATTGATGATTTTGTAGGACATAACCTGATACATTTTTTTCTGAGAATGAAACTGCCTTTGTCCTCCATTTCCACCAACTTTGTATTTTTACCTCTAAACTTTCAGAGAAAAAAAGATCATTTTATTAAGCTAAACTGAAATTTTATCCTGAAAATTAAAAGTCAATGTTTAGTCCCACTCCATCATGACAGGCTTATAAGATTTGTGATTTTACCTGAAGGGTAACACAGAAAGAGTAAGGAAAAGAAAGTTTGGGAGAGACCCTAGGGGAAAAAAAGGCAGTGGTAAAGCAACCGAAAGGCATATGAGAAATGCATCTTCAAATTCCACTTATAATTTTGACAAGAATGAAATCTGGGTTCAACTAGGACACGTTTTTCCAGCAGAGAAGCATTTTGCTGCAGGGAATGGTAAGCAAGGGAGGAATATTTCCATAAGGAGTTCCTTTTTTATTTTTTTCCATAAGGATAGGCTGGAGTGCTAAGTACACAAATTGGAAGTGATCAGAATAATGACAATTGTGGAGCTGAAAATATTATATTTAAATTCTCTGAGATACCAGCTCATAAGGAGTTCAGTTTGTGTCGCAGTGGAAATCTTGTTACTATGCTTTGACAGACTGCTTTGCTTTAAAATGGATGGAAATAATTTTCACCCTCCAGAAAGCAGAATGTGTGAATGGAAAAACTACCCCTTCAGGACCAATTGCTAAGAAAGAAGCAAGAATGGGACAGCCCTTTAGAAAAATTGAATCTGCTTCTGACATACACAAGAAAATTTACTAGCCGGTAATTTTGAGTCCCTAGCCAGATTTTTAAATATGAATTAAATTCTCAGAATGACACAAAATGTGTCTTTTTATGTGTGTATAAATCAAATGTGTATATCCACTGTTGGGCTTGTTGCACATTGTTCCATTTAAAAACCTATAGTTATTTCAAATTCATTTAATTTCTGAGACTTCCCGATTTACATAATTTGACTTTCTCTTTACTTAGCTTGAAAAAAAAAAAAAAGCATAGTATACCCAACCAGTAAATCTGAAGCTCTTTTTCTGAACTTTTCACATTAATTTTAACTGGTCTCATGCTTGAAGCATCTTTAAATAATTAGAAGCTTTTATAAATGAAATTTTTGATTGTCACAGAACGAAATTAAGCTGGACACTAGAGATTAGGTAATAAAAAAAGAAAGGAATAAAAAGCCCAACAATAAACATCTCCTCTTACTAAGGAAATAATGATATAAGACTACAGTACTCATCATCAAGAACACAAGGAATATAAGGGCACTACCTCTACACCAATTTAAGTCCTGAACATGGACATGACCCTTGATATCAACCAGAGCACAAGCAGAAACAGCTGCTGATAAATTCTAAGGGATAGATCCCAAAACCTTTGTGCCCTTTATCCCACCATCTCTATTACTACTCAGTCATGGTATTGACATGCCTCAGCCCATCTCTCAGCCAATCACCACTTGCCTTGTGGCTTCTGGATGTCCAGCCCAGGGATATGAACAGGGTAATTCAGGACAAGCATCTGATTTTTATGCTTAGTTCTCCTTCCAAACCAAGGTACAGGAGAAGGCCAAAATTGTGAACTGAGATCTTGTGTGGATATTAAGCAAGGTTTATACTCTTGCACCTGACAGCATGGAAGGTGTCCATGGGTTTGTAGTTTAGACAAAGCCAGTGTCCTATACATGTGAGAAAACCTACTGAAATTGAACAGGGCAGTTGTCTGCTCTAAAATGTACTTTATCGGTGTTGAGAAATAACAGAACTGGCTTTAAGTGCATGGCACAGGTACCTTCAGTAGTGAAAACATGGCATCAGATATTTCAGGGTTGTACAGAACCAGCATGGCTCAGATGGTTGGTGCCCAAATCAAAGTCTCTTACAAAAAGCTGCTACCAAAAAATGCCCAGGAACAAGAGGAAGTTTCCACAGAGTACAATTGAGTTTCCCAATATTATAAAAACATTACTTTCCAGATGCCAGATAACCTCCATACTGTGAAACAAATTGAAGACTCCTGCCAGTCTTTCAATACATGTAATTTCATCCTCTGTGATGACCTCTCATCCTTTTCTGAACTTTAGTCTATTTCTCTGTACATCTGATCTTGGTGGGCTCTACACCTGCCTCCTTCCTTTTGCTGGAAACCGTCTGACAGTTGAAGGAAGCAAGTCTCACATCCAGTATGAAATGTATCTACTGAAAAAAAAATCATCTTTGATTTAAAGGAACAGCTAAGCAGTTGCTGAGAAAACTAAGATGTAGCACTGTGGCAAGAGCATTCAGAAAATTCAGAAATACAAAACAGCTCAGAGCCCTACCTTCTCCCTGTGGCAGATCTGACATTTGTGTGCATTGCTAACTTGAACTGACAAATTGCTCAGTATTTTCCATTAACATTCCTGCTGGCTTGTGTTATAAGTAGGGAGATAACACATTTCAGCTGAGCTGGAGATAATGCTGGAAAGCAAACTGCCTCAGCTGTCTACCAAATTACTGACAAACATCTGACTGGTACCCAGTTGTCTCAGCCACTGGTAGAGGGTGGAAGGTAGGATGGCTGCACAGAACAAAGCTAGAGAAAAGCAATGCTTTGCCTTCCTCATCTCAAGCAGTGGTTTCTGAATAAGAATCAGGAAACTCACAAGTTTTGTTCCCTTTCTATTGTCCAGGAGAAAACCTTTCCTCAAAGAAAAATCCGATCAGTAAATGGTTCAGGGGTGAAGAGCTCTGGATTAGTGTCTTAGGCTTCTGCAGCCCCTTGGGCTTTGATGAGATGGAAGCAAAATTCCTCAAGGTACAAGAGGGACTGACACAAGAATTCGGGAAGTAGACATGGTTGATGAAAAGAACTGTTGGGTACAGTATGACTACAAGAAGCAGACTGTTAGAAGTTGTTAAGGAGGCTCTATACTGTTTGGCATTCATTGCCGGGTACACAGTGAGCAGATGTGTTTGCGAGAGTTAAATATGCAGTGATAAGCATCACAAATATTCCTCTCTGTTTCTGTCACTCACATGCTTACTCAGACACACACCTGAAGGTGTGGTGTACCAGCAGGGCAATGCAAAGTGAAACCTGGCTTAAATAACCAGGCCTTTAAAAAGTCCAATTTGTCAGAGGGGGTCTTGATGATTTTTAGTCTTTATTATTTGGCATACTACAAAATAACATTCCCAAATCCCTCTTGTCTCTGAGCCACCTTTATTGTGGCCAGGCAACAAAGGAAACAGAAGGTGCCTCTGGGCAAGGATGTGGCCAACCTGTTTTCCAGTGTGACTACTGGGAATGCGGGTGCTGACAGGGTGAGAAGGGAGAGAGAAGTGCCTGTAATCTGTTTTTCTAGGGTATGTGCAGGCAATGAAGCAGGATGGAGAAGATCTCTGGGGGACTTCTCTTGGGGAAGGGCTCTCCCAGACAAAAGCAAATATGCAGAATGCAAACATATGGAATGCCAGACCTGTCTTCTGTAGTCCTTTCAGTGTTTTTCCTCTGCTCTTTTATTTTCAACAAGCATCTGCACTGAATATCTATCTTCTGAAAACCAATGTCAGCAATGTCAGCACAGCACAGTATGCTGTGCCCTATCTTGGCTTCCATGGGAAAGCACGAGAGATGTCAGTGGCGGTTTGGAGGATGAAACTTGTGCTATACACCAGGCTGTGAAGGTTTCCCTTCCCTGGTCTGGCTCTGGTCAGTCCTGTTCTTTCTGGATGACAGCAGGCCAGAGAAACACATGATTTCCAGAGGGAACAGCACGGTAAGCTTGTTTCCATCTTGCATAAAAGTAAGGTACTTTGGGTGAAGCCCTAATAGCAAACTGACCTTCCTCCATAGATCCCACTCTGTCTTTCTGAACAAGTTCACTTTGCTGCAGCTAAAAATGATGTTCCTTATACATCCCCCATTACACTAGTGAAGTGAGGCACACATCTGTTACCTGGAGTCTTTTGCCTTCTGGGGTAACTTCTAAGTACGTCTGGATTTCTGAGAGCTTTCCTGTGGCCGTACGTGCTGATGGCAGAAGACTGGGCATGAGTTGTGAATAGAAAGGCACAGAATCTTCTTTTGCAACTTCAAAATAATCTTTACTAAGCATTTATTCATAGACTCATAGAATTGTTAAGGTTGGAAAAGACCTCCAAAATAATCAAATCCAACTGCCAACTCAGCACTGCCACATCCACCACTAAACTATGTCCCCAGGTGCCACATCCACACACCTTTTGAATGCTAGCAGGGATGGTAATTCCATCAGTTCCCTGAGCTGCATATTCCAATGCCTTTCACCTTTTCAGTGAAGGAATTTTTTCTAGTATCCAATTTAAACCTCCCCTGGCACAACTTG
Source organism: Pyrgilauda ruficollis (assembly GCF_017590135.1). Lineage (NCBI taxonomy): Eukaryota > Metazoa > Chordata > Aves > Passeriformes > Passeridae > Pyrgilauda > Pyrgilauda ruficollis. The sequence goes on along the minus strand of NW_024521428.1, from coordinate 1,307,011 downwards.
AGACCATTTTCTCTTGTTCTGTTGTTGGTTACCTGAGAGAAGAGGCCAACCCCCACCTGGCTACAACCCCCTTTCAGGTGGTTATAGAGAGAGATAAAGCCACCGCTGAGCCCCCATTTCTCCAGGCCAAACACCCCCAGTTCCCTCAGCCACTCCTCACAGGACTTGTGCTCCAGACCCTTCCCCAGCCCCACTGCCCTTCTCTGGACACACTCCAGCACCTCAGTGTCCTTCTTGTAGTGAGGACCTCAAAACTCAATGCAGAACTTGATGTGTGGCCTCACCAGTGCTGAGTACAGGGGGACAATCCCTGCCCTGGTCCTGCTGACCACTCTGTTGCTGGTCCCAGCCAGGATGCCACTGGATTTCTTGGCTGGGATCTCTGCCAACTGATGCTCATCTGGCTATTGACTGGGAAGTTGGCAAAGCAAAGCTACAGGAAGAACGGTTTACATTTACTACAACCCTCAGAAAGAAAGCTACCATCAAGATAAACATTCTAGTCCTACCTAGACATTCTAGATATGCTGCATGGCACCTGGACTTTGAGGTAACTCTCAGCCACACTGAGGGTGAGAGCAATGGAATTGATTAGAGAAAGAGGAGGGGACACAACCACAGCTATTGTTCACACACTATGAAGTCAGGGAGAAGCGTGGATCTGTTGTCTAGATCCAGACTCTGCAAAATACTTCTCTGTCTCACAAATTATGTGCCTCTTTGGAATCTTTAGATAAATTAAATACAAGCTGATAATGATTTAGAAACTTAGACGATGTCCAAAAATGAGAAAGAAGCTAACACAGGCATTTTAGAACCTCACAGAAGCCTTGGAAAAATCATCCCCCAGAAATAAGACATGAACTGAAAGAGCTGGTTCACTGAATGGTGACATTGCTCTTGCTGTGATAGTCAAAAGGTAGGTAAGGCAAAATTTCTAGCATCTTTTATTAGGCCAGATAATATACTTGGAAAAATAGATAAGCCTTATGCATACAGCTTCTAGCCTTTATTACAAATAATATCTTCTATTAGACTGCTTTTTGGAGACCCACACTTCTCTGGCTTATCTCCTCTTAGAAAAGAGTTGGATGGGATTTTCAAGGATGTCTCAAACACATTAGATACCTCTGTGTGGGTAACTGAACCTAAAAATATTTTTAAGATGAAGAAACTTGGCTTTGACTCACAAATTCTTCCTTAGTTTATATGAAATTAAAATTATCTTCTTCTACACTGTTCTGAAGGCATTTCAAAATCTTTTAATAGTGGTTTTAATATGATGTAACATGTTCTTATCTTAATTCCAAAACAGAAATTATTGTATTTTTATATATAATCCTACATTTTAGTAGCTGCTTTCAGTCTTGCCTTCATATGATTTCTGCAGAATAAGGAGATTATGAGCAATTTCAATCTTGGACTCACATCTAGTGTTCTCTCTCCAAATTCACAGACTGTGGAATCTGTGCCATCCAAAACATCTAAATATGTAATCCAGGCCAATGCATTTCTCATCTGCTGTCATTCTTTATAAGCAATCAGTGAGTTGATTTCCTAGGCAAAGGCTGTGGGAAACTGTGATAAATCTGAGGATGCTTTGTTTTGCTTCATCATCAAATGCTGTCACAGTAAGGATTTTGATAATTATTAGTGCTTGCAGCTGTGGACAGGCGGAAAAGAAGAGTTTCCCTCCCTTTCCCTATGTTGTCTCCTTATTTTGTTACTGTCATGAAAAACAAAATGATTCCAATGTTATCACAGCAGCTACTTGGCAAAACCATGCAATGCACCCCTGCTCTTTAGTGTCTTGAGTATGCACAGCATGTCACTGAGCCCAGGAACTGCCCTACATCATGCATTGAGCCAATGAAACCATGATGGCTGATGTCTTTTTTGTAAAAGTAAGGAGTCAGGAACTTGTTTTTTCTTTTTAAAACACCAGAACAGAGGTTATCTCTAGTGCTAAGCTGGACTAACTGGGTCTTTCTCAAAGAGCAAAGTTAGATTATAAATGAGAATACTAAAAGCAGTTCCCATAGGAACATAAGAAAGTAAGAACTCTTACATGCTTTCAAGTAACTGGTATCTGGACACAATCTAACTTCCCACATGTTGTACAGATGTAGGTGAACACAATAGCAGGTGTTCTCAGTACTGCTCCCCACTTGATTAATTTGCTGTCCCTTCTTCTGTATGATATTTGAGACTTCATTAAAAGTCACAAGATTTGTTTGAAAGCAAGAAGTAAGCAGGAAATTAATGGAAGATGCTGCAATTCACTTTTTTTTTTTTTTTAAATTAAAACCAAACCAGGAATTAAAATCAAATGCTCATGCTTAATTTCTGAAGCACCACCAGGATGCCAGAATTACAATCCAAATGGACACCATCAGAATTACAAGCCAAATGGACACCATCCAGAGCATGGCAACTCTTTGCTGACACACCCTGACCATCAGTAACGCTGCCAAACTGCTCTGAATCTGTGACACAAAAGGAGATTCAATGAATGTAAACTGATTTTTTTTTTTTGTATTGACAAGGGGGTTTTTTGCTGCTACAATCCACTTTTTGAACTCTTCCAACTTCATAGCAGGTAAGTGAATTTCAAATTAATTTTTATAGTATTTTTAGCAAGCAGTTTTGTCTGACTTTGCACCAGGTAATGAAGTTCACTTTAACACCACATATTTTCATGTTGAAAAATTATTATAAATAATAATTTATAATAACACGTAATAACACGTGCAGCTAGTGACTGTGGTTGTTTTTGTAACTAGATACCATAATGGAGAATTTCAGAGGTAGATATTTTACAAGTGATATTTTAAAAAATGAACACTCTTAATTTTAATTTTAAGTAGGCATCTCTAAAGGAGATACACTCCTGCTCTCTCTCTGAATATGACATTTGCACAATATTTTGGACTTGTTTTTGTTATTTTTTGTTCTGGGAGAAGCAATTCTTAGTTTACAGTAGAATTCTAATCAGCAAATTGTGATACAGTGTGTTTTCTGAAAATGATGGTATTAAGTATTTTTCTGATTTATTTATTCAGAAAATTATTATTTTATTTAATAAAATAGTTTTACTTAGGCTGAACTGTACTAATAACAAAATATTGTTATTAGTACAAATTATGAGGTCTGCTTAGACATCACTGGGGAAAGAGTATATGAGTAAACTTCACAGCATTTTTTTTTTTTTTTTTTCTGGACTGTTTTTCTATAACAATAGGTGCCTTGGCTGGTCTGTCTTGAAGGCAGAGATAGTGAAAAAGCTGCAAGTGTGATCAGATAAGAGGTTAAATCTAGATGGACTAATATGGCTATGATGATCACTTTACAGGCTTTAACTGTGATCTACAAATTTAAAAGATTAGAACTGATTAGAAATTCAGCAAGAACCAGAGCTAAGAGATATTCAACAAAGCAAAGTATACTCTAGTTTTTCTCAGTGGTTTTATCCAGCAATTCATTCCTCATGGGCACTTTTTTTCCCTCTGTAGAAAGACCAGAGCAGTACGCCTCAAAGAGCAGTGTAGTAGTAGGCAGTAGTAGTGACAGGAAGACACAGTACTACATAGCTTTTCAAGCCATATGCTCTTTCTGTGATACACAGACATATTTCTGAAAACATTGGTTTCAGCACACAGCAACCATAGTGCTTGTTCAGTCTGTAAATGCTTAAAATGTAAAGATTTCTGGAAAACACAGACAAAGCAGATGACTGATAAGTTACACTTAAGATATGTCTGGTTTTACTTTTGTCAAGTCAAAACCGCCACATTTTGACACGTGTTTTAACAGCATTCCTGACCACTGTCGAGCAGGTGTGTATACCTGCTTGCTTAACAAAAGCAGAAAAAGTGCTTCCCAGCAGTAAGCGTGAAAAGAGCGCCCAGCCCAAGCTCGCTGTGCAGCCGTGCGGCACCACCAGGGATGCTCTGGGGAAGCAGCCCCGGCGCAGGAGGGGCGGCCGGGCAGGGTGCGGACCGCGGGGCGCTGGGTGTCCGCTGTGCCAGGCGCTGGGTGCGGATCCCGGGGCGCTGGGGAGGATCGCTGGTTGCGGATCGCTGGGTGCCCGCTGTGCCGGGCGCTGGGTGCGGATCGCGGGGCTCCGGGTGCCCGCTGTGCCGGGCTCTGGGTGGGATAGCTGGGTGTGGATCGCAGGGCTCTGTGTGCCCGCTGTGCCGGGCTCTGGGTGGGATCGCTGGGCGTGGATAGCGGGGCTCTGGGTGCCCGCTGTGCCAGGCTCTGGGTGGGATCGCTGGGTGCGGATCGCGGGGCTCTGGGCGCCCGCTGTGCCGGCGCTCGGGCAGCGGCACCGCCCCGGCGCGGGCGGAGTTTGAGGGGCTGCGCCGGGAGCCGCGGGCGGGATCGGGACGAGATGCGCCTCGCTCATATTCTTTAACTTAGCAAAACCATCACTCTCCCACCCGTCTCGAAGCTGGATGTCCTCGCAGCCCGCCGGGAAGGGGTGAAGGAGAAGGATGTGAGCGGACGGGGCGAGCTCGCCGCCTCCATCCCGCTCAGCGTGAGCGCCCTGCGGCTCCTTGGAGCGCGGAGCGGGCGGTCCGCTCCCGCCTGCCGCAGCCACCCCCGGGAGGGCCGCCCGGTACCGGGGCTCCTGGTGCCGCCGCTCGGGACGCGTTTGCCGCAGGCTTGAGTGGCTGTTTTGCCTTTGGGTTGCTGTGGATGAAAGATACAGGTGGGTTTTTCTTCCAGCGTGCTGTGCCACCCTCCCCTCCGCTCCCAAAGAAGTGTAAAAAAAGTTTGTGAAGGAAGGGGAATTTGGCTGGGGAGACTTTTGCTTGGTGCAGTGTTTAGAAGCCTGAGATGAGCCCGGGCATTCAGGAGGTGCTTTCAGTCCTCGCTGCCGCCGCGGTCCCGGCCCGGGCTCTGCGACGCTTCTGATGGCTTTAGCCCACCCAGGGTTGGGTCTGTCTCATCTACTCGTACCACAGACGTTTCTGTGCATAAACGTCCTCTTTGTACATAAGAGGCGTTGCCTTGACTTTCAATATACTAGGTGAAAGTAGCTTCTTTTTCAAAAGCGTGGGTTTGCCACACTTATATTTTCCCCTTGAGTAAATAGTGCAACATTCAAACGTGTGAGCTTCATCACGTGTTCTGTACTTAGGTTGTTCTCATTTCCATGTTTGTGTGTGTCATGAGCGTGAACTGCTGAAAGTAAGTCTGCTGATCTGCATACAAGAGATTCTTCCACAGACAGGAGGCTTTGGGAGCTGGGAGATACCCAGACTTCTGAACCATAGAACCTCCTCTTAGTCTTCTAACTTAGCTCTAAAGAGCTCTCTGGATGTCTTGAAATCTTGCAGTGTGGCTTGGAGCATGGAAAAATAGTCCAGAACAGATGGGAATTCTGACTTTACTGTTGAGAAGTCCCACGAAGACCACTATCTTTCAGCTGTGTTTCAAAATAATTGTTTCAGATGATAACTCTGGTTTTGGATGTTCTCTGTTAAAAATAATTCAGTTTCTCATCTGGAAGATGAGGTTGAATGTATGTCAACTTAAAAATACACGATTGCTGTCATAATTCTTTTAGCACATCAAAAAAGTGATTCTTCCTTCATAAAATTTCATCTGGGATTGTCTTTGAAATGTTATGTAAGGGGGTTGGTTTGGATGTTTTTTGTTTGTTAATTTAAATTTTCATTAGAAATACAAGTCCTTAAATAAAGGAAAACAACTATTTCAAATTTGATTTTTATATGAAGTGAAGAATGAGTTGATTTAGGTTGTGTGGATATGTAAATATAAGAGGGTTTTTTATAGCTCCTTTATATCCCAAGAAAACAATGTTGGTATGATGGAAAAGGATAAGTTTTTTTTTAGGAATATGAAGTTTGATTTTATTTATCAGCACCAGCCCAAGCTTGGGCTGGGCAGTCTTTTATGCATTTTCTTCAGATTTTAAATATTTAAAGTGAATTAAGCATCATCTTTGGCACGTTGCACCATGTTGCAAGAGAAGATGGTAAAGAATCTTCCAGCTGGAAACCCGTGAAGCTAATGTGTTCAATAAGTTATTTGGTAGAAAAGTGAGAAAGGAAATAAACCAGCTCCACTGCTCAGACTAATGCATGGTGTCAAGTGTGAAAAGAAGCCTCTCATTCTCAGTATTAAAGCCTGTGCTCCCAGAAGCAGATCTAACATCTTCTGAAACCTTATTTGTTTCCAACAGACTAGTTCAGAGAAAACACACGCAGTGATGGGTGTCTGTGTTGCTGTATCTTTAGACTTTTACTGTCAGAACCAGTTAACAGATGCAGGATTTAATAGGTGGTGACATTAAACAAACTTTTGGCCCATTTCACCTGGCCATATGTTTTGTATCACTTTGGAAATGTTTTCCATTCCCTGTCAACTCTGACAACTTCAAGGGGACAAACTGGATGCTCATTTATTTTCTTTGGATGGAATTTTAGTTTTTTTTGTTTTGGGATTTTTAAACATTGTTTGAGAAGCAGAATTTTGGCAATTCTCCAAGCTCCTAGCTTCCTGCTAGGAGCTGGGAGGGTTCCGGCTGTCTTTCTAGGTCATGGAGCCCAGGAGAGCGCAGAGTGTCACCTGTAAGACAGGGTTTATAGAGTTCCAGAGTAACCTCTATTAAACCAAGCTATCTCTCTGGAAGAAAAAAAAAAAAAAAAAAAAAAAATCCCGGGAAAAAAAAAGAATTGGTGAACATAAAAGTATTGAGCACAAAAAGCTCATTTACAAGTGTTTTTCAACAATAATGTGTATTCAGTTAAATGCTAACATTAAGTAAACTTGGACCCATTCTTCAAGGGATTAGTATGGGAGTTTAGAAGCTTTTTTGAAATCTGAATTTAGTTTTTACCTCATCCATAAGTGTAAAAAGCACTTAGGACTTTATACATGAGCTTCTAAAAAGAGACGTACTTCCACATAGCCCAGGTCTTCAGACATCTCCCTCTGTCTCCTAAATTCACCCAAACCTTTTTGAAGCTCATCTTTGTGCATCATGTTTGTCATCTTTTGATACAGAATAATATAATTTTAAAATGTGTCTTACACTGAACTTTCAGGACCTGCTCATCTTGCCTGTGCATTAAGGTATAATTTCCCAACACACACCAGGGCAGAACTTGCCCAGCTAAAGCTGTGTGAGTGATGGTCAGTGGAGAAATTATCTGGATACCAGGCTGGGCCTGCACACCTGATCTGACACCACCACACCTGGTGTGACCCTGCTAAATTTCAGTCATCTGAGTCCCATCCAGGGAGTAAATGTCCTTTGATAAGCACTATGAAACTCTTGATATGTTTTTAAAAATGCAGGATGACTGTATAATAGACCTACAACTTATTATTTATATTTTGAACTAAATTTTTAATCATGGGGTAATTTGTGTTGGAACAGACATTTAAAGGTCACCTAATATAACCCCCCTGCAATAAGCAAAGACATCTTCAACTCAATCAGGTTGTTCAGAACCCTCTCCAACCTCACCGTGAACACTTCCAGGAATGAGCAGCTAACACCTCTCTGGGCAGCCTGTTCCAGTGTTTCACCCCACCTTGTTGTAAAAAACTTCTTCACTATTGACCCTAAATTGGCCATCCTTTAGTTTTAAACCTTTACCCCTTTGCTACAGGCTCTGCTAAGAAGTTTCTCCCCATTTTTCTAAAGTCCCCTTTAAGTACTGAGAGGCTGCAACAAGGTCTCTCCAGAGCTTTCTCTTCTCCAGGCTGAACAGCCCCAACTCTCTCAGCCAGTTTGCATAGTAGAAATGCTCATAAGGTTATTTTTAAAATTTGGTTTTTGTTCCACTCAATTTTCACTCTGTTCTTTTAAACACTATATGCAATTTAGAGTATATTGATGGTTAGACCCAGTTAGTTTCCTTCTATAACCTGCAACCAGAATTAAGTAGGAGATTTTTTTTTTTTTCAAAATTGTAGGAAGAGGACTTAAAAAGTTATTTCTCTTAGATATGCTACCTGGGACCCTTTCCAGCATAAATACCATGTACTTCCTAAAGGGGGAAGAAAAAATCAGATTGCATCAGTGTTTCAGATTCCCAATGACAAAACAGTAGAAGGTCTGTGAAGTTTACATAATTTGCTTACCAGAAAAAAGCCTTAAGACACTCTGTATATGTTAGACTTCACAATCAGTGCAGCATTTAGCACAGTTAGGGAAAGTAGAGAAATAGAAAGACAAAATAGTTACTCTAAATGCTTACCATGACAAAAAGTTATAAAATAAAAAAGCAAGCAACCTCTGAACCATCAGTAAGCTGAACTCTTAATTTTCCAGTTGTTAAATACATATTTTTCTACAAGACATTTTCCAGACAGCAACAATTAGGAGTAATATAGGAGATGCTCCATTTTAACATGTGTGCAATCATTCTAGGAGTGCATGGCACATGAAAGAGAAGATTTCATATTTTTTAGTCCAGTAAGCCATGGGTATCATGCATTTTGCACTGAGGAGTGGAAATTTTTGTATATATATATATATATATATATATATATATATACACACACATATACACACATCTCCATTTTTATGGAAAATTCTGTGCAGAATTTGCCTGCCACCACAGAGAAGGTAGACTATGTAGTTGTGAATCCACAGTAAACACTATTGTTTCACAAAACACACAAGCAATGTATTCACTGTGTATGGATAAAATTTACACCTGTGATAGGAGAGATGTGAGGCTTTGGTTGTCTGGCTGCTTTGTAAATAATAAAGGAAGACATCTGTTCACTGGTAAATGTGGGAGGAGAGATATTATTATCACAGATCTGCAAACATTTGTGTGCACATGAGAGCTTGAGGGACTGCATTTGCTTTTTTTTTCTTTCTGGGTAAAGAAATACCTTCTCCTAAATTTGTCATCATTTTAATTAAGGTCAAGCCAAAAATGAAACTTCACTTGGTGTACATTGACTTAATGTGGAGGAAAACACAGTTCTTCCTCTGGGAAGTTGGTGCAAAATATGTGTTTTGCCATGAAGAACTTTGCTAGGAAGGTGCAAACAACCTCCATGCTTAATTGTGAGCTAGGGAAAAGTTTCTTAAAACATCCAAGGAAATGTAAACAAACTGATATTTATTTTAAAAATCAGAGTAATAACTGAAAAGAATGAGAGATATTTGTTACAGTTCAAAACAGGAGGAACTGATAGTAAATTATGTACCTATTTTTTTGTTTTTGTGTGGAAAGAGCTATTTGGTTTTAACCATATGTTTTTTTCTGTGTTTTCAGAAAGACACTCACTGTCAGAGGAGAGGAGGGTAGCTGTCATTGGTAGGGCTGTCCATCTGCTCTGAAGGAGGATACCATGCTGAAACATCATTTTAAGACACCTTCCATTCTGAACATCAAAAAAGATCATCTAATATTATCCTAGGTTTAAACAAGAAAGATGAATTTGAGGTGATTGTTCACTTGGTTCTGTTGCCCTGGAGTTACTGCAGAACAGACCCCTGGAAAGACACAGTGCAGGAAAATAGTCCTGTGCTGCAATACTGTGTTTCACCTGCATAACCATCTAAGAGATATCTCATCTGAGAAAAGATAACAAGGCTCCTGAGAGGATTTAATCTGTGATGGAATGACTTCTGGGAAACTACTTCAGCAAAGGATACCCAGCATCTCTGCCCTCACTGATTCATGACAAAGTCCAAAATGAACCACACTTGGATGTATAACCTGAGCTTTGGTGCACCTGCACATCCTGTTGAGCCAAGGGCTGGACTCTCACGAAGTGGGCACACAGTAGTGGCTGTTTTTCTTGGATTAATCTTGTTTTTTGGTTTCTTGAATAACTTGATTGTCCTCATCCTCTTCTGCAAGTTTAAAACCCTGCGTAACCCAGTCAACATGCTTCTCCTGAACATCAGCGTCAGTGACATGTTGGTGTGCATCTCGGGCACTACCCTCAGTTTTGCATCCAACATCCGTGGCAAATGGATTGGAGGGGACCATGCTTGTCGGTGGTATGGCTTTGTCAATTCCTGCTTTGGTAAGAGTTCTGTGATGATTCTTTACTATTCTTTTTAGCGCTGGTGCATGACGCAACATGATTAGGGAGTTAAATGCTTTTCTGTGGTGAACAGAAGGATACTTTTATTGCCTTGTTATGGTCAAGCACAAGTCCATAGTTTAAAATATCTTAAAAAAAGACTTTATGAAAGAGTAGCATAGATCTAACAAATATTTCCTAACATATCTCATTCTTCAAAATTACTTAAGAGCTAAAAATGGAAACTAAAAAAAGGCAAGCCACTGGAGAGAGTTTGATTAAGTGTATGAACATATATAATACTTCCCTCTTTTTCAGAAAAATCTGTGCCATTGCTCAGCACAGTGAGGTTTCTGTCATGAGCAAAGCCTCCTGAAAGTACTATATTTACCATTTTTAATTATCTCTCAATATATAATATTAATTACTCATGTCCCAGATAGTGAGTTCTCATCATTAGATGATTTCTGTTCTGCAAAGGAAAATATTTATTTTAGACTTGCAGGCTTGCAGCTTCAGTAGAAAATTAAATTGCGGGAATAGATTTGTCAGAAATGGTAGGAAAAGTATTCAGTGTTGCGGTCCTGTGCAGACAAAATTTTTTTGCAACCATCTTTTGTAGCACTAGATATAAGTGCTTTACCTGGATTTCTTTTAATTATTAGAAGAAGATAAGGGACAATGAACAGTCAGAGGGCAGCCTTCATCCCTCCAAGGATGAGGCCTGTTGCTTGAAGATGCCTGTTGCATCACCAAGCTGTGACCCTTTCTTCGTTTATTCCTACATTCATAAAAAGATCCACTAAAGCATGAACTGGCCTGTGGGTGCATGTTTAGATGTGATCCTTATCTAACCCAGACCAGGGGACTTGGCACAGCTCCTCTTGCTCTGCATCTTTGCTTTCGTGCCTTCAGGCCAAGAGCACAGGACAAACGCATTCCTGGCCCTTCTCCAGCCCTGGATTGCAGCACATCTCATGTAGGCCCTTTGACCCAAGAAGTGTTCCCACAGCTCTTGATGTAAAATCAGGTGGTGAATTCAACACATGTTCTCTACCTGAACTATAAACTCTTTGCTACTCCCAGTGGTGTGGTCTCTGGTACCTGTGCCTTGCTCAAATGTGTGCTCCGCTCACGACCATTAACTCATCCTGGCAGCTTCCTCTGGGAAACTGTTGCTTTGCCCAAAGTGAAGTCACAGGAGTTAGTAATGCTGTGTAATAAAAGAGCACTTTGGCCACCCAAAAGCAGACTTTATGGTCAACAGTACCTTGGCTTGTTTTGGTAGGTTGTTTTCAGTTTGGTCTGTGCTGAGCAGAATGGCATGTCTTCTTCCAGGTTTCATTTCCATTTTTGTGTGTTTTATATATTCCTGTATTTCTGTAAGTAGTTTTCTCAGGCAGAAAGGAGTAGGACTGTTTTTTTTTTGTCCATACTTTGAGCTTTCTTTTTATTATTTACCAGTGGGTGGGGGGGAATAGCATTTGAAGAGAGAGGGGAAAAAGAGGTGGGTATTCAAGGGCTTAGGAAAAAAGGTATGTTAAAGGTGCCCTTTTGAGCCTGCTGGCTTCTGTCTGGATCCATGTGAGTTACCATCCCATTGACTGTGGAATTAAACCTGCAAATGGGTAAGTTTCTGCCAGGGTGTTCTGTTTGTGGAATAATTTTTCAAAGTCAGATCTATATGAATTGGATGCATGGCAGGAGTGCAGATTTCTGTGCTATTTTGACACCTGTTTTCATGTGATAGTTTCTGCTATGATTCTTAAAATTGATTAGATCATCAAGGAGCACGCAAGCAAACAAAACAGCAAAACTCAAAATGCCAAAGGTGACCTCAGCTCCTCTAAGTGATGTTAGTGCTGTCAGTGGGGTATGCTGGGAAGCTGAGGCAACCTAAATGCAGGTAGTTATTAAACTGTGCATAGCTCATGTGAAAGTCTTGCAGCGCTCACATGTGTTCTTTCATTAGTGTCTATAAAGGGCATAATGAAGAAATTTGCTTGCAGAGTTATGATTAAAAAATGTTGGTTGGGCTATAGGATGAGTAAAACCAAATAACATTAGCAGGTTGCCTAACATTTGTGTGTCTTTACAAACAAATTTTGTCAGCTGATAAATATCACTATTCATCCTTTAGCTATTCCTAAAAAAATTCTCATACATTTATTAGCTAAAAAATTCACTTTCCCTCCTTGATACCTCATGTGTGATTTTGGCCCATCAGAGATAATAGAAAGGGCACTAATGCTCAAGATCCAGAATAGGGATGTGTAACAGGAAAGGTAATTATGATAAAGTTCAACATCAGTGTTGGTAAGAAGAAATGCTTCAATATTCATACCTGTTTGGGTTTTTTTTTGTCATGGAATAGATGATCCTACTAGGATAAACAACAGTATAGGAACATTCTGTTAATGATGTTAAGTATTAATGATGTTAAGTGTTTAGGGTTATGGTTTTGGGGTAATTATGGTGGTGCTGGGTTGCTGGTTGGACTAGACAATCTTGAAGATATCTTACAATCTTGATGATTCCAAGTTCACTGGCCCCCCTAGAATTGCACTTTCTTGTACTAAATGAAGGTATGTGCGTTTTGTTTTTTTTTTTTGTTTTGTTTTGTTTTGTTTTTTTTTTTTTTTTTTTTTTTGTTCTGTTTTTTTTTTTTTTTTTTTTTTTTTTTTTTTTTTTTTTTTGCTGACTGCAGTATTTTTCTAAATCTTGAAGAAACTTTAAGTAGGCAACTAATTTTGTGACTTGGTGATTATTTCATGATGTGTAAGACACACCTAAGCCAAATTCAAACTGTTAAAATATTTATAAATGCAGTTCATTCTTGCAAATCTTCTAGCAGGACTGTATTTTCAAGGTTGTTTTTCCCCCCTTCCACTTGTTTTATGATATGGTGAAAGCCTCCTTTGCGTTTTAAACCAAATGGAGAGTGAAGGTGTTATCTTTCAGGTCTGTGGCTTTGATGAAACCTGAGGGAGTGAAAGTAGAAAGCTGAGATTTGTTTCAAATGTAAACGCCAGGTAAGAGATCACTTTTTTAAAAAATCACATGCCTGGAGGGTGATCTGGAAAGCAGATCTGATTCCCTTCCCAGCAGTGTTGACAGTGCCATGTACATTAATGTCACTTGGTGGGAAACTGAGTAAGCTGTTTACCAGGCAATCCATTGCCTACCCCAGGCACTGAAAAACTATGACCCAAGAATAACCATCAGGGTGTTGCCATGGGCACAGTGGAGAAAAATTATGCACAAAGTGTAGTTTTTTGGTTTAATTACTTCCTGCTATCCCTATATCTGCTTTGTGATTTCAAGCCATATATGGAAAGCACAAGGATTGGAAGCTAATGGAAAGTGCAGATGCTGATCAATAAGCATGTAATTGGGACTTTAAGGAGAAAATTAAATACTGGGAGATCTGCTATGGAAGTATGAGCTGTTGGGTCTTGATTTGGGGAAGCACCAGGAATGGAGATAGAGGAGAAATAGCATGGTCTGTTCCCAGAGTAAATGATTTTACCCTGGTGCTCGTCCTTGATTTCAGCTCTGTTAAGTAGGTCACTGCAGTGGAAATTGCACATGTCACTGAGTTGGGGAAATGGATGGATTTTTAAAATTTGCTGCCATTACACACCACTTCATCATGGTTCGACAGGCTTATGGTTACACATTTAAGCAAGCATGGAAAGTGACACAGGGACAGGATCTATTTTCACAGCTGAACTCTCAGTAAACTTTGCAGGCAAGGTGAAAAAAGGATGGTTAAATATATCATGAAATGACTAAGAATTAGATTTTAATTTAGGAAAAATGTATTATTTTTAAGGCAGTTAAAGCATATTATTTTTATAGAGGCCACATACACAGGAAGTGATATGCCATCCTAAAATTAGATTTGTCTTGCAGTTTTGACCATCTCCCATGTAATCTCTGCACAATGCCTTATTAAACATTTCAAATCTCTGGACAGATGCAAACTTTCAGAAAAAAATATTTGTCATTTCTCAACATACTTGCACTAATGTAAATTTCCCAAACATGTAGGACAGGCAGAATTTGAGCTCAGATGACTTCTGGAGTTCATTCTTAGAACCACTACTCTATGCCACATCTTATCAGGATTAAATATTAAATAGATTGATACTTATGAGAAAGACAAAGCTGTCTCAGGCTACAGAAATCCAACACTAGATTCTAATGCTGGAAAAGTTCCAAGGCACATTACTAGCAGGGAAATTTTTGTGCCTGTTGAACTCTTAGCTCTTGTTTTCAGCTGATTGTTTTTCTCTTTCTTAACCTTCATGTTGGTTAAAATGCTGGCAGCTTGCCCGAGAAGTTGTTTCCAATATTTCATTGTAAAAAATGAATTCTGATTAGTGTTGTGTAAAAGATCACTATTCTAGAGGAGCCAGAGATGCCTGTGTCATATGAAAGCTGTGTGACTTGATGTCTGTGTCTTCCCACACAGCATCCTGTCAGTCCTGGGTGCAGCAGGGGGCTACAGTCCTATTTGAACTAAGTAAGGCATGTAGATATGTCCTAATGTCCACTGGTAACTCAAGGTCATACCTAAATGAGGACTTGAATCTTTTTAGAAATCCTGTACTCAACTCTGTGGGTGGACAATCTTTTCAGTCATATTAAAGCAGTTATCGATTTATTCCCTTGTAAACTGCCAGAGAACACAGTGAATGAGAGATGGAGCTGCTCATGATTTTGCTTTAAAGTTCAGCTGTCTCATGACCTTAAACAAATAATTTTCTTCTTAGTATTTTACCTTGATTTTATATGCTGTGTCTTAGACTCACTGCATTAAACTAAGGTACTTACATTTAGAGTATAAACTTCCAACATACTGGAAACTCTCTGTTTATGAGATGCAGTTGAGATATCACATGTAATAAATGACTCTTCCATGAAAATATACATTTTTTTCCACAAAAAAAGGACAATCTAACTTGGCTTGATCTTGCAAGAACTCATCTGATGTTTTCTGAGCTTTGATGCAACAAGTACTCATCTCCCTAAAACCACTCTTAGCAGCTCCTCACCTGCCCACTTATCATTGATTGCTCCTTTTCCAGTGGGCTTGGGCTGGCATTAAAGGTGATACTTTTATAAATAAAGCTGGTAGCAAACACAACTAATCAGTATTGCTCAGGAAAACATAGTTCTGCAAAGATCCTGAAAACATTCTCTGTTTGAAGTGCACAGACTCTGTTATGCCTGCAGTCATTGTGACCCATGCAAGCTTTCCTCAGTAGTTGGTCAGTATCAGAAATAATCCACTGGTTCAAACAGAGAGGGGGGAAAACTAGTGCCTGACTCATGGGAATAAGTCACAAGTGTTTACAGTCCATTTATCTAAAAAAAAAAAACAAAACAAAACAAAAAAAAAAACCAAAAAACAAAGAACAGTTTAATAATTGAAGATAATCATGACCTAGAGGGATTTAGTTATTTTAATACAGTGTAACAATGGACAGTTTATCCTCAATTTTTCTATGTAATTTCCAGCACCTGATATGTATTAGATTTTACAGTAAAGAAAAATATAAAAGTAGTTATTAAGAAGATATGTAATCCGAATTCCTCTTTTGGCATCTCCTCTTTAGAGAAACGAAAGTTAGCCTGCTATACTTTTTATTTAAATAACTAATCAGTGAGGTAATTGTATATTATTAAATACACTTCTCAGGGCCATACTTACTTATGGAAAAAATAAAATGCTTAATCCCTTAGAGACAGATGGGAATTGTCTGATTAAAACTGGACATTTTCCAATCCCCAAGGCTTTTTTATAATCAATAGAAAACCAAAATCTGTACTGCCAGCATGCAAACTGTTCAGCACATCTGAGATGTTCTCTTCAGGGAGATATGAGATGTGTCCTCCATGCACCCCTTTATCTCCATGGACTATGAAAGGAGCCCAAGCTCAGGGGTGGATACCTGCTCTGTACCTCTCTGAAGTCATAAGCTAACCCTCACAAATTGGGTGTTTATTACTTCTGTTTTATTTCTCTAATTTTTTACTTTTGCTTATAGTTCCCTCCCCACTTCAGTATCTTCCAGGATGTTTCCAGGAATTTCTATTTCCTATATGCATTAAACTCTGTACAAAGTTGAAATCACCTAGAATAGTTGTGCAAGAGTGATCATTTTTAAGATATCTGCTGTGTTCCCATGAAGAGGTGTCCTAGTCCTCTTACCAATTTTACAATCCCAAATTCATAATGTAGGGAAAATGCTGTCAGCTCTTTCAGCAGGTAATTTGTAGAGCATGAGTACTGGACTTCTGCATTCAATTTACATGCTTAAAGTGGGAAGACAACTTGGGCAAAAATTTTGGAAAACATGATAAAGAAGGAATCACACCTTGAAAAAGAAAGTGAAAATGGAAGACCTAATGTCCTACTTTGAATGTTATTCCTGAAATCAAAGACTTCACTCTGGTAGGCACTTTAACACCTTCTTGAGATAAGAGAAGGTTTTGCCTTGGTTACAGCACAGTATCACCCAAGATGTGTGCTGGGCTGGAGATGAAGCACTGTGCAGCTCACGCCCTCCTCTCTTCCTCTCTTCTCCCTGTGGAATGGGGAGGAAAATCAAAGTAAACTCTTTTGTTGAGATAAGAACAGTTTAATAATTGAAGATAAAGTAAAATGCAATAATAATGGTAAACAATAACAATGATGACAATATAAGAGGGGGAAAAAATTGGTGCACAATGTGGTTTCTCACCACCTGCTGATCAATGACAGACCCTTACCAGCTGCCTTTCTGGGTAACTCCTCTCAGCTTATATATTGGGCGTGTTGTTCTATGGTCTGGACTATCCCTTTGGTTAGGTCACCTCTTCCAGCTATGCTCCCTTACAGTTTCATTTGTGTACCTCCTCACTGGCAGACCATGAGAAAAAAAGGAAAAAAATTCATTGACCTAGGATAAACATGATTTAGCAAACACCCCCAAAATATCAATGATGTTATCAACACCATTCTCATTTTGAATAGAAAACATAGTACTATAAGAGCTACTGAGAAGAAATTAACTCTACCCTCGCTGAAAAGCAGGAGAATGTAATTCAATTTACCCATTTACAAGGTATTACAGACTCTAGTTGTTGATCCTAATGGCATTAAGAAGCCTCACACTTCCCTCCTCCACCCCTCTCTCATCTTTCCTTACTGCCGAAATTCGAGCAATGGCTCAAACAGGAGCTGGAGAGAGCTCTGAAAACATCCTCAGGTACCCTCAGTTTGCACCAGCAGCCACATGTAGGTGGAAACATTTTCTCTCTTAGCTGTCATCCTTAATGTTTTCTGACATGTTCTGTTGTATGATCAAGAATCTAGAGTCCATTTTCTTAATGCCTGTACAAAAGAAAACAGCAAAAAACATGCAGAAATAATAACAGTGAAGGATGGACAACAGTTTGTGTGTGTGTGTCCCTGAAAAGAGGGATAGAGGAACAGAAGAATTCTGTAAGGAAATTGATCACCCCTTTGGCATTTTTTGTGTACAGATGTCAGCTGTCAATGCAAAAAAGTGTTCTGCTTGTGCCCAAGGTCTGTTTCTGTGCCTGTGCAAGTGACTACAGATTTCTGCCAGTGTTTGATCCTTTCCAATTGAGCAGCCATCCTGCAACACAGTTGCATATTTTTGGTTCTGTGTTATGGCCACACATTGCAGAATGCTGGAGACTTTATGCAAAGAAAGATTCAAACAACATCAATTCACATGGACACCTCAAACAGGAGTTTAAAGGCAAAGACCATGTTGGATTTCTTGCAGAATTATCCTGATGGTGAATTGAGTTTAAAAGTTCATGGCTATAAGCACTGCTGGAGATGATGAAACAGCATTTCTGTCAGAATTCAAATTTAGTTGTTGATATTTCCAAGCCCTTATCCCTAATCCTGGGTCATGGATTAACTCAGACAAGGCTATGCCTGATGCTGGCTTTCTTTTAATTTAGGAAAATGCAGAAACCAGCTCTGTTGGTAGTCAGGTCACACACATGTGAAAAAATATGTCATTAAAATGTAGCTGGCTTTTTGGTCCCTCAGTGGGTGTAAATAAAATAGAGGCCAGTAAATAAGCAATATTCAGTCAAAATAAAACCACATTAGAGAGCAATGGACTTTGCTCCTGAAGGGCTATTAAATAATATTTTTTAACTGTGTGTTTAATAATCTCTGGGAACTGTTAAGATCATTCACATGCTGACCCATCTGAACAGAATTCGGTATTTTTGGAAAACTTTTAAGCTTTCTTTGTAGCCCCTGAAGTACGCCAGAGAGAGAGTATTATCTTTGGCCGTTCACATTCAAGTTATACATCTAATGACCTTTTCTTAACTCAAGACATTGATTTTCTATATCTTTTTAGGAAGCATTTAAGCAGAGTCTTCCAATCCAGTAAGCAAATAAAATTTACAGTCTTTTCAGTGGTAAAAAGGCTACAGAACTATTGGCATAGTTCCAAATAATGATGCAATAATAGGTGATAACTATAAAGTTCTTTTTTTCCCCTCATCTGTGGCAAATACTTCATACTTAAAAGTAATTATTAGGGTTTGTATTCTTTTTCCTTTTGCTTGGAGATTTTTTATGTTAGTGTTTCTGCTGTGTTTCTAATTTTAAAAGTGTATTAAGTAAGAAAATAATTTTGTTAAATTAGTGTGCTGACACTAAAAAAGAAAAATAAGTTTATTTGAAAGCTCAAACTATTCTGCTTACATTTGTGGTTTTCTACATACAAACACTAGCTGAGAAACTGCTTCTGAAACTGAAGATTCAGTAATGTCAATAAACTACAGTCTCTGCTGAGTTGCAGACCACCTAATTGCTTCTGTGGATTTCTCAGCTAACATGATTCACTTGTTAAATAATCCAAATGCCTCCCAATACTGGGAGATTTGTGGATTTGGTTTTGTTATGGGTTGTTTGGGTTTTTTTAAAACTAACTCAAAATTTCCTCTGTCTGCTATAGACTTTCTCATAATTGATACAGGCAGGAGGAACATTCAGAATCTGCAGACAGCAAATGCAAGGGAGCATGACTCCAAGTAGGTATTTCACCCCCATGACATGCCCCCATCCCATTTTCTGTGGGATGTCCCTGTGCTTTCCCTCCTGAGCAGCGTGGGACCTGTTTGCCCCTCTCTCCCCTCCATGCTGTGCAGATCCAGTGAGGATCAGGGGATGCAATCAGGGGATCACCCCATGCAAGGGGGAAACTTCAGGTTCCCGGGGCTGCTAGACTCCCCAGGCATCTCTCCATGGTCTGGATGGTAATGCCTCTAATCAAGATCTCCTGGGTACCATCTTTTCTACCATTGTGTCAGACTTCACCTGCTTCAGCTGAAGGTTTCTCATGCCAGCTATCAGCACCAGACTCAATTGTTCTGGGCTATTTCAGCCAGCAGGTCTTCCCAGAATATTGTTAAACTATGTTACTTCCCCTATTTGTAGTTTCTTAAGCCTATTTCAAAGATTCCAATATGATGGAAGTACAATCTCATCCTATGGTCAGATACAAACTTCTGCTGTTCCTTAAGAAAGTATAGCAGCCATAATGCAGAAGGCTAGGGACTCACTGTGCTAGGCTGGCAATCTTTACATCTATTTCTCAGTGTTTTATTGGAGGCAGACATTCACTACCTGCTAATTTTCTAGTGTTGTTTTTCAATTATATCTTCTATTGTTTCTTTCCCCGACTCCTATTCTTTGTTTCTATTGGTTTTACTAATGCAATTAAGAGCAGAAGTAGTAGATAACTGTGGCAAGAAGGAATCAAAGTCAGCAGGCTTCAGATGAATCAAAAGAAGGAAACTTCTTTATGTTGAATTATTTTTGTAGAGATTTATAACAGTAGAAATTTGTTCAGGACCAAGTGGCTATCAGGAAACAAGGTAACAAAAAGAAGACTTGATAATAAAAAAATTAATAAGGAATAGATCCTCTTTACAAATCAAAAGCTATGTAAAACTTTGTTTAAATTAGGACTTTGGTAATTTCTAAAATTCAAAACCATTAGTTAATTCACATATATGGCATTTTATTGCTTAATATCTAAGAGTTGTCTGACTCTAGTACAGACCTCTGAGTACTGGAATAGCACATTAACATCTGGCAAGATTTGCTTTCAGCTAATAAATGGTATGAATTTTACAAAACCATAGATAACTTGACCTTTTGAGAATCTTAGGACGTGCAATGGTTAGACTTAATCCTTCTGTGCATGTGCACACTGAAGCATTATTGTTTGCCAGATTTACAGTTTGGGGGTTATTTGTGTTCTGCATTCAGGCTGTTTGTGGAGTTACCAGGGGACCTGTTTAGACTGACTGTTTAATCACCCTAATGAAATTAGGCAAGCTGTTTGGGCACTGCGCAGCAGGCAGCTCCAGGCAGAGCGGGGCGGGCACTGCTCTCCCCTTCACTGCTGGCAGCAGAGCAGGCACTGCATGGGAGGCTGATGGCCATCCCTGTCTGCCTCAGTGTGAGTTCAGCAGGAGTTAATTAGAAAGAGTTCTAGGGTAGGAGTTAATGTGGAAGTGAGGACAAGTTACAAATTCTGCCTCTCAGTGAAAGAGCGGAGTATGTATGTGGCATTTTTGTGTACATTATCCATATGTTCTGTACACTGACTATGGTGCACCAAGTAACTCTTCTCCGTGTAGTTCTTTGTGACAAATCTCAGCAGTTTGCCCTAATTTATCCAAACTTTGAAATTTTGCACTGTCTTTAAACTGCTCAATTTTCAGGGAAAAAACGTGTGGCAGTGTAAGAGGGCCATGGTCCAGCAGTGGCTGCATGATTTTGCTGAGGATTGCTTTACTATGTGTACTTCCAAAAATTGAAAATGTTATTTCTATTTAATATCCTTGAGAGAGGCAAAGACCACATCACAGGAGAAGGATGAAAGGCTGCCAGATAAATATGCCAGTCAGAATTTAAATAGACTTTTCTAATGGGTAGAAAGGAGGTTATGAGGCAAGATAAAGCCTTAGCTTAATATACATTGAGATAAGAGCAGTAGATAGTAGCATATCACCATCTGGTTTTCTTCATGGAGCAGTTTTTCTCCATAGGTCAGTGCACCAAGTGGTGTTTAACAAGGAATTTGAGAATGAGTAAGAGTATTACAAGTTAATATCTTTTCTAGGGTTGTGGGCACTCAGACCTTTGGAAAAGAAATACTGATACCAGATACAAGCAGGTATTAGCCTCTTACTGTGCTGTAATTGTTTTTTCTTATCATTTCCATAAGTTATGCCTTGCAAAGTGTTTTTTGTGTAGATATCAAGTATATGCCATTCAAAATAGACTAGCTATTCTTCTAGAATACTAAACTTAAAGCTGGGATAATTTTCAGCATCCAACGATATTTTTCCAGTATGCAGTACCACAGCCTGTGATTGTGATGTAGGGACACTTATTTTCCCTGAAACAGTACTTTTGAATCTAATAGGTCTTCCTGTGTTTATCTCCCATTCCACTTGCTCTCAGGAAACCTGCAAAATTTTGGTAGGCACAATATAATATATAAAGGAATTCTACTTATTAACTACGTCCTATGCAAAGAGAAGTACCTTCTCCAGTTTATTTATTCTGAGCCTGCAACCTGATGATTTAATTTGAAAACCCACTTATTTTAGGAAACACTAAATAATCTTTCCCTGTCCACCTTTTCTCTTTCTTTTCTCTCTTTTCCTGTTCTAATAAGTATTGATGTTTGCTTTTGTAAATGTTGCTGAGCATTGCTCCTTAGTGGAAGTGGTTTGTGTAAAGTTCCCTATCATAACTCTCTTTGCAGAACAGTAAGTCAGAAACAATTGCTGTGTATTTAAAACCAGGTCTATTTTCTTCCACATATGGCAGCTTACTTCAGTACTGCATTCATCTGCTCGATGGCTCTGTTTCATGTGGCTGTGCTGCAGTACTTCACTGTCAGTTTTTGTTGATTTTGAGTTTTTCTGTCTAGTATGGTCAGAAAACTTGTCACTTTTTCCTATTTTTTCTAGATCATTTATTAATGTGATGAATAGCCCAGGGCCTAGGACAGATCCATGGGGAATTTTGCTGTCCACAGTTTCCACTAAGAAAAGTAATTTTTTTCTTCTGTTTTTTATTACCTACCTCTATTTAATTATTCATTCACATGAAGATTTCTGTTATTGCATGGCAGCTTACTATCCTTAAAAGCCTTTGGGCTAGTCAAAGTTGTTTGAAAATCCAAGTAGGTTTTATCCAAGTAGGCATCAGCCCTATCTGTATGGTGTTGTCAAGGACCTCTGATGAATTAAGTAAGGTATGGCTTCCCTCCATGGTGGCCACACTTGCCCCAGTATGTCACACCTCCACTACTACGCTTTTTAGGGCAGTTTCCACCCATCTATCCAGTGTTGAAGATTAGACTTATTGGTTGGGTGAAAATGTACTGCAAAGGATTTATGTCTGCGTTGGTTATATTTATTTTTTTAATGGATGTAGCAAAAGATCTCCTCTTTGAGGTCCTTTGGAGGGGTTAAGGAATGGAGAATACTGCTTTCTTCTTTGCACATCCTTCAGCCATCACAGTGATCTTGGATAGAGACAGGAGCAGCCTTCTCTGATGTTTCAGCTCACCACACCATGTGAGATTGTGGGGATATAAAACTGCACAAGAAACTCCTGGTTCAAAGGCAGTGTAAAGCCTGAACATCATATTTTTAGACTGCATTCATAGTATCAGATCTGACTATTTATTGACTAGTTAACATCTAATTAGAATAAAAACCAGTTTGACCACCAGACGTTATGAAAAACTTGACTCAGAAGAATTAGTATTTGTAGTGTGTTCCACCCCTAGGAATGGTAACTGCCAAAGAAACCCCCAAGATTATAACAAATCTTTAGAAATATACCCTTATTATTAAAAATAAGCAGTTGGGTTCAGTGAAAAAGGAGGTGTTTATTGGAAGGGTGTTGGCTGTGTGCTCTGGTGGATGCTTGGCTCACTGCCTAGCAGATGCTAACACTGCCATTTCACCTCTGAGCTGATTTTGTGCCACGTCCCACATACAGAAACCCCCGGAGACTGCATGTTATGTATTACAGCTGTGCATATCCTCAGCATGAAGGGAGGATCTGGGGATGCCCCACGTTTCAAAAGGAGCAGTCCTGGCAGGAGATGGGGCCCTGCAGGATGGCGTGGGTATGGGGATGCAGCAGTGAACCTGACTGCCCTGAGAGCATCCTCCTGCTACACCCGGGCTGCGCATCCATTCCTGCTTTTCTCATGCACACGAGCCCCAGCTTTTTCCCGAGATGTTGCTGTACAGGAGCTCCATCTAGTGCTGACATTTCTTATTCCAATTCCCTCAGGCAGCAGAATAAATACACTGATATGGAGGCAGCCAAGTCAGGAAGCTGAATTTGCCACGGCCAGCCTGCTTTCCAGAATAAAAAGGGGTCCTGCATAACATATGGAAAGTGAGACAGAAGTGAACGTTCAGGGATGTTTTTGTATTATGCTGGTATCATTGAGATGCAAAAGGGAATTCTTTGCACTGTTTATGCCACTGGGAGTTTGTTGTTTGGATGGATAGGCATATTAATAGCATTGCAGAAAAATATATTAGTACTCAGTGATGCACATTAAGTCACCAGATACAGCTAGGAATTAAGACCACCTTTAAAACACAAAATAAACACCTTTAAAAATTCAGCAAAGGAGGGGGAAAGAAAGAGGAAAAACCCGAGATATTTTTGTCCTATTATAAGTAATATATGCTGTCTGTATTGAAGATACCACCAAACACAAAGGAAAGGGTATGTTGTGCAAAGGATGAAACACAGAAATGACCATTGAGAAAAGACCAAGAAAGATTCATTGAACAGGACCGGTAATGCTCGTTGTCATATTTCTCCCAGCAGGGTTGGATCCAACAGAGATTTTTCAATAATTTCTTTCAAGTGAAATGTTAAACTGTGACTTCCATTAGAGTTAAGCAGATAATTCTTTGGAGAAGGGAATGATTCCCTGTTCTAATGGAATCATGATTCCAAGTCATCTTAGCAAAAGAGAACAGATAATTGCAGGCATTAGATAAATGGCAATTGGTGGGTTTATTTCTATTCAAAGTGAATGGCTGATATCTGAGGTAGCCTGTATTGGAAAATGGTTGTAACTGTTAATGTTCAATAAATGATTGTGGGAAATATTTTCTCACTTTCAAATAAGTAGAAATGCTTTTAATGCATTAAAAATCAAAAGAAAATTGTGCTCTGATGACTAATATGTGGCAGCAACTAGAATAAGAGTCACCAAATTAAAAAATATTTAATTTTTTGACCATTTATTTATGTTTATCATATAAATATTTAATAGGCATATCCAAATAAAGCCAATAGTGTTTTGGAAGCACACCCCATTCTCAGCCGCCTCTGTCAGTTTTTGAAGCATCCATCCACTCCTCTGCAGTTCATATCCTTTATATTAGCAGTGAACTTGCCAGTTGTTATCCTCACATTGTGGTTTTGCTATATCATAAAAAGTTCTGCTGTGATTTCTTTATTTGCTGAACTTCAGGCGAGCCAGGTGAGTACTGGTTGGTTGTCCTCCAAGACCAGACCTCACTTTGACTCCATTCATCTTAACTCTGAAATATCTTCTAGGTTCAGTGGGCTTCCTTTTTAGCTCTGGAAAGGTCTGGGGTCTTCTGCCAAAATCAGTAGGCTCAGTTGCCAAAATCATTGGGCTCTTAAAATATGTATCTCTCTTTTATTGTTTGGGACAGAAAAGGAAAAAGTGGACAAAATTCTTGAGGTTTAGTGAAGAAGGAGCAGTACCCATATGTCTGCCACTCTCAAGACCTGTTTGAATCCCTTCTGAATATTCATTTGTGTTTCTCATCTCAAGAAATGAAAAAAAAAAAAACAAAAAAACCAACCCAAACACCAAACCCCCTCAATGAAAACTGAAACCTTTGATAGTAATATTTTGTGAGATCCCATATTCACAATTTCTCACATGATTTGCTCATTTTTGGTACCTTCCCACGTGCCCTGCTGGCAATGAAAGTTGCTATCTAACTTAACTGTGTTCTATGAATTTAACTTAATTTGTGTCATTCCAGGCTGCCTATCCCAGATTTCACAGACCAATCAACATTCTCACTGCCACTTTTTGGCAATTCTAGGATAATGGAAAAAGAGATGTAACCTGCAGAACCTCACTGGAGACTGTATATGACATAGATTTTTCCCTAGCAATGAAATGTCTGCTGTGAGACTCAGAGCTAGAAGGCAAAATGGAATTTTAATTTTTATTTAAACAATTAAAAAGTTTTGTTCTTTTTTTCCTCTGTAATGCTGTGACTTAGGAGTTTTTCATATCTTACTAAAGTGCATATGTGTCCTGGTTTAGGGCAAATTTGGGAGGAAACCTCTGAAGGGATCCCTCTAGAAAGCAAATTCAAGTGGCCCCTCCCCACATCAGTTCAGGAGACATAAACCTCCTTCAAGAAAAGTGGAAAAAATTGTTGATTTAACAAGCAAAGTATTCACAAACATTAGAAAATTAATAATATTAAATAATGAAACCTCTCATTGTTCTGAAGAGATGGCAAATTCAAAGAGAGTACTTTTGTAGTTCAGAGTCCTTGATGTGGGTGTGCCCTCAACTTTCAGTTTCAGTTTCTCTGGGGCATGGGTCTCTCTCTCTGGGGCTCAGGTCTGGTGTCCCAGCTGCAGTGCATCTTGGGGGGCTCCCAGACAATAATCCTGGTGTTCCCGGGATGAGCAATGGCTGAACAGTTAAAAAAAAAAAACCTTTTGACCTCAGCTAATGAGAGAAAAAACAGTGAAACAGCAAGGGGAAACACCCCATATGTCTGCAGAGTGGAAAACTCTGAGAGCACTGCTTATCTCTGTGTTTTGAATACAGCTGCAAAAAAAATTCCACTGCTTTTTCTTCTCCCCGCTTTCACCCTCAGATCTAGTTTTAAAGGTGCAGAACTTATTACTGAGCTAAACAGAGGAGTGGAAACAATTCAGCATCATGAAGTCATCCCAGGACAATATGCTATGAAAAATCAGGTCAATGAATCAGTGACTCAGCTTTTGAAAGTTTCTGCTTTTATCATAATATTCTTCACTTGCAAAGAAATCACCTCCTCACTTGCAAAGAAACCTCTGATGGCAGCAGCTACTGGAGTGAGTACCACTGTATTTTTGTGGAAGAAATGTATTGATTTGAGTGGACACAGAGCCCGATAGTTTTACTTATCAGTATTAACATTAATTGATTTATATAAAATGGAAACAAAGGTGATGGTAAAATGGATTGCTCTTACAAAGTCTTTGACGCTGTGGCAGTTGTTTGCTATTCCATAACACTCACATCATCATTGCAGGCATGGTTTTGAGGGAAAGAAAAGGTGAGTGCACCTCTGGAAGTGTGTCATTTTGTCTCACTCTTCACTGGGGGGATTGCTGGGATCAGCTGTGTGGACCCTGCTCTCTGTCACCACTGCCTGTCCCCTTTGCTCTTACAAAGTCTTTGACGCTGTGGCAGTTGTTAGGTAAGATACTTTTGCAACAAAATTGCTCCTGAAGAATAAGCAACAATTAGAAAAAGACTGTTTCTTTTTTTTACATCTTGCTGCTTCTAAACCTCTCTTGTGAATACTAGACCTACAGATGATATTTCATGCGTAGTCCCTGGCAGATGATACTGATACTAAGATATGTTTTCAGAAAGACTTCTAAGGAGATACAGAAGTACAAATATGTTGGAAATGTCATGACTTTTAAGTTGCTTAAATTTTTTGTGTTTCATTTTCATGTGTGGAGTGTTTTATTTCTGTAGAGAACTATCAGAAATGCTTTCATTTCTTAAAAGCATTGAAAACAGTACTGAATCACTGATCAAATTAGTTTTGTATAACTCAATAACATATTTATGTAATTCCATTCAGTAGAACAACTTGTGATTAAGCTCAAAACTTGAAATTTGAGGTATTAAGAGGCTTCATTTGAAGAGAGCTGTTTCTTACTGCTGTTCTGTGTTTAAGTCCTTGGGCAAGCACAATGAAAGGTGTCATCCAGAAGAAACAACAGAAGAATACCTCAGCACAGTATTCCCAGTATTCCCAACTTGGGGTGTACCTCCATCTTACCTCCTCCATCTTATTGTGCCACAGAGCTTTTTAGCATATTCTCCAGCTAATGGAACAGCAGATATAGCAGATGAAAAATGAGGGACTAGAAAGAAAGGGAACATAGCTATGTTAGGATGCATAACATTTCTAAGAGACCTACCTATTGCTCCTGTTAGGTGTTTTCCAACAGAGGATTTGTAAGTGGAGACCAGAGCATGCCTCTTCGACCTCTACCAATGTCCTTCCAGCATGGTGCTCTTCCTTGCTTGCTGCCTCTTGGAGTTCACTGTTCACCAGTGCACGGTGGCCTGACTTCAAAAGGAAAGGTGCAACTTTTGGTGGGTCCCAGCCTGCCAGCTGCTGGTTCACATTCCTCTTGCATTTCCAGCTGCATTATGTCCTTCCCCGGTGTCCTGGCTGTGGAGAGGGGGTGCAACTCAGCACTGTTTGGATGTGGCCAGGCTGCTATTCCATAACACTCACATCATCATTGCAGGCATGGTTTTGAGGGAAAGAAAAGGTGAGTGCACCTCTGGAAGTGTGTCATTTTGTCTCACTCTTCACTGGGGGGATTGCTGGGATCAGCTGTGTGGACCCTGCTCTCTGTCACCACTGCCTGTCCCCTTCCCAGTTCCTCCAAGACATGGTTCTGAAAAAGTGGCAGCATTGGCTCCAAGACATTTGGCTGAAAAGCAGCACCAGTGCAGGAAGCATCTGTGGGAAACAGAGGGGTGGAGGGGAGCCTGGTCCCAGCCAAGCTGAGCCAAAAGGAGCAGAGTGGAGCAGGTGGAGCAGGGTGGGACTGTTCAAAGTGGCCATGCTGCGTGGAATTGAACCAGTGGAGCACAGTGATATGGAAAAAAATCAGGCATCACAGCACAGATTATCCAGCTTTTGGGGCATTTGTCCATGATGGTTTTCATTGTCTCAGGCTTGGGAACAGGAGTGCTGACTGCAGGAAGTGCCCAACAGCTTTTCTTCATCTGGAGAAACCATGTGGTGCTGGACATGGGACAGCCACCACCCCGACTTTGTCCTGGTGGCCACACAGAACTAAGCTAAGGTAACAAACAGCTCCTTGTGTGTAAAGCACCTTCTCTTTTTGTATACTTTTATTATTAACATTGCTGCTATTACTGTACTTTTCTTATTCCATTGCTGTTTGCTTTCAATAAATTATTATCTTAACCTATAGTCCCTGCCTTTGTCCCTCTCTTGCAAGAAGGGTGGGGGGAAGAGGAGTGGCTTATTTAGAGATTAATTTCTTGCTGGTGTTAAATCACCACACCAGGGTATTATGTGAAAGCTGCCCCCCAGGCGTGGGTATTACATACACACACATATTTAAATGGAGTCTTGTGAATGTATGAAGCATCATCATTTTCTCTTCATTTGGCAACACATTTAAGCAGCAGTGGTGAGAGTTGCTGTTAGTTAACCTCTGCCACTGGCAGGCTCCTCTGGAGAAATTAGAGGGTCCTGTAGATGCCATGTGGGAACTTAGTATCACTTTGCTTTCCCCTCTGCATTTTGTACATGGCTGGCAGATGGTCAGACGCACCCCCAAGGGTGCTCAGCTTGTACTGTCCTGCAGTGGGGCTCAGCAGCAGAACAGCCAGGTACACCCTGGTTCCATGCCTTGTACCAGGCTCTCAGCTGCATTTTGCCCTGTCTTTGTATCAGGAGCTGAGTTTGGGCTGGATGTGGGCTGCAGTGGCACTGGGGCATGTGTGGACTTGCTGTGGCATTACTGTAGTGGTTTTTGATTCACCAGTCTGAGTTTTCTGGACAATGCATCAATTAGTGTGGTGGGTTTAGTGATGGCCAATTTCCAGTGGATCCACTAGAATTATTTGCTGATTTCCTGCTGTAACAGCGAATCAGATGCCTGGGAAAGGAAAATCTCTTTCCAGTGTTAAAGTCCCTCCCATGCCTTGCAGATTTCCCACAGCTGCTTTCATGAGCCATGCCAACTTATTGGGGTGCTATTTTAAGGATAAGCTGTTCTAGCATAAAAACAAAAGTTCTTTTATCTCTGGGAACACAGGACTTCTTCTTCTATCCTTGGGGCACTGCTTCTCATCTCTTCATCTCTCTCTGTTCAAGCTTCTCACTGAAGTCACAGCTACTGCAACATTATTTCAACACTGGTTCTTCTGCTCTACTACAGCTGTAGTTAGAACACTACATCCCCCCAATGCATTCCATGAATTACTGGGAAAAACAAAGTCTTATATATCAATTATATCTTCACAATTCGTAAAAGAATTTCAGCCCAAGACTAAGGCATCTCCTCAATCCCCTCCCATCTAGCATTTGACTCCTTCACTGACCTCAGTGTCCCATATTGTTTCCTCTACGTGTCTTCACCCTTTCCTTTTCCTGATTTGAGAGAGAATTGGTGTTTGTAGGTTCATTTGTTCCCAAGCTTTATCAATTTAAACAGTTTTTATAGACTTCTGTAGCATTGAAAGGTTGATCTCGTCCAGGCTCCGCAGTCAAGGTATCGCTGTGTCTTTCACTGTGGTGGACTGAGCCTGTGGTCCCTGCCGGCACTGTGCAAGCCATGCTGGCTGCCAGCCCCACATCTTCCCTTCATGTGGGGTGCTGGGAAAAAAGAAAAAGAACCTGCTACTGCTGCTTTTGTCCTTCTGTCTGCAGGCCAATTTTGGCCATGCAGTCCCAGCCACATGACTGGACCAGTCCGGTGGTGACCATTCCTGATCCTGGCTGCTCCTGGCCTTGGGGCCGCCCCAGTGCTGGCCATGGGAGCACTCCCAGCTCTGGTCCCAGAGTAAACAAAGTTCATTTGTGAGCCATGC
Organism: Pyrgilauda ruficollis; assembly: GCF_017590135.1. Lineage (NCBI taxonomy): Eukaryota > Metazoa > Chordata > Aves > Passeriformes > Passeridae > Pyrgilauda > Pyrgilauda ruficollis. Next base: position 1,276,991 of record NW_024521428.1, on the reverse strand, counting down.
CAAGATAGCCATGGCCGCACAGCGCTGCTCCAGCCGTGCTGATTTTGGCTGAGCAGTCCTGGCCGCATGGCTGCTCCCAGTGCCAGCCGCAGGGCCACTCCTGGTGCTGGTCCTGGCCACATGGTTGCTCGTGGTGTTGGGATAGTCCCAGTGACATGGCCCGGCATGGCAGAAGCAGAAATCTCAGCTGAGCCACGCACTGACGTGGCCATGTGGGGCTGGCCCAGCCAGCGCCACAGCAGAGCCCAGCCAGGGCCTGCAGGCCAGCACCCAGTTACCTGCTCAAAGGCTGGAAGCCAGAGAGCTTTTTCCCAGGCCTTGGTTGCTCTTAAATGTGCTTTTCCACAGAGGCGTGTTCAACTCTTTTAAGTGATTTAACCAGGTGTCAATTTTCAAAACTAGCCAGCTGATCGGCTCTGCCGGATCCCCACAGGGAACCACCCCCATAACCTGTGGACTTTCCCCCCCCAATTGAAAACCAGACTTCATTAAACCACAATAGTTACTGAGGTAGGTACAGAGGATGTAGGGAGGGAAAGGTGTTGTAAAGGCCTGAAGACATTACAGCAGAAGAGTGAAAACAGCTTGTGCAGGTAACAGAGAATTCTGTTTCCAGTAGTGAAAGGTATTGACTCAGCCAAGCCTGAAGGATGGTGTGCTGATAACAACAGTATTATTACTCATAGGTGGAGGATCCTGCACCCACTGAGAGGAGCATGACCTCAAGGAAATGCCAGCAGGGAGCAGCAGTCTTGCCTCAGACATAGAAGACTTGTACGGGCAGGATTTGTAAGCAGTGGAGGATTTCTGATAGCTGGAGTCTCTTATTCTCTCTGATGCACAAAAAAAATTCTAGACAAGACCTCTTAAGCACAGACCCTGTGGGTATGAGAGTGCAAGTGAATGAAAGCTATGAGACAATGCCTGTGAGTGGGTAAAATCAACCTTCATGGAGTCTGGGTGTGGAAAATCTACCTTGGGTTTTTGCAAGCACTTGGATTTAATTTTTCTCCATTAATTTCTTGTTGAAGAAGGCGCTATTGTATCCCTCCATTCTCAGGCTGCCTAAGGTTACCAGTGTTTTCTTTTCATTGCCCCTGGTCCTTGATAACTGGAACATAGTGCAGGATATCCCTTTCAATGTACAACAAGGACTGCTGCAGGAAACCCCAGGACTCTAACCATGACTCTAATGAACTACAGGCCATTTAAAAGGGCAAATATGTCTAAGATAATAGTCAAAACGTTGATCCAGTGTAGGCTGAATTCCTGGGATTTTCAGTTTTTCATAGCCTCCAGACCACAGGTGAGCTGCATCCCCTTTCCAATTACTACATCAGTGAGCTGCATAAACCATCAAAAACGAGTAAGAAAATGTAACGCTTTTAGCTAGAACCCATGGGAACAAAGTGTAATGATTTGCTGTGCCTTTCACAACATACTCACTGCTGTGCTGCCAGGGAGAAATGCACAGATCCTTAAATAAAAGTAAATAACAGATAATGTCTCAGATAATAGCCCTATAAATAGATGTCTGTCCTGGTTTATGATTTGAAATTTAATTTCTTACACTCTACTCACTGCACCTAATTGCCATGTAGCAAGGTTTATGCTCCATACCTAGCTAGTCTCAAAGTCACTTATTTCCATGGTTAACTTTTGAATAACTATCTATTCCTGCAATGCAAATCTGCAGACAGGAATTTTTGACATTTTTCAGTACTCTCAGTGAGAATCTCATTTTTGTTCCTGTATGTGCATGAAATGTTGGGGGAGCAAATTACATTTCTCAGTGTGATTGACTCCTGTGGAGTTATTTGTCTAGGTACCAGCTTGAGGCTCTAAATATTTGTTGGAAGCAAATTCCATTTGGATTTGCAATTTGTGAACCTAATTCTGTTGCAGTTCTAGAAAAAATTATTCATTTGAAATTAATATACACAATCTGCACAGTCATAAATGTTACTACTCAATAAATGAAACATTGGCATAAAGAATTATAATTATTTTCTCCTTTTTATAGCTTACATTAATTTTTTTTAATTTGTTTTTTGGTTATTAAGGCTGTGGAGATTGCACTCAAGTCTTTTCTACAGAGACAATCATAAAGTATTTAATTGCTTTGTGTTTTTAAGCTGAGACTCTCACTGGTTCCTCTCACTGCAACAGATAGAATACCAGATAGCTGCAGGATTTCTAACAAAGGTCACAACAGTTAAATGCACCTGGCATTAAGAAAACTCTGTATGCAAAGCTAGGAGGCATAATGAAAACTGGGAGGCTTTATTCCACTTTAGCCAAAACAGATTACAAGAAGGGTGTGAAGAGGGGCTGAGGAAACTACAAGCCTGTTAGTCTAAAATCAGTACCTGGAAAAATTATGGAGAGGATGACACTGGGTGCTAAAGAAAAGCATGTAGAGGACAAGGCAGTCATTAGTTTTTTGCTGGAAGCTCATTCACTGCAAGCTGACAGGTCATGTACACCTGATCCTCATATTTTATTTCCAGACATTGTTGAATTAAGTACTGAACACAAAACCTGGTTTTGCCTTTTTTATGAAATAATGTTGTTTCAGACCAACACATGAGTATCTGTTATAACTGATGAAAGGATAGTGGTGTATTTCTAGAATTCAGTTATTGAACTAATAAAAGAATGAGATTTGAAAAAAAACCCTGTTTGGTTGGGTTTTTTGATCATTAAAAACCTGAGGATATTCTTAGCAATCAGGGACATTGGAACTGCTCTGTCCCAACATTGCAACAAGGTTACTCTTGATGTGGTTTGGTTTTGATCAGTCTTGGCTTCTGTGTTAAGGTGAAATGCTCTCCATCAGCAAGGTTGGATGGAGGATTGGAGCTGCACAGAGTAAACTCAGAGAGGGTTGCAGTGGCCTCTGTTGTTCCTGATTCTTCCTCACCTGGGTAATTGGTGTTTTAATTACTCACACCCAATTCAACCAAATGTATCTCACAGTGGGAAAAAGCTACTTGTACTTGTTAATTTTTTTATTTTGATTTTGGATTTTTATTTTATATTTTTATCTTTCAAAGCACCAGTTCTTTCAAAGTAATTCTAATTTTTCTGAAAAATTAGCTGGACTTACTAAGTTTAAACCACATAAAGAATGTTGAATTATTTTATCTCTTATGAACTACCTCTTCAGTGTACTCCTCATTTTCCCTTGTCTTGAAAGTAATAGAATTCAGTGTGTAGTGGTATTAACTGTAGTGCTATTAAAAAATTCAAACCTTGAAGTCTTACTGTGCCAAACTCAAAAATAATGGATTTTTTTCCTGAACTTTTGTGGTCTGGGATTCTATAAATTACAATGTTTGTCCTCCAGAGAAAAGTGTAGTTTGTGTCATGTCAGTGGGACTCAATAATAAGGTGAGTGAAGATGAATTGACTCCTGCCAAGATGTGCAATTAAATGCCATGAATTTTCTTCTATACAAAGAAGAAAATTATTTTCTGTAATTTAAAGTCAACTTTTGTGTGTTTGTCTGATTGCTAATATTTGATTTATTCTTGACTCACATTACTATGATCCTAATTTAATATCTGAACATTAATTCTCTGCTGGTATAAGACAGAACTTTTCTGTGTCTGAAAACAAGTAATCCTGCATTCATGGTCAGTTGTCTTCAGAGCCATGCCATAGAGCCATCCATCATAAATACCAGTGTGAGAAAGGCTAAGCATCTTCCTTTGGCAATAAGTGAAGATAAGAGGAAGTGTAAATGATACCATAAATCATGACAATACACACTAGAAGAAGTTGTTGGGCAGTAGCACGGCCACAGAGATGAGCAGGCAGAGCTGGCAGCCAGGCTGAACCTGAGAGCCCAGCAGTGAAAGCAGAAATCCAGGAAGCAGGGCCCAGAGCTAGGGGAATCTGAACATCCTGTCTAGGTTTTCTAGGCAGCCTCACACATGCAGGAATGTAGGATATGCTCAACAAAAGTACAGCTCACTTGCTATCTCATCAAAGTAGGGAAAATGAGGTCTCAATTGCCATTAGAGGTACAGCAAGAACAATAGATCCTTGCTGTAGAGCACCCTGCTGGGAAGGGAGAGATTTCTTGTTCCTGAGACAGTTTGCTGTTAGTCCATTGTCTAATTGTCTAGATTGTCTAGCCTAAAGAATAGAAATAGATCTGTAACACCTGATGGAGGCCTAAGTTTCAAATATAAAATCTGGATTTTTGCCTTAGGTGCCTACATGAGCTAAATGTTTTTGATAGAGAGGAGCTTTTTAGTCAAGCAGATGGAAAGCAGCAATGCTAAGAAAGTGAAGATAATTAAGTGTGGGCTGGGAGCATGAAGAGAGCAGTAGAGTCCAAGGGCTTTCAAGAGCAGCCTTATGTAGGAAATCAGATTAGGTGAGGGATGATGAGAAAGTCTCCCTGTCTCTAAAGCAGCCTAGCCTTAAAGCAAGTTTATAAGTCACTTGAAGTTAGTGGAGCTATTACAGCTGTAAATGTATCTACTCTTTAGGACTGACTTTCCAGTAATGTACAGAAAATAATTTAGTAGACTCTTGTAACAAGAAAGACATTTTCTTCTTCAAAAGTTGTCTTCTCCTCACACCCTTTTGCTCTCTTTCCCTCTGAGAAATAAGGCATCCTGTTGCAGCAAGCAGTGATTGCATTTCCTATGTGTCTTTTGCCGTATCCAGCTCTACACTAAGTAACTGCAAATTGTTGTCAGGATGCCAGAAATAGCTGTGCCTGCATCCAGTTAACTCAGAAATGAGTCACTGAATTGTAAGGAAAAGTGGAGTAAAATGCTGTGCCTGGGGAAAATATCCCACTGTGCCCTGTGTAGGTCTGTGTGTGGGTTTTTTCCCTACGTAAAGGATAGAGTAGTGCTATTCCCAAGAGAAGTCTCTGACTCAGCTCTATTCCATGCCTGGGAAGGAGCTATAGGAGAAGCTGACAGTTAAATGGGGGAAATGGATTACAGCTATGGATTCCCCTGAAGAACACCTTTTCTTTTAACCCATTTGCTGGGAATAGGTACCACTGAAAAGCAGAGGATTTTGGCAGGCTATATATCTCAGTGCTACTGTATAGTTGGCTGTTGCTAATAGCAAAGATCAAGGAAAAAACTCGTGGAAAGAGCTGGACTGACATTGATCTATTCAGGTTTTTCTTCTTACAGGAGAAAAAGGAAGGGGACTGGAAAGCATATTGAAAAATATGGTTTTAAAATATTGTTTTAAAGCTCTTCAAACAAGTTCCTTCTGTCATAAATCCTGGAAGTGGCATCCAGTGTTTTGTCACCAAGAATTTCAAAGAAGCTGCAAGGAGAACAAAACCATGGGAAATAACAAAACCCTTCCCATTGTGTCATGACTAAGAGCCTACCATGGAAAACCATACAGTTTTGAAGAGGGGGTTGGGTCCCAAACCTTGAAAAAAAGAATGGAAATATCATACAACCAGAATTTTAAAGCCTTCCTCAGCAAGATATAATGGGTTTATGACACCTAGGGCTTAATATTAATCTAAATCACTTTTAAATCTGATTGTATAATATAGATGTTAATAAAGTTGCAACTTGCCATATCCCAGTCATGATGTGGCTGTCTGTTTTTCCATATATGAATAGTCAGAACTGAAGGTTCTTTTTTCTTTTTTTTTTTTTTCCCCTGTAGAAGTCAATACGCTATTTAGAAATGCTCATGGATTTTAAAAATTGAATGGTTCTTATCAAGGGAATATTTCACCATTTTATTAGCTCAGATAGAAAATGGATTTCCCCTGAGTAATACTAAAACAGATAAAGCTGAAAACCTGACTAAAAGATGAATATCTATCAAGTATACAAATCTTCCAGTGTAAAATAAATCTGAGTTAAACAGAATTTGACAGGACGGACAGAGCAACCAGGAGCAGTGAGTATTAACACATAGAGAATAATAGAAATAGTTTTCACTGTTGCTTCAAATATATAATAACCAAAAAACTCATCTGCTTTCTTGGGATTTGAAATGGATACATGCAAAATAGTGGAAGTAAGCATTTCTGTTGCTTGGTTCATTGCAGGTGTCGTGTCCCTGATCTCCCTGGCTGTGCTGTCCTACGAGCGCTACAGCACGCTCACCCTGTGCCACAAGCGCAGCCATGATTTCCGCAAGGCTCTGCTAGCAGTCGGTGGTTCTTGGATTTATTCCTTGTTCTGGACTGTGCCACCTCTGCTTGGTTGGAGCAGTTATGGAGTAGAAGGCGCAGGCACAAGTTGTTCAGTACGCTGGTCCTCAGAGTCTGCTGAGTCCACGTCCTACATCGTCTGTCTCTTCATCTTCTGCTTGGCTGTCCCCGTGATGGTCATGGTGTACTGCTACGGGCGCCTCCTGTACGCGGTCAAACAGGTAAGCAGCTGCCTGCTCTCACAGTGCAGACTGCTCTCAGGCACATTCTGCATTTCTGTTTCATCTAATTTCTGATGGTAGAGAGCAAATCAGCAAGCCAAAATGAAATTGAAAAAAATACAGAAATCCTCAAAGAAGGAGCATGAGGTCTTCAGCAATCTTAATTCTCCCGTATTCTCATTAATACAGATTTTATGAAAGATCATCTTTTCAAGGAATTAGAAGTCAATAACATCCTTAAATAAGTTATGTTAATAGCAAATGCCATTTAACAGCATTAAAACACCACTCCACCACTATTTCTTGCCATTCATCATGCTTGAAGATCCTTAGGAATTACATTTTTCTTTAAAGTTATGGATTTTTTTTTCCAGGCTGGCTTTATCTGGATGGTTGGGTCTGATCAAAGGGGCAAAAATTTCTCCCTCGCAAAATTTATTCACATGTATTTTATTCATGCACATTCTACAGCACAAGGGAAGGAAATTGAGGATGGTTTATTTTTCCTTGTACAATCATGGGATTTTTTTTTCAGTTTTTGGCTTGTGATGCTTCTCTGTGACTCTACTCTTTCATTCCCTCTGGAAAAATGTTCTTTCTGAAGTCACTGTCAGTTATTTACACTTTGAAAAGTGGGCTCCCAAATGTAGAATTACAGAGATTAGCATTGCGATCACTGTAGCACAAAAGACACAATGTGATTAAAATCCTCCACTGAGGGGCCCAGAGAACTCATGTGAACCACCCTAATGAAAATTAGGAAAACTTTCGAAAAGAGATCTCTTCAGCCCGCATTATCTCCTACTTAAATGCAAAAATCCTGCCCAAGGACAAGAAGAGTCCCAGAAGGACGTTTCAAGAAAAGTTTTCAGTTTAGTTTTATTAAAGACTCTCATCTCATTGTCAGTCTTCTTTCATTGAAAGCCATGCTTGAACAAAGCTTGGAACTTTTTGTGAAAAGTAGCTAGGACATGGAAAACAAAAAAAAAGGACTGTAAGCAGAGCACAAAGACTTAAATAGAGTAAGAGAAAATTCTTACTCTGCAAGAGACTGTGTGTTGAAGTGGGCAAAGGGCCAATGTTTTATGGAGTTCTGGAGTAGATGGACTTACAATGTGACCTGATGGTCCTATTGTGTGATGGCTTTCCTTTTGTTTATTTTTCCTGCCATTATTCCAGACTATGAGTTTGTCTTTGAAAAACAAAAAAGAAAGAAAACAGAAAAAATATTTAGGGAAAATTTAAAGACTAAATGATGCAGAAGTTGGCCTTACCAGTATGTCTGGTCCTCCATCCTGTCATGAACCTGTTCTTGCTTAATTCCTCAAAAACATCTAGTTTTAACTAGTGACCAAAATTTGAGTACAGGTAGTGGAATTACCCAACTATTTCCTTTTACATTTTTTTTTTTTTTGTTTCTTTTGAAAAGTGACACACTATTTCTGACTTCCAGATATCATAGGAGACCCAGATAACCTTTTATTGTCCCATCTCCTGACTTTTATGAGTCTTGTCATCTTGTTGGGGAACTGGGAAAGTCACAGTTACACAGTAGAAAGCTGTCTATTCATCTTTCTTACTCTTCTTCCAGATTTCAAAGTACCAAATTTAGCAGAGGAAAAGTGCTTCCATCTCTTATGTCAAAAGTAATGACCCAGAGTGAAGTTATCACCTGGTTATAAAGGAATCTAATTTTTAAATATGTATGGTGAGATTTTGACTCTAGGTTATTTTTTAAAGATTTGGGTATAAACAGCAGTGGTGGTTTTGAAATCTCCTCTGCCCACACAGAAAATCTAAGAGAAAAAGGAATGAAGAGAGGTAAATTTTTTATAATTTCTGATTCCTTAATCTCGATTTATATCTGTACTATTTTGAACAGTTAAACAATATCTGTAAAAGCATTTATTGTAACACAAATCATTAAAGTAGTCAGGAAAGGACAACAAAGTGGAAGGACCATGACTGTGAATGTTTCCAGTTTTCCATCTCTTTTGGAAATGATCATTTTGAGGAAGAGAGCACATTAGGGCAGAATGCTTAGTGATTTAAACTGTAAAAAATCTCCACATAATGCAAAGAATAGGATGGGAATGTAATTATTGTTCCATCATTCCTTCATGTGCTTCATATGACTATCTATAGAAAAACTTGATTTTCTGAAAGTTCATATTTGATGGCACTGAAGTTACAATTTATGTTGAGAAAACTGATAAAGCAATTAGGCACCATTAAATCTTAACTTCTTAGAACCCCAAATAAAACCAGATTTGTAATCATAGAAGCAATGTTCAACATTTTTCTTGTTGTTTAATTAAAAAAATAAGTCCTAAGAAAAGTAATTCAAGTGAAGATGATGTAGACCTGGTTGTATGGTTCCTCTAGATCATCCCTTTCAAATGTGATTAAGTATGTTTGGGATTTGCCTTGGTTTCAGGTATGTTTGACCCTTGCTGAATCTAAACCTAAACAGACAGATTTACTCATTAGAAAGCCATATCTTATTATTCTTTACCATACGCACATACATTTTATTTATTTTCTTTGGATCTTCATATACCCTTCCCCTCCTAGTTTCTGGTGGCGTAGAAGAAAAATGATAAATAGTTTTGCTTTTCATTTTTAAACCTTGCCATAAATATATAGCAATGACATCTCATTCAAAAGAAAAAGAGATTTAGTTTGCAAATTAATTAATTAATAGATGTCTTCTGTCACATCGTCATGAAGAAAAGGGAACTTAATAATATAGAAGTCTCAGGTTGAGAGAATTGTAATAAACTTACAAAATATAATGAAAGGCATTGGCTGGATTATCAACTGCTATCACAAAAAAAAAAAAAAAAATTTCCAAATTTTCTATAAGCATTGACCAAGCACCTAGCAGTAAATTTTCAACATCTGCTTATTGGGAAGTTGCTTGACCTTTGCCAAATTCTTCATGTGCAAGCCACTCTACAGCCAGAGCTCAAAGCTGGCAACAGACCACTTTTTGGATTCTGTGATAAGAGGAATATTTTGTGATAACAGACACTAGTTTTTTATTGTTTGATTCTATGGTATTTGCCACAAGAATGGACTTTAAGAGAGCAATTTGCATTCCTGTGTAACACTGTAATTTTTTTCAGAATTTCTAGATCATATCTCCAGTAGAAAAGCTGACTACTTTTTGTTGTTTCAAATTAGAGGAGCACTGAAAGACATTAGACTGCATATAGTATGTATCTGTGATCAGTGATCAGTTCTTTGAAGTTCTGATTATTTTCAGGTCTTCTTGGCTTCTAAAGGTGATCAAAGTTATTAGAATTCTGTAGGTGAACTGATATCTGGAATAAAATAGTCATGGAATACTTGGGGGGGAAAAAAAGCCGTGTCTCAATGTTTCTTAATAAGTTATTAATTCTGTTGAATATGTAATTCATTTAGACTCAGATTGCAATCTGTAGATGGTATTACATACATAAGAAATCCTTGCATATCAACACTTTCTGTTTAATTTTTTTTTTTATAATTTCTGTAAGCACCCTCATCTTCAGAGCCCATGAGTCCCACTGCTTCTTTTCTTCTTTACCCTCACACCATTCTTTACGTAGCTAGATCTCCCCCTTCCTTCCTTCCTTCCTTCCTTCCTTCCTTCCTTCCTTCCTTTCCATACATTTTTTCCTTTGTTGGTTTGAAGATGCTGTGAATATACACTGATTTTCCAAGGCTTTGCAAAGCTTATACTACTATTCCTATTGTACTGAGAAGAAATTTTCAGAAATTATCTGTGAGAATTCAAGGCATTTTACAATTCTATCTAGCCTATTTTTTATTCCATGTTCCCTCTGTACTCAGTAGAGAAAGAAAATCACATCAAGGAGATTATTCTCAAAACCAGCAAATTTTTTTCAGCTGCTGGTACCTGAGTAGCATTAAAAGAAGCAAATTATATTATAACAAAACAAAGAAATAGTTTCACCTTTTAAAAAGTGTGTGGTGTATCGATAATTATTATATGTTTAATGGTATGTGTTTTCAATTATTTTCAAAAAAATGCTACAGTAGTTAAATTATTATGCCATTATGTCATTGTTATTTAATGCCAGGTCATAACATAAAGTACAAACATAGCATAACTTTTGAAGCAAAATCTGTAGCATTCTGACACTAACTTCCGACACTCATACTTTTATAAACAGCAATTTTCAGATGCCAGTATTTCACATTTCAGACAGTTATATCCTTACATTTTTGTTCAAGAATATTTCAGTGAAGACAGTGCTGATTATTCCTGTTAGCTGATATTTTTTCATTTTATTTTAATGGGAAACCTGTTTGAATAAAAAGTTGCTTTCATTAGCTAGGAAGAAGATTTACTAGCATGCTTAATTTTTAAAGTGGTTAATTAGTCTTGTACTCTTTTGTAACTATTAGAGTTTTCCCAGGAGTCAAAGTGATTATTAGGTAGCTATCATGAAAACACTGTAAGTATAGTATTGATTTTTGGGGTTTTCTGCTTTCAACTGCAAAAAATATTTCAGTTTTGTGCACTACATTTATACCAGTTTTTATGAAAGGATTCTGTCTCAAGGGAATGAAGTTCAGTGTCTTCTGTAACAGTGGAGAAAAATGTCAAATCCTGAGAAATAAAGGAGAAAGCTCACATATTTTCTTCCTGTATAGCTGCAAGGCTTATAAGTTCACCATCTCAGCTTTTGGGAGAGTAAAGGTATGGTGAATCAATCCTACATAAAATACCTTTCAAAATCTTTAAGGACATCAACAGCTGTGCTTGCACAGACACTTCTAGCTCATGGGTGACAGGTATACTCACTCAGGGCTGTTCTCAGCATTTCTGATTAAAGAGTGTCAACTGAATGTTATAGCATGTCATCAGATTGATCTTTGAGATCTGATCATGCTGGAAGGGAAGCAGACATGAGAAAAGATTATGATCTTCTTTCCCCTGTGCTTGCAAAAGCATAAATCATTAGTTAATTGTCTGTGTTTTGCAGAGAAGCAGTGATAAAACTTTGGTGTAAATCAGGCACTGTGCAAATTCATTATAAATCAATTTAATGGCTGGTCAGAAAATAGGAATTCATTTGTTTGCCACTTTTCATACTTTAGATAAACTAGGGAGAAAATAAGTCTGTCATAATCTTTAATAACAAGCTAATAGAAATTTAACACCTGATCCATTAATCTCTGTATGCATTATGTCCACAAAAAAAATAGCCTGTGGTTTCATGAGTTTTTCAGTTTACAGCAAATGATGTATATCAATACCAAGCACTCATAACAACTCAGTTCAGAGTATGATACAGTAAAGCTTTTTCCTGATAAGAAAAAGCATGAGGTTTTTTTTGTTTGGTTTTTTTTCTTTTTTTTTTTCTTTTTTGCTCACCACTTATAAAACTGGAAAGGTTAAATGTACAGAAGGGTGTTTTGCACTGTAAAACATGAAGAGTTTTGTATTTACATGTCAACATGCAAGAACTTAGCTACACTTTCTTACTCTTCTGTAGTTTACCTCCACTTCAGAGACTAACGTGTGACCTCAGGCAAACTCCCTGACTGGAGACTTGGAGGAAAATTAATTGTCCAATGTGTAGCAGCAATGTGGCATTGTCCCCCAGAGAAACACTTCTGAAGGTCTGTCTGCAGACCAAGGCCACTGCCATGGCCACAGCAGAGAATTGGTGCAATTCTTAATAAAGATCTTAATTAGCCAATGTTTCCTTCAAAGAAATATGCATATGATGTTTTACTCTACTTCTCAAGTTATTTTTTATCTCTTCACTCTCCAACTTTTCTATTTCATAGAGTTTTCATTGTAAGTTAACCACTATCCCATTTGTGGTCTTAGTTTATTCTTTCCTTGTTATTTCAAGGTACAAGACTAAGGAGAGTGAACATTCACTCTTAATTTATAGTGTTTAGGGTCCTGAGGCTTCACTTCCCTGTGTAATTAAGCATTTTTTTTTCCCCATAGTTCTTCTTTTAAAATGTCTACACCATATGCATCTTAAAAAAGCAAACAATGGTCTCTGGCTTGAGGTGGAGTCACCTGGGCTTACAATGAATGGATGATTATTTGACTTTTAGTAGTACAACTGACATCTGCTGAACAGCTGAATTAATCTCGGATGAGTAGGTGCTAAGGTGCTTTAGGGTATATTCCAGACCTTGTCCTGTACTTGGGAGTGGTAACCTGAATTTAAATAGGAGACCTGTCAACTAAACAGCTTCCAAGGTAATAAAAAACATGTAAGGTGTTTTCTAAGGGAATCACAGCAATAATTGCTTTGTTTCTGACCACTTTCATGGCAGAAGAGGCACAACATTGCAGTTTCAGAAGGCTGCAATATTAATTTTATCTGGTAATATAACACTTCACTTGAAACTGCCCCAAACATGGCAAGACAGATTTCCATTTATCTGAAATCTTGCTACTTATATCTGGCCTATTAAATATTAAACAAAAACAAAGTTTGAATACAACTGACTTGCATAGAAATTAAAAAGGAATAAATTAATAAATAATCTGAGACTAAATTAAAAACAATCAGACAAACAAAAATCATGCAAACACTACCATAAAGAATAGAACTTCCCTTACCTGGAGTACACTGAAGTATACACATTTTTTTATTCCCATTAAACATACTTAAAAATTTGGTTATATGTCTGTAAAACACTGTATACAAGCTACTGCCTTGCACAGAAAATAGAATGAATATTGCCACTAGTTCCTGGTTGCAGCTATCCCTGGTTAAATACCAGTAGCACTCTGCTCTGATCTGATGCCCTCAGCTGGGCATTTAAAAACACCTATCTCTGGGAATGTTCATTTAACAAATTCATCTTGGAAAATTTTTGTACTTTCTCCATTGTTATGGCTTGCAAGCTCAATAAAAGTCCTTAAAGGCCTTACCTGATACTTTTCTCTCTCTCACTCCCTGAGCAACTTCAGGATAAATGTTCAGTTCAGTTAAAATGTCAAGTTGAAAGAATTGACTTTCACATTGCTCTAACCTGGCCTTTCTGCATCAATCTTTAATCTTTCTGAAGAAAATTTGTAACTGTGGTTGGTAATCTGGCCTTGGCCTTTTGTTAATTGCATGCTACTCCTGGGAGAATTTCCTTTTTATATGTTTTCTTTCACTATTCCACAGTGTAAATGCGCTTCTGCCTTGCTTATGCTTCTGTGCTCCAGGATGGTCAAGGCTCAGTAGGTGCTTAGCCATGTCAGCCTGGAACATTTTGGATTTTCTCAGTATATAATTAAATGGATTTGCTTTGGTCTCCATTGCTTGCCGAGTAAGTTCAGGATGTTAATTCAGTCTAAATGTCAAGTAAAAAGTAACACAATTCCAGCCTGCTGAATCATCTTGTTAACTCATTATTCTTTTTACTTTGACCTTTCCCTAGGGAGGTACAGGTATTGCTTGATTAGTTTCAGCCTTTCCAGAAGAATGGTGGAATTTTATATGACTACACCATCTCTGAGGTCATTAAATTCACACTGGACAGGTTTTTACTGGCTCTAACTATATCTATCCCTGCTTACTCATTGCACTGTGAAGAATTCTTCTATCCCAAAGCTCAGAAATGAAAGTATTGCTCACAAGTGAGCTGAACTTGCAATATCTTTATTTTATAAATCCTGACTTGAAGAGGGTTGGACTTGTTAGTGAACCATTGCTAAAATTATATATATATATATATATATGTATGTCTGGGCACTAACTAACATCCCCAATGTTGTTATAATAAGCATTGCACAAACTTGAATATTGCAAGGTGTACTGGTCATCTATTTGAAAAGAATATAAGAAAAACAGAAAAGGTACAAAAGGGCTAACAAATACTATCAGAGCGACAGAAGTAGTGTTCAAAGAGAGATTAAAAGTGCGAGAAATATCCTCAGCAACCAACATTCAGATATGATCATCTTTCAAGCATGGTATTACATTTCAGACACTCAAGGTGAAATCCCAGATTCCAAGATTAACATATGATTAATATAATATTATCCAAGCTGGAAAGCATCCTGGTCCATATAGAGTGCCATTGAGAACCATGTATGTATAGGTAGTGTTTCAGAAGCAGAACATGAGCTCTGAATTTCCAAGTACAACTCTATAAGTGGGCAAGTGAGACAGTATTACACCAATTCCTTCCTTCCCCTCTCCTTCCCATTTTCTTTTCCCTTGCTCCTCCTTTCCCTTCCTCCCCCACCATTTTTCCCTCCTCTTCCATCCTCTCGTGTCCTTTTCTCTCCTCCTCATTCCTGTTAGTCTCAGTCAACAAGAAGCTTGCTAATAACAATTGTTTTCATCTAAATTAAAGCACACATTAAGGTATAGCTACCTCATCATGTTTGCTGACTGAACCATTCTAATGGAACCCCTATATTAGATTACTTTTAGATTGTTCCTGAAAAAAACCTGCAGCTTTGTGAACTGATGCGTTCTTGGATACAGTCCGTGGTCTCACTGGCAGAAGACCAATTTGCTATCTGTTCAGCTGCCACTTTCTCAGAATCTCTGTGGTTGAGATGACCCTGAGGTGTTAGAAAGTCTCTTTTTCCCAGCGCGGCGATCGAATAAGGAGCTGGAATTCTTTGGCTGTGGTTTTCAAGGTTGTTTATTTTCTTTTATCTAATACCTCCTTTTCTGACCCACTGAGGTCTGCTTAGCAGGTCAGTTCATGGCACACTGACCACCCTTGAGGTGGTGTCAACATTTTATACTAAGAACTATGTGTACTTTATTTACAATAATTTTCCAATACCTATCACCTATGTTAGACAGTAACACCTATGTTACTCTGAACCAATCTAAAAGTGCCAGCATCACACAGAAGATGGTGGCTAAGAAGAAGAAGAAGGAAGAAGGACAGGGCATGTCCAAATCCCTCCATCTTGCCTCCCGAACCCCTATTCTAAAAACCCCAAAATCCTACCTTTTCACCTTGTCACAAACTTAACTATTATTTTATTTAAACTCTCGTGACTTGTAACTCTTCATACAAAGTTGGTAATTTGCTCCATGGGTCAAAATCAAAGGCACAGGTGTCTTTGGCTTTTTGCCAGGGTCTCTGAGTCCTGTGCCAGGGGCTTGAGCCATCCAGGACATCCATAGGGATGTCCTGGGTTCCGACACCACTTTACTCTTTCAGGATTCTAATCACCACAAAAAAAACCAAAAAAAAAAAAAAAAAAAAAAAAAACCAAAAAAAACCCCAAAAAACAAAAAACAAACCAAAAACAACAACTCAAGAACAGCAACCATAATTCATAATTCATAACATTCTAACATTCTTCTGCACCTTTGTCTGTCCCCTTGGAGCATGTGAGAATGCATGGCAAGTAAAATGAACCATTACAGAGTGATAGTGATTATTCTGCTTGGATACAAAATTTGGAATCTGTATTGATTGTTTTCAGTTGTCATCAGTACTGTGTTATTCATCATGTTCCCCTATAACCCAGAAATCTGTGCTACCTGAAGAAATTATTTATGAAAATGCTACCTTTTGTACAGCAGCAGAGTAACAACAATATAGTTGTGTTTGCTATACTGCTCCCCTTCAACAAATGAGAATCAAATTTCAGGGAAAACTAATATTATTTAGAAATAAAGTTCCAAACCCAAGGTATCTTGTATCCGAGTCATCTTCTAAGAGGTTATTTTGGTCTTTTTCTTACTGAAATTGTTTCTTTGCTAGATAAATACTCTTTTACAGACTCAGACCTGTCAGGATTCAAAATAACTTGTAGTATCAAAGCCAATATAACCTGATGGGCTACTGGTGTTTTTCACTGTTTTCTTCCAGAGTAAGTATGCCTATCAGGAAGATGTGTTTTACTTTTTACATTATTACAGTTCACATATAAAAATGAAAGGGAGCTTGCCAACTAACCAAGTTTTGTGAAGTTGTACATCTTATTTTTAATGTGTAATCTATTTCTCTTCCCTAGCAACAGTATAATTCAGCATCAGTATACTTTACAATTATGTGTCAGCACTATCTGTATTGTGCTCCTTCTGCAGAGAAATGACAGGAATTTGTCTAAGTCTGGTAAAGTTAACACAGCTCATCACTTTTACAAATGCCTGGCTTTCTCCTAGAAATGCCAGTAAGCTGCCAGCTGGGCTATTAGTGCTATAAAACTGCCACTTCTTCCTTAAGTGATGATGGTGACTCTATAAAAATCACTGACCTGCCTTTAAGCAAGCTTGGTGAACTTCATTTCAGTGAGGACCGTTGGTAGTCTGTTGCAAAGTCAGCAGGAAATACTCAGTAGAGCCCCACTTCTCAGATGAATGCTCTGTGCTAAGGACAATTTTAATATTTTAGCATTAAAAGGCTTAGTAGTGGTCTGCTAATCCTTGGTAGGATTCGTAAGAGAAAAGCCTTCTTTTCTATCCATCAGTCTGGCCATTTACTGCAGAAACATCAGCCAAAGAGGTTTGTTTCTCAATGATCCACTACCTGGACACTTCCAACTACCTCCTTTCTATGGACACCCCATTAAGTCACAGTTTGGCAACACCAGACTGGAGGTAGAAGGAGTTTTTAAAAGTTTTTTCTTCCTCTCACTACTCTAAATATGCTTTGAAGTCTTTGTAGTTGAATATTCTGAATTGGAGCTGCCAACATGAGTTGCTCAAAAGTTGCCCAGAATCAACTGTACTCACATTTGGACAGGTAACGTGGTCTAGAGGATAAAAGGGAAACTAGTTGTGATAAAACTCAAGTTCTTTGCCCATGACATGCCCTTAGCAACTAGGTAAATACTGTGCTAGAGGATTCCCTTTAAGGTGCCCATTTCATAGAGATCTGTCAAGTGCTTTCAGCACTTTGATTAATGATATTGGTCTATAATTAAAATTCAGTAAACATCAGGATTGGTCAATGCAAGTGCAGGATTTTGCACAACACGAAATCATACAAGATGAAAAAACACAGGCTGGAATCAGTAAAGTCTAAAGGATCTAATTTGAATATTGAGTCCCAAACAATGTGTGGTTTTGGGAACATGATACCTTTGCAAACAGAATAGATCTTATTGTGGGACAGGTGAACAGAGGTGTGGAACACCTGACCTTGGTTGTTCTCTGTTCTGTCTGCTTGTTTTTGTTAAACTGAGATATGCACATTTTGAGAACAGATATGTGAACAGTTTTCAAATGTAAAAACACTGCTACTAAAGAGAAGCAGTTGTGACTCGTGCTTGCATACCCTTACACTAATGGAAAGACACAAAGAAACATTTTCTAGAAATTAAGGTCTAGATTAGATGTTACTAAAAGTTTTGTAAGGCTATAGGTGTTGAAATCATGGAGAAGGTTGTTCAGGGGTATGAAATATCTTTCTATTAGTCAGTAAATCTCAGGCTGATTGAGGAGTATTTGTCCTGCATTTAGCGCATATAGGGGAAGGGGGAATGATGGACAACACCAAATCTCTTGAGAATCCTTCCAGCCCTCTGGCTGTAAGATTTTAAATGCATTAAAATTCATGGAATTCCTAATATCTATTTGTAAAGATAGTAAAACCACTTCATCACAGTAACAGGAAATGTACGATACTAGAGTATTTTATGACAACATGAAAATGAAATGGTAGGAAAGCAGAGAAATTCAGACCTTTGTCTTCACCAGCTGCTATTTATTTTAATGTGCATCTGACAAAGTAATATAAACTTTCAGAGTGCCAGATTTGTGAATATGTAACAACAGCTATAACCCAAACTTTGCTGACTCTGTTACATTTTGCATTTGTTTTCACATAGAAAATATTTTAGTGTGAGTTTATTGTACTTTGGGATGCATATGTCAGTGTTTCTCTTGCATTAGAAAACATGTACTTTCTTTTTTTTCAAATGTTATGTCCAACTTCAGAAGATAGAGGAAGGAAAAAAATTGGTTTAATCTGGAGTTGAACAATCATGTATGCTGATAAAAGTATAATTCAGAGACATTTTACTAAAAAAGCCCCATACATATATCTGGGGTTTTTTATACTCCTTTGCTCTATTTTCTAATGATGATGCTGACTCTGCAGGGAAGACATCTAGATGCCTCCACTTTAGGCTATAATTTGTTCTAAAGCTGAAATAAAGAAGAAATGGCATTTGTATCCCTCCCTCAGCTATATGTATATAGAACTTACAAGTTTTCAAGCATCATTGCTTCCACAGATCTATGGTCTTCCATCAGAGAGGATACAGGGGGTAGAAATTGGAAGTCTCTCAACAAGCTCACCCATTTGAGCATTTATAAGCATTTAGAAAATTAGAATGTTTTGAGCTATACAAGAAAGCATCTTATTTTTGTTAGTTTTGTTCAAAATTCTAACAAGGAATAGTATCTAAAACACAACTGCCCATCTTTCATAGCGATTGGAGGCAGCTGCAAGGCCCACAGTGCCAGAGGCACATATCCAGTCAGTCCATCATACTCCCATCACCCATGGGCAAGCTGGGCTTTTTCACATACGTAAGGAAAGGGAGCTGGGTCAAAATTAGCGGTTAAGAAGAGGAAGCTTCAATGATGAAGATCTAACCTGACTGTTTTGAATTCCCTTGTGTTTTCTTTGTCACATTTACCCTAGTCTCTCCTCCTTACTTAATGTAGCTATGTGCTTTTTCTCATAAAGCATTTCCTTCATATTTTAACTGCACCCATTTTCAGCTGTGAACATCTTGAAAGGTTATGAAGAATATGTGGCACCCCATCCATCTAACCACTAGATGGA
This sequence comes from Pyrgilauda ruficollis, assembly GCF_017590135.1. NCBI lineage: Eukaryota > Metazoa > Chordata > Aves > Passeriformes > Passeridae > Pyrgilauda > Pyrgilauda ruficollis. The sequence continues at coordinate 1,257,857 of NW_024521428.1, read as the reverse complement.
GAGAATATGCAGCATCCAGAGCCACTTCAAGCAGGGGATATGTACATCATAACATCTTAGAAATCAAGGATCCTGTTTGTATGTTTTGTTCTTCAAGTCACTTTCTCTTTCTCCAGCTATTTAAGACAGAAAATAGTATCAGTTACTATACTCTGTGTACCAAAATAGTGGGTGCTGTAAACATCTTTTATGTAGCTCACTCTAAACAAGCAATATGGAAAGAGGGAACAAAGTGCTTTTTTCATCACGGCTGATACATTATTCCTGGATCTGTATTTGTGCATCTTACACTCATATAACCATGTTTACTTCACTACTTCAGAACTGCACAGTGAAGAAAAGGTTATTTATGAGCAGCAGTTTGTTGCCACCAGCATCTTTCAGTATCAGCTGTAAGTGCTTGTTTTGACATGATCAAGTATTCGATAGTACTACCAAAACCAGACATAAGTAAAATATTCATAATTATGTGAGGGAAGTCTGCCAATCTTTGAACATTTAGTCTGCTATGGTTTCTTGAAATGAACAGAAGGCATCTAGACTTTTTATGCAAAAGCTGCAGTAGAGGAAAAAGCTGAAAAAAGATTATTCTTCTTCCATCATGAACCAGTCAAGTAAGACAACGAAATCAGATATGGCCTCCATTTATTGGTATGAACAAACCTTTACTAAACCTTGCAGTCAAACTAAGCAGTGACTGAAATGTCAGTTTTGATGAGCTTTTGCCTCTCCCATCTCTGTGGATTCTGTCCTCAGGGAAAACAAGGCAAAAAGGAGAAAAAAACCAACCACACCTCCAAAGTATGTAAAGCTCTAAACAGCTGTAGGAAACATACTCTCCAAGTAATCTATTTCTCAGTGCAAGCTACCCCAGATCCAGATTAATAATAAGGGGGATTAAATACTTAGTTGTTTAAAATAGGCAGTCCTGGAAAAAGAGGGTTCACTGGCTTAGAAAATAAATGCCTCCTTTGTTAGCAGTTAGGTGGCTCAGTTCAAAATGAGTGAACACTGAAGAGATGTATTGTCCTGTGGAAATGGAGAGTGAACAGAAACATCTGTTTTGGGTCATCTTAGTATTCAATGGGCCTTGACTCTACAAAGCATTTACAGTTATATATTCAGTGAGCAAACTGAGATTGAAACATGCACATGAGCTTTTTGCTCAGCTGGGGCCACATAATGAGGTAATAGGAACAAATACAGAAGGCAGAAGCCATAAAACCAGAAAAGGGGCCATATAGCTAATTATTTTATGTCACTGTTAAGTGTAGGAATTTAAGTCCACAGGAAGGATATTTTATCAGCTGAAGACTGGTTTTATTGTAAATTTTTGTTATTGAAATGGGAATTAGCTGCCTTAATGCCTCAAGGTGAAGTGATGCTTTAAATACAAAATTCACAGCTTTGTACAGTGCTCTTAAAGCATAACTGCTATTGATGCTAAAATCATGCCAAGTTCTATGAAAGACTTAAGGAACACTATAATCCTCTTAGATGCAGGATTCTTTTTTCTACTGCTAAAGGGCTTTTAGCAGCAACTTGACTAACACAGTGAGCACATTCCCATATATTAAACAAGGAGCTCATGGTGTTGCTTGCTCTCATCATAAATAATTCATGTTTTACCCTGACCTTCTTTATTCATTGTGTATTTTCTAGCATCAGTGTGCATGAGAAGATTAAAGGTGTAAAGGCTCGTTATCATTTGGGTTGCATTAACAGTTTGGTTTTAGAAAGAGAAGTCCATTAGATACTCTTAAAAGGATCATCAAAGTCCAACTCTTGCCCTTGCAGGAGTTGCAGCTCCAATAATTGCACCATATGACTGACAGCATTGTCCCAACACTAAGTTTTGGAAATTGAACAAATCCAAGTGCCAGGTGCTGCACATGGGTTGGGGAAATCTCAAAAATGACAGCAGACTGGGAAAAGTCCTTAAGACCATCCCTGCAGAAAAGGAATTCGGGGTTCTCATTGATGAAAATCTGGATGTAAGCTGGCAATGTGCACTCTCAGCCCACAAGGCCCAAATACATCCTGAGCTGCATCAAAAGAGGACTGGACAGCAGGTTGGGGGAGGTGATTTTCCTCCTCTACTCTGCCCTTATGAGAGTCCACCTGGAGTGATGCATCCAGCCCTGGAGTCCCCAACACAAGGAAGATGTGAACTGTATTATAACATTCCTACATGTGTTGCTGCTCTGCAACACAGCTTGCTATTATAAAGGTAGAAGGTGCTGAGATTGCTTCATAAAATCAAGGCCGTAATTTAGTTTAATATTCCTCTTCTTGAAAAGCTTGCCAACAAATTATATTTTTAACCAATAATTTAATACCCAACTTCTGGTTTGGGTTAGAGTTTTTGTTGTTGTTGTTTGAAAAACGTTTGTAATGGCTTTGACTGACTGAACAGCCCAGCTGACAATGAAGGAAAGGAAAAATGAAAAGAAAATTAAAGCTGACTTTGATGTATTTTGCATTGAAGAATTTCTGAAGCAGGAAGGGAAAATGTCAGACCTTAATTCCTTCTTGGTTTCTGTGTTCTCTCTTCCAGAGATAGCAAAATATAGAATGTGTATATGCAACATCACTAATAAAGTTGAACTCTTCAACAAAGATGAACTGACAGGTGTAAAATTTCTTTCCAGGTTTCTTTCTAGGCTACTTTATGCTAAACAACAATATGCTACCATCTACATAGAAAATGGACCTCACACTTTCCTGCACCTAAAGGAAAAATATTTTCAATCAATGACAAAAAGTAACATTTTGAAATATGTATATACGTTTGTATTTTGCAAAAACATATACACACCACACACTATATGTCTTGCAAATATATATACACACATTATATACACACATACCCACATATATATTTCCATAATTATATGAAAATTTTTACACCAAAATCATCCAAGTTTGGAGAAGAAAGTTAGGAAAAAGCAAGTTGTGATGCAAGTATTACTCATTTCTCTCTTTACCTCATGAATTAAATTAGCCACACCTTTTCTACTGTAAATATTGATACCTTCTTCTGAGTGGATGTGTGACCAGTACACCCTTGACCCATAAGTCATACTCGGATAAATCCAGAGAGAGCTGAGCAAGGGGCTGCAGTAGGTCAAACTTTTGGCTTTGGAGCACAGGAAGGGGCAGGCTGTCCCCTTGGGTAAGGCACTGCTCAGGGCTCTTCTCCATATGAAGCTGTCTGATGGCTAAAAATAATATTTAAAGCAGAAAATCCCTGCCCAGAGGCAGGTAGCTGCTGTCTTCTTTTGTCTGGGCTGGAAAGCTCCAGTGGTTGGCCTGACAAAAAGCCATGGACTCAGCTGTGATTGCCAAATGGCTGATCCCTCCAGGAACAGGCTGACTAAATCCATTGACTTGGACAGTGACGAGGTCTGGACTCACACCCACAATGCCTAAATTGGGTAACCAGAACCTGTTACCTTAAAATAATTTCCTATGACCTACGGTCCTATTATTATCTCCCATACCACTGTGCAACACTGTTTACGTGTTTGGAAGGTTTGTTTTCTGCAAGGACAGACGCATTCTCTTTTCTCTTTGAGGAAAAGATAGACTTGTTCTCCTTAGAGGAAGTCAAGCTTCCTCTAGGTCATACTTTTTCTGTGGGTCCTTGTTGTGACAGGCCCACACATTTGCCTGCATCCAGTTTAAAGGCTTTTCTCTCTCATTGCAGAGTACCTGCCACAACAGATATTTTGAATCCTTTTCTTTAATCTCCAACCTAACAATCTCCACAAAAGCTCTTTGCATCTCTTTTTACTAATCCCTTCCGTATCCACATTGTAAGGTCCCTGTATCTTTGGTTTATGACCTCTCCAGACTTTCACCAGTGCTGTTGAAATTTTCTATGCTCTGCTCAGAGCTCCCCAGTTTCATCTTTTCCAAAACATGGAATAGCAATGCAGCCCATCACTTGGTGAGTAATGTATCTGCTACGTCTTGTCAGCTGTGGATGTAGCTTTTGAGGTCAAGCAATGTGTCACTTGGCCTCCTCCTGAGGACACTTCTACCATGCCAGCCTCCTCACTGAATGCCACCCTGGCTTCTCCCACACTCTGGCCTGTCACATCTAATGTATGTTCTCAGCATGCTGCCCTAGTGATCTAAGCAGTGGTATTTTTGTGTAAGATTGACTCGAAAAAAGCATTGGGTATATGTGAGATGCAGCACGGCTGCAGGGCAAATCCAGACCAGAGCTAATTGTGCCACTGTTACGCTCAGTGCCTGAGATTAGACAAGCTTGCCTGTAGCTGCCTCCAGCTGAGTTCTGAAAAACCAAAACATTTCTGCTACTTCCCAGGATGAAAGTAAGGGAGAAACACAATTTCCTCATTAAAAACCCCTCAACAACCAGTCCTCCAATCTTCTTTTCTTTAAATATAGTAGTTTCCCAACCTTTATATTGCTAAATTTGGCAGGAGATGATCTTTGTTCCAGAGAAAACAGCTGAATTTACAGGAAATACTACATAAGTACAATCTGATCCCAATGGGCCAGTATTTCTTGTGCCACTTTAAAATGTGGTTTAGATTTTCTAAGTATTTTAAATTCATATTACATATACCCTGTTTGTTCGCATTTAGACAGAGATTCACAAGCTCAGCTGTTCTAGAATATTATTCCAATCTGTTTTTTCTCATCACTGTCTGATGCTCTTCTACCAGCTGGATAGCCAGGGAGGCATTTCCATTTTACTACTGAAAATAAAGTGTAGCAATTGTGTTAAATTGTCCAGTAGTTTTAAAATAAAAAATAGAATTATTTTACTGTGAAAATTTCTACTGCTATTTCACATGCAGAAGTGTAATCTTTCTGTAGGTTACATCAACCTGAATTACATTTTGCTGAAAGGCTTCCAGTACCTATATACAGACAAATTCTAAAGGTAACACCTTCTAAAGGTAGGCTGCAAAACTGCAAAGACAATGAATCCAAGAGTGTGAGGACAAATATGGTACATGATTTCAAAACTTCCCTTCCTATGGAAATGACCTAAAGATGTGAAAGTGGAAGGATATATGCTAAAATCACATCCATAGGCACTCTACTTTTAGACATCTTTCCTTCCTTCATTTATGGTTTCTATTTTGTCTGTGCGGATGGCAAATTCTTGAAAACTCTTCAAGACACGTATCTAAACACAGAGCAAAAATATGTTGCCTGATCCTTCTGTGTTTATTGAAGGTCTTCAGCTGTGGATGCCATGGCTGACTGGGGCTTTGCATTCCTTGGTTAATATTTAATTTGTAGCGTAGCTGCAGCTCACATGGGATCCTGGATTCATTAGTCAGAGATATTTCCCATTAGTCATGAAAAATTTAGTTCAAATAAGCAATAGAGGATTGGACCATTATCTATTATTAATCCTTTTTACAAGCTAAAGTAATTATAAAATGAACAGGTTGCAGTCTTATAAAAAACATAGTCCCAAGTCTTCTCAGAAAGGATAGTTTTTATTTTGTTATTGTCTTTTTGCAGAAAATCAGTAAAAAACAGTCAGGAAAAATACTTCTTAGTTTTGGGCAGGCAAAGTTAGTGTGTTCCATTTACAGGAACATTTCCACTGAAACTCCAAATAGAACCAAGCACTTTAGAAGCCTAGAGTCACAATGAACTAAAAAGAAACTGTAACCATATTAATTTGCTTTATACTATATATGTGTTTAACTCACAATCTGATACATAAACACATACATTATGCAAAAAGACCCACCCCACAAAGAGGTAGAAAAAGCTCTATTTCCTTGGCATGCACAATGTATGTGTCAGACAACAACAAATGACAAATGACTGGGATGGTTGGTGACTTCCACCTTTAACTGTGCTCTATTCATTCACCTGAATCAGTTTAAACCTATTGATTTAAAACTTTTTTTTTTTATTATTAGATTAAGTAAAGTTTGGATGTGTTCCATTACACAGAGCAGCTTTTTTTGCTTATTTGTGTTTGTAGTTTTGGGCTTAATTCCCCTGTGTGCAATTTACTCTCAAGTGCTGCATTCAAGAGGAAAAAAGACCTTAAAGTGGACATAAATTAGATTTGTCTGAGTACAAGGCTCAATCAATATAGTTTAGACATTTGAATAGTTCCTGAAGTCCTGCTGGCACATCTGGGTTTGCTAAACACATGCTGGGGTAAAGCTGAGGAATCAGCTATAACCTCAGGAGACCAGTGTGCTGAGTTTCCATCTAGAGTCAGCGGAGACAGTCTCCAAAATTAACCTCCTTGCAGAGTTTGCTTTTGATTTTTAGGGAATGAGGGCTCCTCACTGTTGCCACCCATGCACTCAGCTGCCCAAACACTGGAAGAGAACTCTGTAGCTGTCTACAGAAAAACGTATTCACACCAATGCTTAAAAATAATAGTTGGCTGTTATTTTAATGTTAAAACTTTGTCTTAGAGCTCTAGACTCCCAAAGGGCATGATACTTCAAGCCAGAACAGGTTAAAGGAGAATAAATTTTGAAGCACATATTACAAATACTTCCACAACAGATTTGCCCACACACTGTAACTATTATCAAATTCATGGTTAAAAGATAGATTCTGGTACCATCACTTTGAAACTGCTCATTTACATCTGCTTTTCCTGCTTAGCAAATTCTACTCCATTTCCCAAAAAAACCCAATGAACCACAGTGAATCAGCATTCAGCACACTTTTTTTTAAGAGCACAAAAACCTGTTTCTGATCATTATCAGGAGTGAAGCCCTTTTACCAAAATGGTTAAGTAAGTGGAAGAAATAGTCTAGAAGGAATGAATCCTACCACTTAAAATTTGATCAAGTGATTCAGCAAGGCTTCTCTGGTCTCCCACTCCAAGTATGACCGTGGCTAACACTATGCCAGTCCAGCTGAGGCTTTATCTAGTGTTGAAAAGATCCAAGGACAGAGATACTAAGCACGGTCCCAGTGTTGCTCTGCTATTTCCATGACCTTAACAGAAAATACTTCTGGTGGTTCAGATGTGCTATGTAAAGCTTCTTCATCTCAAGCAAGTTATGTGTACCAGCATAATTTGAATGAAAACATGGTACATTTACACAAAATTCCATACTTTAAAAGCAACTGCAGATGACTTCACATCTGATAAGGACTAGATGCTTTGACACCTTTCTACATTTTCTCCAACCTCGACTGGGACTCTGGTTTATGCCAGCATGCAGTGTGGTCTCTGCAAAGCTTCCCCTAGTGCCTGGTGGAAATGATGAAAGTCTTTTCACTGCATTCAATCACTTTTGGGTTTGCATTTGTTTTGCTTCTGGAACTACAGTGTTGATTGTTATTGCTGATCCAAGACCAATAGTCCCAGGTTGCTCATGCAGTCAATCCAACAGCTCTGCTTGTTAAATTTTATCTCTTTTTAAACCACTCCTTAGGTTGGAAAAGTCCACAAGAATGCTGCCCGCAAAAGAGAATACCACGTCCTGTTCATGGTGATCACTACAGTTATCTGTTACCTGGTGTGCTGGATTCCATACGGGGTTATAGCATTACTTGCAACATTTGGCAAGCCGGGTGCTGTGACTCCAGTTACAAGCATCATACCTTCCATCCTAGCAAAAAGCAGCACTGTTTGCAATCCCATTATCTACATACTTATGAATAAGCAGGTAAGACATACATTATTTTTAAATTGTATTTTCTTTAGGGTCCATCAGATATTCTTGACCATTGTGACTACCTGTCTTATAGATGTATCTTTAAAGACATTGAAATCTTCTTGTCCAAACAATACTACTGTTTGCAAACAACAGCATATTGCTAGAGAGGAAGAACAGAAAAATGTTAAAATGTTTGCTTACTGAAATTGCTTGTGTTCTTCTGAGGGCACACTGGGTATTAATTTGTATCCTTGTCATGGATTGACTCTGGCACAGTGCCAGTGCCCCCATGAAAGGTGTATTTCCCTTTAGAGTTAGTTGCCAAAAGTATTTATAAGAAGAATACTCAAACATTTGGTTAGGCTGAGGAGCGGGGAGGAAAAATGGACAAGGAGACAAAGGGATTTCATGACTTTGAAAACAAAATAAAAGAGACCATTTGTAAATACTATTATCATGATAGGTCCCCTTGAAACCAAATATCATTGCAGTTACTGTTTTTGTGGACATCTACATCCTTACTATTAAATTCACAGTTCAGCTATATGCCTAAATAGATAACAAAAATTTTGTCTCATGAGCACCAAAACATATTCTAAAATGCCTACACCCAGTTCAGGTCTCTCATTCCTGTAAATGCCATTGTCAGTACTCAAAAGTGAGCCTCCTAATGTTTCTGTGTTGGCAATTCTGACTCTAAATTTTGATAGTGGCAGATCTGGAAGTTTTAAAAGTGTTTTACAGTAGGAAATCTGAAAAAATATGCATAGTTAATGAAAACTTTTTTTATTAGATTACATGTTAGAGGTTGTTCTCAATTTTCTTTCTTCATTGTGTCCATGACATTATTACAAAACAAAGAAACACCCTTTATCTTTTCTTGCTCAGTGTATGCTGGAGCCCACGCTTAGCATTTATCAAGAGCAGCATTATATTATTGTGGAGCTGAGACGAAGGAAGAGTTAAAAGTAACAGCCAAGTATATTCAAGTTTTGCCACAGCCTGAGATCATTCTTGGCCAACTTCATGTAACCTAAATTTCTTAAACAATAAAGAATCTAATCTTGGAATTTGAGGGGAAATCTCAAGCAAGCTGTGAAACCTTGAAATCAGAAGGAAAAAGTTCTATTGTCTTCCCCAAGACCAGGGCTTAATTTCCAATGTCTAGTTTGAGCTGGCATTGAAGCAAATAGAACATTAAATTTGAAAGTGTTAATGCTGAATGAAACCAGTAACTTTCCCCCTTTACCTTTTACGATCCTTATGAAAACTTCTCAACAGCAGCATCTGCCTTGCTTCTTTATTCTCTGAACACTTTGACTGAGGTCCTTGACTGGGAGATAATCTGATTGTGCTGTGATCACTGGAACAGGTTATATAATATTGATAGCAGATACATTTGGCATTGTCTTTACACATGGAGATGTAATGAGCCACCCTGAAGGGGAGGAGCTTGATCAGATTTGGGATAGATACTTTTTACTAATCAAACCAAAATGATAGCTAATGTGCAGCATTAACCTGCAGCTCTCCTCTGCTGTGCCACTGTGTATTAGCAGTGAAAATAATTGGTTTCACCTGACACTGAGAAATGTGCTTCACTCAAGAAGGTGAAACCCATCCCTTTGTCTGCTCCTCCTCGTTTCAGAACAGGAACAATAGTAACACCCCCATACAATGCGTCACTGTGTTCTTGGCACCTCTGCAGCTGTTCTCACACTTTCTTGTAAATTTAACACCTCAGCAAAAGAAGTTGTTCATCTTCCTGGCACTCATCTTCTCTGGTCTTCATGCTTAGCTGAGAATTGTCACAGAAGGCTGGTGCCTCCCAACACAGAAATTATCTGGTCTGCATTTTTCACAGTTCTGTTTGCAGATATGAGGTACCACAGTAGGGTATTTACTCCCACCCCTTGAAAATACACAGAACATACGGCAGAATTGTTGGCTCTCTATGTATAAGTCTTTTTGCTCTGGGAAGTGCCCCAGAGACTGGAAAATGGTGTTGGTTGACTGCAGTTGTGGAGTTAGCTTCCAGCTGTCATAAATCTGTGCAGAGTATTGTGGAACCATCAGCCTCTGAGTCAGCTTTAAAACTCATCGTATAGAGCACATCTTTAAATTAACTCTCAAGCAGTCCCTGAGTCACTTTCATGGTCCTGGAAATCTAGAGAAATAGTTTTGTCTTTGGCATTGCCTACTGCACTGACCCGAGGTGGTAAATCACTGAGGAAAATAATGAATTTCTTTCCAGCTGCAGGAACTCCCTCAGATGGGATGGCATGAGGCATGCTTCTGTCCTTCTTCCTGTGCTGTCCTCCAGGAGGAGAGAGAAGCACTGTTTAAGCTGGATTGTTACTGGGCTCATAACATGCCAGGCAGACATCAAGATTCACTGACAAAACTAAAGCACTAAACTGCCTGAGACCGAATGAGGCTGGGGTGAAGCTGGAGGAGACAGTAGAGGAGATCCCATTTTCCCTGTTCTCTCTTTATGGAAGGCTCTTTTGGCCCTTGGCAATATGACTGTTTATGCCTGGGGCAGTTTCCCCAAGGGTCAGGTCCCAAAAAGGCAGCACACAGCCAAGCAGCTGGGCAAGGTCAGCATGCACTTTCAGTGCATCAATCCTTTATAATTATATAGTTAATGTAGTTGTGCAGATTTTGTTTCATCTTCTCCTCCCTCTCTCAGTGTCTTTTACTCCCATCACACATCCCTGTCAAGTTCCCATTGTTCAAATTTCCACCCATGCAGCCACCCCAAACAGATTTTTAATGACAGCTCTGACTACCTTCCTTTCACCATGATGGTGCTGACAGAGAGAGAACCCTGCTCTTTTACATGTAACATTGCAAACAAGTATTAAGCATTCACTCAGGAGATATGGAGTTTCTCTGTAGCCATGGGTTTGCTGCTGCTGAGGTGATCACTGGGAGAATCCTGCTCTTGTGTGTTCCACAGAACAGCGCGGGAACCCCAACATGGAAGTGCTTTCTGGCTGCTATAACTGTGCATGAGGACATACTGCACCAAGAAACAGGGATTATTAGATGGATAGCATAATGGTGTGGCAGCTTCAGAGGTTCATCTTGTTTTTTATGTATCAGAAATTAATTTTTTATTGATGTAGAAGTCAAGATACTAATAATGAATGTTCAAGAAGATGTGGTTATGGATGAGATAACAGTGAGATTGAGTGAATCTCCACTCATTTCACAAAATTTGAAGATGGGACTCAGAGAAAATAGAAATTTGCTGCATTTCTACTGACAGCCAAATTTAAGTGAAGTTTAAACCTGTATCACTTATAGATCTAAAGAACCAATTGTTTGAAAACTACAGATGATTTTACAAGTCATAATCTTTGCTGAAGCAAAATAGCCTTGCTCCCCTGCAGCTCATGAGCTTTACACTAATTTCTTTCACATTTTTTGTTGCTCAGATAGTGCACCTAAGTCTCCCTGGACTACTGAAACTCAGGCTAGAACATCTAATACTCTGTTGCATATTACAATTGGATAAAAGTCCACTCACACCATGTGATCAGTAATGTGCTATTTCTGGTGTCAGAAAGTGCCTCTGAGCAAAATAAGGAGGGAGAGTGTGAGGAAAGGGATGTATTAAATGTGAATATAAGTCCCTGATTAGTGATTTGATTTCTAGTGTCTGTCTTCTTGTATTAAACTCATTGCACTTTCAAAAAATAGGTGACCCTCTCATTTTCCCCAAGGATCTTGAGAAGTGATGCTCAAAAGAATATACACACTTACTTGAAAGTCATTACTACTGTGATCTTTCCAAATTTATCATGTAATGGAGCATGATGGGTAAGGAAGAAATTAAGGAGAAAGAATGCTAAAACTAAGACTTTTTTTTTTTTTTTCTGAAAAGATTTGAATAATAACGATAATGATGTACTTAGGGAGTGTTCTTCAATGGGACCTGAGCCCAACATCACACACCAGACACCTCCCAGGCACCTCTGCTGTGGCTCTGACAGTTCCTAGGAAGCAATGCAACTCCCTCTTACCTAATGAGTGACTTGTTGCTCAGGCCAGCCTCCTCTTCCAGGGCCTTTGTGGAACTTCCCAGCTGCCGGATGAATAACAAAGAGTTTTTCTGTCCATAATAATAATTTATTTGTTCTCTGTATATGCAGTTTTCTAGCACCCCTTTTCCGTCCTTGATTGTACCTTTTGTACTGAACAGGGAGAAATGCAGATGAGCTTTGGGAAAGGGATATACACATGATCATGATAAAAAAAAAATAACCTTAACATTCTTCCACTGGTTGTTATAACAGCTATATTTTCAGCCATTTTTCATAGGGTATTTTGCAGTTTTCAGTATTTCCAACAAAAGTTAATGGCTAACTTTTAAAGCTGGAGGAATATGTGTGTAAGTTAACAGTGTATTTTATAAGTTGCTCGTTTTCACGTTTGGAAAAAAAAGTTATTTTAGCTGTGTGAGAACACAGAACTACAGATCCAGAAAGACAGTATGCAATTCAGGAACAATTGTGCCAAATTTCATTTTATACATAAATTGGGACACTTCTGTTAAGTCCTGAAAAGAGTCCCTTGTTTGCTTAGTTCAAACCTTTGAGAGGTTTGTGGAGTTACCATAGAATTTATTATACTGTTATAATTTTTCATTAAAATTCACTTAGATTTCAATACTCATGATCTGTTTTTTTTTGTGCTCTTTCACTGGTAGCTAAGCAGTCTTTGAGTAATTAGTAGTCCAAAGAGAATGGCACACCTGAACTCTTCAGTTGAAAATAGGTCAAGTCAAAATGATCTCTTACTGCAGAATACTCTAGTACAGCTCAGAAATGTTTTGACTTCATTTCTCTGCCAACATGTAGTGTTATGACTTTTTAAAGCAGAGGGGCAAAGAGAAAAAGGTCTCAAGGGCACCTTTGCTGCTGTAATAAGGTGTAATTGCATTTCACACAGTAAGTTTTAAATTACTTTATGAATTTCTCTTGTAGCTCATGACAAAAAGATCAGTTCAGGTGAACAACTTGGGCATTTAACTAGGGCTCCAAGCAACCCCAGCCAGACTTCATGCTGCCCCAGGCTATTTCCTTTGATACACCTTGTCTGTGTTGAGATGCTGTGCCTGTCCTGGACTGGCTTCAATATCACAGAAGGGTTTAGAACTTTCTTCTTTTAAACCCAGAGCAAAACTAGGGAGCAGGAAGCCACACTGAATCGATGTCACAGGATCTTCTGTTGCAGTGGTCTGAACTGCAATGGCCGGTCAGGGATCAGAATCAATTTTAGCCCACACCTTGGTGTGATTAAGGTCAAGCATTTATTTGGCCTCAGAGTTCCCCATTTCAATTCTAATATTCCTGCTTTCTATAATATGTCCAAGTTTTATAAGTAGGACTTCAGTTAAGCATTTGGTTCTACTTACCACTTCAAAGCTGAATACAAGCACAGGTCAGGTGAAGAAAACAGAATGCAGCATTCTGTAATTCAATGCAATACAGCATATTAGATAAATAAATAATTTAGTTGCTTTATGAGGACAATCAAATTCAACAGATGAAGAAGTATTGAAAAAGTAAGTGTAACCCTGACAGTGACAGAGCCTCTGATTTTCCCCTCCTGTTCAATAACTGAATAATTTTTGTCATATGGTAGTGGCATAATACTAAAATTTTGTTCAAAGCAGCACACTTTCTCTACATATTGTGCCAGTTGAGATTACTTCTCAGAGTTTTGCTGTGTGTACCTTTGCAGTGATGTATCTTACTACAAATTGAAGCAACAATTGTTTTGGATTAGATCGATGGAGAAAAAAAACAAAATGGGTTTTCCTAGGCAGAGAATATTTTTCAGCATTTATGTAACCTCCACTAAATAAATATTTTTAGTTGAGTTAATCCTTGGTATCCTTGTGAAGCATATGATTATCATCATCCTAATCTTACAGCAGGAGAAATTTGAGGATTAAACATTAGATCAGTGCTCAGACCCTCAAGAACTTTCTTGACAATTCTAATTCAAATCTGTAAAACTTTATTTTATCCTGATGGCCTTCTTCCTGCAGGGCAAAAAATCTGCTGTACTCAAAGAAATAATCATTGCCACAGTATGGAAAATACAATACAAAACTGTACTGGGCCTGTAATTCATTAGAATAGATCCCTTTTCATTATAAACTGCATCATTTAATGCAATTCAGAAATCTCACTGTGTTCAAATGAAAATAAATTTGAGGATCGTTGTCTTTTGAAGTAGAAGCTATTACAGAGCTTTGTTCCCAGTATAATTAGTATAATAGCTGCTCTCAAACTAAATGTATTTGTATCTAGTTTATAAACCTTTATTCCTCAAAAAGCCCTTCTTTGGTAGTTGTCTTTTCCTCATACTGGGATACCATAAACAGATCACTAGCCCCACACTGCTAGTGTGAACTAGTTTAGTTCTTTTCATAATTTCATATTCAAAACAAATATTTAAATTATAATTTTGGTGCTCATGCTTGGAACTGAGTTTTTAATTTGGGAAACTTTTTAGGCACTCAATGGATGTTAGTAGAGAATGAACACCTCAATGTAGTAGGAGTTATTTCTTGTTTCTGTCTTGTTTACAGTGCCTAACTCTCCTGATTATTATTATCTTCAGCATCTCAACTGAAAACAAGAACATCAGTTCTACAGTGGCCTCTTAAATCCCTTTATCTAAATTAGAATCAGATTTTCAGAAATGGGTGTACAGAAATATACACAAGAGGTGTGCTACATAAGGAAAAACTATTGCATGCTGAGTACTTTATGGATGACCTTGCTTCAGAAGTAATGTTCAAACCCTTCAGGGAAAACACTTACTCAAGACCTTACAACTCACCCAAGGCTTTACAGGACTTCTGTGTTTGCTGGCTTTAGGCCAATAGAAATTCACTACAAGTAGGATTCAAAGGTCAACCAAAAACTTATATCACTTGTCTTCCTTTTCACCTTCACCACTCTTCACCTCTCTCACAGCAAGCACCAGCTTCAAAATGAAGGAATTTCTAAGTGAGTTAGAAAACAAAAACCAGGCAGGTTTGTCACTTGTTAGTCAATGTCCTAGTAAAGCATTTTCTCAGCATGACATATGGCTTCTTCAATATTAGAGAAGCTGTTAATTTTGCCAATTTTATTTTCAGTGGGAAAAAAAAAGACATTTCAGCCCAGATCTCCATGCTTAAGCTTCTACACCTTGGTTCTTGTCAAAAGTACTTTCAATGAAGAACACTGTCCTTCACCCTGCAGCTCAAGCTGTCTTAGCAGACTACATCCCTCACGTGGCTTAGCAGTGGCTCAGTGAGGGGGAGGAAATGCAATGAAATGTAGCCCAGCCCAGTGATCTAATTTATAGGGGAACAGTCAGAATGAAGTTGAACTATAGATTCATAAAAACATCTACATGTAACCAGATATTTTGACAGTCTGTGGTTTTGTCTGTAATTTTTTGATAATTTGTTTTGGTTTTGTTAAATATGAGAAAGAAATTATAGAAGAATTAAAAATTCTGTCAGAACAGAAATTCTGATTTCCCAGCCCAATCGGTTCTGTTATTGCATTACTCACACATAAAACCAAATGACTGCTACAAAAATACAGTCACAAATCAACCCCCTCAGTAATTTGTAATTCTGCCTTGGGTAAAATCAATACCTAATTGTCTGCAAACCAAGATAAAAGTAAAACCCAGGGAAGACTTAATCCTCACCCTTTATACCCACCACTTACTGTACTGCAGCTCTCATTTCTTGGTAAAGTATTAAGTGCCCTCATCCAGCAATAGGATGCTTATCTGGCAATTAAGGTTCTTCCAGCATTCCCATATTAGAGAACTTCCTGTATCTCATTCATAGCAATTGATGGAAATGTAATTTTGGGCAACAGAAGCAACAGGGCAGGTAGTCAGGAAATCTGGGGGAGGAGGAGGCTTGTAAGAACCTATGTTTTAGCCAGAGCTAGAATTAATTAGTGCCAAGGAAGAAGAATCAGTAGTTAAAATGCCCAAGAGCTGCTGAAGTTTCTTTGTGTGTGTGACTCAGAATGCAAGAGTGACCAGCCCTCAAGCAAAAAGACCCTGAGAAGTTCACAAGGGAAAATACTGGTATTTTACTACAAAAATTGGTATTTTACTACAAAAATAACCTCATGGAAAGAACACTTTGGACTTCCTTGCGCAGTGTTCTGGGTCTCAGCCTTAATGAAACCCTGTAAGGAACATCTGGAAGATCTGCTTTCCCTAAATGTGTTACATAGCCAAAGACAGGCCGTTCATAACCTACTCCCCCAAAAAGAAAACCACCCAATCACAAACAACCCCCCCCAACACAATAACATCACATTTCTACAAATATTTAAAATGTACTATATTCATAGCAAGATTGGGGCAGGAATATACCAGCATAAACCCATCAGAGTCAGCTGCAGTCTTCATTTTAATTCATTTGGGCTTATCTAGAGTCCGTGGCTGAAGATTTGAAAATTCAAGGAAAAACTGGGTCAGCAGAACAGCATATTGACTGTAACTAAACACACACATAGATTTTTCAAGTGTCAAAATACTTCTCATTGTTATGCTTTGAACTTTTAGCAAAATGAGAGTTATTTTAAAATGCTCTGGGAATCACTCATCCCATAATATGGTGGTAATAGACCCTTCATTTCTCCTTACAAAGTAGAATGTTACTGTAGGGACTGGTAAATTTGCTGCTCCCTCTGTTAGTCAGGATCCATCAATCACACTACAAACCCCCAAACAATTCTAACTTATGAAATGGGAATAGGAAACAGGAAGGTTCCTTTTTTCTTTTTTTTTGTTTGGTTTTTTTTGGGTTTCTTTTTTTTTTTTTTTGTTTTTTTTGTGTTTTTGGTTTTTTGCTATTCACTGAAGTTCCTCATCTTGATTTAGGAAACTCTTAAGTTTCTTTTAGGTAGAAGGAATTAACTTCACATGCTACTTGTATTGTATACTGTATGGGGTTAAGTAACTCTGCTTAGGTCAGGGAAGAGCATTTATGAGATAAATATGACAACTGGTCTGTTTTTCCTGCAGTGATAAACCCATTGAAAGCAACCATGTGCTGTCTTAAAGCAGTGTGCATTGTAGACACAGTAGTATTGTTAATATTTGCTTTCATGTACATAATCAATCCCTTTGAAGTTCAGCAGCCACGCTGATTACACTTAAGTATGGGCACAGAAAAGTTTCTCCCTGTTTCCTCTGACAAAATAACTATCCCCACTTTATGACCCCTTCAGCTTTGATCTCTCACTTTGTTAACTTTATTTGAGAGCACATCTGTCATGGGCACTTATCTAAAAGGAGTATTTTAAAATAATTATCTGAACAGCATGTTATAACCATGAAAATAAGGCAGTATTTCTCAGACATGGTACATGCTCTGTTGTTTCTGCCTTCCTTGCTCTTCTACTATGGAACATCTTTGTTAATATTATTTTGGTAACAGCTTACACATTTTCTTCTTGTCTTTACTTCTTGGGATGCTACAACTGCTCATTAAAATGCCTAATGTCCTGACAGCTACATTCAGCCCCAAGCATTTGTAAAGTCTAAATTAGGCCCACCAGATAGCTTATAATTTCATTTGTATAGACAAAACCAAGCACTGGAAATAACTGAAAAACAACCCTACATTTCCAAAGAGGAATATTGCTAGGGGAGAAAATTAATGGTGCTTAATCAAGTTGGAAGCATCAGCTAAGACTCCTGTCCCTTTTACTGAAAAAGCAGGCTCAGAAACAGGTCCAGAACCAAACCTTCCCCACTTTTCCTTTCTGGTCAAAATCTACACTATTTTAAATTAAAACCATTACTCCTTATCCTATTGCTACAGGCCCTACTAAAAAGCCTGTCCCATTTCTCTTGTAAGTCCACTTTAAATACTGAAAGGCCACAATAAGGTCTCCCCAGAGCCTTCTCCAGGCTGAACAACCCCTAACTATCTCAGCCTTTCCTCATAAGAGAGGTGCTCAAGCCCTCTGACCTTCTTGTGGACCTCCTCTGGATTTGCTCCAACAAGTCCATGTCCTTCTTATGCTGGAGGTCCCAGGTCTGGATGCAGTACTCTAGCTGGGGTCTCACCAGAGCAAAGGAGAGGGGGAGAATCACTTCAACAAGTTCATGCTGCAGTCAAGACAGCAAGCTGAATTAGAAACCCTGAGATATGTCTTTCAGCCAGATCACAACAGGCAAGCTAATAATGCAGATAAACAGACCAAAATGCCTGCATGAAGTTTCACCTGTCCATAGAACTATGCCCCTAAGAACTACTCAAGTGAAACACAGCTGGCTTCTACGAGTAAAACAATAAAAGGTACCTCCAACAAAGGCATGTTGTTCAAAAAAGGGCAGTGCAATTTTGGGAATAAACCTGAAAATGAGTTGCCTCCAAGGCTCCCTATACTGTCAGAAAGGTAATGTCACACCTCCTCTAGCTGTCCCTGCTGAAGAATAGTGTGTAAGCAAGATGTCCTCTGTACCCCACACAATGTAGTTAATGGATTTACACCTCCTACTGAGGTACAGTTTGAATGCAGTGAGATAAGAATGTTCTCTCTGATGTCACAGACAGTGAAGGTGACTGAGCATTTAATAGACAGGAACACAGTGATCATATTTTCTTGCTGTTTTTTTTTAAATAGAAAAAGCAAAGTTGCTGGATTTAAAAGGTATCAGTTAGTTGCTTCATGCATTGGTCCCAGCATTCAGTTTATCCTCTAGAGTATCTCACTGGTGTGAGTTTTCTGAGAGGTGTTACTTGCACATCATGGCAGTAGCTAGCCCCTCAACACTGCCTCTCAGGAGCTGGTGTAATACACAGGATGAGCTGCGTGATTACTGTCTGCCAGGAGTGTACATGATGGAATCCAACTGCAGTCATTCCACTAATGTGAAACCAACTGTCATGTTGGCATGGACTCAAGATGAGTCCCTGGGATGAAAACACTGATTAGCACCTCCACTGGCCCAACTCAGGTCCCTATGTAGTTCAAGAACTATGAAAAAGCAGCACTATGTCTCACATTTAATGGATGTAAGCAGGCTTGTTGTGGTGAATTATACAGTACTTATCACAGACTGAAGGGCAAGTTACATTATCCCTTTGGTAAGTTGTTTTTCATTTTAATTAATAATTTATTAAAAAGCTTCTCCCTTAAACATAACAGTGTTCTTCTCCTTTAAATACAACACTGGATTCCTTGAATGGGTAGCACAGCCATTAAGCTGAAGTCTATCAGCGTTTCAAGTACATCACCAAGTCATCAGAGCACGACCTCCATACCTGACAATCCACTACCTCCTTGCTTGACAGTCACCAGAAACTGACTGCTCAGAAACTGACTGAGCAGTATGGTGAACATATTCTCCCAGGGAATCCTAGCCTATCTGCTCAGGTACACATGCTCACTTTAGAATAAAACTGGCTTTACAATATTTGCCTCTTTTCTGTAGTTTACTGTGATACCTCCTGGTCAGATTAGCTATTTCCATATAAGATTTCGTTGAAAATGTGGGCAGAACTGACAGGAACCACCACCACCTCTTTTGTTCCACCTGTATTTCAGTGTCATTCATTTAAGGCAATATGAAAAGACCAGCACTCCTAAACAAATGAAACCAAATGTTTTATTTACAGGAAAAAATCTGTACACTGTGTATACATAAAAATATACAAAATCATAATAGAAAATATAAAAAGTGTTAAAATGTATACAAACACTGCTTAAAAATGTGACTCCTGTAAAATCTTAAGGTTTGTTATTAGAGTACACATTCATTTAAAAAAATCATCATACAAAATAATTCTCAAAGCTATTAAAAAAGTACACAGTCTATATCTGAATAGTTCAATGACTACATATTTTAAGAGTGATGAGATGATATGAAAAAAAGTAAGGCTTTTACACACAACTCTTATTTCACGAACAAAATTCTGAATCTGATTGCTAAACCAGAGAGAAGACATCTGCACTGTCAAAATTCATTGAGTGATTCACATACCCCTGACATGGGCTACTTTAATTTCAAACAGTTAAACCAGGTATCCTCCTCGTGTGCAAGAGGATAGATGCTGGGAAAGATTCAAATAATTTTAACAGCAGGCTTCTGAATTACCTACTTCAAAGCAGGATTTCATTTAAATATGCAACAGCTTTAGAAAGCATGAAGGGAAAAATAGTAACCATTTATTGTTGCAGTCAATGCATTTAATACTCCTTTCATAGTACATCTGTGTCACTGTCCAAATGGCATTTTCCATCCTTAAAAAGTTCTGAAGAAGAAAAGAAATAAAAAACCCCACTAGGGATTGCCCCACATGTGTTTTGAACTGCTGTTTAATTCAATCAGTCTCTAAAATGACTGTGTTCAGTCTGTGCAACCATTGAGTGTAGACACTTGTCTTCATTTAAAAAAAAAACAAAACAACCTTTTTTGGTTTTTCTGACTTTGGCAAGAGATCTACAGCAACAAGTTCAGAATTCAGATGTCTTCACCAAAGAAAATGTCTTTACCAAAGAAATAAATGCTTAAATTAAATTTGTACAGAGTATATTAGATGTTTATATCGCCCCTCTCTCTCCCCAAAGGTACATCATGGTAATTTCACTGAATTTACCAGAGATTCTACAGCATAAAATTGCACAAGGTAAAAAAAGATGTAGTAGTTTAATCCAAGGACGGACTGAGCTATGAGTTTATGCTGAGGTCATCTTTAGAACTGTAGAGAAATGGAACAAAATAATGATTTTTTTTTCCTAGTAAAACGATTTTGACTCAAAATGAGGCAAAATATTTCATAACTTTTTCTGGATTAAACAAAAGAATACCTTGATTTAACCATCCAAAACTGAATGCATAAAATAATAGAGCACCACAAGTCAGACAGAATTCACAGTGGGGAAAGAAGAGCATAATTAAATTCAGCATAAACTCAGTGCATTTCCTTAAACTGCTGCTGTGTTTCTGGTTTGTTCCAGTTAAATTTAACTGTCGTCCACAGCACCAGGGCACAGAAATGAGGCTTGATAGTGTTTGAAGGCAACTTGTTCCAACTTGTCAGTAAAATTCCATCAATTTAAAGCCTACAAGTGCAAAGGGAGCTCAGGGGCCCAACAGCAGGGGCAATTGCTTGGCTGATGATGCACCTTGAGATGCACCAGGTTTGTGCAAACCTCTCTTGTCTAGGTGCTGTCCCACTCTGTTAGTGTGGGACAACCACATGGGAGAGCTATGAAGCCATGCCTGTATCTTTTCCCCAAAAAGTCCCATGATCTTGGTGAAAAAATACACTTCCTTATCACTTTGCAGCATTTAACATGCATCTAAACTCAGCACTCTCACCCATTATTTTTAGAAGAGCTGTGGTTCAGTGTTGTTACATGTTGACTGTTTTAAATTTACTGAATGTGGTTCTTTGCAAACATTTCTCTGCCCTCACAAGGGATAGGGAAATGCCCATGAATTCAAAAACACTCAGAGGGCTCTTATAAAAGCCGGGATGCCAATACCACAGAGAGTAAGAAGAGTTGAGAGGAGCACCTCTGCAGGTCCTCTATGTTTCCCCTTTATTTCTGCCCCTTCCCCGCTTGCAGCAAGTGGAGGGGAGCCCTCAATCAGCAGATCAAACACACTTGCACTTGTGCCAGACATTGAAGGAGGACAAGACAAAGTAGGAGAGAAAAAGCTCTTTAAACAACCACAATGTGTTTGAGCAGGCAGACCAAAACATCACAGTGGATACCAGTGTTAGAAAGCTCATTTTTTAAAGGTGGCATCACAGGCTGGTCTTCCTCTGTGAGCAAACATTTGCAGCACAGCTCTGCAGCATCTTCTGAGGTGTTGGTGCTACAACAGCCACATTTGTACTTGTGGAAGGAGGACTGACTGCCATACAAAGAAGGATATGGAAAAGAAAAAATTTTGGCTGCAAGTGCTTGATTGTGCAGCCCAGTAAATTAAAAATATACAGCTTTTTTTTTTTTTTCTGTAACTATTTGCAAAGCAGTAATAAATATTCAGACCTGGTCCTGCATTGGTATATAAAGGATGTACTAAGTAGGAATGCCTAGCACTTGTTACATGAAACATTGTAATTTGCCTTGTTCTGTATAAGCAACAGCTATGCTGATTATTCTGAAAAATTATTGAGAGAATAAATAATACTACATAATCCTGCTGTGGGTGGTTGAGCAATGCAGTTAGTATTTTTCTTCTTTGTGAAAATCGAAATTAAAAGTTAGCGGTTGCAGGCCAGTCAAAGTGATTTTTTTTTTCTTTTTGGAACTCTAGAAGTTCTTCCTGCTTCTTGAAAAGTAGCGTATTCCCTAGTCTTAGAAAGCTAAACTCTCTTCCTTCACATTTATGTCATAGCTAACCCAGGGTACAGCAGAGAGAGACATATTTGATTGCACTGTTCAGACTGCTTATGTTTTGCAAACAGGGTACCAAACATATGGAAAAATAGATTAGTTCTGTGTAGGCTATCTATCCTCCATGCATTTAAATAAGAATATTATTAACTTCAAGAATAAAAGTTGCCACCACACATAACATTAAAAAGAAATTGGTATGTAGATTGGTATGTAGTACAACCAGATTCCAAGCCCAGTATGGATAAAACTTATTAATTTTGATATGTACCAAAATGCCTTATGGACATAACTATCCATACAACACAGAAGTACAGTTATTAAATCATCTACACATTATTTCTGTCAATAAGAAGAATCTTAAGATCATTGTAAAGCCCAAAAAGAAGGCTAAGTCCTATGTGAGATATTTATTCTTCATTTTAAGGAAGGAAAATAATCCTTCCGTCCTTCCAAAACTGCTTCCCAAAGAGCTGAGCGAGAGAAAAAGGATTTTGTGATTATCCTTACATTACAACTGAAGGTGAAATAGTCATTAATGTTATTTGCCTTTCTGGCAAAAAGCTTTTTGCTTAAGTCAAAACACAAAAAACACTTTCCACCACAACCAACCAGTCAGCTATTCCTTTCAATGCCCCTTTGAGCTGTTTCCTTTTCTTACTGGATGGACATGAGTAGGACATAGCTGTGCTTTTGTGTACAAATATTCCTGCTGAACTTATTCTAAAAGAAAATGTACAGTCAGTTGGGAAAACACCAAACCAAACCAAACAACTGAGAAAACCACTCCAGACCATTAACTTTTAGAATTGCTGAAAAGAATATTGTCTTTGTGTGTTATGAATGAAAATATCAAACCATCTCCATATGCAATCTGTTGTCAGGTTTTTCTGCAGGCATTACAGCTTTTCTGGGTTATAGTCTTTCAAGCATTAAGTAAAAAATGCTGATATCATCTTCTTTTGTCAGAAAACTTCTTTCTGAACAGCAAGAACTTGTGAACAAGTGACTTTGATTCAGATACCAATGAAATACCTAAAAATAATGTCTGTATTCCTGAATGCTATCTTTGTTGACAAGTGGTGAGCCCCTATGCTTGCTTTTCAGTGTAATGGGTGAATGCTGCACAGCCTCCCTTGGCTTTCTCTGGATCTTTTGTATCTGTGCAGACTGGGGGGAGGCACCATTTCCATCTCATACCTTCCTGATAGTCCTTTCAGGGAGAGTTTTTCTTTCTAATTGGGTCACAAATATGTTCTTTTTTCTCTAAAGAAAGGGTTTCTCTCTTCCCTCTTCAGTCAGTGTGAGCATGGGAGACTGGCATCCAAAACCACATCCAGTAGTTTAACTGGTTTAGCTATGTACAGCCATCTCTGCACACACTTCAGGGCTACTCTAAACCCCTGTTCAGCTGGAGGCCTGGAACTGAGCCTGTGTAGGAACAGGCATTAAAGTCTTCTCTAGTGAATGACTGCACAGCTTGGAGTAGCAATTACTTCATTCTGGGAGAGTGTGAAAATCCCATGGAGCCACAGGAAATGTTGCATTGTTCAACTGGCCACACATACATGAACAATGGAGGCTGTTTCACAATGCCAGGTTTGCCAATTAAATAAATTCATTTAAAAAAACTTACAGTCTAGCATGTGGCATGAGACCACCGACAAATTCTGACAGTCACACCAACAATGATACATTATATTTCTGCCTAAGTATGTCCTTTGCACCTTCATGAACTAAGCTTTTGCTTTTCTTCTGTAACTATTTGCAAAGCAGTAATAAATACTCAGGCTCAGAAAAGAAGTACTTCTCATGCCTGCTACTTAATTACAATTTATAGACTCAAGACTAGATTGGTCTAAGATATATTTTTTCAAGTATTCTCTTCTTGTTTATAGTACGACAGTAGTACCTTATTGCACATTGTTTCTGAAAGACTTACTTCTACAAGTGTGGGAAATTATTTCATTTGGGGCACTTGACAGCTTTGAACCCTGGCAAAATGACTTTCCCCTTCCGATACAGATCATCCTGCAAACCTTTGTTCATCCTCTGCACCAGGAGCTTCTCGTAGAGCAGTGGGTGGTAGGCCCCTAAGGTGCAAGCTGCATCGTAGTAGAGTTCATGGTAGTGACACAGGTCGGTCTGCCGCACTGAAGGGATGTACTCGTACACGTGCACTTCATTACACATGGACATCATGATGAGGATACCTGCAACAAGAAGTGAAAACAAAAGTGAACACCAGCTTTCACTTTTCTCACAGAAATTTCCCTGCAGTCATCCAATCTATTTTTTCTTTCCTTCTTTTCTTTGCTGTCGCACACCTTAAGCATTCTGTAAAATTATTAAGTGAAGCAATCATTCCTTTTATTTGAGCAGCTTTCACTTGTCCCTCATACATAAAGATTGTGATCCCTGTAGAGTCAACAGGGTAGGATAACAGTCATAAAGGAAGAGTGAAAAGCCTGTAAAGGACTTGCATATCACCATCAGCCTCCTGAGTGAGAAGACTGCTCTTTTTCACCTCCCCCCCATTTACTCTGTGGACTGTCCACAAAACATTCCCCACAAGAATCCTTGAAACATCTCCACCTTATTGCAATGTTGGTCTTTCTTAGTCTGAAATTGAACCAATTCCACTTTTCCCCATCCACTTGCTTCTCTCTAAGCAGCAAGACTTGGCCAAACACATGCAGAAGGGCATATAAAGAAACATCATCCATGCAGTGGTGGCACAGAAGCCCACACCTTCAGACAACTCTCATGGAGAGGCACCAGAGACAGATTCCTACTTAAAGCAGTGCTGTCATAAGGAAAAGCCCCTCAACACTTCCTTGCTCAGCAAGGAGAAATCCACAAAATGCCAACCCATTTTTTTCTGCCATGTGCCAGTGGCATACTGTCATCAGCACCATCAACTGTGGTCTTTATAGCCTTAAAACAAGAGAAATATTGCTGTTGCAGCTGCACATTTTCAGATGGACTAATACCAGATAATGACCAACAACACTGCCTAAACTACAATACTTTCACATCAATCACAGCTCCTGGAAGCCTTTTCTGTTTCACAAAGCCATGCAAAAGGAAAGTGACATGAAGTAAGTTTGGATGCCATTTATTTTTTTAAGATTTCACTTAAAAAAAAAATTAGTGTAGGAAATGTATTGAGGCACTTGTAGCATTACTGGTATCCCTGTCTGTGGAATAGGCCTGTCAGCTCTCAGGGGAGGTAGCTGTATGACTGCTCACTTGGCAGATGAGAACTGATGTAACTGTTGTTTGGGGTTTTTTTCTGCTCAACAGCTTTTGCATCATCAAAGGTGTTTTGGGTAGATCTCAGAAGTGAAATGAATTAACATAAAAAATTATTTTGGTTTCTTAATTAAGCACAGCCATTTTCTGAAGTTTACTTTACAATTTGAGAATGCAGGGATTTCAATGGCTTGCTAATGAAAAGAACCCTATGTTCTCCCTATTGTGTATCATTAGATTATCAAAATGACTTTTCCCTGCCTGATGTGTAAATTAACTAAAAAAAAATTACTTCTGTGATCACATCTTTTATCATAAATTAAAGGTTCTGAAAATATTTTATAATTGTTCTACATCTTTACAATCTACAGAATCTATAGTGTTAGAAAAGCTAAGCATATCAATTCTGAAGTTCTCAAATTTGAGTGAACTTTAGCCTTAAGCAGCAAGAAACACATATTCATGGTGAAAAAATATTTAATCTCTATTTGAAAAAAAAGTACATGCTTAATAAACCAAGTTTCCTGGCATTGAAGGTGTTGTAGAGATGCTCTGAATCGTAACCTGCCAAGCAGCTGTATCTAGAATTATTTGGTTTTTTGTTGTTTTAGTTTTACAAATGCTTTCGTCAGCTTTTCCACTGCCAGCCTTCTTCCTCCACTGATGGAGAGCCCACCTACCATTCCAAGGTAACCGTTATCCAGCTGGATCAGAGGGTGGATGGTGGAAACGTGTGCAATAATGAACCACATCCAGAAACAGACAGTAAAATGACTTCTCTCCTGTGCCCAGAGACAACTTCAAAAGCTATACCACCAACATCTTAGAAAAACTGGCTCTGGTGGAAAAACAAGCCTCAACCAAAGTGTGTTCTGTTATTTCACTGCCACATTACCAAGGTAGCTCTACAAGTAATAAAGGAAGTTGCCATTTGTGGGATTGAAAAACTGTCAAGAACAAAAATTGTGACTCCTTAATAACACAAAATTAGCCATGTGAATCCAGATATGGCTCAACCATGACAAAATTTTAAGCAGTATCATTGACTTTGTTGTAAATTAGTTAATGGAGGACGTAGAAGTGGTAGAATTTTACCTTCTAGTCATCAGTGGTTCAGTGTCCTCCAGAATCAACCAAAAAGGCATGCAGGGATATCTAGTTTAGCTCCTTCATTTTCCTGCCTGGTTCCATCCAGACCATGTCTTGGGATTTCAGTCTAGGTTGCTCATAATTAACCATAGCTTCTATTTACGTTTTTGCTAATGCTGGACAATGATGTTTGGCAGGAGGAAAGACATTGACTTGGAAGACTATTTTTGAGTGGTAACCACTAAGTTATAGCACATTTTTGTGTTGAAGTCTGAAAGATGAGCTACAACAACTAGTAGAGATTACCACACACAGAACTATCCCTGTGCTAGAGGCTTATCTGTCCTGGTGGAACCAGGAGCACTCCTGACACTTCCAGGCCTTGTGTACATGTCAAATGCTCATACCCTAGTCTGGGCAAAAACAATGGTCAGTGCCAGGCTGTTCTTCCTTTAGCACCTCTAACACTACAGACCTCCAGCCCATGGGACCAACAGTGTGGTACAACCAGGACTTCCATCCAAACCATATGTGGGTGAGATGCAGGATAACACATGAACCTGAGGAGGTAGGGCCCTCTGCTTAGCTGGCAGAGCCCCCAGATTCTCCCTTGAAATGATCTGCTCCTGCTGTTCTGCGCTGCATTCAAAAAAAACCCAACAAAAACAACCCAAGAAAACAAACGGAGAAGGAAGAATTGGAAAAAAAAGGTTCTTTTTGGAAAGGAAATCTTTTTTGTACAAATACAGTCCTCTCTAAAATAGAGAAGAAATGGTTTAATTTCTCTCTCATGCCTTGGAGTATGTGAAACCCTCCACAGGGGACAGCCCTAGTGTTGTAGAGCCACTACTGCAAACTCAGTTTACAAAAAATATTAATTGAGCACCTTCAAAAGATTAATAGCAATTTAGACCACAAGGACATTTACATCAGTCCATGTACATATATTCAGGTTTTATTCTGTTTTTTCTAATGCCATGTGTCTAGGTTGTTTTTCCTAAGTCCCTAAAACAGACTGGACTACAGGTCTCACATTCCATCCCCTGTCTTTTCATACCATTCTTTAACCACATTCCTCTTTTTCCTTGGTTTTAACACTGCAAGGAGCTACTGACATCTTTATCCAGCAGATGTAAGTGTGCCAAGCTGTCTATATTTTCATGTACCTTCCCTTCTCTCCTCCATTTAGCTTCAGTGATATTATAAATTTTTTAAATCACCAATTGCTTTTTGTCACTTACATGACCCCCAAAATACTTTCTACATTATGTTTGAACTTTAATGCTTTGTATGCAGTCTCAAAGCTAAAGAAGAGGAATGTGCCTGACTGCTTTCAGACAATCTTGGTCCCATTAACTCACTTTGCTTGCCTGTCTATTCTGAGAAGTCCCTTGTTGCTTCCCAATTGTTATCTTTACACATTTCTGCTGTCTGTATTACTGTTTTCTAAGTTTCTCTTTTGTGGCTAAACTTCTTGGCATTTTCTCCCACACCCGTAGTGCGAAAGTGTGCCTTGTTTATGTCCTATCCCTGTACTGCCCTCTGAGTATGTCTTTGCACTTATTTCTTTTGTCTGTGTACTTTTCACATCACCGCCCAATTCAACATCATCTGCACTGACTTTGTTCCATATCTCAACACTCCCCCAGTTATCAGTATGAATGAAAACCTCATTATTTGATAGTCTGTAAGGTGAAGAATTTCCATAGGATACACTTCAATATTTGTCTTCGCTAACAGTCCTTACAACAATTTTCAGTCAGTGCACAGTTATATATATAAAACAGCACAGACTGTCTTACATGTGACCTAAGGAGCTATTAATAAACATCATGAGACAGTCATTGTCCCAGCACAATACAGAGTCTGGACAGAATTACTCTTACTGCGATGTTCATGCGCATCTCTGACCTTGCTGGTTTAAAGCATTGTTTACAGACAATGCAGGTGACAGGTATTTCTAGGGCAAAACTCATCTAACTTATTTTAGATGTCTCCTTTAGGATGTGTTGAATTGTTCACCTAAAGAGAACTTTTAGTACTGTTTCTCTCCACTGACTAGAAACCAAAAATAAGAGTCTGGCACTTGGCTATCAAGAACCTTCTCCTCTACTCTCCTGTGTAAGTAGCTTTTGGAGCATCATGAAAAATAATATAACTGGCTTTTCCAGAAGCACAGTGAAAAGAAACAAAAAGAAGGCGTGATCAAATGTGCCCCTGGTGCAGTTACCCACAACTGAGATAGGTATCACAGGCTCCTTTGCTGTCAGCAGAAGAAAGTGAGCACTTTTAGGAAGCAGGGCATGTCTAATGGATCATACAAGCCATTCCCCAGAAGCTCCTGGTTTTTCCTGCTGGCTGTAGGAGAAGCCTGAGTACCAGCACGGATAGGGATGAAAATTTCACATGTTGAGGACAATTTGGGGCTCACAGTAATATTACGAGGTACCTATTTTTTGCTGTAATAATTCTGAGGGTGACTAACACAAATACAGACCTGCACTGAGAACAGTTGAAGTCAGGAAGCACAAATCCTGCTCTCTGACTGACCCAGACACGGACCATACAGACATGGCAAATTTATGTGCAAGGATTAAGCTGATGGGAGATGTGGGGTTTTTTTCCAGCACTCATAAATTCTAATTCTAAGAGAATTACAAAGTATTTGGGGAAGGCCAGTAGACATGCACAACTTGGGAAAACATAAAAACTGAAAGGGAAAGCCTATAGGCTGCCTACAGCATCTAAATATATAAAAGCTTTTTAGATCTTCAATAGCCAATCCATATTTCACATTAAGGAAAAAGTCAGGGTATCCAGCATGATTTTAGTTTTGACAAACATGGCTGGGGCTACCATACATTCAAAATCACAACTGAAGATAATTCTGCATAGGCCACTAATCTAATAACCTTGCTGGATGTTTGAAAGTCCCATTTGGATTACAATTGTAAAAATGGAAAAATGCAAAATAATTCTGCCTCTTTTGTGGTAGAACATTCAAAGGTGTGCTTTGTGAATGTTTTATAGTTGAATGGCAATGTTCATGAACACCCAAACGAACATTTAAAAAAAAAGGAAAAAAGAATTGTGAGCATAGAATACTCTTTCAAAAATACTATAAAATATATTATTCCAAAGAAATTATGTGATTGTCAGAAACAGTAAAATGCAACTTTGTTATAGCAGTGCAATTGTAGACACTAAAACAGCATTACATATTTTGAATTATTATATATTAGTATTTCAAAATTCTTAGAAAAGTGTGTTATGTCTTCTTGGCATTTTGGTTAAGATCAAGTGTAGTGTAGTACTTTTATTTTTTCCTATTTGGCAGATACCTTTGGTGTTAGGAAGTGTTGGGTACAGTTTAAACTATGTCCAAATGACACAAATAAACCTAGCTTTTACAATCTGCACTGAGAACACTTAAACCAGAATTATATGAAGATTAAATTCCTTGCATGAATGGTTTTTACAAATGAACATCTTCTATGGATTCTAATCATAAGGAGAAAATTTTTTTTTTTATTTGTTCTTGGCAATTTGAATAATTCGAAAGGTTTTAATTTTCCAACATGAATATTGTATGGTACAATTAAGCACTGTGGTTAGCACTCTAATTTAAAAAAGAACGTTTTCTAGTTTACAAATAAATAAAATACAGTTTAATGTATCTGAATCAACAGATGGTGTATGAAAGCATCTAGAATTTTAAGTGTAACTCAAACATCCATCAAGAACACAGAATCATTATAACATAATGCAAGAGATGCTGAAAACATTTAAATACATATAATCTGATTCATTCCCATAATGTATCATTTCACACACATCGTAAATTCAGTTACAGAAAATAATTTAGCTAAATATACTAGTAAGTTTGTGTATTTTAAAGCATTACAAATAAGCATAAAGCATTTAGAAGGTGTAGTCTTCTATATGATAGTCTACTACTATAGTCTCTCTTGGATTGCAGAAAACACAGGAAAGTCCTTGAAACTGGGCCAAATGTGCCTCAGTTGTTCTTTGGTACGTGCAGTAAAAGTAGCTCTGGCTTTTTAAAACACTTTGTTTCTTAAAAAGGGTTCTCTTACCTCTGTTTAGTTCATAAACTATGTGAAAAATATTAACCACAAGAAAAACAAATTATTTATCAAAGAATTGTCACCAAGTGGCCCTGTGCCTAAGCTTAATAATTTGTGCAATACTTGTCATCTCTGTTGTATAGATACTAGCATTACATAGTAGACCTTGAAAATTGCATATTTATAACTTGGTGAATGCAAAAAGCTCTACATTAATCACAATAATACATTCTGTAATATAAGCACAGACTGGAAAATACTGACCAGTAATATAATGTAATTCTAAATGTATTGTTTAATTTTGGGAGATACACTAGAATAATAAATTTTTAATGTGATTTAAGAGGAGAGTTTGCCCTTTTATGTCTCCATTTTGAGAAGTGGGAAATACTCAAATTTCAGTGTGCTTTTTATTAGTGTAAGAATAATTTGAAGCTTATGTGTATATTTATTTGTGGGCTAATACTTGAACAACATGGAGCTGGCAAGAGTGAGCACTATTCTGTTCCTGCACCAACTGCAGTTAAAGCAACTGAATAACAGCAACAAAGGCAACTTTTAATATGTCCAGTTGTTTCTTTCAGTTCATGAAAGTGCATTTTTTCCTAAGCAGAGCTGAAGATCAGCTGTATACTGCTATGCAACATGCTCTCCGAAGCTGTTTTAAATTTCTTAGTCATACAATAACCTGCTAATGTTGCAGTGCAATGATAGCCTTGCTTGTACTATTGTCTTGATGCATGCAAATGAAGATTAAAGTAATGTTATCGACTATTACTGATGCATAACTGTTAAAACTGGAATGTCAACTGTAAAGCCTCAAACATTTCCCTTCTCCGAACAATAAAGTAATCTGGGCTTAGTTATTTTGTATTCAGTGGACTGTATGTTATGCTAAAATTTCTAGCACATATCAAAACTACCACACAACCTAAAATGTAAGAATCTACACAGGTCATGTTTTGATTGAAAACAAACCAAAATACTGCAGTCACAGCTTTCAGCTAGCTTTTAAAAAGATAAAAGTCACTGCTTTCTAACAGTACATAAATGTGAATTTCAATTAAAGTTACCTCTGAAGAGGTAAATCAGCAAAGTGTACTGATGGACTATGGTAAGTAGGAATTTATAGAAAGTCCACTAAGTAAACACTGGACAGGAGCAAAATCTCCACAGAAAAGCCTTTATATGATCTCGACATGATTAAAAAGCTCTCAGAATTTCCGAATGCTAACGTACCATCCCATCCAACGAGCACAGAATGCTGCTCTTGGGAAACTGCAGTTTTACTCCTGGTCTTCAGATGACAAAAATGTAGGGTCAGCATAGGCTGTTTACATTGGCTACCAAAGAGAGTACAGGAACAGTCAGTTCTTACAGCAGAATGGTAACAGTAGAGACTGACACTTTATATACATCAGATTCAATTAAAAACTGAGCTTTGATATGTACAGAAAGAAGGGAGGACGACCGAGTTCACATTTCACAGTGAAAGACTTATTAACAGGAAATGAGAGATGACTTCTGTTGCCAAAGGTAGGGCAAATCCTTCCCTAGTAACAGTGCTAATTTAGGATTTGCCAGTGGAATCCAAGTCTGAGGTTTGGTGGTTGGATGCTTATATATCTTCTGAGAAAAATGGCGTAGATCCAAGTCCAAGATGAGATGTAAACATATCAATACTCATTTAGCAAACTTATTTTCAGCCAAATGCAAACCAACAACTTTAACTGTGAAAAGCCACCATGGCAATTGCCTAATGCTAATGCAAGATGATGAGAATACTGTGCAGAAATTAGTTTAGAAGCATGAAGGCAGCAGCTGCAAAAGTAATGCAAAAATATGAAGGAATGGCTTCTCAAAGCTCTTATAAAGATTAGACTAGGAATACAAAGAGTAAATGGTTTATTATGAGGAGTGACATTAGCTAAGCTATGACATGTCACATAAGGCAAAGCTACAAGCCAGCTAAAGTCCATGCTGGTGTCTCAGGAAATGAACCAAAAGAGACCCCCAGATTAAAATCAAAGGGTTGGTTTACCCTGTTGGACCTTTACCTACAAACCATCATCTCTCCCAACCAATCCTGCTCTTCCCTTCCTCTCATTTCCCCTCCACAGCTGGGACACACCCTGTGCTTCCCTCACACAGCCACCAGCTGTCAAATGCTACTGCCTCTCCTCAGCAACACTGAGCTGGTGCAGAGCTGATGTAGCAGGGTTTGAGGGAGGCAGGGGGTCCAGGCAGAGTCTATGCAGATGTAGGGCAGCCATACCCCAAAGGAAGTGCAAAAACCATTATCTTCCCTATCCCGCATGCAGTGAAAAAACCAGGGGAGAAGTTCTACCTCTTGTCTCTCATTCCTCTAAAATCAAAGCATGTGAGAGACTACCTCTTCCCCACTGGCTCCTCTTCTGAGACATTTAATAATATTGTGATTTAAGTACTGTAATACAGTTATTAACGATGTTGAAAGATTCCTCTGACATAAGTCATTGTGGAACGATGCTGACTCGTTGCTGCAGAAGAACACCTTGAGGACACATTCCACTAACATCCTTCCTTTGGCAAGATTCAGTTTCCTACAAATAGTGCTAAGTGCAGGAATATAAGCAATTGTCAGGAGAAAAATGTAATTACTGAAGAAACAGTGTAAGACCATGCTAAAACATTCTTGACATTTGTGAAAAGAAACATTCTGATGTTTCCATGTTTTAATTTATACATTTGTCCAATTTTGTAAACTGGGCCTAATGGAAGCTAAAAAGCTTGAAACGAAAGTGCCTTGCTTGACTCAGAACCATTTTTGTAACCTTTTCTATATGATTAGAATCATCATGGTCCATGCTAGAAAGTGCTCAGATTCAGGAATGTATATCTCTGTAAAAATTCATACTCCCTATTTAACAACAGCCTATCTCTTTCACATATCTCTTCTAAGCACAGTGGCATTTAGTAGTGTGGTAATTTAATAAATTATTTTCTCTTCTTGGAATTAAGACACTCATATTTTATGATGGCTATCACTTACTCAGTCTTTGTACTAATTCTATAGGAAATAATTTTACAGATTTTATAAGATCGGGTAGAAGCTCAGTACTCAGCACACCTCTTTCATACAGGGACACTAGTTGTGTCTGCCAGCTTCAGTTCCAACAGGATTATCTGCTGCATGAGTGATTGAGAGACACCTGAAGACCAACATGACTTTTCAGCTTTCTGCCAAGCTACATTATATTTTTTTAAGCTTTATCTTACCCTTTATGTCCCTGACAATATGCATTTGCTGTTTCTGTGCTACCTCTGTATTTAGATGATGTTACATGTGCAATGCATTCAATAAGGTTATCAAAACAGGAAGACTCTCCCTAATAAAATATTTAAAATTTGTCTATCACAACAGTATCTAGTTATGAAATGGGGTGGATATGACATCCAATAAGCTCATCTTAATACCTTGTTTCTTTAAAGTTAGTAACAGACTACCAAAAAGCACCGCTTCTTGGAAAAGAACAATATAAATAAAATTCCCACTAGAGAAGAAGGCAAATCTGCATCTGTACACAGAGTATATTTATCTGTACAGCTTTTGTTGTTAAAATTTTGCTTGTTTAATGGTTTATATTTTCAAAGCTTTCTCTGCTTGAAGGATTTTTTTTGTCACTAACATTTAGATTTGGGATTGAAGATTGCTGTTCTATTCTCATAGTGAAATTAATTCAGTTTCTTCAAAGAAAGCTTTTGAAGTGTTTTTTATGTGTGGTGGAAGTAGAGATTGACAGCACAATGATCCTCTTCAATATTCTTACAATCAGCAGCTGTTAACCTATTTTTATCAACAACTTCATTGCTACAAGAAACACTTTTGCAAAATGCAGCTGGTGAGATCATTCGACATGAGCTGTCTTCTTCCTGTGAATTTTACAAGCAGGTTCCAAAAAAACCTCACTTGAAGAAGTAACCAACAGCCAAGGCCCCCTCCAACAACACACCAGGCCTCCTTTACTTTCCACTCATGTTCCAGGTATGCACAACCCACTCAAGGCATAGATGGGCATCTCCCAGAAACCTTTGTATTCTCCCTCTGGGAGCTTCTGCACCCTCTCTAAGACCTTTGGTGTGCTCCAAGGTATCCTAGGATGCCACTACTGCATATAGAACCAAGATGAATGCTCAAAACTGGTTTTCCCATATCAGATGCAATCTCAGGTGTCCTTGCTTTCAGATTCAAATACAAAGGAAAAAACCAAACCAATTTCTGACTGCAGCAAATACCTAGATCGGTATCACAATGTCAGTGAGGAAAGGATGGCGTTTCCAAAGCGGAAGATGGTATTTGAGGCTGTAGTGCCCTCTGAGTGTAGAAGCATAAGCCAGGATGACCCTGACTCAGCCTTGCCGCTGTGCCTACTTGCATCCTTTAGACCTGTCCACACTCAGGGCCTGTTGTACATCAGGTAAGTTGTTTTGCTGTATGAATTATGGGCAGAGTGCCAAACTGTCCCCTCAGAAATACTAAGGAAGGACCAAAAAATACAGTGAAACACTACTGCTTCCAGTTCAGACTAAGCACTAGAAGCCCCTGGCCTATGTAGGGAATACAGCTCAGCCTGCCATTGATGTCATCCTGTCTACATGATCTGCCATCTGCTTTCATTTGTTGTCTAAGCATTCTCTGCTCTATGATCCCAATGAGGAACTTCAGAATTGACTAGGTCCTCAAAAGATATATTAATATGGAATAATACAAATTTCTCATAGATATATGCATATTTTATAGATATGGTAGACATACTATGGATGTGAAGGGCAAGAAAGCAGAACATCAAATTCACTCAGCTATTTTCTAGTTCTCATACTGTGTGTTTTTGCTAGTCATTGTTTCTGTATAGAGCACACAGTACACATTTATGGACTCTATCCTCATGCAACGTATACATTTGAAATTATTTTTTTAATCTAACGCCTACTGGGACCATCTTTGGTACACCTACCAATAAACCCTGAAGAAGGAGGGTTGGGCTGTATCTTCTCTTTAGTGTTCTCCTGAATGATGTCCCAGAGCTGCCATATAAACTTTGGATGGAGGATGTAGAATGGCTGGGTTGGATTCTTCCTGCGATGCTGTACGTAGGGAGTGAACAGATTGTAGTCTGGCTTCTTATACCACTGGGAGGAAAAAAGTCACATGTTTTTTAATAGTAAGAAACATGTTTTGAATACTACATGTACAACAGCATAAACTGGCTTCATTTGGGTTCTGTAGAACACAAGCAAAGGTAGCAAAGCAACCTGCACTGGTGGATGCTTCTGCTAGAAAGGCATTCCTCACTCTGGGCTACTCTGTTTCTTCCCTTCACACAACAACTCCCAGTAAGTAATTGACTGCTGTGGGATGAGCCAAGACCATTTTTCCCTCACAGATCCACATTAAAGAAGACGTTCAAAGAGCTTTGACATGATATCTGGGCCTGGGGGTGAATCTTGCTCTGAAAGCATCCCTGTCCCTGACGGAGGCAGCAGCAGTGCATGACGCGGGCTGATGGCAGCCTGCGTGGGAAGCAGGCAGCCTCTGGCATCTGTTGCTAAGGGAGTTCAGCAGATGAAGGTTTACTTTCTACTCTGCAGCCTGCTCAGCTCCGAGCTCCCTGTGCCAAAAGCCATCAGATCAACTTGTCTGCCGGAGCTGCAGCAACAGCCAAAGTGGAGACTCCCCCAGTGACAACCAGATGGACATCTGCTGCTCTCAGTGAGGGGGTGGACAGCAGGGCACAGATGGCTCTGGGACAGTGGACACAAAGGGAAAGCTGGTGGGGAGGAGGCCTGAGAAATGGGGAAGGCACCCAGAGAGACTTTCACAAGGATGTTGTATTTTGTTTGGGAAGGCAAAGGGGAAAATGGGGAAAAATTGATACAGTTTTTCACCTTTCCTGATAAAACCTACTTCTGAAATCTAGCAGTGTTCCCTCCTTAGCAAACACACAGAAAACTCACTGTTATGTGAAAATAGCAATGTGTTATCAAACAAATACCACTATTCATCTATCCTAGCATCTCAGAACAATCCCTTCCAGTATAATTGCTGGTTACTAAAAAGTTTTCGACCAATAAATCAATTTTGACCAATTCCTATAGACATAGCATTCTCCACTCAGATACAGACAGAACTGGGGCTCATGGTGAAAAGGGAGAACCAGGAGACTAAAGTAGCAAATTAATTTTCTCCAGTACTTTCAAATAATTGGGAAGAAAAGTCTAAGTGGATATCTTACCACATTCAGATTTGCAGAGTAGGGAGCAGGATCCCAGGCTACTAAGATAACATCTTTATACAAGGAGCTGTCGACAAAGTGATGGTTTGGATTGGTGAGAATCTGCAAACACAAATGCAAAGAATTCAACAGCATTAAAGGCAAGTGGGATCCATAAAAATGGCAAAATCCTTCTCTCAAGTGAACAGTCCTACCCACGCTGCTGTTTGTTATGCTTCAGTTTTGGTTGATTTTAAGCATCTTGTTTTGTTAAAAAAATATACAAAAAAAGCTTAGCCATAAACAGCACTCATTACAGTCTGAAGTAGCAGTATGCTGAATTACTCTCCATCTGTGAGGGATGTGATGGTACCACTTGAGATGCTGTGTTATTGCATATCAACATTACCGTGTATTCTGGAACTTGAAAACAAAACACTATTTCAGATGGCCTGCGGGATCCTCGTGGACACAGAGCAGCTTTCTTTGAAGGGCTACATCCTCCAAGGGTAATGTCTGTCTCTGCCACCCATCCCCAAGCACCTTTTTCACGGTTTTCTCATTTTAACAGCAAGTCACTATCATTTCAATCAAAAAATGCAAATTAGACCATGACTGTACAAACTGGAATACCTAGAGAAACAATTCCAACAACAGGCATGTTGCAGGGCTATTTTTGAAAGAAACTGTCATTTTCCTCTAATCTACTGCTCACATATAACTCCTTCTTGTATCTCCCAGTACTTTGCCTGATCATCCCAACACACTGGAAGTCTACTCTTCACTCCTGCCGGCTCATCCCTTCCAGAATCCTCCATGTCTAACTAGATCTCTTTGATTCCTGGTGCATCCAATGCCAGGAAGTACTGCATTGGTCAAAACAGCATGAATTTTCTTCCAGCTGTTAAAATAATCAACATTCCAGACAAATAGATCCATAATAATTTTCATTTCCCTTTAGGATCCAATGAGCCATATTTAATTATGCATATTTTTCTTCAGAAAAATAATATTGTTGCCATAGCAATATTCTTCCTACCATAAACTGTGAGTTTAATGATTTCCATCAGCCTTCTACAGTTAGAACAGAATTAGTCATGCTGCTAGCAGCATTCCCAACTTAATTTCTCAGAACTTTCACCTCAGAATGTAAACACCTTTTTTGAGTATACAGAGCAAATTAACCAAAAGGCCAAGATTTTAAAAGCTTGGTTCCACACTTACCACACAAAGGAGCTCTTACTTGCCTTTCAATAAGCAAGAGTCCTCTGGAGGTGCTGTCCACACAAATTTTGCTTTCAGTGAGCCTGCATTCATACCTATGAGTTTTTGCTGCAATAACAGTATCTGTTGCCAGTGCACAGGCTTTCTTCACATCCTTTGGGCTTTCACAGTGGAGAACAGGCCACAGAAGAAGAAGGAAGAAGGGGCCACAGCAGCCTTTTAAATAAGTGAATGCAGGAGTTTCCAACAGTGAGGTGGAGAGGAGGGTCAGTAAACCTGTAAGGTAACCCAGCTGCAGTAAAGGTAGGGAAAGCAACTTCCATCAAGTGGCCTGTGCAGATTTCCCTCTCAGAGAGGGCAAGGTAATTTCTCACCAGGCAGACAGACCATCATGGATGGCTTCTAACCTCTGTGAAGGAGCACAAAGCTGGTGGAAATACAAACACTTGTGAGGAAACCATGTGAGCTGACCTGGTCAGAACTTTGCTCTGTTTTCTTGGGAGGTCTCATGGGGAGCAAGCCTTACACAGGGCAGAAGAGAAGACCACAGGACCCTCCATCACCATCCCAGTGGGAATGTACTGCAGCAGATCTGGGAGCTAGAAGACCCCACTCTGCCCTGCATGGAGAGCAGCTAATTTAACCACAATCTCTGTGAATTTGTTGGGGAGCTAAAAAGCTTAGATCACTCCCTGAGAACATTTCTCTCTTCTGCAGGGAGCCTACTGAGTCTAGTAAACTATAAGGAGTTTCTAAACCTTTATCCTTGCCCAGTTCAGGAGTTCAGGCACGGTCAACGTCAGGACATTTTGGCTAACAGTAAAATGGAGAATCACCAAAGAAAAGGAAAAAAAACCCCAACAAAACAAAACA
The DNA here is from genome assembly GCF_017590135.1 of Pyrgilauda ruficollis. Classification (NCBI taxonomy): domain Eukaryota; kingdom Metazoa; phylum Chordata; class Aves; order Passeriformes; family Passeridae; genus Pyrgilauda; species Pyrgilauda ruficollis. Next base: position 1,219,026 of record NW_024521428.1, on the reverse strand, counting down.
AAAGTAAAATAAAATACGTTAAAATCCACATTCTCTATACACTGATTACAGCACTTAAGGGAGAATAAGATATTTCTGCTTTCTTCTTGTGAACAAAAGAGAGAGGGCATATTTAACCCAAAGCACTTCAAAGATCTAGTCTGTTCAGCAGCCTCACAAAGACCTACAAAATGAGTGAAGTGAATGACAGCAAACATGGCTAACAACATGAGCTTATACACATAAGAAACACATCCACCAAGAACAGACTTAGCATGGGCACTCAAAGCAAAAGAAAAAATGAACCCGTAAGAATTACAGTAACTGAAAATTTTGCTCTCCTTCAACAAGAATCAATAGAGAGCATGCTACATGGCCAACCATACTCCTGGTGTTGACTAAGTAAACCCATTTCAGTATGTCATAAAATTTCACAGAAATTCTGTTGCTGACTTTTTGTCTGCATTTCATGAAGAGCAAAGAGGTTTGGTTTGCCCAAGACAGGAATTCAGGCAACAGCATTTTTGAAATTGAAAAACTAATCTCAACCATAAGGTGTCACTGTAGCTCAAGTCACAATTATTTGTTTACACCCATGCACAGAAAATCCCATTTTCTCTTGTTTCCATTCAGATGAACAAACTCACCTGATGCGTAATACCCAGTACACACTAAAGTTTTTCACTAGTTCTTTCCAAATTTCTAAACCATGATGACTTGCCTAGCGTTACACAACTCAGTTCCCATTTCTTTTGCCTTCCAGCAAGGAAATAATTGGGGAACTGGAAAATATGAGAAAACAGCTTTGGAATCACCACAGCCTGAGCTTCATGAAAATCCTGGAGGCAATGGCTTCTCCAGGAGGTCAAGGTCTTCTGTACTGACAGCTCTCTGGCATCCTGCAGTGCCTTTACAGATCAGTTCACATGAGAAACTTTACAAATTGGTTCTCTGAAGCGAGGCTATCGAGCCACTCTACTGACAGCAGTGCAAACATACATGTAAGGGAAAACTTTCACCTTCTCTGCATCATGACTGTTGAATCACTGCCTGCTTCCCATATTATCCAACACTTTTTCAGAGATTATTTACTTGCTGTCATATTGTACAGAAGAGACATTGACTTGAACTCTGAAAAAGAAGATCTTACCTGAGAATTAATGATCCGCATGGTTGTTTTATTGCCAACATCTTTTTCATAGCCACGTGTTGGAGCAGAATTAAATCTTAAAACGGCATCATGGGAATCTAGGAGCACAAATGAGGGGGTAACTCTTTTTTCTTAGTATACAGAACAGTAAGATAAAACCAGTTATCCAAACTAATACAAAATTTATACAATTGTCCTAATCTGGATATTCTAAGGATGATGAATGTTCTGCTATGCACAAACAAAAATCCTCTTGCATCTGTCATATGTTATTAACATAAAAGCTCACTGGGAAAAAAGTTCAGAATCATCTATTAATTTAGCATGCAATATTTAAATACTCCTCTTAATTGGATAGACTTACTGTGGGAAGACTATTAGTACACCCACTACACACAATTGTTCACTACTTCTGTCACAAAATTTACAGATAATTACTCCATGGAAAAGCATGTAAACTGCAGGGATATCTAATTGCACATTTGAATGAACAACAATGCTTAACTACAAGCTGGTGTTTCACAGTATTTTATAACACCTGAAAATCTCAGACTACCCCAAATCTATTAATCATACTGTGTACTTATTCTCAAGCTCAGTACAAATCTTAAAGAGCCTCTGTATGGAAGCCAGCCCACACATCTGCTCACACAAAGAAACCTCAAGATCCCTTGCTAGCAAAGATCTAACAGAGTTGAACTCTCAAAGTTACTCCACAAGCAGTTGACCTCGGAGTCATGGAGCAGAGAAAGCAGCTCTAGGTCAAGTATGGGTCAAGGGTAGACACCACATGCAAGCCTCCATTGGATAAGAGATAATCACCCTCCCAGTGCTTCTTTTAAGGGGATCTCAAAGCCCAAAAGGTGTGAAGGAGAGCAGGACATTTCATCCACTGTCTAGAAACAATGGTCCCTGTTGGTAGCTGGTATTTGGTCTGTTTTTATCCCTTCTATCCAAGGAAGCTGAGAATATGAAATGCCTTAACCCACAGGTAGTCTGTACATCTGTTCATCTCTAGTCATTTAAAATTTGTTGTCTGCAGCTAAAAAACTGGAAGAGGCAAAGGTCTCCAAAGATAACCAACCTGCCTCAATGGAGTCTTGGCTTGCTCCTATCAAACTGGGATCTTTTCCCTCCTTTACTCTGCACTTCTTGTACTCATACAGGGAAGCACAGTGTGGCATGCAGCCAGCAGTGTGATCTCAGACATACATGTTAGCATTAATATGTCCTGTCTGAAAAGAGGGATTTTGCCAGATGCCCACCAAACCAAACTCTTCAGAAGCTAAGGAGTGGAAGTTTTTTCTGTGTCCAAATTCAGGGACAGCCCTAGCCTCAACACCTAGACCTTATCTGCTAAGCATCTTGATTGTGCAGGAACTAAAGGAAATTAATAGAAGCTGCAGGTATTTCACGTATTTGGAGAAGGAAAATAAAAACACAAGTTTGTTGTAATAAATTTAACAACATAAATTTAGACCCGTGATTGACAACTTTTAGACAATCTGTTGACTGAGAACTGGATTAGGAAATGGGAATTTTATGATTTGCAGCTTAATTGAGACAGTGTGATGCATTTCCAACAACACTCATGCTGGTTCTTCATATACAGATGAAAAACTTCTTTGCCAAAAATAGCTGTTTTTAAATAAACTGATTTTAATTTAAGTATGTGTTTGTAGATAAGCATTTTAAAGATCAAAAAAAGTTTGGGGTTTGATCACAGATCCCTGTTACTTCCTGTGATGCCAAAATAATTGGTTCTCTCAATTAATAGCATGATCACGATGGGAGTGTGCTATACTTGCATAGTATTTCCATGCCTGCTTTCATTAAAAAGCAGTCAGAGGGGTGGAGGAGAGAAGGGCAAAAGGCAGAACACAAATTAACATTTTTGCTTGTGTTTCTAATAGGAATGCAGAAGAGGGAGCTAAAGGCCTATAAAGGGAAATGTGCTTTGCTACTTCTTTGATAGGATTTTTTTTTTTGTCTCTTGGGAGAATAAACCACAGAATCACAGAATGGTTTGGGAGGGAGGGACCTTTAAGACTATCTAGTTTCAACCACCCTGCCATAGGCACTAGACCAGGTTGCTCAGAGCTCCATCCAATCTGGCCTTGAACATTTCCAGGGATAGGGCATCCACAGTTTCTCTGGACAATCTGTTCCAGGGCTTCACCACCCTCACTGTAAAGAATTTCTTCCTAACATCTAATCTAAGCCTCTCTTTCAGCTTAAAATTGCTCTCACTTGTCTAGCACTGCTGTGAGCAATCACTTGGCCCCCCACAGTCTGGGCCAAATCCTCTCCTCAGTCACTGGTAGCTGAAAAAACCTTCTGTGATTCCTGGTGCCCCAACATCTCCTGGCACAAAATGTATGAGATCTGAAAATTCAATGTGGGCTTTTTCAAACCCAATCTTCCTCCCTTTAGGTGGCATCAGATGACAATTTCCCATTTAAAACCAAAGTTCTTCTGTAGAAAATGACATAAGCTTCTGTGCCCAGAAACTTCCTAAGAAAATGGGTACACACAGGAGCAAGCAGGGCTCAGGCACCACATCAAGCACCCAAGTCCATGCCTGGGCTGCACCTGTGTACAAATATGACTTGAAGCATGCTGTAATGTGTGGTTGTGTGCTACGGATTCTACAGTAGCACATAATCCATATTGGTGCAAGCTGAGTGTACTGGGGAACATGACAGAAGATTTTGTTTCAGTCAAAGATAACATGCTGGAGAAGATAGGAACTGCTAAGCTTTTTCACCCCAAGATTTCTAAACCAGTGAGGCTTCCTGTGGAATTAAGGGTTACCCTGGTGTGATTTTAGCTGGGCACCTCTGCTGTGCTGGAAGCCTATTGCAGTAGTTGGATAATCCTAGAAGCTCCAACATATCCCAGAGATTTAAAGAAAACCTATCTGTGTCAAAGAGATGATACAGAGTGATAAAGCAAGTATTGGGATGTGAAGACCTGGAAGATGGGGAGGATTAATGAGTGAACATCAAAAGGATTTTTTATAGATAGCTGAAGGAGATGACTCTTGTTTCAGAAACAAGTTGTGAAACCTTTCATCCTTCTTTCAACACTCTTAGCATACTGTACATGTACTACTGAAATGAAGAACTACTGAGACATTAACACAAATCGTAGCAATTTTTGAAAAGAAAAAAATAAAAGTGACCTGGATTAATTTTATGGTCCCACCATCCTTTTCTGAATAGCTACTACAAAACTCAAACCTTGAGGTGGGAGATTCTGAGTGACACTGACATCTCAGCACACCTGTAACCTCACTGACTCAGTGCAGAAATGGGAAAACAGGTGAACACAGAACACTAGAACTCATTTAAATTCAGTCTCAGAAAAGAGACCAGGGGACTTGATCTCAGTGCATGAAGCTACTCAAGGGTCTGAATTCTTTATGCCTGTGAACTCTAAACCAGCAGGAGATGAAGATGACACCCTACTGCTTCAGCCATACAACAGTAGTTTCTCATGAGCTACTGCAAAATAAAGACCAGTGTAACACAGCTGTGCAGAATAAAACCTGAACACATAGCTCTAATCTGCTGAAGAAATAAATGCATGTTGCACACAAATGTTGAATATGGCAGATCTGCTGAAACCAGTTCCGCCTCCCCACTACAAGCTGTAATATGATAAGAAGGCATCATTGTTTTCTTTAAATTAGATTATGACTTCAGGCCTGATTTTCCTTTCGGTTATATTGTTCTGAAAGGGAACAGCCTCACTGAAGTCCATTAGTTTACATTCATACAACTCTAGTGAGAGAGAACAACCTGACTTTACAGAGCTGTGCCTGAGAAGCACGAACATTTTGAATCTAAACATGAACAGACACACATATACATACATATACACACCCAAATAGAAGCATTTCACCCACCTATTTCATCCCCTAGAGAGGAGTTCAGTATTGCACCAGCAGACATAACTACTGCACAGCTCCCAAAGCCATGTGTATATAATTTGACCAGTGGAATTTGGGGAACGTGCTTTTCCCATCCAAGAGTGGAGAAGGGAGCCTCCTTGCCATCTATTGTTTTCACATTCACTCTTTCTTTTAGCTCACAGAATAGCTGGTCTCCTGTCAGCTTGGAGTTTCGTTTCCCCTTGAACCGCACCCCATGCTTATTGGTACTCAAATAATCTTTCATCGCCTTCTGCAGTCGAGGGTTTAGCATCTTGGAAGAGACATCCCCTTTCCAAAGCTTGTAAAGAAAGGATTTCGACATTGTGGAATACAGCCCATCCCAGTCATCAGATTCATCAAGCATCTGGCCTCTCCTATGCTTTGTGCTCCTTCTCCTCATTCTTCTCTGATGGCTCCAGTTGTTCTGTAAAATATTTCCTTTTGGATTATTCACGTCAGCCGAAATGAATTTTTCTATCTCTTGAAGGTGGTTGTGTGACTGAGGCTGACCAGCAGCAAATAAATAATCATCATTCACTTGGTAGAAAGCACTTTTTGATTTTCTTCCTAACTGGGGTGGAAAAAACTCATCTTCATTTCTAAAAGCCTCTTCCAATACAGTCCATTTCTTAGAATTTCCAGTCCCTGATTTAAAAGCACCTAGGAGATCTTCATTAAGCAGTACCTCATTCCCATCAATGGTTTCAGAGAATGATGGGTCATGAATGGCTCCCATGATTACTCTCTGCTTGCCCTGAATGGGCAGAAGTCTCTTAGTTTCAATGTAAGAAAAGGAACTTGGAACTGGTTCAGCAGTGTTGCTATCTGTAAAATAGATGAATATCACCAAGAAAAGCAGGCCCCATGCAAAGATACCAAAAAGCATGAGTTGTTTCCATTGCTTCAAGTTAGGTTTCATGGCAATGCCTTTACCAGCTCCTCTGTGCCTTGAAGTATTGGTGAAGGAAAACAAAACCTGTAAAGAACATCAAACACTATTAAAAATCGTTCAAAAATAAATACAACTCAGAAATATCTTAACACGTATTGATAGATGGTGCAGAATTAATCTCCAGGCAGTAGCACAAAGGTTTCAGTGGCAGAAACAGAACTCCAGAGCCCGCAGACACTGTAGGAGTGACACGCTTTGGCTGTAACCACACTGTGACAGCTGCTAGCTACAAAAGAAGCTGGTGGCCAGTTTCTACAGTAACACTGGATCCTGCCTTCAGGGAGATCATGTGCCTGCCTGCTTCTGCTATACCAAGCATAGCATTAAGAGGGCAAAAGCAAAGCCCATGCCTGGTGCGTGCACAGTGGGTGCAACAGAAGCTGTCTTCTCTTTACCACCGAAAGTCCTTATGCAGAGCAACTGTGGGCAAGCCTGTCTCCAAAGGGACCAGGCAGGGAGCACAAGCTGCAAGTTGCAGCCCTCCTCTGCCCACAGCCTGGAAAGGATGGTGTTCTGTGCATATCATCATCAGGGGGTGAGGGTAGAGCATCACACAAATGGGTCAGAGGGGAGCCTCTTCCTCAGCTGGTATGAACTGGCACAGCGCCAGTGGCTACAACATTTCCTGTCTGGTATCATCCCTGAGTAAGAACAACTCCTGTTCCTCTGCTGTGGATGCTGCATGCACACTGAAGTGGCATGAAGGACTTGTGCACATCAAAGGTGCCAGGGGTTTGGATTTTCCAAAAAGGAGAATGGGTGGCACAACTATCTAAATACATTCCTTTAGGATAAGACAGAGATTTTACATAAAGGGAGTGGGTAGAGAATGTCAGACCTAGTCCTGGAAATATGTGCCCTACTAATACCTGGGGGATTTGGACAGCTTGTGCATTAGTGGAGGGATGCATGGTCCAAATGAAACAAAGTTTGACTGAGGGGGCTCTGTTCCAAGGAAAATACATACCACATTGCTAGATCATCGAGCACACTATGCCCTTACACGAACTCACTTGCTTAATCAAGTGGTGTGACTATCAGTTACAAGCCTGACTGAAGCAAATCCCCACCATAAGCCTTACCATTCACCTCCCCGCATCACAGCCATCATCAGTGTAACTCAGTGTACTAATTAGTGACAGATCACTCACCTGATCCGAATTAAAAATAAGCCAAGCCCCTTCTTCTGGAGTTTTCTTTCTAACCCATTTGTTTCGATGGCAACTTAATGGTGGGACTTAAGAGCCACTTGTACCAGCCAGCTGTGATCAGCAGAGACAAATGGGAGCAGGAGCAAGTTTGGATTTCATTACCAACCTGCGCCTCAGGAGCCACCATCTCATCACATCACATCCAAACAGCTTACACGCCTGTGATAACACACTGCCTGCTCACACTGCCCATCAGGAGGGACCAAAACCACAGTCACCACACGCTATCACCTTTCTGCAAGCTGCTAAAGTACATCAAAGCTGAGTGCAAAGTTTAAACCAAATCTGTAACTAAGACTGTGTTTTCACATGAAAAAGAAACCAGCAGTAACAGCAGTGTAAGACGTTCTCTTTCTGTCCTTCATTCCTGCACTGTGCCTCTGCTGCTGCTAACACCCCCATGTGTGGAACTGATACAGCAGGGAAATACATGTTAGAGGGTTTTCTTGTTTTTGGGGTTTTTTGTTTTGTTGTTTTTTTTTTTTTTTTTTTTTTTTTTTTTTTTTTTTTTTTTTAAACTGGGTCAGCCCCTTTACTCACTTCAGTGTGGTCACACATCCAGTTGTTTCAGCACAAATCGCCTGGCACAATGCAGAGGCGAGAACAAACCGCAGGTGGTATCAGCAGAGATACTTTAGGCTGCGTTTCTGCTGACCTCCTGAGAACGTGAGACCACACTATTACGTTTCCAAACACAGTCTATTTTAATGATCTCAACAAAGACTAGAACATTAGAAAAAGACAGCTGACGTTGTGGCTCAAGGCAGTGTCCAACCAGAGGGAGGATTCATAAAGTTACACTTGGATGACCAAATTTCATTGCCGTTTCTAATACACAGAAAAAAAAAAATCATGGCTGTGATAACCCAGTGCTCCACATATGTTTGGCTTGGCTCAGCTCACACAAACCACACGAAGGAAAGCTATTACTCCAACTGACCCATTTCCCATTTGCACTCTGCTGCTGCAAGATTGCTCTCTGCAGTACCTCGACACTCCCACACTTTCCAGTTTTAAATCACCGCAGGTGATGTCCTGTGGGAGTTGCCTTACAGTATATGGCTGTTGTGCCAGTTAGGTCTGCCCTGAAGTTATTGCAACCTGCCCACTCATCAGTGTTCAGATGGTTCACATTTTAAAATCAGCATTCTTTATCCATCTGAACTGCTTTCATCTCTTTTTATCATTTTTCCTGATGTGTTACCCCAGCACTTTTCAACATGTGGCTTCCAAACCACTGTGTAAGTTAGTCTTTTCTCAGTCAGATGTTTCTCCTGCTGAATATACACTTCTTACAAGATCTGCAGTGGAAGCATCTCGCATGATCTTTTTAACAGATAAGCTTGCAGGAAGTCAAAGTCATAAAGGAAGAGGTCACTCATATTTTGCACTGAGTCACGTAGCAAGTCCAGACACAATTTAATCTATAAATCAAATAACTTGATTATTTCTCCCCCCACCCCGTCAAGTTTTGTTGTATCTTATAACCAGAAGTTGCTAAGAAATAGAAAGGTTTAGTCTTAATTCAGGCATGAGACTACAAATTTCTAATTGTCTGTGATCATATGTGTTGGGCACAGCAGACTGCCACAGTATAAGAAGTCAAGACTCAGTATTCAGGCTAAAATCTGAAAAAGCACTGAGATGCATTATTAATTATTCTTAAACTAAAGCACACAAAAATCTGCCCCCCACAAGCCCTCCACAAATTATGTCATGAAAGCACACTCATCTTGGTCAGCATGCACATATTAGCATGCATATGATTAGCTTCTTTGTGCAGCAAAAAAATACCCACATAAAACAAAAAAAAACAGTACCCAACAGTATATTTGTCAACACGACAAGCAAAAGGAGAGGCACCAGTGAGAATAAATCCAAAAACTTTACACATTAACTACTGAAGAAGCTTATCTGCAATTCCTTGTTGCAAGTGGGGCCTCAGAAAGGATACCCAAATCTCCTGAAGACCGGAGCTTTGCAGGCAAATCTCTGTGCTGCTTTCATGTTTTTTTCTCACAAGAAATGCCTTGTCCTCCAGCAGTACAGCTGAGCTGGAAGCAAATTCAAGGTCATTGCTGTATTAGTTGCAAGAGGACCTCTGTAACCTTACAGGATCTTGAAGGCTGTGTGTCGAAAGCTGCATGAACTTCAGAGAAATATCAATTTATCTTCTCTCCCTCTACACTAAACATCCAGTTCTCTCCCCCTCAGCCCTTGAAGCTTCTCACACCTCACAGTCCCTGGCTTTGAAAATGTTTGGGAGGAGAGGGCAGCCCTTCCACCTGCCCCCCCACCATCCTCCTGCTGGCAGCAGACCCCTCTGCTGCTCAAGGGGTTATCTTCCTCAGAATCATCTGGGGATGCCCTTGGATTCCTGCCCTGTGCTGCCTTCAGCAGCACATCTCAATTGCAAAGAGAAAAGCATTTGTGTAGGAAACCAGAAATGATGATTGCAACGAATTACACTGGCTAAATAAATAAAAACAGGTGGTTTCATGGGTGCAAATACTGAAGTCCACTGGATGCTTCAGCAATAACCTTCCATCTCTTTTATCTATGCTCAACATACAGCTTTTAAACTGTTAAAGCAATTCTACACAAGTTTTTAAATTATCATTATCATTTCTTATTGTCTCCAACTTCACACCCCCTGCTGTAATAATCCTTCCTACTTACAGACTCCTGGAGTCCAAGCTGCTGCAGAGGAGGAGCAGAGGAGTAAGTCTACCCCTGGGGGAAACACTCGAGACTTAACCCAACCCAGCTTCCTCTTCAGCAGAACTGATAAGCCTGTTTTGCCCCAGAGGCTGAAGACCTCATTTTCCTATGTATCTCCCTTCTGATGAGCTCCTTCAATCATTAACTGATTTAAGTTCCAACTAGCATATGGAGAATGGCTTTTCTCCTTTCCCAGTCTGGTCGTTCACACAAAAGCCCTGGAAAACATTAGGCAAGGTACAAACCAGTGAAGTGGGCAGAAAGGGAAGACTTACTTATTTGCTTAATAGAAGTATTAGCAGCAGCTATGAAAAAGAAAGGCAAACCCCAATGGTATCTTTGAGGCATCCCAGGAAATAAAGGCAATTCCCCAGTGGAAATTAAAGGCTGATTTTCCAGAAGCAGCACCCACTTGTGGGAAATTTCATCTTGCCACACTAAGATGCAAGAAACTAAAGAGTTCCCCTCCCTTTATAAAGGCCATTGTTTTGCAACAAGGAGCACTTTTCATTTTTCTAAAGTAGGCCTCCTGACTATTTCTTAAATGAGAATAGATGGATAAGGGAGATTTTTTTTTAAATTCCTTTGAAACATTCCTTCCTTTCAACACTGTCTATTGTTAAAATTAATTTGTACAGACCCTGGCAGCTCAGAGGTCAGGATGGTTCAAGTTGATGTGCTAAGATGTGCACTGTTATGTTAAACAGGTTTTTTCTTGGCTGCAGCTTTGCAGCGAAGGTCACCACAGGGTTATTTGGGGTAGCAAATGTTAGCTGTGGGCAACCGTTCCCAAAGGGCTGAGAATCAAACCAAAGTTTATTTGATGGAAAGCTTAGGCAGCCTGAACAGATAGCAAATGCTCTGTTAGTTTGCTGCATCTCTTAGTCAGCTAATTCCAGAGTATTAAGAAACCTCTGGCATAGGGCAAGACAGCTGGAGGCTGCATTTCCAGGGTGGGGAATACACTCGTCCTCTCATGTGGAAAGTGGCAAATTGGTTTTAGTGTTATCACATCATTTCTGCGGTGGAAGCCATACAGTAGGCAGCAACAGACAGGCAAGCCTGTGGGGAGTGGTTACTGCCAAAAGATGTGTATTAGTCTGTGGATGGCCTGTGCATTTGTCTTATTGGCTCTGATTAGGCTTCCTAATTAATGAATCTCTTTTAGACAACTTCCTTGTTAGTCCTGATAAATCTGGCTCTTTCGTTCAGAGGGGTCAAGCTGCATTCTGCATTTTTTGTGGCAACCTAAGAAACTGTCTTCTGAAATAAAGAAAAAACACCCAAAGAAATCTGAAGTAGGATTTTTTTCCCCAATATTGCCTTTTAAACCTATACTAAATTATCTATTTAGAGAAAATTCTTTGGGAGGTATTCAAATAATGGTATACTAACCTGAATCACCTACTAAATGTGAGCCAAGTGTCCCAAGTCAGAGCATTTGGAAAGACCAGTCTCAGGTTCTTGCTTCTGAGGATGCAGGCAGGCAGTGTGCCTGTTCTTAGGTCCTTGGATAAAACCTAGGATTTCAAGTTTAAGAGGGTGGGAGTGAAGCAACTTTTTTATTTATTTTTACTAATGACCCATTTCCAGGAGCTTAGGCTGTAAGAAAATTGCCAAATATAGTGAAACTTGCAGTAAAACTCACTCGAGCTGGCAACCCGGCAGCTGGAGAAATGCTCAGTGGGGTTTCTGCCAAGGAACGCGTCCTAGATTATTATGTAGGAGCATGGAAGCTTACATGCATCAGCCTCTGGGGCATAGGGGAAGGTTAAAGTTATCTTCTATGCATCTGATATCTAGTCTCCATGCTCCACCATCAAGTTCAAGCTTCCTGGCATTGAAGCCAGCTATCAGTTTCCCACAGCCCACAGACCACATACAGGTTGTCCGAGTGTGGGCTGACAGGAGGGAAGTAAAAATAGAAAAGAAAAGCTGTACCATCTCTGATCTTCCACATGCAGACTTTCCCACCACCAGTGGAAATATTGAACAGAGCAACTATGGTCAGGGAGAACCTGTTTCCCAGTGACTGACTGCACCTTGCAGGTCAACCTCCACCTACCCAACCTGCAGCAGCTTTTCTCAGGAGCCATGAGAGGAACTCTCATTCTGACATGCCCTGAGATTCAGCACTCCAGCCAGGATTTCCTCACAAATTTCAGGTCAGGGGAAACAACTGAACCTGTCTGGCTTTTCCAGACTGGTTATGAGCTGAGCACAGTCTTGTTATTCTAACTGAGGGTTTCTACAGAAATGTAGTACATATCACTTCATGTGAGATTCAGTACAACTTTAGTGTAAATCACTTCCAGGCTCTTTAATCAAAACTACAAAGGGGCAGAAGTGTCACACAGTCGTGTGAAGACAAGCAGTTTTCACAACATAACTCAAATCACGCCCCATAGCCTCTCAAGGAGTGCCTCACCGAGCTATGTACTACCTGTGCTCAGCCTTATCTACTTCTGACACCTTTTTTTGCCCTTTGCTCTTGCCACACCTTTGCTGTGTCCTGGCCCTGTTCACAGCAAGATGCAAAGGTTCAAGGCTGCTTAAGCTGCTGCAAATGCCAACAGAGCTTGTTTCCACCACAGGACACAGGTGCAGAAACCACCACTTTGGCCACAGTCCCTAGCATGCCCTCACTCACACACAGTAAAGAAGCAGATGAAGTATTTTTACTGCCCTTGCAGATCTACCAGCTGGGTGTTTTGGAAGGGTTTTGGTCATATTTCAGCTGCCACAGCACTGTCTCTTGATCCAGACAGCAAAAAATCCACTTGTACTTACACCAATATAATATCACTGCAAATATCCAAAGACAGTGCAAGTCACTTTTCCAAAGTGAAATTCAGTACGCCACTGCACAGTCATGGAGGGATCTAGGTTTCCACAAACACCATCCCAGCAGGCTCCACTCTTCCACCTCAGTAGTTCCTCTGCAGATCAAACCACAGAGCTGCATGTGGTTTTTCTGTGTTACCTCTGTGCAGCTCTCCTCCCTCTCACAAACTGCAGGCTGCAGAGGAACTGCAGTTATTCCCAGGACATCTGGTCACCATGAAGGTCCTAGGAAGCTGAATGCTGTGCAGACTGAAACAACAAGCGGGCTGGAGATAAAAGCCAGGTGTGGAAACAAGGTGACCAGACTGATGGCCGTCACTTACTTGTACATCCTCCACTCACACATAACCACTTTATTAAGGTATTTAGTTTTATTGCTGCAGTGAGGTCAATCAGGAGGAAGTGAGTTGTACACCAGCACAGGGAGGAAGAAGCAGGGGCTGGGGGAAGCTGTGGCACTGGGCCAGGAAAGAAGGAAGCCTGGCTGCAGGGCAGCAGGGAGGGCAGGAAGGCAGAGAGACTGAAAATAAACTACTCCCATAGTGCTAGTGGAGGAGCAAAACAACACCTGCCAGAGAGGCAGCGACACCTCAGCACCACAGGGATGAGAACTGGAAGTGAAAACTTCCTCCCACCAGAATGGTCACATCCTTCCCTTTGGGGAAGCAGCATGAGAGCCTTGCTGCTGCTGAGGGAAGGTTCTGGACTTGAGCATCCTACCCTATTCCTCCCAGGATGGGAAAGAGGCTGCCACGTTCCTTCAGCAGATGGGAAGCCTGGGTGAGTGGCAGGACCCGTGCTATGTCTTTCCCCCTTATTCTGGACAGCCACTCCCAGGTCACTGTGCTGCTTCCTGCCATCCCTGTGACTGGGAAAGGGGACCCTGGAGCACCGACCCTGGTCCTTGCAGGTGGAGCACAAGCCTTGCACCAGGGCACTTTCAGACTGAGCTTTGCGATGGATCAGCACCCAAAAGAGTTGCACATATTTCCCCTCTGAAGGTTACTTCACACCCCATGCAGGGATGCTCCAACATACAGGCACAGATGGTGCCTGAGGACACACAACACAAGCAGGAGTTTATGCCCATCTTTGGCACAGCCTGGCTTTCTGTGGGACTTATTCCCCACCCACAGAATAAGGTTTTAATCCCAATCCCCCCTGCAAAAGCAGAGTTCAGGAGCAGCCTGTGCTTATGTTCTGCTTTCATGTGTAACTGAAGAGGATGGCAGGAACCTCTTAATGCACCAAAACAAGACAGAGAGGCACAGAGAAATGGATAATACTACTCAGTGTCTAATAAAACAGAAGAAAAAAAATCCAGCCAACATACATAACTGCATTGGGTTCCCCTCCCTCTTTTTGAGGGACAGCTTTTGATACCGTACTTGCAAAAACACATAATTCAAAAAAGGAAGGAAGTGCTTTGAGGGCTTTTATTTAAAGCTTGACAGGATAAACGAATCACAGTCTCATTAAATCACACAAATCTCAGGCTGCACACAAGACTAAACCACAAGAAATAGGACGTTACAAATCCTCATGCAGTTCTACACTTTCAGCACAACAGCTCATTTTACTTCTGCTCTTGGCAAGGTTAGAATAAAAGGTTTCTTTTCTTTGCTCCATAAATGTTTTTAGATGCTATATTACTTGAACTTAGCACAGCAGTAATTACCCTGAAAAAGGGCAATCTGAATTGCTTCCTTAAAGGAGGAAACATTTATACTAACACACACATGAACAGAGAGTACAGTTACAAAAGACCTGTTTCAATCCCATCACAAAAACTTGACCAAATTCACTAACTCTTCCAGGCAGAAGTGATTGGAGAATTTTGATTTTCCACCCTAAAGCAACATTTCTGAGATATACTGATTATCCACATCTCTGTGTAGCAGAGAATTTTCCATCTGCCAAGTATGTTCTTACTGTATGTTTCTAATACTGTAGGCACTGTTTCGCTTTCCTTTTAATTACTAACTTTTTTATTGGACTGTAGTTTGTCTTTTTACATTTGTTCCAGAAACCAAGCAACTCAGCCCTTGTTCAAAAACTCTAATATAGAACAGTGTTAAACAAATTGTTCCCTATTTCTCAGTTCTATCTCAGTGCCAGTTCCTCTTTGTTTATGTTAGCAAAATAATTGTAGGAGGATATTTAGAAAATTATCATTGTTAACATCTCATTTCTGTATATTCATATATATACATACAAACAACATGCCTTCTATGTGCTTATTTGCCTTAGTCTAAAAGCTTGAGTGAAAAATTTCACCCTGGAAGAAGGCTTGCCAAACTGATGGATGAAGTCAGTTCAGCCCTTTGTTACATTACAATCTAAAAATGAAATTTCCTGGACTGAAACGATTTTCCTCTCTTTTTTGTATATTTTAATACTTAACATGATTATGCTGATAATAAGCCAACCTACACTAGCTGGGGTATTTTGCTTGGCTTCCTAAAACAAAATGAAGTGGTATTAGTATTTCCCCCCCACTCCTTTCTTTCCCTCTCCATTCTGGCACTGTTTTATGCACGGCTGTGGGCAAAATTAGTTTAACTATGACTAGCTCAACAGAATCTCTTCTGTGGGGGACACAGCTGTTTCTAACCCGACATGAACCACTGGAACCTGAATCCTATCTGTCTGGAAATTTTACAGAGAAACAGGATCTCTAACAACTACCAGCCTGAAACTAGCATGAGCAATAGTGACAAACCAAGGTTGCTGGCTGGGTGCTTCATCCCCTTTGTCAAACACTGATGCCCATGTGCAGCACACAAGATGTCTTTTCCCCCAGCACTTGCCATTCACTCCCTACAAATACAACTGACTTTTACAAGATGGAAGGTAGCACAAAGAGGATTAGGTTCCCTGAAAGCTCTGACACCATTAAAACAATGAGACACAGAGGTGAGTGAGAAGCAAGACAGAGTGGCTAGCTCCCAACATTATTTACATTAGTTGTTTTTGTTATAAAAGTTAGAAGGATGGGATATGATTGAGACCATCCTCACTGGATATAACTGTGGAAATACCATTTGGTGGTAATTTTCACCATCCTAAGAGACAAGAAAACCTAAAACCTTGTATTTTGAGACCTACAGGCTACTACAGATGAATCTTTGAAAGAGTAAATACTTTACTTTCCAAGAACCTTGGTAGAGATTTTTTGGTGCCTTTGTCTTTAGAGTAAAGTTAAATACTGACTCTAGAACCTGAAGCTAACCAGTATATAGCAATACATTCCCTTCCTTCAATTGTTCAACAGGTGGCATAATCAAAATTTTCATTTAAATATTTCTTAGTATTTCAAACACTGGCTGTGCATTTCTAGGTTTTCAGCCAACAGGAAGGCCTTTGAAATACCACCACTTTCATTAAAAAGCCCTCCTTCTAACACTGCCTAAGCAGCCAAGACATGCAAACCCTTGCCACCTTTTGCACACTCTGTTTAGAAGATGTAGATGCAGCTGTTGAGAAGGTGCCGATGAAGTGCATCCTCTTGCCCAGCACAGAAGTCAGCCATCCTTTCATCAAGATGTCAGAAATACCTGAATCTCTCCTCTCCCCCTCGCTGCACACTGACAACTCAGCATCTCTGGGAACAGCCACCCTCACACCTGCGGTGAGGAGCACGGGGGCTGTGCCCACACTGCCCTAGCCAGGGAGCCTCTTCTGAGACAGCGCTGGCTTCTCTTCTGGCTCGTGCCCTGCCCAGGAAAGAGGAGTTTTCCCTCAGCATGGTACCATTTGCCATTTAGGAAACCTCCTGGCAACACTCAAACCAACCACTAGGAGAATTAGGAAAAAGGTTTGCAGTGGTGGAGATGAAACATTTAAGTGATTTTGACCCTTGCCTTGGATAATACAACCCCAACACTTGCCTGCAGCTTTTAAGTGCTAAAGGCACGAGGTAAGTAATAAAGTAAAGCCAATTCACTGCCCTAAATCAATCAGAAGAAGGCTTTCTCTACCAAAATGAAAAGAGACTTCTGAAAAATAATTCCTTGTTTTAACATAGCTTGATTCCTCAGCAACACCCAATCCCGTCAAACATATTCTGCTAACGGGGTTTAGTCTTCCTTCAATCCCTTTCAGACAGTAAAAAAATGGGGGGAAAACATTAGTCTGATCTAAAAACTAATGCTTAATGTTTCTAAAACTTTCAGTATTTTTGCTTTTATTTCCTGATTTACATCTATACTTCTAGTCAGCATATTAGTAGAGATGTTTTATTAACAGTTAAAACTATATAGAAGATATAGACTATATTACACAGGACGACTGCAAGCAAAGCAAAATTTTCCTACTTTCATCACACTGGGTTGTCATCACATTTTTAAATGTTGGAGAAAAATGCATTGAAGTTCATACTAAAGACAGGCATAAAAATGCAAATAGATGTATTAGTAGCAATCATAAACGATGTCAAGCAGTGACAAGACTCTTGTTCTGGTGTTCAGCTGTGTTCAATCTGCTCCAAACTCCTTCAAAATTTTCAGTATCTATGCAAAAAAAAGTCTGCTGTGCGTGCTCTGCTCTAGGCAAAGAATAAAATTCTTACAAATCAGTATTTGGACATGCAGCAGTACAGCAAGGTGCTGGTAATCAGGCAGAACACTTGCCACTAGTAGTAACCCTATCAATCACCAAGCCTGGTTTGGTGAATTGATTAAACCAAATTTACCATTCCAGTAAAGCAGAAAGAAATCTATATGGGAACAGCAATGTTTTAATGTATTTTCATGCACTGTATAATTTCATAGTACTTCCAGTAACTGTAGTAATTTTTATTATATAAACCCTCCAAATGTGAAACTTGATACTAGGTCTAACATACCCTGGAGGGTCATGAGAGACACCAGGTTATTCCCGGGGGTAAAGGCAGAACTCTGTGTGTTCCCATTTGCATTGATGCAAAGCTACAGGAGAATTCTGTAGCACCTCACAATTCTGAAGGGACTTTCAGGTAGAGATATACAATGATTTTAAGATTAATTTAGGAGCAGCTGTTGGCTGGTCTATTACAAACCACATTTATTCAAACATTTCTTGTACCTCAAATTCTGCTTTTCTGCTTAAGGAGCCCAAAGCTGTGAACAGTGACAGCCACATAATCTGGGGTTTTTGACTTCAACATAAGAAAACGAATACCACTGAGCTTTTCTTAAACAAGAAGGCAGGCAATGTGTTATGCCCTACAAGAACCAAGAGAAATATTGTTTGAAGTTAGATGGGAAGTGAGGAGTGAGTACTCACACCCACAGATCTGAGGTTCATCTTTGGACCCAGAATCCCACTGACAACATTTCCACACAAGCAAGATCTCAGAATCTGGATACTGTCAAAATTTTGTCTACATACGCTGTGCTATTACAGATTTTCTTCTATTTTAACTACTTTTTCAGATTCCCAAACCCCTTCAGATTGCTCCAAAAGCAGCAAAAACTATTAACAGTGAATTAATTTATGATGAAATGGACTTATCATACTAACTAGAGATAATTTTTTTAAACTTTAATTGTTCAGATTTGATACAGCTCTTTAAGAATCCTATCCAATGTGCTTTCACAAATCTCAATGGATAATATTTATCTGACTTATTTACTAATTACTTCCAAATTACAAGTGTCCCTCAGGTCTGAATCATTTCTGATGAAATAATGAGCAGACTTTTATACCATGAGGGAAGAGAAATTAAAGGGGAGGAATTGGTATGTTTCAGATCAGGCTAATGGCAAGCTTGATTTCTTTAAAGTGTTTTCTAACTTTATCACCACATGCAGTTAACAATTTGTATTTGCTAAGTCTTCTATGCAATTGCCTTGCCTAGATCTCCTAGGGTTTTATTTAGTAAAAGGAGATAATTATTAAAAGCTATGGCAAAAGCAGTATTCCAGACTGCAGATACTGTAAATGTCACAGTCTCCATAAACAAACTGAGCGTGGACAAGCACATGAGGAATAACCACGTATTTTCAAGGCACTTAAACAAAACAAGCCCAAGGGCATAGTGTAGAGGAGCCCACGTTCCATCAGTGGGTTACATATACAGTCTCCTTTCCAGAGCTGAAGAATCCAAGTTTATGTTCATTCTAATGCATCACTTTTCTGCCAAGCACGCTTGTACAAAACAGGCACACTTCAGTTTAAAATCAATTCACTTGGCTTGGCCATCAGAGAATCAGGGAAAAAATTACACTTTTAGTATACGACATTAGCTCTCTAAAAGCATTGTCTTTCTTGCAAAAATAATAATGTTAATATAATAAATACTTTATGTACTTTCTCTACTGCTACTATTTCTCCAGCATTTCAGCCAGTGACTGATAACTCCAGATTACAGTAGTATGTCTCCTCTGGCATCACTGTATCACTACAATCACCTTGATTTCCAAAATTCAGACGTAGTACCTCTATTCTGAACTCCAAGACCTATAAACCAGTCACACTGCTAGAAGTCTTGACCCAATTTCTCTTTCTCTTGGTGATGCTTTTATTTAGCATGCCTGTTTCCAAGTCACTTGCATTTTCCCTATATACTTGGCATACATGGGACTTGCAACTGTCTTATTTTGTAACCTCACTTCAGATTGATAGAAAATAAATAAGGGGAACCTTTTGTTTTAAAAGACATTACATTTCAAAGAACAAAACCAGAACTTTTTTGTTTAGTAACTCTAAATGAAAAGAATATGAAAAGTACTCTTTAGAAAATAAGTAAGAAAATTCAGAAACAGGGTTAAAGCAACTCCATCAAAAAGCAAACTGCTGTGGGAAGATGCCTTTACTTTTCTTGAGCTGGATCAGATGTCTATCTTAGCTGTGCTGAATTTCTCAGCAGTCAAGGCTATGAATTACTATTGGCTGCTTGACTGATTAACCATGGTGCTGGTATGCCTGAGACCTTCCAAACACAGCAGGGTTATTGCAGCAGTAGACAATACTATAATATTGCAGTATTACAGGCTTTGCAGTTTTCTGTTCCTTCTCTCAGCTTGTGCAACGGGTTTATGACACTCCTTGGAAACTTCCATCTGGGAGCATGGGATGGAGCAGCACCAGTAGCAACTCAAAGCTTTGCAGCTCTGCAGCCTGAAGAGTGCAGATATACTATTCTAGAAACACCAAGAAGATAAAAATTCTTTGGGGTGACCTACTCCTTTGAGGTCCTGCTTTCCGAAGAAATCATGCAGGGAGTCACTATGCAGGCACTCCAATGCCATGCAGTGATATATATCTGAGCTAACTTAGGAACCAAAAGATGCATCCTCATATCTACATATTTTGCTTTATATTTCCTCTTCGATGACTCTGGTTTTGGTGCTATCATCACCTGAAGAATTCTCAGGGCACTTTCAACTGCAACTAGTTATTGTTTTACAAAAATAAAGAGCCTAATGTCACACAGGACAGAAGCAAAGTTCCACGTATACAGTGTTCTCTACCTAGTGCTAGTGTCCCTATTTATCTCATGATGACCTTGCAAGAGCAATATATATTTCAGAGACTGCAAGACTTAATTATTTTCATTCCGTGTTCCAGGAGTTTTCCATAGGGTTTCTCTCATGCTGGAAGCTTTTGCAGACTGTAGTGGTATCACTGATTTAAGCAGCTGTGATCACATTTACCTGCACCCTTCTCAGTGGCTGCCTATATAGAGGCACATTGATTTTTAGCTGACTCTGTTGGTCTTTTCAGTGCTCCTAATAATAAAAGGCCTGAGCAAATAGAAAACCTATTGATCGCTATTTCATGCAGATAGCCTTTTACAGGAATTAACCCAAAGTAAACTCATGTAGCAATTGTATTTTTGGTGCGGGGTGTGCTAGGCAAGAAGCAGGAATGCCCCTCTGCTACAGCTGCTAGCCAGTAGCAGTACAGATGGCAAACAGGACAAAGACTGGCCTTGCACAGACACACAGAGCACCTCCTGGCTCCATCGACTGCAGAGTTGGGCAGGTGCTGAGTGACCCTGCCTAAAAGGCAGCCCTAGCAAACAGTGATGCACAGCACCCTGTCTCGTCGGGAGCAGCACCTCCTGACCTGCCAAGTCTCTCCTGGAGCTTTATTACTTAAGCCCCAGAAAGAAAAACACAGACAAGCAGTGACTTCAAACACTCTCAGCCCCTGCCTCAGGGTGAGGGCTCGTTCCAGCCTGACATCTGTTCCAGCCCTGCTTGCTCTGTCTTTTCAGTGGCTCAATCAAACTAATTCAATGTCTTGAAATACAGTATATTTAGAGACCTTTGCTCATTTGGCTCCATGCAGCAATAGCAAGTATCTGCAATAGCATGCTGTGGTCTTCTCATCATTCAGAGAACAGCAGTCAGAGCAGAGGAAAGGGCTGGTGCACAACCAGGTCACATCCCGGTACAGAAGTCACTGCTAAGGTGCCTCTAAGTTGAAAAATAAGAGGCACTTCCAGGCCCACAAGCATTTTCTCTGTTTTCTAACACCTGTCTGAAATCTTGCCATTTTGAAAGCTAGACATTTCAGCCTACAGATTTTTAGACACAAGGAAGAGCACCCCAAAAGCATCAGTATTTCCAATACTGATCCTCATCTTAGGCCACTGTCACCCTCACAGCTTTCCACAGTGGGAGCTGCCACTAGGGAAACCCTAAATGCCAAGCTGGCCATCAATCAGAAACATTTTTTGCCTCGAGGTCAGAGTATAACTAGGCCAACAGAGATACTCTCTTTGACCGAGCAGAGAGGGAAAAGCTGTACTAAATAGTGGTCTCTCAAACCAGACACTCCAAGAAGCTCTCAGTGACAGTACGGTGGCAGTAGGACTCCAAGTGCAAATCCTTCTCCAGCAGCCACAGGGCTAATGCTTCTGCCTTACCACATGTGCCTATAGCCAGCCATGCACGCTTTGGCTCCAATCTACACTGTTCTGAATTTACCCTTGAAAAAAAAAAACAAACAAAAGAAACAAAAAATACCCCCTGAAATAAATAGCAAAAATAGAATCAGTCTGAACAAGCAGTGAACAATGACAATGGAATTAATAATAAATATGCACAAATATTTCTAATGGAGAGATTAGCTTTCTATAACAAGCTCTGGTTTTAACCTTCATAACTTCAACAAAGTAAAACCAGTCACATGAAATTTCAGTCGTGGTCTCGTGCCAAGGAAAGCTCCTCTGGAAAGTTTGAGGTAGATCAGCCAAGGCATCTTGAAGATATGAGAGTTCCTGAAAAGTGAGGTGTTCTCCGTTTCTTGGACTGTTCCCTAATTTTTTTTGGCCCACCATAACTTAAAAATGGTTGGCTTACACATTCCAAATTTGCTTGGCTACCACTGGTGCCTTTGACTAGTTGCAGGCTATTTTATTCCTGAATGTGGGTTTGTGCAAATTCTGAGCGCTGCAGTTGTTAACACAATACTTTGGCTTGTGCATGCCGCAGGAAAGCCAGCCTGGCCCAATGGAGGCTCCTCCATCACCTCATCAGCTGTGCTCAGGAGGCAGCCCGGAAGCCCAGGACCCTTCCCTCAGGTCCAGCTGGGTGTAAGAACTTGGCTGGACTTTACAGATTCCGTGGGGAGGCATTCTGTCAAGCTGGAGAGAAATGGTCGTGGTGTGCTCCCCGTCCTTGCCAGTACCAAAGTGTCTCTCAGAAAAGTGAGCAAACACCAGACACAGATGGCTTCCTCCCCTGACTTAGTGTTGTCCTCTTCCTACTCCTTCAATCCATACTTAACCTTACTCTCTGATGAACCCAAAAAATTTTCTCAGTGAACATCCACATAGTTCCCAACCCTTTCCTCCATGGATTACTGATCCAATCTATTCTCCATTTCCATGCTGATTGCAGAATCTGTGCTGGAGTCTGGGTGCTTCTTCTGCAGCAGATTCCCCCTCTCTGCTCCACTCTCTTGGTCTCCAAGGCCCTCTTCTAGACTAGGAGCCTTGTACCCGTGGACACAACATAGGACATTAGACTTCTGGATGGGAACACCCAGGGGAAAGATTTCAGCCCTCAAGAAGCAAATTTATTCCCCTGAGCAAACTTCTAATTTGCCTGATGAACCCTGGAGAGACTGTGGGTAAGGAATTCACTCCTGATGGGGACTGTTCTGTTCGCAATCTTGATTCTCATGACAGATACTATGGCAACCACATGTATCACTTGACACAGCTTTCAGCATGGTCAACTACTTTAAACAATTCTCCTTAGTCTTTGCTATTTCCTTTGACAATGACTATCACCTGCTACCTTGCCAGGAAAACAAGCAGTGCACAGCTGACTAGTGGTGGGAAACATTAGGCTATTAAAACACTTCCCGGTGAAGTATGTTTCTACATGGAAACAGTGTTACAAAGAGACCTATTCTTTTTGAGATGCACACATGCATGACTACCATTCACAGGAGCTCCGCGAGTGAATCCAAAGTAAAATAGGCTGGAAAGTGTCTACATTTACCAAACATTGGAAACACACAGAAAGCGCCTTTTGAGAATGACATATCCTTTGACCTTCTGCATCTTACTTTCGCTCTTCAAAAACAAAAGCCTTTGCAATGACCACGACCCCTACATTAAAAACCAAAACCGGTACTATAATCACCAAAAACACCCATAAAATAAGAATTATCTACCTAATAGACAGTAAGAACAGAAGTTTTCTTCCACATTTCTTAACCAATTGGAGATTTTTCAGAGCTCTTTTTTTAGTACCAACTTCAAATATCTGTTCTTTCACCTTTAAAATGCAGATAATCTAACGCAGAGGTGTGCGCTTCTCAGCAGAGACCACACAATGCTCAATCAAGTTTTACAGAATACATAGGTTTGTGCTGGGCCGGCACAAACCTGCAGAGCACCAAGGAAAAGCTACAGGAGGAGAACGTCTCGCAGTCTCTCCCAGAGCTCCAGCTCCACTGCCCTTTGGGAAGGGTGCTTCCCAGCTCCAGCCCGCCTGCTGCCCTGTGAGCTAATGAAAAGAGCATGAGGACGATCTGCAGGCACTTTCCTCCCCCTCTCAATCCACAAAGGGTGAGTCACAGTCTGACCCTAACTTAACACTCAGGCTGTAAACTTACTTAACACTTGCAGAAGAATTTATTTTTTTCAAACATACTGATGGCAGCATATGGCCCATCGACAGGTTTATTATTATAAGACACTTTTTCCACCAGGTTATAGTCTTTTTTATAAACATATGTTTCAGCACATAATAAAACCCCTAAGAACTGTTTCTGAAATGTGCAGGCACAGAAACTACTTTTCAAGGTTTGTCAAGACAATGAAAGAAACAATGTTTAAAGAGACTTCCATTTTTCTAAAGGTCTTTCTCTAAATGTCTTTTAAATCCAAGGGTGCTTGAGAATTACGCATGTTTAAAAAAAACAAAAGAAAGAAAGAAAAATGAGTTCTCTTTGTTAATGCCACATTCTACTCTATTTTGTCAAAGCTATCGTTTTTATACTTAGTAAAATTTCTCCTTCCACTAAATAGACCTTTTAACTATGCTTTATATCAGAACATGTGGTTTATAGGTGAATGATAAGATTCTGAAAATTAGGTGGCATATCATAAAGAAAATGTCAACACCACACTGTTACAGTCACACAAACTCATTGGTGCAAATCCATCCTTGATACTCTGTGCCTTCAGCTGCACTAATAAAGATCTGAGCATGGAGTCAAGGTGGTTTGATCACAAACTTCCATGCATCTGCAAGACTGGATCCAAGTTAAATGCCTAAAAACAAGTCACGGCTTGATTTTCCTATAGGACACATTTGTGTTCTTAAGAAAGAAGGCTTCTTGTCTATGCAGTTATAATGCAATTTCTGTGCTAGCACCACAATCTTTAGGAGGAAAAAAAAAAGCCACATAGTGTACACTCCTTTATTCAATCCTACACTCCTCTTATTCTTAATGCTTTCTCCCTAACATCTCACAATAAATCAAGCAGGCTTGATTTTAAAAGCAGCTTCCTCAATACATCAAAATATGACCCACCTCAGGTATGTTTGCTAGCAGCTTTGTTTCCTACCACCCAAGTTCAGAGTCTCCTGTTAAGAGGAGCCTGAAGCTAGAACACAAACTAGGATTCACTGGGGTCTGGACTCTGAGCGCTTAAAGGCGATACAAAACCTTTCACTAGTTTTGTGGGACTGGGTATTACACCTGTGGTTCACTGAAGACACCAGAGGCCTTACAGAATGTATGATACCATATATTAAATACTCCTTAGCACTAAAAAGGAATTTTGCAATTGCTTTGAACATTTCATTGGTATTTAGCGTATATTGGGAAAGAAAGAGCACTTCTTTTTTATGTGTGTTTGTCCCCTTCCCCCAATGATACTCCCCACAAAAAGCAGATATTTTAAGACACTGGAAAAAATAATTGTACACAAGCGGATTTGAAGCTTAAAGAATAAAAATCTCTAATTTTATCATAGGCATACTGTTATAATTGTCATGCATGAGCTTGCATTCAAAGAAAACTCATTTGTTAAAATTAATCACTGACTTCTCAGCCAATTTGTCAGCTAACTACTACCACGTCTGGACATGATTAGCTAGCTTCACTGGGAGATACAGGGTGCCCCCTATAATACTTCCACAGGATGAAATCCTAAACCCAGTAAAGCCTTTGAACATTTTGCTAGCAACTTATTCACATGGAGCCAGGACCTCATGGATGCTGCTGTAGGCTGCACTTTTTTTCTGCTTTCACAGCTTAAGCCTTTCTAGGAGAGAAAGGCCAACAACTTCGACAATAAACACACTTTCTCCACCAGCAGACAGAGCAATCCCGGGTCCCTGGGCTGTGTTTGGAAACACTTAACTGGTGGGATCAGTTTGAGGCTAAGGTGAGGCATGATGTACGAGGCTTTCTGACAAGGGGGCTGGCTCTGCTCACCTAATTGCAGTTGCTGCTCCTATGATGTGGAAACCTGTCTATTAGAAACCACATTTCACAGGTGACTGAACAGCCATCAGATGGTAACAGCTTTCATTTGTTACTGACCTCCCTTCCCTCACACAGTGAAAGGGTGAATGGCCCGATATTCCATTGTCAGTCCAGAGCCAAATACCTCCCACTTTGTACAGTGAATTATAAAACATCTGCATTTTTCAGATTGTGTTGAAACAGCACTCTTAACTAGCATTTTCTCATCTAGGCATCAGCCTCATAAGAGAAAGGCAAATTCTTCACTAGTCAATTATGCAAAGTTTGAGGGCATTTTGGACTATGATTGTAGAATACATCACCACATTTTTATATACAGAAGGTATTTACTCAGAACATCCTGGGCAGATGTCATGTGGTATTTCACAGAGACAGGATCAGAGACCCCGATATGACAGTGACTAGACCAAAAGTAGTCCTTCCAGTAATGAACAGAAAAACAACTCCACTACCAAAATTACATACAGAACTTAGCACAGTTACTTTACACTGAGAATGCTATAAAGATACCTCATGAAATTTTACACCCTCCAGACCTCTTGCTCCATCGATGACATAAGAGATTGAGAAAGTGACAGAACAAATCTCCCCATCTTGCTAAGCCCTCTGTATCTGGTTGGCCACATATCTTCCAGCCAGACAAATACACATCACATGTGAAGAAGAAACTTACCAAAGTTAACAGCCATTTGGTTATTACAAAGATTTTGCGATCATACCTTATAGCACTCACAGTCATTTCACAGCCCCAGATATGTAACACCCTACTCTGGGATAGCATTGGTACAATTTAATACAATAAACAGGGACTGCACAAAACCCACAGTGAATCCTGCTCTGATGACAACCACAGAGCTATGCAATGAATAACATTTACTTTTCATTTACATTTAGATCTCTTATGCACACCTTCCAGAAAGCACAATGTGCTAACACACACACAACCACCTGTACAGCTGCAGCTCCAATGAAATGTAACAGCAATCCAGGCTGCCACACCTCTCAGCTAAGCTCTGTTCCACCTCCCCAGCTCCTCCAAGCCTCTGGCCATCTTCAGCAGCATGGAAGAACTGGCTTCTCCAAAGTGACTGGTGTCAAAGAGGGCTTTGAAGGTCTGCACACCAAAAAGGTCTGTCAGAGCATCTGTCTGATGTGAGCACCCAAGGTCAAGGACTCTCATCAGGAACACTGGGAACAAGTCCCTGATATTTAACTCTTAAAGAGTTTATCCTTCTGGAAGGAGATAATCTCTGAGAGATGCACACAGCAAACAGAATGATTTTGGCATACTTTGCCCTTGAGGTCAGCTATTGAAGCACAGATTCTAGTCTGTGTAAAATTTTCCAAAGATAAAAAGAAATCTGAATTTCTTTACAAGATTATTTTTTTAGAAGATGTTACAGATCAAGAAAATCAGTTTTCTATGGTTGCACCTTAGAAAAAACTGGATCTAAAATACAAAACGTTCACAAACCCAGTAATAAATATCAGGGGTTTTTACAGGTACAATATGGTAGCTGTACTCAGCTTTCCACATGATCTTGCATTCTAAATATGTCCCCTACTAGAGGAAGATGGCATTATTATGAAATTAATATATGTAATTAAGCACATGAAGAAGGCCTTGCTGAATTTGAACCCTTTATTGTAAATCCTTTGTAGTGCTGATTTCATTCCACACCACTCCTTTGACACTTTTAACTTAATTTTCAATACACACCATGTCACTGGAAGAAATACTCTTAATTTCAGTAACCATTTAAAAACTTCTGGGAAAAAAAATTATTACAACTTTCCCATTTGTGTCATGGATTGATTGATACCTAAATATGAATTAGAGTACTTCAAGGAAGCGCAAAACACATTAACATATGAATGGCATGCAGAAAAATTGCTCTGAATTTCTACCAACAAAATCAAAACACAACTGCTTTTAGTTATGCAAATGAAAATGTAGTGTCAGGACTGCAGAGAGCCTAAGAAGCGCAAAGTTCAGGGAAAAGCCATGTATGCAGCTGCTCCAAAAATAACCATAGTCAGATAAAAGTCTGAAAGCAATTATTTGGGGTGAATATTGTACACAGACCACTGCACTAAGCTTCCATAATTAAACAAGGCAAAAGTTCAGATGGCGCCTAATAAGCCATTTACTACATTAATTATATTCAAGTGTGGCAGTGTAATGCTTGGTAATAACTAACAACAAGGGAAATAATTTAAAGAAACTATCTGATGTTGTAAATTTCTCTCTTTTTCATTCATCAGTACCAACGTTGCCAGCCAGCCTTTCTAACACACTTGAAACACATCAAAGGGATACTGCTTAGTGTCAGGAAGAGCTATTTAAGGGTTGTAAACCTTTAGGCTGAGGAAGCCAACAGCCTTACTCAACAAAAATGATCCCTTCACTACAAAAGTAGCGGTAAAGTCAGATTTTCCATTCCTTGAAGCAAGCCCCTATGTCTTTGTTCCAAAGCTACAATGCCACAGGAGCAACCAATTTTTTTGTAGCAACAACAGCATCTTGGCAAACCTTTGCAGATCAACAGATTTCCCACTGACCCCATTCCCTGGATTTGCCTTCACACTGATCACACCGCCCTGGTACACATCTGTGATTTTAATAGTATTTCCAGCAAATTCTTAACAAGATAATTAATATTAGAGAGGTATTTAATGTATTTTGGCTTATTTTAATGCCATTAGTAGCTAAATACATGGAAAATGAGCCTATACCATATGCCCAAGTACTTCTCTGCAGACTGCTAGCCAGTTCCCTAGCAAGTACAGAGAATTTTCCAAATCACAGTCTGAAAATTACTGCAGAGAGATTTGCATACTATTTCTGATGGGCCAGTAGCATTCCAACAACTCATGTAAAAGTCAGCATGCCCCAATAGTTTATGCAGTAAGCAGCACACACAGCATCAATTCACAATGCAATTGTTAGGATGCACCCAGATGCTGTTCTACCTTATTTAACTAATCTACAGTAAACCCCCCCCACCAAAAATTCTGTAGTATTAAATTTATTTTTTAATTTTGCTTTCTTGATTTTAAATCAGGAAACAAAATCGCCTGATTTTACTCACACACAAGTCTCCATTTAACCTAAGAGGGCATATAACAATCATTTTGCAGGTTCCAAAGAATAAGAGATCAGATGAACATACAACTTCATCCATGATGTCTTTCCGCTATGACATTTACCTATGCGACCCTAGCATCTCTTAAAGCTCACTTTAAAACTTTTTGTAACATTTTCCCTATTGTTTGGCCTTTCTTTTCAAATCCTTGGTAGAAAACACATAACAAACCATAGATGTAGAACTCTGTAACCTTGCAAGAAACCTCTAACATTTTGTATACATCCTCCAACTCAGAATGTGCAGTGTGGACAATGCTGGGAAATCCTGTCCTCTGCCCAGATGAAGTGTAGAACAGAAAAGAGTTCTCTGACTACCACACCAGGAGTTTTAGACATCCTAAACTCAATCAGAGAAGACTTCTGCCTACAAATAGTTTGAAGTCTTCACTTACAAGATCTCAAATCCAGCACTCCCACAGCAAATGGCAAGAGGAGCTGCCTCCTACAGCAGAAGTGTCCACAAAGTTGTCAGCTGCAGAAATCAGTGTTGAGTCCTTGGGCTTGAGTACACAGATGGGACCTCACCTCCAGACCCTTTATTACAGCTTCTCATTCAGCAAATACAGCACATATTTTCCCAATTGTGCTGCAGCTGGTCTTAGCAAGATACACACAAAATTAGTAGGTATCCATGGCAGGATTTGCATCAAGGAGTATTTTAATCAGAAACTGCCCATGAAAGAACAATACCTCTAAACCATACTTCAGATTTACATAAATAATAAAACCCCCTTTAAAAAAACCCAAAACACACACACACACATAAAAAAAACCCAACAAAAAAGCCCAAAAAACTGCAAGAGCTCCATCTTTAAATGGAAAAATGTCCCACATCCAACAGCTCCACACCATGCAAACCAGTTTAAATATTTTAACCTAAGTTTTCCAAACAAGATAAAGACATATACATACATAGATATGTATTAAAATTACCTGGATGCAGACGCCACGCCTGGAAAGTTTCATTGCAAAAGGGTTAAAGTTCAGAAAGTTTGCAAGACTGAAAAAGGAAAATCAAATCTAAAAACGTGCAAAAACCTAAACCCTGAGGTTTGCCACCGCCTCCTGCCTTTCTCTTAGCATTTCCCTCCACATCTGAAATGACTAAACGTTCTTCCAAGTTACCAACTAAATTACTTGAATGAGTAACCCAACCAGTTTTTTTCTAGTACCAAAAGAAACACATTGCCATAACAAAATGAACTAGAAATGGTAGTTGAGCATTAGAGACTATAACATTCCCACAAATTATAAAAGAGACCACAGAAGTCATCCACACCGCTTAGCAGAGGTGAATTCGCCGAGACTTTCTTTTTTCCTTTGAGAACATCGATTTTTATACGCTACCACAGCTGCCTAACTATTGATAAGAGCAATCTGCAAAAGTAAATATAGAACTAACAGAACAGCCTCGAAAAGCAACCACAAAAAAAGGGTCTCATTTAAATTCCTGGAAAGCGCTGCTTCTCTAAACGTATCTATTCAAGCTCTCTTGAGCAGTCGAGCCCTCCTAAAACACACCCTGAACACTCCCCGCCCGAAAACTGGTAAAGCCAAGAAGCCACTAAGCCATGCCACTGAGGACCCATATGGCTTCACCTACAGGGTTTTCCTTCCAGCAAACGCGGCACGGTAGAAATCCTTCCTCTCACCATCACCACCCACTCCCCACAAACAAAAAAAAGACATTCGCCGACCCCCGCACACGGCCGAGCGCCCCCCGCACCGCCGCCCGGCCCCTCCCGGGATGGGGGTGCCCCCGCCCCCGGTACCTCGCGGGCGGAGCCGGGCGCTACGGCGGCGGGGCGGGAGGCTGCGCTCGCTCGCTCGCTGGCGGGCGGAGGGGCCGGGCGGACACGCCGGGGTTGCCCCGGGGCCGTGCCGCGCTGTCCCGGCTCATTGTTCGGGAAGGGCAGCGGCGGGAGGGGCGGGAGCTGCGGCGGAGGGGGTCCCCGCGGCGGCGGGGGTACGGCCGCGCTTTCCTCCGCACGGGCAGCGGCTGGGCACAGCCTCGCATCCCCGCCGCGGGGGGGGAGCGCGTGGGGCCGGCGGCAGCGGGACATCTTCCTCCGCGCCGGCGGGGACGGGGGGATGCTCGGGGATGGGGCGCTGGCGCTGCGCCTTCCCCTGGCGTGGCGTGGCCGCGCTGGGGCCGCGCTGCACCTTCGGGGTCTGTGCTGGAGAAGTTCAAAGCGGCAGGGAAGGGTGGGAGGGGCGCGGGAGAGGAGCCGGCGGCTTTCTCGCCTTGTCTCTGTGACCCCCGCCTGCCCAGCGCGGAGGGCCCCGGAGCGTTCCGGCACCGGGGCTCCGGGAGCCGGCCGGGGACGCGGGATCTCTCCGTGACCGGTCCGGCAAGTTGAAGGCATGGTCCTTTCCTCAGCATCCCCCGTGAGCCGGGGCGGTGGGATTCCCGCACTCACGCGGTGTGGAAGCACCGCAGCCGGCTTTGGCTCTTTAAGATTAGGCTCCGTTAATTAAAGAAATATTTTAAGCTTAAAGGTCTCCTGAGAAGAAGCACATTAACTGGCTAATAAAGCGGGTAGAAAAACAATGCGAAACAGGGCTGTTGGATCAGCGACCACAAAGGACAGGAGAGATCAGAGAGATGCTGCCGGTGTGCGGTAGATGAGCCCTCCCGCCGCCGGACCCACACGGCGCTGATCGCTCCGCTGGAGCTTCCAGGGTCTGTCCAGCGGCACAGGAAAAGGGAAATGTTTTCCGTGCAGTCGTTGGTGTGCTTTCTCAGCTTGCTGAAAGGCTAGAAATACCTTAAAGCATATTTTACT
Organism: Pyrgilauda ruficollis; assembly: GCF_017590135.1. Lineage (NCBI taxonomy): Eukaryota > Metazoa > Chordata > Aves > Passeriformes > Passeridae > Pyrgilauda > Pyrgilauda ruficollis. Next base: position 1,187,353 of record NW_024521428.1, on the reverse strand, counting down.
TTTGGTTCAAATTTAATAGTATTTTACTTTGCAAATAGCCTAAGTCGTCACTTACAAATAATTAAGATAATGACAGATAACCTTTTTTTTTTTCTGCCGAGTCTGTGCTCCAAGATAAGCATCTGTGTAAATGCATCTGAGACTGAAGCTTCTTTGTGCCCATATTTGTAAGGTGTAAGCTGATCGGAGCGGCATGCCTGCAAAAGGCACGCCTTCTAAGCTGTGAAACAAGTGTCGAAGTAAAAGCCATTAGAACTAAAGGAAAAAAGGTGCCATTTCCTAAATTAAGAGGTAGCGTCACAAGGCTGTGAAAGGCAAAGCACAATCAAGAATAGGTTAAAGGTTAAAAACTATGATTGTTTGAAATGACATCACTTAATGCCGAAAGCAAGTAATGTTTCTAAATTCTAGGTAAATACATGCACTTACTTATTCCATTGTGAGGAATTTCATGAACAGCAAAGCAATTAATGAATAAAAATATCATATTTTCCTCCAGTCTAGGACATTTTGAAAATTTCTTCAAAAATATAAGAATCCTTGTTTATCAGTATGATAGGAGAGGTTGTCTTACATACATAAAACCAGCAAAAATTCTATTCAGGGACACTGTGATGAAGATATATCCACAAATTATCCACAAATATTTGGGTTTTTTGAGGAACAGTGCTGCTTGAGGAATAGTCCTGTATAGCATTAATTCAAAAATCTAAATTTATTAAGATAGTTAGCAGTTAAGGGATGGATATTTTCCCAGTAATTTTATTTTTTGCCCAGACTTGCTGCATCTGTCTACAATATGATATTATATTGCATGCTGGCTCATAGAATAAGCTATAAGCACGTGTTTCAAGAAACAAAGTGAAAGGTGGATACTGCTTACTCAATTTTTTAAAATGATATAATTAAAGTAGGAATCTAAATCTGTACAACTCTACAGACATATCCATCCATTACTATTTTAAAATGCACCATTCTTTAGTATGCTCATTTTAATATGCCAGTGATATAGAACTTCAATTTGGAATAGAATGTAAATGAATAGTATAAATTAGGTTTTTCAGGAAAGCTGGTAAAGCTAAGAAATTCTATGTGGGGATCTGAGATAGTTTAAACACAGTATCAGGAATACTTGTTGCCTGAAGACTTCCCTTTTTTTCAGGAAACCACTTATAGAATGGGCAGTTGGATTGGTGATAAATAACGCTGGATGGGCATAATATTTATTGACTGCAGTGGGAGTCTCCCCTATGCATCTAAATGTAAAATTTATCTGCAGAAGGCAGAAGGGGTTATTCTGCAATCCAATAAGGTTTGCTTCAGCCTTTGACATTCTGCTTTTGGCTTAGACTCTGAACTCCAAAATGGAAGAACTCTGCATCCTGTGTATTTCCGATCATTGGCCTGATTCTGCCTTCAGTTTCGGCAGAGTAATAAAGAACAGCTTCTCTGGAAGCCAGAAGGTGAATTGGGATAAGGTCTGTGAGATCAACATCAGGTCTCCATGATGTGGGAGCTGCCTGGGGAAGGATTTTAGATCAGAGGACATAGTAATAGCTGGAAGTCCAGAATAGTAAAGAATTTATTTTCACATGTTTGCAGCTTGAAGAATTTGTCTTTTATATAAATTGATAGCAATAGGGTAAAGTTACACAGAGTTGCTGTTGCTTTGTTATTGAGTTTGATGACTGGTATAGATGTATCTATCACTTTGGTTTGTTACTGTGTTAGAGCAGTGCATATAAATAAAAGGGATAAATAACCTAATTTACTGTGAGCAAGAGTCACAGTATATTAAAAACAGTGGCACAGAGAAAGCTTTTGCCTCTCCTGGAAAAAGTTTTATAACAGATCTTTGTAGTCATCATTTAAACTGGCAGGTGGTGTACACAAAGATCCTTAAAGCCCAGGCACAAGCTTATTTAACCTTTTCAGAATATATTCTTAGCTAATACGATTCCACTGATGGAAAAGAGAATTTTTCTCTTGACTCTACCAAAACTGAGTTTCACCCAAGTAATTGCAATTTTATGTTAGAACTTATTTTATTTTGAACAAATAACTGCTATTAAGGTTAAGGTGAACGAGTAAGCTCTGGGTGTCCACAGATTGTGCAGCTCCCACTTCTCAGGGTTCCCAGAGGTATTTTTCTATTATCACTTCCAAAGGGGACTTGTTAGATGGGTTCCCACTGCCTTTCTGCAAACCCTCAAACATCTTGGGGAAGTGTGCTTTGCCTCCTTGGGGTGGGAAGGAAGAAACATGCTTCAGACAGGTCCCTTTAGCAATGAGGTGGTGAATCTCCAGCGGTGCTGCCTCTGGGTAGGGCTCTTTTGGCCTGGCATTTGTATCCTGCTGCACCAGGAGGGACCTGCAGTTATCACACACCATGATTTTTGTCAGTGCAGACCTGCATTTTGTTTTTAGTCATCAAGCAGATTTTTAATAAGCTGAGGATACTGTTGTTGGTTTCTGCACACATCAGATGCATTTCAGCATTGCAGTTGTTCAGTTTCCTATGTGGATTTAGGATTGGAACCTACAGACCTCAATTAACAGCTCTCCCTTAGGAGAGAGAGTGGCCTGGTTTCTTTTTCTCATATCGTCTTATGGCGGATGATTGGCAGAATTGCCTCCTCTCCCAAGCAAGCTGTTTCTCTGCCCTTCAGAAACATCGTGACAAAATTCTCCCTGACTCAGTGGCGAGGTGGTTTAGTTTCAGAGGTGTATGCACATTTGGCTGTGCTCACAAGGCTTGTTACGTCCTTGCTGATGGATGGCTGCCCAAAGTTACATCCTTGCTTGGTGTGTGCACAAAGTTTTTCCAAGGACTCTTTTTGCTTGCACGGAGCTGGCAGGAGAAAAGGGAAGAAATAGTATTTGCCAGCATAGCATAGATAATGTCAGGAATAATTCTGTCTGTATCCTGTTGCATGTGTGTTTGAAGATCCAGCCCGGTTGCTGGCTAATGTTCCTTGTGTCTGGGCAAGGTGCAGTAGGAAACAGAATGGATTACGAATCCAGAGTCTGGCCATCAAGTGTAAGCTACACTGTCTCTGAAGCAGCCCTGGGACTCAAAGATATAATGGACACAGTCCATTCCTTCTGGTCTTGAAGGAAAGTACTAACTCACTGCTGACCTGACTTGTACTAATAAGTAATTCTTATCCTTCAGTGCTGGCTCAGATGTGGAAGCCAATAAGCAGAGTCAGAGCCTATTCTTTGTTTTCCTCTCCCTCATATTTGCCTCAGGAAGGAAACATGGACTTCCATGAACTTTTAACAACACTAGGGTCACCTGTCCATTTACTCCATTATACATGCAAGTCACCTCTCTGACTTCTTCTCATCAAGTCAGTTTCATAAGGAACAGAAAAGAGCTGAAAGGAAAAGGCAAAGGTACCAGAGCTACCTTCAGCTTGGTTTGTTTGGGTTTTTTTTTTTTTTTTTTCTTTTTTTTTTTTTTTTTTTTTTTTTTTTTGGGTTTTTTTTTTTTTTTTGGGTTTTTTTTTTTTTTTTTTCCTAGTTGTCACATTATTGCAGAAGTCATCCCCAAGCTGTGAAAAAGGGTGGACTTCAGCTGCATTTGTAAAACAAGTGGGTAACAGGGTTGGGACTCCAAACTCAGCAGGGCTGGGAGCTCCCTGCTGTTGCCTCTGGTGCTCTGTCCCACTGACCTCAGCAGTCATCCTCCAGCCAGTGTTTTTGTGGCACTGAACAAGCATTACAGGCATAGTCACACAGCTAAAATCACAAATGTCATAAATCTCAGTTTGTCATGTTAACAAGATCACAAATCCTACACAATTAAAAGACTAGCAGCATCCTAAAGACATGGGCAGTAAAATGTTCCTAAAACCTGACTGCTTTGATGAACTTGAACAATGTTCTCATCCAGTTTTCTGCTGAAGCACAGGAACTTTCTGTCCATTTTTCCCACTGTTATTTATTACTACTGGCAGCACTCATTGCGTACTATGTGCCTTGACTCCTTGTCAGCTTCTAGTGGAAGGTGAAGATGCTAAAATAATTTGTAGTGTTTGGGGAATTTTTATTAAAAATCAGTCAGTGCTGGAATTCAAACCCTGGATATTCTGTAAAGGTAAATAAATATCTGGAGGCAGCGTAGTTTTGGAGCAAATTTTATACACAAAATTACATTGAATTAATGTCTGCCTGCACTCTGAGTGGTTGTGATATATGGAGGCATTACTGATGAGCTGCGGTGAGCTGGCTCTTTGGGTGAAAAGGTTAACTGAAATAAACATGGGTTTGTGTAGCAGGTTTTTGAAGAAAAAATAATGTGCCTTATCTGCTGAACCATCAAGATGGGAGAATGGAGAAAAAAAAATGTGTTTGGAATCAGAGTTTTCTCAATGTACAGCGGAAAACTTCCTTCCAAAGAAGAAATACATATTTGCCTAGACAGTGTTATCACTAGGGAAACAGATACATATTCACATCCTGAAACTTTTGGAGGCAGAGAGGCTGTTCTGCCCAGCCTGCCCAGGGCAGCAGACGCTGGCTCAGAGGCAGCCCAGCCTGTGCAGAGCGAGGCAGGGCAGCACGCAAGGCCAGGAGTCATCCCTGTGGTCCAGGCAGCACAGGGCAGCACAGCACATGCGTGGAGGAGAAGGCCTCTCCTGTTCTACCATCTCTTCCCTTCTCTGACCTCCTGCTGACCACCCTGGAGGTCTGATTTAGGGCATGTGTACCTGAAGGGATCTAGAAGATTCTTCCATCTGTCCTGATCACCACGACCAGCCTTCATCTCCTTAAATTAAGGGTTTAACAGACATAACCAAAAAGTCAAAAAAGAGTACCCTGATGCCACTTGATCAGAAGGCACTCTTGAATTCATCCTTAGTGCCTGCTCCCCCTGCAAGTGTCCCTCCTAGTGTTGTCTGGCCAATAGCATTTGCAGTTCTAGGGCAACGTGCAACGCTCCTGCGGATGGGATTCACAGACTCAGGTGGGATTGTGGCTTTGCAGGAGTCCCATACACTGGTTTAGCCTGGGTAGGAGCTGCTGAAGAAAGTTAGTTTTCTTACAGGAGTGACTTTATGCTTTGAAAATGGGTCATCATTTTCTTCTTGATTTAAAATGCAAAGGCACTTTCCCAGGAGTAACTTGGTTGCTGGTTGTTCTTTGCTCCAGAGCTGGTTATTGCTAGTTCGTTATTACTCTGTTTCATGTAACTTTTCATCTGGCCTGGGAAATGCTGCCTTGGTTTCTGCAGTACACAGCCTGAAAAAACCCCTGGCATCATCTCTGCTGCGAGGGAGTGCGGATAGATCAGTGTAGCAAAGCTGCTCTCATCGTGCATACTTTCCTAATGCTTTAAGACAAGTAAAGAAATATGAAGAGTGCTGTGGTTTAGTGGTGGTTTGCATACATAAGGCTATGTATCATACATTAAATATGTAGGTACATTTTTTAAGACAGTTAAAACCACAATTAAAGTATGGGGAGGTTGAGCCAATTAGTGTCACAAAGTGAGCCAGCAACTTTTAGCCTCCACTGTTAATAGGAAAAATTGGCAAAACCTGTTCCTACCTTGCTTTGGTATTTTCAGCTCAGAACTTTACAGTGCAAACATTATCTGGTTTGTTTAAATAACAAAGGAAGGAGTTCTGACATCAATATGGGAAAACAACTCTTAGGCTAATTGATCTTGTGTTCCCCACTTTTTTGGATACACCAAATATAAGATAGAATTTTATCCTACTTTACTGGGCTCTTGACTTTACTGGCTCTTAACTTGTGTTGCAGTTACTTTTGCAACGATGTTAAATATGTTGCTGAAATTGGTTAAATAGAAGCTATTGTATGAAAAATGAGAAAGCAAATAGAGGCATATGAGAAAAGCTGTGTTTTGAAATGGTGTCACTTTTCTACAAGGAATAGGCATTGAAAAGACAACTTTAATTAAAGTCTTAATTTTCCAGCATATTTCACAGTTTAAAGATAGTAAACAGTAAGCACAGTTTTCCTTTTGGTGATAAAACTTAGTCTTTTCCTGAAAAAAATATTATGGCCATTTAGTGCGTGCAACCTTCTCCTTTTGCAGATAGCAGTGGGTATAAACAGGAGGGGGATTGTCCTGTTGCCAGAAGCCAGGTGGCATCCAGGCACCTGTCACCACGGCTGTAAGATCATGTCCCTTTTCCTGACTCCTTTGCCCATCTGACATTGCTTCAGTCCCTGTCTCACCCAGGTCTTTCTGCACAGAATTGAACTTCAATATTTTTGTTTTCTGTGCTCTTGCTAAATGAAGTAGAAGCCTTTCTCTCTCGATCCTCCTCTCCAAACCTACCCCTTTTATGTTCTAAAATTTTCTGCAGCCTTCTTGCTGGGCTGATTCCCTTCTCAAATTTGCAGTTTGCTCCAAGACAGAAATATCTCTGTTCAAAAACCAAGACATTATATAACAAGAGGAGGGTCAATTTACTACTGTCTTAAAAAAGTTGGAGATCAATGCTCGAGAAGCATTGTTTTATTTTTCCAGTTGTTTATAAGGCTCAGATAGAGGCGCTTACAGTTCCAGTGTATGGGCCCTCTTTCATCTCCCAAACATTTATTTTAGCCACACAGAAAAGGTGGCAGAGAGTTGGAAAAGGAAAATTAATGTTACCCTTTATTGGAAAATAGAAATTTGTTTTGAAAAAAGAGAAAAAAAATCAAAGGAAAATATCAAGATTTTGTTCTTAATCAAAGTGAAACAGAATCTTTTTGAATAGGTTCAAGGGAATACATGCTTCCAGAAGAGCCAGTCATCACTGTACTTTTCTGAGCTGTGGAAGATTTCAGGTGCATATTCTTACTCTTCCTCACAAGAAGCAGACACTTCAAACTCATATCCCTTCCACTTGGACAACTTTTGGATTCTGGCTTGCCCCCAGTAAATGTTTCTCTTTCCTTCTGGATTCTGAGCAAGAGTCTTGAACTGCAAATGGAAATTTTATTGAAACTGATGTGTTTCTATTTTCATTAAATTGTCATTTCCTTGCAAAAATAACAGTTTTGAAAATTCTGACAAAATTGACTGACAGAGCACATATAGGTCTCAGAACAGAGGGGATGCTGAAGACAATTATTTTAGGTCCAAACTCTGTTCTTGGCTTCAGAGGAAAAACATGGGTGCAGCTGAGGGCACACACCCTTTGGTTTGCCAGGGAAGTAAAGCATTTCTCTGAACAAGTGAATTGAATATCGTGTTCCTTTTAGTGCAGTGATGATTGCACAACTCTGTTTATTCTCTGGGTTTTTTTCAGCTCATCCATCATTCACAGCTCAGATTTCTACAGTGATTTCACCAAGTTGGTTTGCTGTATGATGCAAAATGGAAGTCAAGTTAATTTCGCGCTCTACCCACCTCAGTCTGATTAACTCAAATTAAATTTTGTGCTAATAAGTCTGAGTGTGTGACCATAATTGGAAAGACTTGAGCTCCTCTGACTGCAGGGAAAGTGCTGTTTTCCCCTGCATCATGAAAACATTTGAATCATAACATCTGGGAAATTTGCAACAAACAATGGTATCAATTTGAAGCCTCCATACAAAATTTTTTCTGTTTCTCGTCAGGGACCATTAATACATATCTGTGTTAGATTGCAGCTCTTGAACATTTGGTCCATCTGCCCACCAGAGGAAAGCTAAAGAAGCAGGGACATTCACCTATTAAGAGGAAACTGCAGAACATCTGTGTTTCTCCATTACATGGAAATCCTCTTGGACTAATAAGTGGCTGTGTCTTAAATAGCTGGACAATTACTTAAATCTGTTACAAAAGTCTGAACCAGTCAAGTCGGTGGGAAGTCTAGCTAAGGTTGCAATCATTCACTAGCAATTTGGAGAAAAAGGAAAAAAACACATAAATGAGAGCTGAAAGATGGAAGGCAAGGCAAGGCAAGGCTTTGATCTTATGACAGAGAAAGCTTCAGCATGGTAAGGAAATAGTATGGTGGACGTGAGTTTGAGCTTATAGTCCTATAAGATCTGTATCCTTCTTGTATTTGCTAAGGCAAAGAGCTACTGTTTTTCTTAACTCCAGAAAGACTTATTGCTCCAATTATCACCTGGTCCCAGAAGAATAAAATCATAAACCCAAAGTAAAACTACAGCAGGTGGAGTTTGAGAAAAGGTAACTCTGTGTTCTGAGAAATCCTGGTATCTGTGAAGAAGACCATGACAATGTGCCTGGTGCCAGAGGTGATGCGGGAGCACACTGAGATTTCACCAATGTAGGAGCATATAAATCTGGTTGGATTACAAACAAAGAAGTCTAGTGAATCACACAGGATGGAAGTAGTTGTAGATATACCTGCATTATAATCGAATATCTATACCTCCTGATGGGAATTCATGGGGGTGGATATCATCCATGGGCTGTCTCCCATAGCAGCAGGAACACCATGATTGCACAGCAAGTTTATTAAGTATGAAACAAGCCAGCAAACCCTAATGAAGGGTTTGAGAGTCAAAAATATCAGCACTCACCAGAGAGCTGTTCAGCAGATGTTTTGAAGTCAAGCCCTGCTCTCTAACCTTGGGATCAATGGGGATTTGCTGTTATTTTCCACAGAGGCAGGATCAAAAGCAGATGAAACTGGAAGGATTGTGGCACCACTTCTATGTCTCTATCATATCTGAATTTAGTTTCAGCAATAGGGAACGGGTGTCTCCTATTTGTCCTCTGTCTCTCCAACAGATAGCCTTATAAACAAAGCATTCTCAAAGCAGAAAGAACAGATTGTACATTGCTCTAACAACAACGTGTTTTTGGTCTGACTGCCCCATAACATAGGAAAATCAGAGTACAAAATAACTGCAAATAAGACAAGCTAGCCTACTTGTACGTCATTTCTATTGCAAAATGGAGCAATGGGATCTGGGCTTGCATAGCAAATAGCCCTAAATTTCTTCCCTCCCTACTGCCATGGGAGTTTAATTTAGCCAGGGAATATTGTCTGTATGTGACATCATCTTGAAACAACAGCTTTAAAAGTGGAGACAGGTAATATTATCCATTAATAATATTCCACATCTGTAAAGCATATACAGTGCACTGTGGATAAATAGCACAACCTTTGGCAGGGAATTTCCTGAATATCTGTAGCCAGACTTCTCATTTACAGTTTTCTCATGGTTTTGTACAATGGGAGCAGATTGGTCTGTAGCAGTGGATGGGGAAGGGAAGGATTTTAATGAGGAATGAGCATGAAGCAAATGAAGGGGGCTCAATCTCCCAGTACTGTGTACTGCCACCCACTGCAGTGGAAGTCAGCTGTAAATCCTGGTGCTTGAAAAGATAACATACACCCAATGGGCCAACACTTATGATGCCCTTTTTTAAAAAATTTAAACTAGGTATGAGGAGTATTTCTATCTTAGCAAATAAAAAGCATGAACGGAGGTCCCAAGGATGGAGTTGCTACACCAGTAGTTGTGGATTGACATGTATATGGTCAATTATATGTATATATGATTTGATATATATGTGTATGGTTTGATTTAGTTGCTTGCTGAGCCCCTTGCTTTAAGTCTTATGTTTGGCAGCAACAGGACAGTCACAGAGAAATCTCTTCAAGAGATAAAGCTCTTACCTGAACTGTGGGAGACCCTCAAAGCATAGCGATTTCCTTCTTACACAAGAGAAAATAGGACCCCAAGCATGGTGTGATGTTCTCCTGTTGATCTGAGTAGTTGCGGTTATTCAGGAGTCTGCTTCAAGCTGGTGGTGCTGTCTCAGAGCCTGCCAGTTCGTGGCATGTGTGGGCTCTCTCCCACATCCACAGACTGGCTAGAGAGGAGGCTTCAAGTCACGCTGTTCTGCTCTTTTCCAAGTGCTCCCACTCTCTTACTCCTCACACTTCTTTGTGCCAGAGGATGAGGCAAGGATAGACTTTAACCCACTCAGACTGTGGTATGCTTTTGAGTGGTTTGTTTGGCCTCAACAGAGAAGTCACATATTTTATTGTCATTGTGACTGGCTCTTGCTGTATTATCAGCCTGAATGTTGCTGAGGGGTTTTTGAGCTAGGGATGTGACCGGGCTTTTAACAGTCTGTGGCATATGGGAATATACATTAAGCCATTGAGAATATTTCATCACAAAGGAGCTTTGGAAAGAGCACGTCATATGCACCTGCCAAGAGGAATCTCAAATAATTGAGTTGATGATAGTGGAACGAGTAAACTGTTTATGAGACAGTGACACTGCATCCAGCACATAGAGGACTAACATTATAATTAATTAATGCTCATAGATGTTTCCTTAGCTCAGATGCTACGGTTTTCTGTACTTCCTTTTTGACAGGGAGTGAAAATGCTCTGTCATTTTTGTCATGCCTTCCCTCTTGTTAATGCCTCACACAATTGGTAGTTTCAAGGTCACTTTATTTACTGATGATTCTCTGTCACCAGCAATACTAATGTTGTGCTAAAATGAATCAAAATGTGTTTATTGCATCACCCTCTAGATCCCTTACTTTATCTCCATTCCTAACAGAGGTAAAATAGCAACAAGGTAAGTTCAATTAGTATAAACACAAAATTGCTTAGAGTATATATTTTAGAGCTCTGGTATTTAATGACAAACCACATTGTTCAAATAAAATAAAAATATTTATAGGTTGTGTTTTTCAGATGGGTTTGCAATAGAGCTAGCATGGGTAACATATGATGAGATTCCACAATCACATTTCTCCCCCACACATATTGATGGAAACCCTCTCAGCCAAACACAATTGCATACATCTCTTTTTTCAATCTGTGCATACGTTATTACTGTAGAGCTGGAAGAGCTGCATACATAAACTGCTCACTGCCCTACCTGCAGTAACAGAGCCACAAGTCATCTCTTGGATGCATCCATCTGAATTTTTATTATTTACATCATTTGATGGAGGTGGATTCCTGCCAGCATCCCATTGAAATGCAATCATTAACAGATCTGAGTGTTACCAAAACTTCTGAAAAATAAGGTAAAAGCTTGGCAAGATAACTTGCAACCTCTAATATCTTTTAAAGTCAAATACACAACAACAGTAGCACATCTTTCTACCATTTTTTAGGGTTATCTTAAGCTGAAAGAACAGGATGAAAATATTTTACTCTGATGCACCTGTTCCTTTCTTAGGTGTCTGGAACATGATGCAGATTTGTGTCATGTTGTATCCTAGACTGAAGTTCTCAGGATTTTAGTACAGGAATGGCAGTTTTACACAACCTGAATGTCAGATCCATATGTGCTTGAGTACACAGCGTGCTTGTGGACATACCTGATGTGATGATTAGCAGTTCTGCCCTTTATAAAAAATCTCTGCCTGACAATTTTACAAGGTTTGAGAGCTGTGACTGCTTATGGAGTTCTACAGGAATTATTTTGACTGGTGCACTGGAATTTTGCTTGGGCTTAGTGACATTCATCTTAGGAATAATCTCTGTCAGTGACACCTGGTCTGTTATTGACAAGGTGGCATTAGTTCTGATGTGATCTTTACTTTCCTTAACTTACTTCTTCATTAAGGCAGCATCTTTGGTCTATTTGCTAGCCATGTATTGCTCTCATTTTGAAGAGTGATTTTTCTTTTACTCTGGAAGCATAATTTCTTGTGACAGCCACCCACTGTGTTTGTGGCTTCTCACTCATTTGCCACAGACTTTTCCTTCATTTGCAGGTGTAAAACCTCCGCATAGGATGCAAACACTGACAGCTATGTTTTGATTGGGAATGGTTTTTTTCAGTACTTTCATCATCCCAATAGTTTTTGCAGTACTTTTTGCTTAGTTTCAGTCAACCTAAATTAATTCTTACTGATTTTTTCTCATATATTACTTAGTATTGGATCAATTTCATCCCTATAAATAAACACAGAATCCTTCATTAGCAAACGTGTCATAAACCACTCTGTGGGTTCCCTTTGGATCTTGTTCCAAGTCATTAAATTCATGGCTTGCCAATACTGGATTAGCTCTTTGGAGAGAACAGTTTAGATATTCAGCTAAAATCTAGCCAAGCTTTATCCATGTTGCTGTCTCTTCTTCCTACTCAGGTTAAACAGAAAATGTGTAGTTCCTTCTTTATTGTGACCTGCAGTGAAATGCAAGCCAATCTTTGTCTGTTGCTTGGAGTCCTACTGCTTGTCAGAAGAGCTGCCTTTCTGTCCTTCAGCTACATTAAGAGTGCACTCCAGAATGTTCTGTCCTCTCAAGGAGTGTCCTGTCCTTTGCTTTGTGTGAAGCCCTGGATCATATGTTACTGTACTGAGATTAGGACAATGGGAATTATGGCAGCGTGAAGTGCAAAATATGTTGGAAAGTGCGCGTATATAAGACCAGTGCTAGAATTATTTTCCTATTTGCTTTACCATATGTAGGTAAAGAAGGGCAGTGAAGTAAAAACAGAGCAGTAGCAATTACTGCTATTAGTATAACAAGAGAATATATTAAAACCTTCTTTACCGTTCTTGTGACAAAGTACAGTCTCAGCATCATTAATGAATTTTGCTTCTGGGGATATCCTGTAGGCGTCAGCTGTGCCTTTAAAAAAAAAATCCAGTGAGAAGAACAGCACCCTTTCCTGCTGATCTGATCAGCTTCCAAGCATATCAAATGGAAATAAGCATATTAGAAAGAACTGAACAAACCTCATGAAATTATTTACAATAGTGTCATAGGGTGATTTCCAATAAATTGAGCCTATGGAAATTGCTTACATCTGACTGTAAGCTTTCAGGTGTCAACCAAAAAGAATGAAACAAAAGTATGGTATTCTTCTGGCCAATGATTATAAGTTAAGCAGCGTTCAGCAGAACATTAGCATATTAATTACATGGTAATCTTGTAGCAACAACCCAACCATAATGTGTTGCTAGTTACTATCTTTGGGTAGCATTTTGATAGCAGCCTTCATGCTTTAGGAACCAATGCCAAGATAATGAGGGTGCCTGCGTCTCACTGAAGGTTACTTAAGAAATTTTGAGAATGCTGCTGAGAATGCTTCCCTTGCCTTCAAAGCATCCTTCATCCTGATGTTATCTTTTTATTTGCTATTACCAATCTTGAACTTTTAAATTAGTTGGTTTCTCATGAGGTTTTAAACGGTTCTGGGAGTCTCTCACAGATTGCAAAGCCCTGCAGAAGTTCCCAGGAGTGGCACTGTCCTGTGGCATGGCCCTTCCAATTCCATGTCTCCTGGGAGGCTCAGGTTGATGTCTGACATCTAAGCCATTGGGTACAGTTTCACCACTAGATGGGAGCATAGGTTATTTAGCCTTCACTTTGAAATGGTGCTCTCCCAGCCTTGGAAAATCATATTCCTTCTTGGCTCTTGTTTCAAACTTGCAGGAGGCCCGAATATCTTCCCATTTCTGTGCAGCACATTCCAGAAACACTGGCTAACACTGATCCCTAGAGAACCCTCTCCAGAAGCACTGGCTAACAATGATCCCTAGAGAACATCCCTCTCAGCTGATGCCATACATGACCAGAGTTCAAAGTGGTCCCCACTGTTTAGTATGGAAGCACTCAGTTACTGCCCAAGTCTTGAGGGACATGCTGAGAATTGCAAGAATGGTCTAGTAAAGTTGTTTTATGGCTTATTGTTTCATTGAGAAATGGAGCATCAGTAGTTTGCCAAATGTCTTGAAATCACCCTGATCACCAGAGAAAATGAAGGAAAAGGAAAGACAGGCTTGAGTTCCATGGTTCAAAAAACAATGGTGGAGTTGCTGCATTTCTAGAAAGATGCACAGAAAGAAAAGGAAACTTTATAGTCTAACCCTGCTGCAGGACATCCTCTCCAACTCCTGCAGCTTCTGGGATGCAGCTTAAACAGAGCCATGATCCAGTGAATGTCCGTCACCAAAAGGATCTTCATCTAGGGGTGTCTCTGATTTTTAGGGGCTCTGTTCAGTTAAAATATCCCCTTCCTCACCCAAGCTGTGTTTGTACTGCTTGAACTTGATACAGATACTCTTTAGCACATTTTCCACACAAACATCACATTGCTGCTGCTTGAATGGGAAGAAGGCATACAGAAAACCAAGCTAAGGGATGTCCCTGGGCTCAGATTAATTATAAACAAGATATTCATCCATTATGAAGGAAATGCTGCCTACAGAAGTACGATGGAGTACAGACCTCAATGCACAACCTCTTTTTTGAGTTGAGAACTTCATTGTCTTCACATGTTCATGACTGACAGCCACACTTAAGAAACAGCCAAGAGAAATAATGCATGTGGACCATTACTAACACAGGACTGAGACTTGGCATCAGTGCAGCCCCAGAGCTACTGGGTGGTGACGGGTTCATTGTGTGCCTCCTGCCCTGGGCTGTGAGTGTTATGAGAAACAGGATCTGCAGCAGTCAGTCTATCAGCTTTCTCCCCAGCAGTCATTCTTTCCTGAGGAAAAAATCTGAGGATGGACTTGTGCGCAAGATCTTTCTGGGAAAGGTAACAATTCAATTCAGCAGTTATATGAGAGACAGCCTAGAGATTTCAGGAAATGGAAGGAGAACACAAACCAAGAAGGCACAAGGATGAAGAATCAGGCTCTGTCTGCCAGCCGAGTGAGAATGAGCAGTGGAGAAGATGCAACAAGTTGCTGTGGTGTGGGCATGGACAGCTGAAATTTGCAAATCAGAGGGGAGAGTGGGTTGCTGCAGGTGGCAGGATGCAGGGAGGATGAAGTGTCTCAAGACAGGCACTGACTGTCAGCACTGAGCTTTGGCAGGAGAGGTGCCAGCCAGGAAATAGCTGGTGGCATTGGGCTGCTGGAACATGAGGCATGGGCTGCACTTAGGAGGCATGACATGTGGCTGTATCAAGGGAGTTTTACTTTTCTCCAAGCACCCTTCACTTCCAGCTTCACAAAAATAAGACTTAGCCTCTGCAGCTAGGAAGAATCACTTGAAAAGAGGAAGGCTGCTGTGCCTTCAGGACCCTGAAAACTGAAGGCAAATGGAAAACACAAAACTTGGGGGAAAATATACTTTTAACATAATCACGATTTTCTTTGAGCATGACGTTTTGGATAGTGGATGAGAGGCTGAACATGAGCTGACAGTGGGTGCTCACAGCTCAGAAAAGTAATTTCCTGGGCTACATCCAAAGCAGTGTGGCCAGCAGGATGAGAGAGGTGATTCTGTCCCACTGCTCTCCTCTGCTTGGCTCTGCTCTGGTGAGACCCCACATGGAACACTGCATCCAGATCTGGGATCCCAGCATATAAGGGCATCAACCTGTTGGAGCAAGTCCAGAGGAGGGCCATGAAGATGACTAAGGGATGGAGCACCTCTCTCCAGGTTATGAGGAAAGGCTAAGAAAACGGGGATTGTTCCATCTGGAAAGGAGAAGGCTTTGGGGTGACCTAACTGCAGCCTTCCAGTAGCTGAAGGGAGCCTGAAGAAAGATGGAGAAAGATCATTTGCAAAGGCATGTAGTGACAGGACAAGGGGGAATGACTTTAAATTGAAAGGTTTAGATTCGACACTGGGAGGAAATTCTTGGCTCTGAGACTGGTGAGGCACTGGAGCAGGTTGCCCAGAGCACTTGTGGTTGCCCTGAAAGCATTCAAGGCCAGTTTGGATGGAGCCCTAAACTACCTGGTCTAGTGCAAGGTATGTTCAGTCCCCCATGGCAGGGGGACTGAAACTAGATGATCTTTAAGATCCCTCCCAACCCAGGCCAAAACATTCCATGATTTTTTTCATGTCTAAAGTTGATGTTTCCATAAGTACCCTTCTGCTGTGCCAGAGGCTCTAGCTGGAAGTGTCTCATTATCTTTGACTGTAATGACTTGAGCCTCCTAGCTGTGTCCTGACAGCCTGCTTTTCCAAGGCATGGTGCAGAGCCATGTTCCTCACCAGCTGCCAGCAGCAGAGATGAAGACACACTCTGAAGTCTGGGATGTGTGAGGAATTGAATTTCCTCCTCATTAGCACTCGGGGAGCTTCGCAGTGCACACAGCACAGACTTGCCAGTCCTGCAGGAGACACAGCCCTGTCTGGGAGCACAGAAGGGCACCCCACACCAACAGTGCAATGGCATCCCCGTCTATTGCTGGATGGAGCCTACCTGGTTAAAATATGACAAACTGTTGAGCTCCAAAGCACACAGATCTGCTAAAACACAAATATTATTTTGAAACAAACTAGTTTTCCACAAAATCATTCCATTTATCTGCAACCTCAAAAAAGATTGTAGTTTATTGACAAAGTGAGTAATGAAGTGGCTGAGTACTACATTCCATCAAAATTTTGTAGGTTCAGCTAGGAGTAAAGCCTGTCTTCAGCTTAGTTTAATGCAAGACTGTGATGTGACTAACATTGAGATCAGATTTCATTGGCAAATCAAGTAAGCAGCAAAGTGAGGTGCAGAGAACTCATTTAAAATCACAGCTGAAATAATACCAAACATGCAAGTGCAAAAATTACTGACAAAGTTAATTGCTTTTCTTCCATATTAAAATAGTTTCAAGTTTGTTCCACTGTGAAAGTCACTTGCAAAGACTCTAGGGCATTAAAATTAAGCTTTCTTCTTTTGATTTAGTTGAGGAATTAGCTGCATTAGAAACTCAGGCAGGGACACCAGCTAGAAGAAAATCAGAACTGTCAAAGATATGAGATCTGGCAAAGCTCTCAAAGGCAGTACATTGACAATTAAGTTTCTCACTAATCTCCATGATACATGTGTGCTTATAAGCCTATGGAAATTGTGTTTGATTCTTTTTTTTCCTAGATTAATAGGTTATTTCTCCAGTTTTTCATTAGACCTCTTTCTTTTCTTTTCTCTTTTCTTTTCTTTTCTTTTAAATACTTAACTTTCTCTGTTTGAACATGGTTTCTCTACAAGGTGAGCAGCAGCTAAAGCAGCTGTTTAGGACAGCTGAAAATATTTGGGCATGCACAAATTTGGTACTGTAAAATTTTTGTGCCAGGATGTTGGACCAAATTTTACCTTATTTATATATATGTAAGTCCACTTTAATTAATAAGGTTGCATAGTTAATGTAGCTACTTTATAAGTGAGGCCCATTCTGAATCCCATTTATTCAGTAACTCACTAAAACACATTGGTTTGTTTTAAAACGTTCTAGTCTCTAACTACTTAAAATGCAGCTCATGGGATTGATAAATATGCTTGGCTCAGGAGGAAAAATATCACATTTACAAAGATGCATATCAGCATTAAGTATGGGATTTAAAAGCCTATGGAAATGTTGGCTTGACAGAGGAAGATGGAACATCCACTCTCTTCCTCTGAGGCTAGGTAACTTCATTAGTGTTCAGCTTAGAGTGGGTACATTGCCTCTTTCACCACTCACACTTCCATTCTTTCAGAGGGCACAGCCTTCCTTTGTAAGCAAAGGCTCACATCTTGGATGCAGTGCTCCTGGCCAGCAAGGGCTCCACAGGAGCATTTAAAGAAATAACTTTTACATTTTACTAGCATATACTGACTGAACTTCTGTGGATTACTCTGCTCAGTATCCAAAGTTCAGTGCCTTGGAAATATGCCAGAAAAGCAGCTTGGTGCAACATTGAAAAATAGTATTGTCTGATGCTTGAAAAGTTCACAGAAGAGGGTCAGCTTTGCCAGATCTTCTGATTCACACCAAAGTAGCTGAAATCACTTATAGAAATTTATTGCTTCAAAAGAAAGTTTTCCTATCTTTTGAAGAAAGGTGAAGATGTGCTTGAAAAAGATTTAATAAAGGCAAATTGTGAAAAGTGAAACCAAACATTGCAAATAACTATTAGCTGAAAGCTTTTTGGATCATTTTCTTGCGCTATTGTTTAAAAGAGATGGTTGAAGTAACATTTTTGAAGTAACTGATTTAGGATAGAAATGTGCTCTTTACATTAAAATGTCTTTTAGGGCAAAATGCATGTGGAGCTGTGTCTCCATGTCTGAGCAAATAAACTGGCGACAGTGAACTCAAAGGGATGTGGCTTGATATCATGCTGGAGAGCTATTCCTTTGGATGTTGGAAAGAAAAATTCCTCTGACCTGTGGAAAGGAACAAATGAACAAAGCTAATTAAGGAACTGCATGAAAGAAATGCAAGGATATGCTTGTCTTTTCCAATGGAAGTGAGTAAGAATCAACTCTATATGACAGAAGTCTTCTATGTTTGTCATGTAACCTGAGTGAGCTTGGCAAGTCTCATCTGCAAGGGACCTCTGTGTTGAATGTTTGCCATGAGGGAGATTCTACCGCTTCAGGACAGCCTCAGCCAGTGTTTTAATTGTTTCACAATGAAAAATTATTTCTTATATCCAGACAGAGTTTCTCTTGATGAAACTCTATGCATCATTGTAAGGACATCCATTGACTCTGTAGCTGCATTTCAGATATTGAAAGACTGTGACTACATCCCCCTGGAGCCTTTCATTCTCCAGAATAAGCAAACCCAATTCCTTCAAGATTTCTTCATGCCATATTCTACAATCCTCTCGTCATCTTCATGGCCCTTCTCTGGGTCCTCTCCAGTTTTTCAATGCTTCTCTCAAACTGGGGCACAGTGTTCTTTCTATGTGTGGCTTAAAAAGTACCAAGTACTGTGAGGTAAATCACTTTCCTTGATCTGCTGATTGTCCTTTTGCTGGTACAGGCTCAGGTATGGCTTGTTGTAAGGACAGACTCCTGGCTCATGTTTGGTCTGCTTCTTACTAGAACTCCCAGCTCCTTTTCAGCAGAGCTGAACCTTCCCAGCCTGTATCCTCAAATGATGAATCGAGTTCTATTTATTGTATCTTGGACTTCTTCACCACAACAGAGGACATTTTCATTTTTGCATCTTTCTGCACCAGATCTGTTCAGTACAGTTCTGCTCATCAGGGTTACTTTAGCACCACATGAGGAAAAAAAAGAAAGGGTCTGAGTGGGTGGTAGACAGGATGGGATTCATCCTCCTACATAGTTCCTGTCTGAAATGTGAACCACTGGGACTGGCATTAAGTCCAGCACCAGAAATCTGCTTGGGTAAAGCAGCTTATTGCTATATGACCAACAAGTCTGAAAGGTTTTGTCTCATGGCCAAGCATATGTGGATCAACCAGAGATTATCTGAGTCAAACTGCTCAGCTCCTGGTGCCATACACTGAGAGAGCCATTAAAGTCTCCTTTGCACCTCTACTGCACAGGGGCACCTCCTTCTTAGTGGTGTGTTCCTACCTCTTTAAAAAAAAAAGTACATATTTTCCATATGATGTTATTTATCTTGTTCATTCCCAATTAGTACTGGCGACTTTGTCCAGTCTGTTTTTCAAATTATCAAAGCAAGAAAACTTCCATTGTATTCTAGAATTCAGTGATCCATCCCTTGGTTACAAAAATGTTACAAAAAGCTTCCAGGAGTTTTGTATATATTTCCTTTAACCAATGCCACTCTTTTTTTACTAGCTATTCCTTAAATCATTTTAAACAAGGTTTCTCTATTTCTTTGCACCTGCAGAGTCTTTTATGGAGTTATTCTATTCCCCCTTAGTCACTTAGTGATACTGAGCTAAACTTTTATTTCTTTAATCTTCTCTGGAAATGAATCCCTCAAGTCCTTTAAACATTTTTTTTGTTGCCCTTTTCTGAATGTCCTGCAGTTTTTTGGAGCCTCTCTCTGGCAGAGACTTGCTTAGACTGGGGAGCAATATTCTACCTGCAGCTTCCTTGTTTGCTCCTCTCTGCACCTTGTCTCTGGGTTCTCAGTTCTCCAGCTGGGGAATCAGTGGTACAGCCCTCAGCAGCCCTTGAAAAATGTAGCAGTAGTCAGAAATCAGCTTCAGCAGCACTTATGGTGTTGGAACTGAGCCCTCTGTATGGTGTTTGGCAGAGGCAGAGGAATACAGATGCTGCCAGTCCTGACAAAGCTGCAGCCCTCCTGAGACGTGTTCCTGAAGCTTTGCATTTTTACATAAGTTATAAATCAGAGTGGTTTGTAACTGAAAGCACATGCATGTGTAGTAGGCAGATGGAGGCAGTGATCACATGCCAAAATGTAGTTTTGTGAAAAAAAAAATTAAGAAATTAAGAATAACAGCATGGTGTAATGCATATTCTCAGCCAAAGTGGAATCCCTCTTAATATAGGAGCACAGGCTGGGAGTTAGGGGACATAAAGATTGCTTTGCAGTTTTCACTTCCTGAGGAAGAGAATATAGAAATTCAAATCCCAGCATGAGTTTTAACACACAGCTTCCAACAGCTGTTGGGTATCACACAAGGAATTGGCAGGTCTATGGCAGCAGCTGCAACTTGCCACATCCCTGGCAGTACCACAGAGATGTAAGAGATGGAGGTGATGCAGGTACTTCCGCAAGGCATTTTCCACTTGGGTTGTACTGAAACAGCAGCTGTGGTAACAGAAGACAGTCAAGACCGGCCCCCCCACCCCCCATGGTATTTTCTCCAATAGAGTAAAAAATTTTTTTTTTGTCTATAAAACTTGTTTACCAATTTATGTTACTATATACACTAAGTGAAAATATGAGAGTTTCATCTTCATAAGAGAAAATATGTTTTGAAGTCAGAAGCATCCTATTTCATGCATGGTCACATGATTTTAGAGGCAGAGCTATGAATTACATTTGGAGTGCAATAATTTCAGGTGCTTTATTTGCATTTGTCCTCAAAACAAGATGAACACATTAATCTGAAGAAGGAATGCCCATTCTGACATCTCTGAGAACTCACAGGTTTTTTCCATCCCTGTTGTGGGGAAAGAATGCAGCCACAATGCAGCAGTCCTCTAGGTGCATCTTTATTCCAAGCTGGATCAAAGAATAGGAGTTAACTATATCTGTTCCATGACCTTCATTTCTGTCATACTTCAGGGCATTTGAGCATCACTATTCCTTTGTAATAGGCAAGCAGCACACAGTAGACAGGGACGTAATATCTAGGCAGAAAATCAGCAATGTCCTTATACAAGAGAATTTAATCCCTTGCAAACATCTTACCCTACCCCTTAGAACAGCAGGTGGGGTTTTTTTCCTGTCTCTGCCCAAAGAAACAACAGAGACAGTCTGTGTATACGTTGTATTTTTCACAATAGAAGCTAGCCTTGCTTTTAAAAATAGTGAAATATCTGAAGGGGTTGCGCTGGATGTGGGCCATGTACAGGTTTCAGTGCTTAAGGAAGGGTCAGGTCGAAGAAGGGAATTTTTTCCCTGCTTTTGGAGCACAAACTACTGAATGTGCAAGATTAAATATCAGATAGTAGGTATTTCTATGGAAGTAGTCTGTACTTGCAGCAAATTCAGTGGCACCACATATGTTCCATAGGGAACAGATACATATTCCATATGGAATAGGATTTCAGGGAGTGTTGTGTGCAGTCAGTTGGGAGTGGGTTCTCTCTACTCACTTCATCTACTGTTTCTGATTATTTTCAGAGTCCTCAGAGATATAATCCCCCTTCATATAATAATGTCTCTGCATACAATTCCTAATGTATTCGAAAGAGCTGGACCAGAAAATGAGTATTTATGTACAAATACACTTTCATACAGGAGCTGAGTATTCATTATAATGGAACAAAACTTGTAGTAATGAATGGAATTAAGAAAAGGAAGACAAATCTCTCCTTTCACTCTGGAGAGTCTGTCCTGAGACTTCCATGCAGAGTACTTCAGATTTGGACTTGATCTCCAAATATTCCAGGCACAGCCCCTTCCCCTCTTCACCCAAATTCTCAAAACTTTACTATTCATTCATTCATTCAAGCATTGGAAGACTCACAAATCAGTTGATCATTGATTATTTAGCTATTATTTAGATAAGATTATTTAGATTAGAAATAAAGAAGAAGTTCTTTACAGTGAGGGTGGTAAAACACTGAAGCAGATTTCCCAGAGATATGGCAGATGCCCCAACCCTGGAAACACTGAAGATCAGTTTGCATGGGGATCTGAGCAACCTGATTGAGTTGAAGATGTCCCTGCTCATTGCCAGGGGATGAGATTAGATAAGCTTTAAAGGTTCTTTCCAGCTCAAACTCTTCTGTGATACTACTGCTAGGATACTACTACTGTGATTCTATGATTCTACTGCTAGGAACAAGTCTCTGACACTTTTGGGGAAAAAAAATCTGTGAGATTATAGGCTTGAAAATCTTTAGAAACAATGTTCATGCCTATATAATTGAGCTTCTCAGTCCTGGAACCTCTTATCTCTTCTCAGGTATCTTAAATACGTGCACACATCCGATGTTGGTTTCTTGGATTTTGCAGCAATTTTGAATCTCTGGCATCCACAAAATTATGGTGATCAGCTAATTAATGCTGTCCCTGATGAGGGTCAATAAAAATGTCTATAGCTGTTGTATTCAGCTTGATTTGACTTTCCTTCTCTGTCTCTGTATACTCACTGAAGTCTGGAAGGGATTCAGCTGACCAGCTAATAGGCATTTATTTCAGGATGAGATAAATCTCTCCCCATGTTCTATCACTGTATTGAATAGCTCCCCACTGAGCGGGGAGGCTCCCAGAACACAAACCCTCAAACTCAAGCTCGGAGAAAGTGAAGGATGTGTCAGAATGTTGCTTAAGCTGGTCACATGCATGCAGCACTCGCATGTCCCAAGCCAAGCCCTCAGGCACCACACCCATATTTTAAAAAAAATGTAAAAATAAATTAAGCAAAAAGAAACCTGGAAGCAGAAAAAGCCATGAGAAAGTCATCTTTCTGCCCAAGAAAAGTGCTTCTTTTGTAATTAGATTTGCTCCGTTTAAAGTAAATTCTCTCCTGTCTGTTCTCTTTATGCAGAGGCACTGTGCACTTGGTAAGGCTCTAGCTGAAACAGTGTCCTTCAGAACGTGGGCAGACAATTTTCCAGTGGTATAAGGCAGCAAGAGAATGTGTACAGTGATCTGGGGGACTGTGGATGGAGCTGTGTGCTGAAAGAGGGCTGGCAAGCTCAGGCCATGCTTACAGAACAAGCTTATTTCCAGGCAGAATGCGAAGGCCTTATTCACACATGCAGATTAATCAGGGCTGGTCACTGTAATCAAGCTGGTTGAAAATAAACCATTGTTGCATACCATGCCCACTCCCCTACTTTGGTACTCAGAAAGAAAGCAGATGTGGTTTTCAATTCCATCTCCCTCACTGCACTCCATGTTGCAGTGAAGGACCTGAGAACTCTGGGAGTGTTATGGATGAAAACAGCTGGAGTGGGAAAAGTGCATCTAAAGACTTGTTTAGGCTAGCAAGTCTTGCAGCTTTAGTGGCTTTAGTAAAGAAGCCATTCTTACTTTCCTGAGACCCCATGTAATCATATCAATTAAAGGTGCATCTAGTGGCAGAGCTTATTCTGCTCCAAGCTGCTAAAGGAGTTTCTCTAGTGCAAATGGTACTTTCAAACTACATAAACTGCAGCTTCCAGAAACAGAGCTAAAACATACAAAAAAGGGACTGTATCATTGTGTGCTAGTGAAAATAGAAGGATAAAGCCTCTCTAACACAGGCCAGCCCTAAATGGCAGGCAAAACCATGGTATTCTGAGTGGTACTCTCTGAGACAGAGAGACTTGCGTAAACTGCAAGCTCTAGTCAAGGTGTACAAAATATCTCTGCCCCACATTCCTTCTATATTTAGCCATGCAAAATCTCCATTCCTATCTTGTGCATCAGGAAGAGAAGGAATTGACTGGGCAATTTATGCTGAAACTCGCTCACCACATTCATTGAGATAGCTGTGTTAAACCTCTCTGTAGATTTTTCATAACACATAATGCAGTGCTATTGATTTATTCCCCCTGGATTCTTTCTCAGTACTGCTGCCAAGCATCCAAGCCTTTGAGTCCTGTCAGCACAAGCTACCCACTTCTTCATTCCACATACGTAAAAAATGCCCTACAGTGCTACTCAAGGGTTTTTTTATTGTTCTTATGAGTTCAAGTGTTTCCTTGCATGGGGCTTCCCAAGGTTCCTCAGAGCCTGCTGTTTGCTTGACCTGTTCACCAGGGAAGAACTGACACTACCAACCAGATTTTGGAGCTGTCAGAGCTGCCCCTGTGCAGGGCAATCTTCCAGCTGCCTTCCTCTTCCCTAAGCTGCAGCAAAATGTACCAGTAATAAAATGGCACTCCAGGATCTGAGGCAAGCAAAGACAAATATAGGTAATTTCCCTGCTTCTACTGTGCACAGTGTAGGCTGTTTTAGCTTAGGACTTCATGAACCCAGCCTTAGGGAGTGTGGCCTGTCTTGTTTGCATGCTGCAGGTAACTCTTCAGAATCTAGAATTTGTTTCACTCTAAGCCTTAAGCCCCTCTTGACTCCTTCTTCCCTCCAAAGTGGTGTGGATTGTACATACGGCAGTGAGAGACTGGGGGTTCAGATGATGCAAGACAGGGTGCTAACAGCCACCTCTGAGTATGTCCAAGTCTCACAGGCAGCAGACAAGCAAGTTTGCTTACCTTTTAATATATTATTGTGCCATAAAACTATTTATACTAAAGACTCCTCTTCTTCTACCCCCCAAAATAGGCTTGGAAAGCACGTAACGAATCTGGGGGTTCATGGCTTACCCTGATGGCAGGGTAGAATATTAGGAGGAAAGACATGGAGATAGGGCCACAAACCCTGAGGCAGAGATGGCTGAGGGTATGACAACTGCAGTACAGGAATCTCTCTGGCACAGTAGGTCAAAGTAAACAAGCATAAGATTTACATTGATTTGCATGTGGAGTCTCTGCAGTCACTAAAGTTGTACCTACTCTTGTTCAAAAGCCCTCGTCCTGGCCTCCCAGAAGAAGTCAGCCCTTTCATCATAGCCTGTAGAGATGTCTCAAGGCAACCAAGAAGGTCCTTCTAATTCTAAATATATGTTCTTCAACAGGTTTATACTAAAGCTGAAGTCTATACTTAAGTCAGATCTAAGTTTCACTGTGTGGCATAGTAGCTGGCATCTGATTTTAAAAGCACAAGTTACTCTTTAAAAAAGCAATGAAGTGAAACCAACTGACACTATAATTTAAATAGAAATGGTGCTCAGTTGCCTTTTCCTGTATCACTTCTAAAAATAGATGCTGCATATGCTGTCAGTATTTGCATACGTATATGCATACATATAGTGGCTGTCAATCACTTGGTAAAAAGTGCACAGCTTGAAATGGAAGTGTTTGCGACTTAGGAAATGAAGAAATAACATAACTCAAGCAATCTGAAGATGAGTCTGTCTCAAAGATCATATGATCCTTAGCTTTATAAGAAGGCATTTCATTTCCCTCACAGAATTTCTGCCCCTTTCAGGGCACTGGCCTGCCCTGGGTGGTGATGATCAGGACTGTGTGATGGGACAATCAGCTGGCTGTGGGACGTCTCATACATCAGCTTCAACCACAATGAAAAATTCTAGCTCAGATGGTTGTGATTTCTGCTATCTAATGACCAGATTGTCTTAAGTCTTACCATGGAGAGTATTAAGAATTCTTTTTGTAAGCCATGGAGCTGCTGATGTTTCTGATAAAAAAATAAAGCCCATTCTTTCAGGATTTGTGGTTCTTACACTGCCTCTGCTGGGCAGACATGAGTAGGTACTGTGTTGGTTAGCTTTTCTTCTTGTTCCACCACAGGTCTCATTTCAAACTTCTTCAAGTCTTTCAAGTCAAGTCACCTTACAATCAGAACTAATGCTCACACTCAGAAGCCATAACAAAGAGCAGTTAAGGATTCCAACATCTAATAACAAAAACAGAAAAAGAAAATACATTTGAGAACCATTCAAGATGCTTTACCATTCTTCCTTAGAGCTCCTGCCCTGCCACATCTGTTGCTTAATTTTTCCCACAAGAAATAAACTGGAGCTCAAACAGTAAATTTTAAAGGAAGACATTTATAGCTCTGTCATATCTCCACTAGTCATTTTGAAGTCTGACATAAGAAGACCAGCTGCAAAGGATATGTTTACAAACATTAATTTTTTGAACGATTGATGACCACATGCCAAACCATAAATGCTGAGTAATTAATTATCTAGAGTGCCTTGTGAATCATAAAGGCAATTAGTCTTTTTGTTTAGTTAAGCCTTGTTGTGGGACATTATCAAAGTTGTATAAACGAAGTAAGAAAGAAAAAAAAGACTTCCAAAGCAATCTTAAGAAATAAGACAACCAAACTCCCCCCGCTCCCCAAAACAACAAGAAAATACACATAACTATTTAATCAAACTCCAAGCTATTCTTTCATGTATTAATCCATTCCTAAATTATATATCTAGGCATGCATGTGATTTACTGCTTCTGACACCCTTCAGCACATGTAATTCCTTTTGCAGTCAATGAGATTTTGTCATATAGGTGTAGGAAAGCTTTCCTCTTTATTATCTAGAAATGTTTGATAGCAAAAGGACTGTGTGCATAAAATCTAAGCCCTGAAATGAGGAAAACTGGGTTTCCAGCTCAAGGCTTCTCATTTAACATTTCGTGCAAAGGTCTCCAAGTTAACAGCTACCTTTACATCAAAGCTGCCATTAAAACTTTCCTATGTCCCACATCTCTTGTGAGGGTAAAGGCACTAGTAATAGCTAGGTTACAAGTCTAAGGGTAGTGAGAGCAATATAAGTACATATTATATTTCATACACACAAACAGGTCAAAACCTCTGTCTTGGACATTTCAATGGGGTTGAAATTGCCTTTACAAAAATCAGGCTTAGTTCAGTGGAAGATTTCACCAATATAATTGGCAGCAGCCTTCTGGGGAGAGGAAATGCCAGGGGGATTGGATACTGGGGAAAAGGGATATTAAATACACTCTGTCAGCTGCAGACTGCAGACTGTGCAGTAGCACTCCCACTGAGAGCTAATGGATGATGAAGAGACACAGCCAAAATGTCTCTGCAATGCTCACGAGCCCCGGCTGTGCTCGGAGAAAGATTTCTTCCTGGAAATCCAAAATCCTGAACCCTCCTCCCTTGAAGCAGAGCAAGAAGGAAGAGCAGAGGAGGAAACTGCTTTGAATGAAAACCACATGCACAGTGTGTGCGAGGGGGACATGACCAAGGGCGGTATGTTTTATACTTTATGTAAGTGGCCCCTGGGAAACTTCTCTTTGGATGGTTTATGAATGTAATATTTGTTCCACCATGTGCTTATCTCTAAGGTCTATGTGCTGCAAAATACAGCCCTGAACAGAGTGGTGTGCTCTTGCAAGGTTTCACTGACTCAGTGGGATTCTCACCAGTGCACAGGCTGCATTCACCCTAAAATAAAGCTCCAAAGGAGTTAGTGACGTGTGCATGCAAGACTTTGCATGCTGCGTATTAAATCTATCTGTAGGTGGTGTTAAACTTAGAGTGTGGTCTGTCATTTGGAATGCCAGAGCACTAAAAAGAGAAGAAGAAGAATATCTTGTCAGGAAGATATTGTCTAGGAATGTAAATGCCATGTGTTAAGTGCAGTTTTTATTTGAAAGCTAGGGGGAAAAAATTATTTGGTTATTGTGCTGGTTTTTGTTTGCTTGTGCTATTTCAAAAATGTGGCATTTCATGTATTGCACTCCAGCAAGTTTGAAGCAATTTGTTAGGAATCCTGGAAGCTCTCTTATCACAGTAGACCACTGCACATTCAGAAAATCTGTCTATCATTTGACTGTTACTATAGCAACAACCTAGTTCCATCTGGAAAATACTGGTCCATTTCTGCCTGCATACTCTGCTCTACAGGCTACCTTTCTCCCATGGAGCAGCAGCAAAACATCTTTTAGCATTTGAGGCATAAAATAACACTTGGGAAAGGAAACTCCATGGAAAGAACACCACCCTACTGTCCTGGCGTGCACTAGTAGGCAACTTTTCTGCTTCCAGAAGAATAAAGTAATGTATCTCTAAAACAGATTCCTGATAACTATCTCCAATTTTTATTGCTGAACTCATCTACATTAAGAGAAGCAGTTTAACAGCTTTGTAAACAATTAAACACTTTTCTTAGTATTTATTCTTGGTAGTTATCATCAGTTCTTCTCCAACTGTTAGAAGGAGTGCACACTAACCCATTAAATATAGTGATTACAAACCATCTCCAGGTGGTGTCATGGCAGGCCAAACTGATGGTGAATTTAAATCCAAATGTTCTTCTTCCCAGTCACAAGCAAGGAATTGTTTCAAAATGTGTCTGAGGTTTCCCAGGAGGGAGGAGGTGGGATCCCCTGTTTGGACTCAGGAAGGAGCTCTCCTGTGCTGTTCCCAAAGTCAGGTCACCACTGGTGTTGGTGATATAGAGTGCTTCAGCAGCATGGGATGTTTCTTTAGGACAGTGTGTTTTGCATGCCCCAGCTGTCACAATTTCCAGCATGAGGACAGTGTGCTGGTAACATGCCCGCTCCAGCACAAAGTAGAGAGGTTTAGCTTAGTCCATCATTCTTTTCCAGCAGCAAGATTTCTGCAGGCAAATGGTTCCCTGGTGGACACACCAAAGCTTGTGGGTTCTGACAATACTGACCCCAGGACAGCCCACTGTGTCCTTAGTGCAGTTGTTGAGGTCCAAAAGGATAATAATGAGACCTTTGTTCACCTTTTTCTCTCCCTGACTTGTGACAAAACAGTTTCTAATTCCTTTCCTGCAGATCAAGCCTACAGCAAGCAGCAGGGTTTGTGTCCACTTTGCAGAGGAGAAGGAAAAAATAAAGTATGTTAAAGGCAGCAGGTTGCTGTAAACACAGTTGATCAGCCCATTAATGTCTGATCTGGACTTTAACGTATGACTATATCAATGTAAAAAGCAACAAGGAGGAAAAAAAATCTCACAAGTCAATCAAGTTACATGCTAATGTGTTTCCACAGCTTGGAGGTTCTTAGCCCATTTTGTTCTGATGTCCTCAAAGGATGATTTCAGTAGAATTCACTGAGTGAACTCCAATAGGATTTACTTTAAGCGTTCTTTCAATACCTTTGGCTTCCTTCCCCAGATTCTCTGGCATACTTACCTGTATGAGTGGGAAGAATGCAGGGAAATGTCTTTATTTTTGAAAATTAACTAGGTAGAATCTTTTTGAGGATCATCTTGGAATATCTCATAGACCGTTGGTATTATGCACACCAAGGCAGAGAAATGATGCTCAACTCTTCTGTTACCTATATTCTTTTAATCTTGTACCCTGAACCTAACAGAGACACCATTTTTCTGTGATGCCTATGTCTCTGCCAACTTCTAAGAAGTTTTAATCTTTTTTTATCCCAGCAGTGAGCAGCACAATTGCAATTTTAAGAGTGAAGTTGTCATTCTGCCTCCCTAGGTTCAGGCTGGCAGATTGTTGAGGTTCTAACTATTGAACTGCCTCATCATGATAATGATTCAGAGATAGTTGCTTAACAAATTTCTTCTTCAAATCATGTGCTAAGGAAGAGAGGGAGTATTATTGCAATTGGTTTTGCAGCCTCCATTAGAATGGAGGAGGTTTCAGTTCTCCTTCCTTTGTGCCTTAATCCTCTTTGGAGATATGTCCCCTGCACACAGCCCAATGAAACTTTATTGGAGCAGGAGCATTGTGGGGGCAGCCAAAACAAGAGGCTACAATAGGATGATCTTGCATGAAAGAGTTTGCCCAGAGAGGCTGAAACTGGTCAAAACATCTGAAGGAGAAACTGTGTGTGTGGAATCCTGTTCTCCTTCACTTAAAGCTCCTGATATTTAGGATGGAAAAAAAAAATGGAAGTTTCAATGTTTTTCTCAGAACATCATTCTGTGTTCAGCTCAGGTGGTGCATCTATTTTATTGAATCCTTGAACTGTTATAGCATCTTTTATCTCTCCTAGTTCCCTCATGCCCTTCACCCACAGCAAAATGATTAGGGTCATTTATGAAGTTGATATAATGTATAACAGGATTAACTTCTTAGTATTTTTTCCTCTTTCCTATGTTATTTATCCACCTATGCATGTGGTCTTTAGAGAAGGGTAAACTTCCTTGATAGGGAGGGATGGGAAATGCACCTTCTAGTAATGGCACAAAATACTATTTAATTTGGTTTTTAATGTGATTTTCAAGGCAGCATGGCCAAGAACTTATCTTTCTGGTTGAAAGAAACAGTAATTCTTTAACGCCTATTAGGAGTTTTTCTAAATTAATTTAAGCAATCACATTGTTATGAACATCTCCTGTTGAAGGCTTGTTGTCCCACCATGGGTATGGGGTTTATTCTTCCAACATGCTGTTTTGCCATCCACTCATCCCCTTCTGAGCCTGGCTAGCCTGAGAATCCAACCTGTCTCTTGCATGTTAAATTGCATAACTCTAACCATAGCCCAAGGGAACAGTGTCGAACAACATGATTTTTTAATGAGCACACTCAGTGTGGGTTGCTCTTGTTTAACATAAAAGAAAAACATAATCCCTGCTCTAAGCCATTTGCAGTCTAAGGGCTGGATTGTGGCTCTAAGCAACATCCAGCAGTGGGGGGAAGGTGCAGAGGGAGCTACTCCTGAAGGCATTTTTACCAAATCTGTGGGAGCTCAAAGAGTAGCAACTGCTGCTACTCTCATGTATAAACATGGGGAACATGACTGACACAAATTGGTAGCTCGGCTCTCACTCAGGGGGAGCATGAAGCTTCTCTCTATATCTAAATGCCAGCAATGATGAAGAGAGAAGGGTCCTTGTCTCCACCCTATTTTTTCACTTGTGCGGAATTACTTACAGGGATGTTATTGGAGGTTGCAGCAGAGCAGACACATTGCTCTCCACAGCTTTTTGCCACAAACACTGATAAGGCTACCAAAGCAATGTTCTTCCTGAGCAAACAGGTTGCAGTTGTCTAGACAGGAAGGGCAAACAGACTTGTGTTCAGCCCAAAAACTGAAGGCAAGCCAGGAAAGGTACTTTTGAGCCGTGTCTAGTTATGCAGATTGAGCAGAGATGGCATCATAAACCATGTCATGTGTTTGCCCAGCACTTGACTCAGAGATGGCTTCCTCTTCATCACCTGCTTTTGGAGATAGTAACTCACAAAGGACCTTGATCTGAAACTTTTTACAGAAATCAGCTTCTAAAATCAGTGCTGTTTCAGCCCTTCAAAGGAAAAAGAACTTGCCCAGACAAGGAAGGAAAGCTCCACACTAAGAGCATCTGTTCCTAAACAACCAGCTGTTTTTAACAATTTCTTTTCTGCAGGATATAAAACCAGGAAAAAATAATTTGAGGCCTCAGACTGGCAAACAAAACCTTCCAGGTAAGAATGGATACTACAGATTCAGAGATTTTATTTTCTTCTTGACATCAGTGAGTCATTTTGCCAAGAGAGAGGCAACCAGAAGTTGGGTGTTAAGAAATTAGTTGGGGAAGGCATCTCAAACCATGGACATCTACCAAGTATCAAATTAATCACTATCAAGGGAATGAGAACAGGAAGAAAGAAATAGAGAATGGGAAAAAGAGAAATCAGGATGATCCGGGACATTTCCTGCACTTCTACATCTCTGTTTAGTAAAGACAAAATGGTGGAAAGAAGATTCATTCAGACAAGAGTATATGAAATGAAGCTGCCTAAAAAATGGAATATTTTTAGACCAAAGGAAGAAACCAGTGTAAAACAGGTTAGCAAGCTTGACCTTTTTCCAGTATGTATGACTTCAGAGCCCTATTCTAGCAACAGAAATGTGCACTTGTCCTTAAGAAATGCAACACCCTGCTATGCTGGTTAGCAACCCACTACACCTGCACATCAGAGAGCCAGACACAAAACCTGAGCAGCGGCAACTCAGAAGTCTATAAAAGATGTTAGGAATTAATTGTTTAGATAAGTCTAATATAAAGAGGTACAGTAACTCTGTATGAACAAAATTGCCAGTACCCCTTCATTAGTATATATACAAATATTAAGAACTTTTTAGCCTAATATAATTGTGTACACAGTAAGAATTATACCAGTATTACTATCTAAAAAAAAGAAAATAAGTAATTGAACTGATTTAAGTAAATGAAAAACCTGTGTTCAAATTAAGTTTAATCAGGACTGACAGAGAGCTCAATATCCCTAATTTTCCAGTGTATCCATACTTTGGGTAGGGAAAACTTTCCAGTGTTCCCTACTTTGACAAGAAAATCAAAGAACCTGCAATGGCACCTAAACTATGACCTCATATGGCAGCACTGATAACCATCCACAACCCAGAAGTCCCCAGCCTGGGATGAGCTTGCCAAAAGCTAGCAAAACCTAGCAGATGCCAAAATATGAATGTCAGTGCATGTTTGGACAAAAGACTGGTGAGCTGGATATATTGTTCCTACCCAAAGGCAGACCCTTCTCTTTAAGACTTCTGGTCAGGTATGGCCAGCGGTCGTTATAGAATCATGGGATGGTTTGTGTTGGAAGGCTCCTTAAATACAGTCTAGTTCCTATGGGCAGGGACACCTTCCACTAGACCAAGGTGCTTAAAGCCCCATCCAAACTGGCCTTGAACACTCCTAGGAGTGCAGCATTTTCAGCATGTACCTAATGTGCAGGAACAGCAGCAGGTCAGGCTCATTTCAAAACACCTTTGAGAAAGGCAAGGCCCTCTTTTCTGGTATGGTGACTAAAGCTTATGTATGAGACAAGAGGAGGTTGCTTCCATCACCCCATCAATCCCCAAAATGTGCAAACCCACATGTCTGTCTCCATAAGTGCTGCACAAAACAGACAGAAGATGAATTTGAAAGGGGTGCTGTCCCACTCTTCTTTTGGAGAGGCAGCGTAACCAGTCACAGGCACATAAGCAGAATAGGGCAAGGGGTGCCTGATCTCACCGTGTGCTAGGGCAGAATTTGTTTTTCAGGTGGGTTTTTTCAGCTTTAAATGCAACCACCCTGAAGCCTGTATGGACAGTACAAGAATGTAACCTTTTGATGACAAGCATATGCTCCATGGATAACCTTATCAGACCTCAGCACAGGCACACACAGGTTGAAAAACATTTGGCATGACAACACAGATTTTTCTTGCAGCCTTGCCAAGCTTATCTGAGCCAATTAAATCAAACACAACAATGTATTGTTAAGTAATGAGTTTCCTAAAAAGGGCCAAACCCTGTGTTATGCCTCTTAGGAACAACTGTGTGAGTGGTCCTTTTGTGCACAAGGCTCTACAAGTTAATATGATTTGAGACCAACATCACTTTCATTTGGCTGTACTTTCTTTCCAGAAGAAAGCTGGTCATGATTTTGCAACAGCAAATGGGGAACTGTGCAGAGTTTTAAGCTTGGTTATTTTTAATTACTGGTGCAGACATACAGACACATAAAATATGCGATGAGAGGTGGGAACTACACTTCCAAAAACCTGGTTCCAGCTCCCTGTTATTGAAGGCAGTGACATCTCACACAATTTTTAAAGTATTTTTGTCCAAAAACAATTATGCCTATGTTAAGAATTATGGTGACACTACCCTAAATGAAGCTCAGTCTAACCTTCTCCCTGCTAGAGTACTGAGGTTCTCCTTGTCGGTGTGGCAGGGATACTATTAGTGACTCTACACACTGGGCCATATACAGGTGGCATGCAGGGAACATTCTGCTGTTTTCTTTCATGCATTGTCCTGCCAAGACAGCAAAATGTTTTCAACACCTCAGAGCTGTCACTGGACCCTTTTGCACGGCAAAGTTGAAGAGTCATTTGTCCATACCATCTCACCTGCAATTCTGCTATGGGACTTTGCTGTAGTTTAGGCAGTGGCTGGCTGGAAGTTTTATTCTTGTTTCTGCCCTGCCTTTGATCACCTGGAAACACTGAGAACTCCATTCCATATTTTCAGGCACTAAGTAGGTGAGAGTCTGCAAGCCACAGGAGCTGTGACAAGTTAAAGCCCCTTCATGTAAGTGCTGGTTACTCTTTTTGTTTAAGAAACAAAATTCTAAACCAAACTTAGATTGATCCAGCTATAATCCAGTGCCACATACTGGCTATCTAGTCCATCTATAGAGACAAATAATTATGATTTGTCCAGAAGGTATGTGACCGAGATATCAAGAACAGTTCTCCCAGTTAATTCTTTAAAGATTATATGTCTGGTAGCCCTACACAGTAGCACATGGGAACCACTCCCTCTTTTCCTTGATCTTAAGCAACACTCTGTTCCCAATTCTAACAGAGAATTCTGGCAATATTAGAAATTATTTTTATTCAGATGAAATGCTTTTTCCACCAGCAAGAAAATAATTTTATGAGTGTTACTTAGGCTTACAACAACTGCCTTTCACATGAAATAATTCTTAGACATTTATATTTGAAAAACAGTATTGTAAATAATGAGCTTGAATACCTCAGGGACTGAGGATATAAAATCATAGCTTCTAAAATTAAGTAATTTTTAAAGCTAAGCATGGTCACAGCATCTTTTAATAGGTGTGAGGATATCCTAAAATAAGAATAAAAATTTTTCATCTCTAGTTTTGAAGGTGACTGATTGTATTTAAAACAAAAATTTGAAGAATTTTTTTCTATGCTGTGGTCATGAATAGCAAATTCCATCCCTGAAAGTTGTAAAATGAGACATAAATCTGCTGAGACATAAATCTTGCAAAAGAAATGTTTAGAATAAGCATAATAATTCAGACCTAACTGCATGGTCATAAATAGGATTCTTTAATGTATCATAGGGTCCAAAGTTTCAAAATGCTCACAATAAATCTTGTTTCTGTCTGGGGAAAATGGCAGGCTCATGCTCAAATGTGCTCATTTAGATTTATAATTTCTTTTAGCCTGGTTCATAAGACTATTGCCTCAATGCCATTAGTGAGTTTTGTAGGCAATATAAATCTTGGATGGAGTTTTTGCAGAAGGCTAATAATTTGTCCTAAAAACTCGTGGTTATATTGAATCATTTTCTCACATCATTAAATTAATTTTGTTTTTTCTCAAAGTCTATAAAATTCTTTCTCACAACATTCTAGACATTTCAACCCTGCATGGAAAAGAGCCATATAGAAGGATTTCACATTAAGTGACAGTAACATTAAAACCAAAACAGGAATAACTAACCAAAACAAATCAGAGGCTCCAGTCCCATATTTAGTATGTATCATCAGTAAAAGTCAAATGTACTGATCAGTAAAGCAATTTGCAGGCAGAAGTTAGGAGTGAGAAAGCTTGGGATTTCCTGCCAGCTGCATCACAGAGTTCCTGTCAGATGCTGGCCTCATCATTCAGCTCTTGCAATGCTGCCAAGCCCCAATATGCAAATTAATTAACCAACTCTTCACTTCACCAGCCACTGAGATTAAAAAAAATATTTCTGAAAGTACCTCTTTTTTCTTTGCTTTCTAGGTTGGTGGCGTCCTCTTTTTCACGTTCTCACCACTGCCTTCCAGAACTGCACACATAACCAGTTTTATTCCTGAACAGAACTTATATTCTCCTGCAATCTCTTGGCTCCAGAAGCTGGAGTGTTCACAAGATATTTATCATGAGGTCTGCAGTGGAACCAAGAATTGGTAACTACTGTCCTTGGTGGGTCCTGCATGCAGTGGGAATTGTCTTCCACTGATTGCATCTACTTCACATGGATTTACAGAGACTTCATTCACGTTTGCAGGTCTCTGAACTGCTCAGGAGAAAGGTGCAATATCTGTGCTGTGCACAAAACGTGGTAACATCTAGCTTTGAATTCTGCTCAACTGTTGGCCAGACAGCTGATGAGATTTATGCAATTTCTAGAGCACTTCATCTGCTCTATGAAATGGAAAATAGCTGTATTTATGTAAATAATAAATGAAATGCCAGGAGGTGGCACTTGAAAATATTTACTATGTTTCCTGTGCTTTATTTGGGCCAATAAAAACATGTTACTGTGTGCTGCAAACGGTTTCCTCTATGCAGCTCTTCACATCAGCTTGTAATGAGAGGGGGTTCTGTTCCTGTGCTGTTATATTGGTGCCTGTCAGTGTAACCCCATCTCACTTGCTGCAGTGGTAGTAGTGCAAAAGAAAACACATTTAGCCCTGCATCTGTCTCCTGCATGTGACTGTTTCTGAGCTGCAACACACAAGGGGCAGCCCCTTAACCTTCACACAGATCAAGCACCCAGCTTTGGGAATAGTGGCTTGCAGTGGAGACGCATCTTTTATAACACTGACTTTCTGTAATTGTATTCTTGCAAGATTTAACCGCATACAAAAAAACCCTGTTAATAAGGTCTTCTTTGATCTTTGCACAGACTTCCATGCTTATTTGATTTTACTGCACTTTGAAGTAATTGTAGGCTATGCTATGGAATTATAGAAGGAAATCTCTCTAGAGAAACATGGGGAAATTACTGTGGTTGGAGAACCATAGAAAACTGAGCTACAAGGGACCATGAGAAGTTACACACTGAAAGCATTTAATTCAGCATGGATTTTGGAAGACTACTACAGTATAACAATGTCAAATCAATTTAAAATTGTTCTTTGCAGCACTATTGTGTTAAAAAGGAAGAATACTTGTTTCTGAATGCCTGGTGAAATGAAATAAGTTGAACATTTCCTATTCCAAAGTAGTTTTCAACACCTGGACTGTGCCTTTCTCCCTGCTCAAGGCATTCCATGGCAGTGCAACTTCCAAAAGATATTACCCTTGTAGGTAGTGATCTCTTCTCAGAAATGCTAGAGAAAGTAGAATCAGATATGGCACACCACAAAATTTTATGTTACGGTTTTGTAATGAGAAAAACAATAATTTTTGAAGTAGAAGGGAAAAATGGTCCTCTGGTGTGCTTTTTTTTACAGCAGCCAGGAAAAACTACCAATATGGCAGAAAGTAATTTTATGTTTTGACCTCTCAAATTCCTTCCAAAGTGCTTTCATATGCTACAAGAACTGAGCTGTCATCCCTATACCAATTACTTGAATTCTCTAATCTCTTTCCATTACTCTGCCAAATCTGAGTTTCTTAATCCCTTCCCTTCCCTTATTGGAGGGGGAAATCTGTCCTGCACCCATAGAGATTGAAGTGATATTAAAAGGCCGAGGAGAGAACCCGTACACTCGTTTGCCTTTCAGCAAGGAATAAATTGTAAAAGCGGGAAGCTGCCTCTGAGTGTTAAGGAAAAGAAAGATGTGACACAGGAGTGAAGCTGATTTTGTGTGCCCTGCTGTAGTCCACAGGTGATTCTGCTGAAGCAGCAGTCACGCAGGGTTCAGTGCTATAGAGAGCAGAGTTAGGCCACTTCAGCATGTCTTGTGTCTATCACAATAAACACACATAAGAGCAATTTACATTTTATTGCATTGTAGATGTGCTACTCTTCCTACACCACCTAGAGTCAGCCAGCAAAGATCTTACAAGCCATCAGGAAAACAAGAGAAGTGAGCTGTAACTTAGCCACTAAAGCATATGTCCATAAGCATCTAAGCATTGTAAGATGATGCAGAGGTTTTAACCCTTTTCTTGCTTTTCTGAAATGTTCTTTGAGCACTCAGGGACTGCCATGATGAACTATAGCACTCAGAATCTCTCATACTTCTGTGAGCCCAGAAGAGTTTTCTGATTTAGCAAAAAAAAAAAAAAAAATCAACAAACAAAAAGGCCTTTCATTTGGGGAAAAGATCACTGCAAACCAAATCCTGTAGCCAGGAGGAGTCCCTCTGTGGTCAGCAGGCCTTCTGATCCACTGCAAGGTTAAGAGGACACTCACCAGCCCCCAGACTCCCCCACACTTTTTTTTTTTTTTTAAGAAAAGACCCAGGTAAGCATGAAGTAACCTGGGTGAACCAGCAGAGGCTATCAAGTCCTGAAAATGGGAAAACTACTCATTACAGCCATAGCAGTATTGCAAACTGTGCACCAGTCTCAGAGCATAACTGCCCCCATCCCTGCCATCCCACCCTTCCCGAGGGGCTTGGGCTAAATGAGACACATTCCCTCTGGTTCATAGAAAACAAGAACAAGGTGTTTGTTGTAATAACAACTGGCAAATTGAAGGAAATAATGCCTGCATCTCCATAGTGCATAAAAGCCTCTCAGGGATAAAAAATGAGCTATTTCCCCTAGCAAGGCCTTCCAGACCACAGCACATCAGCCCCTTCAAACTGGCCCGTGCCAAAGCAGGACTTGTCTCTGTTAGCAGTGCTTTGGTTGTCAGACTTGCTCCCAATGTCTCACTGCCAAGGGCTTCTGATCAACCAAAGTTTGCTCTGAGCGCTGCATCCACCTGGCAACTGGCCCTGCCAGGATGGTGGCTTCTGCTCTGAAGCTGCAAAGGCAGATGCCAGCTCCTCAGGTGAAAAATACAGATGCTAGCCCTGCTCCCCTCCTTCTCTCATTTTCACTGAGTAGTCCTGCTTTCTGATAGGGTGAGCACATGAGCCTGCTGCAGGACTGGAGATTTGGGCTAAGACAGGCACACGGGTCTGAGCAAGACCCAGGGTTTATGCTGAGGGTGTGAAGCACCCCTGGAACTTTTGGGGAAACTGGATTTGATGCGTTAATATGCAAATAAAAACATCAGAGTTACATTGGTACTTCCATTACAGCTCCAC
Source organism: Pyrgilauda ruficollis (assembly GCF_017590135.1). Classification (NCBI taxonomy): domain Eukaryota; kingdom Metazoa; phylum Chordata; class Aves; order Passeriformes; family Passeridae; genus Pyrgilauda; species Pyrgilauda ruficollis. Next base: position 1,148,924 of record NW_024521428.1, on the reverse strand, counting down.
GTTAAATTATTTCTAATTTTTGTTATGCTTAATTTGCGATTGTCCTGCCTCAGCCATTTTATATAGCAACAGACAGATCAATTGTCTTCCAGTTGTTGAAAAGGGACCATTTTGCCACATTTTTCAGCACAGGGAACAGAGAATCTAATCCCACAGCTTTCACTGAATGATGTGCCAAATCCTCATTTATACAGGCAAATTATCTTTAAAGGTTACTCATAGGTGAATGGTTGTAGGATCATGCCTACAGAAAGCACTTGTTGGTTTAATTTGCTCTTGCACTGTCTTTAGTCTGTCCTGGTATCACTACTGAAGCTGCAGCCAGCCATCCTGTTTAAATCAAGTCCATGTATTTTTGTCTTTACAACTGTGAGAGGACAGGTCACAAACATTTTTCTCCCAATAAAGCAGAATCTTCTCAATGAGTAGTGTGTCAGTGGCAATACACCAACATTTTGAAACCAAGAGCACAGCGGATATATAGATTTTGACAGAAAATTAAATTATAGTAGACAGTTCTATTTCCTTGCCCCCTCAATTACTTCTGTTAATGATATATTCAGATCAATAAAACTATGTTAACTAAAACAGAAAAAGAAATTGCATCAGCTACGTTTGGAACCTATTCCTAAATCTATCAGATTGCTTTCTGTAAATGAAAAAAACTATTTTCCCAGCTCTTGTGAGAGTAAAATTTTCCCTTTTCAGATGGAAAAGTAACTTGCATGTGAGGAAGAAATGAATAGTGTGATAGGGTGCTGCTTTTTTCAGGGACATTTTGCTCCACCTATGTACATGCAAATACTGCTATGACAGGCATTCTTGCTTTAACCACATTTTCATTGTCAGCAATCCTCCTTTTTCCTCCCTATCTATCAGTCACTTGTGGCATGCCTTTACTCTTTATTGCCTGACAATATCTGGCCTGTGATAACTACCAATTTTCATGTTCATAATAATTACATCACTGTTGCCATCCACTGCTTTGTTGCTTTCAGGTTGTGTTTCTGAGCTTATCATAAAAACAAAAAGCTGCTCTTCAGTCTGAGAAGTCATCAAACAACAACTAGAACAACACACAATTATACTGGGAGAATGGCAAAGAGACATCCCACTGCAGTAACATCACCACTGTGGAGGCTAATGTCAATGAAATGCAAATATTATTAATCTAAACACTGATTTGAGTTTTCCTCAGATTTACTACTCAGATTGCTCCTACAGAATTACACCTCAGATTCCTAAATAACAAGTAGTACTGACTCTCTGAATGATCCTTTCAGTGCAGGTTTGGGAGTTGTGTGAAGAACAGCAGTTCCAGGGGTAGATTTCAGAAATTGTGAGGTTGACTATATTTTAATCTCCTGATGTTCAGAGTATTATTAATGAATATGTTTCCATTTCTATAAGATTTTTTTAATATGTCTGGCCATTTGTGTTATTTGCTTAGTAATCATCAAGTGTGAATATCAGGTGTGAATTTACTTATGTGACTTGCCAGTGGCAGGGGGTGAGATGGCCAAAGGAGGTGAAAGGTGAAAGGATTTGGTTCTCCTCTATTAATGCCAATTGTTTCAAGGTAGGAAATGTGGCCATGGGGTCACAAGGCAGCTCTGTCCTTCCCTTTAGGCCAGGCTGGAGCTGAGTTTATTACTGCTGAAAAGAAAGGTACACACTGCTGTGATCCAAACTCAACCACTGGAAGTGGTTTCTTCAAGAAATATTACAGCCCTGGAGAGCACACTGATTGTGAAAGTTCTCACACACTTTCACTGTAGTTTTTTGTCCTATAGCCACCACACTTCCTCATGCTGTGCTGTTACACTCATCTGCATTCAGTGACAGGGTCTTCAGTTTGTGCAGAAATTTTGCAAATTTACTGGCAAAGCATCAGATAAAGTTCAAAAGAGGCAGATAATATTCATCAGCACATCAATTCAGTAAAGCAATGCTTTTATTCATTCTGAGCCAGGGAAATTAACTGTTTGCTTCTCTTCTGACACTTAGTAGCACAAAGCTAGTGCTTTTAGACCCAAGTTGCTCTGAAGTTACCCATTTTTATTATATCATCACCAATTTTCTTGACAGACCCAGTCTTCTGAGCACTGATTTGGAGCAACCTGATCTGACCTGACTTGCCTTTCCTTTCTAAAAGAATTTGTTATTTTTACAAATCTAAAACTTTGGTTTCCAATTCTGTTATCTCAGTGAGGAATTAGCTGTATGTTCTATGCTTCCAAGCAGAGTAAAATTCTCTCCACTATGATTCAGTGTTGAAATATTGCAATGAGTACATGACCCTGTCCAGACACTGTAAAAGTTTTTTCCCCTGGCCCTTGTAAGAAAGGAATAGAAAGGAGATGCTAGACTATCTTCTCATCTGATTCCTTTTCCATCACGGTTACCTAAACTGCAGGGAGGAAACAGTAGGGAATGGAGGGGCAAGGCAGAGCTCTGCTTATCCTTGCTCTGCTTTGCTGCTCCAGAAGGAGGTTTTCTGAAGAAGTCTGAGAAGATCAAAAAGAAGTCAAGTTCTTAAAAATTCACATTTTCAGCTATGTTGCCATAATAGCCTATTTTTTGTAACAGTATTAGAATGATGCAGGTCACTTCCCTTAGCGTCACAGCATGGGATTCATCGTCTTAATTAATGCAAATTACTTATCTATAAGCTTCTGGTGAAAAAGTCCTCTGATGAAAGCGCTTCAGTTAGCTGCATTGTCAGTGGAGAGATGTAAGAGTCTTTGAGGACCTGAGAGAAAGGCCCTACTCTGATGCATTCATTTATGTGGAACTGATTTTCCTTGGCCAATTCCTTTGCTCCTCTCCTGCTCTACTGTGTCAGCCTCAGCACCAGCCTCAGAGCCATCACGTGCATTTTGCTCAGCTGTGTTCAGACTCAGCTCCTTTTGGTGTACATTCAGTGACAGTGGCCATGTTCTTAAAATATTACTTCTTGGAGTCTGTTCCTCCCATTTCTTCCTGGGCTTGTGCTGCCAAATTACCACCAGCTGAATCTTGGGGTCAGGATCAGGGGGCTCAGTAGGGCATAGCTCCTGTGACAGGGAGTAGAATTTCCTGGGAGATTAACTTTACAGCTGGGTCCATGGAATGGGACTGTGCAGCCTGGACATGGACCCCTCCCTTTCCCCTTGCTGTGCTGAGGATCAGCAGCTACGCAGTGGAGTGGGGGGGTACACATCTCTAGAGCCAGTTCAGAGAATGGGAGGGCCAACCCCTCTATTCTGCATCCCAGCATGGGGCTGCTGTTCTGCACTGGGCAGGGGTTTGTTCTGGATTAGTATTATTTGGGACTGTACTTTTAACCTCACCTTGAGAGGACCAAGAGTCTTCTTGGGTCAGATCAGTCACATCAAATGTTGTCATGTAAACCTTGCAGTGTGGGCATTGGACAATAGTAATTGAAATATTTTATGAGCTCCAGAGAGAAAACAATCATTCTGTAAACAAAAACTAAATAAAAATAAAATTTAAAAATTAAAGTTAAAATTAAAATTAATGTTTTGTGTCCTCCCAGTGATCCATTTGAAAATCTGGTTGCTGTTTCCTATAGGTGAAATAACTGCAGATTTCAAACAGGAGTAAATTAACTGAGCAGATCTTTTCTCTGTCTTGCAATACCCAAGCCCACTTCACATCTCCAGTTTAAGTTCTGTTCTAGCAGAGAAAAAAGGCCAGACAAACACCTGCACTGAGGTCAGTACAGGATGAGGCCTCCATCAGTGGTGTCAGTCTATCTGAATTTTAGGGTAAAACTTATCCAAAGTCTACAGGTGAGGAAGAATTATTCCATGTTTGGGTATTATGCTTATCTCCTGACAGCAAAAGCCTTTGCATATCAATGGTAATTTCTGCACAGGTCTGAAGTTTGGGGTTACAACCAATAATTAAACCAAAAAACATTATAAGTGACAGCCAATAACAAACCCCAAATGTTTTTTTATTGCTTCTGTATAGACTACGTTAGTCTTTACACAACTTAAACCAGCTGTTTCCAAAGCCCTGAGCACTGGCTAGAATAAGGTCTCAACATGTTAATTCCTCATCTTTTTTATAATATACAATTGAAGTTATTTGGAAATTACAGTTTTGTATACACTAGTGTTATCACTAGCCAGTGATAACTTTTTATTTAAAAATAATTACAGAGTTTCTGAATTATATGTACTGGCACCTGCTTAGTAGGGGTTTTTTGACAAAAAAAAAAAAAAAAAAAAAAAAAACATTCCTCTGCTTTTATTCAAGAGTGTGCAATGAAAAATGGATGTTACCAGAAGAAAACAGCAAACTATTATAAAACAAAGGTGTAACAGTTATGCTGGAAAAACAGGATAATAATCAGAATGCTGTTCTAGCAAACTGGCTGCACTGTTGGTGCAAACTGGAGTAAGTTCTTTGGGCTTCATAGAATTATGATTAATTACTTCAGCTGACAAACCCAACACATTAAATTTCCTTCTCATTCTCTCCCACAGTCTATGTATGACAGTAAAATGAAGAAAGAAATAAATAAAAATCCATTGTCTTGAGAGATGAAAATGAACTCACTTAGTCTGGTTAGTCTAAACACAGATTTTGTCCCTTTCACCTAGTAGCCAAGGAGACAACAAAAAATTGGAATACCATGTTTTCCTAGTTTTACACCTAAAATTTTATAAGGGGAGAAAATACTCTAAGAATATTGATTTTGACACTGTGAAAACAACAGGAAGAATCTTGTCTCTGGAGGGCAAGAATAAAGTAAACTTCTTTTGTAGGCAAAAGACAAAAAATAGTAGCCAACAACACATGAGTAGAGTAGATTTATCTATCTGACCTAGCACAGGTGTAGTAACCACATCTGCTTGGAACTGTAAGCTTGCCATCCTGAAGAAATTTCAGAGTAAAAGAGCCCACACAAGCTGGCAGTCCTCCTCTGTGATACCCTGGTTTGACAAATGTTTAACATAACATTTCTCTCAACTATTCCATTTTGGCATGAAAGCAGGACATAGACAGCGTTGTTCTTCTCAAAGGAACAGGCAGCTGTATTTGTAAAAGATTAGATATTCAAGCACATGTAGTTGAAACACAAGCGGCAGCTTTGTCCCACGTTCCAGGTTTAATGCTGATAAATGGTGCAGATACACGCAGAAGTGAGAAGCAAAGGATGAAACGAGTTCAAAGGGTCTTTCACTGTGAGCATAAAATAATCTCAGTTTGGAGTAATTTTTTTTGGTTGTGAGTGAGATAGGTGTGGGTAGACAAAGTTAAATCATATAAGTCACTTATGTAAAAAGTGCAAGCAAAATACCTGTTCTACTTGTTCACAAGTGTTCAATGACAATGGGATCATACTCTTGATGGAACTCAAAGGGTTGCCAGCTGATGGTGATTTCCTGGCTCCCACTAAAACCAAAGGGTCCCAAACCCAGAGGATCACCCACTGATTGATTTTTCAACAAAACAGCCTGTGAATTGTCAGAACAATGTCCACTGGGGGAACAGTAGCAGTAACAAGAGCTGAAGGTTGTAGCTGCTGCAGCCAGGCCTGCACGAGCATTTCTGTCCCTGAGATAAAGACACTCAACATCCGTGAATAATCTGGGTTTAAGACGTCATTGCTCATTATATTCTTTCCCAAGCAAGGGATAAGAGGAAAACAGAAAAAGGTGAAGAGCACAGTGTTAAAAAGTGCAAAAAAAAAAAAAAAAAAAAAAAAAAAAAAAAGGAAAAGTGTAAAAAAAACTGGAGGGGATGTGGTGGAATCAGCCTTTGAAAACAGGCTGCAGAGAGACAGCCATGGCAGCCACAGGACAGCCACCCAGCTGCATTGCTTGCTGACCTTTCCAGGTAAACCAGGCAGTGCAATTTGCACAACTGGCTGTGTAGCTTTCAACACACTCTTCCCCTGTGCCACCATGAAGGAGACAGTGTTAAAAAAGGTTTGAGTTTGTGACTCTGTTGGATTAAGGCCCAAGTAGTGTATTCCATGCTAGGTGGAGATCTACTTTGTCTGGCTCTGCAAAACTTTGTGAGCCAAAATAGTCAAGACTGGTCTGGTCCTGGGTCTATAGTTCAGCCAAATATTTGTTGGTTTCACTGTTTAATTCCACTTGAAGTTCTCTTCCTAAGCCCCTTAATTAATTTAAATGTATGTGAAGTACTTCCAAAGTAATTCTGCAGGTTGGGCAGATGTAAGATCAGAGCAGTTTTGGAGCATTTTCCAGGGCATTTAGAGAATGTCAAGCCTTACTGGAATCCCAGCAATTGCTGTGTCACTGACAGACATGCAGTGTGCAATATCATAATGAACAGCCCTCAGGACATAAAAACAAAGTTATTTTACCCCTGACAGGAAATTCAGTAGCCTTTTTGTAAATTGTTTCTCCCTTCTTTCCTAGAAGCAAACAGGAATAGGATGAAAGGATGTAGCTGAGCACTAAATAATTAATTTCTATGACTTAAAAGAGGTGGGTTTTTTTCCCCTTGCTAAAAATTTATCATTTTATTTTGAACAGTGTCTGCTTGATATCTGTGGTTTCAAAGAAGGCTGTTCAAGTTGGGAGAAATTGTTTTCCTGGCTGTACCATGTATCTTCATAAAGTCAGCAATGTAGCTGCAATTTGAGGATCATTTTTCTTCCTCTTTTTGAAATATCTAGTTAGAAAGGAAATCACTCAGGCAGGAGTGCAACCAAAAAAAAAATTAATTATAGCAGACAACTTATAATGTAATGGTAAGAATTGAGCTTGCCCTGCTGGATATAGATATGATTGGGAAGAAGAATGATCAGGAGGCCCACAGTGTTTCTCTGGGATCAGAGGTGGTGCCCATCAAAGAAAGATCTCATCTGTACAGAGATTCCCCATGTACTTCATCACTGACTTTTCTGTGAAGACCCCAAACCTCACTCAGTGAAATGATCTCATTATATTGGATACTGCTAATGCTTGTAAGGGGGATTAGCACAAAAGCTTAGCTGGATTGCAGCAAACCACACGGATTGGATCCATAAGGATGAGACAAAGGCACTGTAAAAAAAACATTATATTCCTGAGTACTTTACTCTGCAAATACCAACAGAGGGTAACATCAATCCCTAGCTTTTAACAACCTGTGTCTATGATGGGAGAGGGAAGGGACAAGAAAGTAGGACAGTGAGGAGGATGTGGTATAGTGATCATTGAGGATGTGAGTAAACTTGAGCTCTGCTCTAAATTATGATGTCATGTTTAATATCAGATCAATAAAATATTCTGTAGAAGAAAAAGAAGTAATAATTTTTTTATAGCGACCTGAAAGCTGAGCAGAGAAACTGGTAAAATGAGTAGCAGAAATATACTCTTACCAGAGAAAAATGCATTGATAGGATTGCAAAAGGAAACTCAATAGTTGGATTTTCCTGTGTTTCTTCTATGTATTTATTGGTTTATATTCTAGAGTGCCTTTTTTCTCAAAGTTAAACTTCACTTCAGAATGAGATAATGTGCTTTTCACAGATCTGGACATTTGGGACTGCAGAGTAAAAAGAGTACCACTGAAATGTCAACAGAAGGTGTATAAACAGTTGCACACTGTGAAAGGAGATTAGACAGTCTTTATCACACCAACGAAATATCAAAACATCTCTTTCTGGTCTGCAGTACAGGTGTGACAGCCAAAGAATCTGAATTATTCTGTCTTCCAGTCTCTTCTGTCATGCTCTTTTGGTACTTTGCACAAAGCAGATGGATTAGGGTCCACAATTGTGAAGAGCTCTGCTGATATTACAGAAAAAAAACCCCGGTATTTGTTGAAATACAATTCCTTAAATAACTTCATTGGTAGGTTGACCCTCATGGAAAACAGGTGTCCACCAAAGCTGCTCTATCACTCCCCTCTTCAGTGGCAGAAGGGAGAGAAAATACAATGAAAATCTTGAGGATTGAGACAAAAACCAGGAGATATCACTCACCAGTTACTGTCATGGGCAAAACAGTCTCAGCTTGGGGAAAATAATTAAACTTGCTACCTATGAAATCAGTAGAGGATAATGAGAAGCAAAACCAATTCTTAAAATACTTCCTTCTCACCCTCCCTTCTTCTGGGACTAACTTCACTCCCATATTTCTCTAGCTGCTCCTCCCTCCCATGGGAGAGGGGCCTCCACAAACTTCTCCAATGTAGGTGTTTCCCATGGGCTGCATTTCTTCTTTCAGAATGAGTCCCTTTCACAGGGTGCAGTCCTCCCAAAACTGCTCCAGTGCAGGTCCCCCATGGGATGACACATCCTGCCAGCAAATCTGCTCCAGTGTGGCCTCCTCTCTCCACAGGTCCTGCCAGAATCCTGCTTCAGTGTGGGTTTCCCATGGGGTCACAGCTTCCTTCAGGCATCTACCTGCTCTGTTAGGGGGCCCTCCATGCAAATGGATCTGTGCTCCCCCATGGACTTTCAAGGGCAACAGGGACACAGCTGCTTCACCAGCATCTGCACCATGGGCTGCAGGGGAATCACTGGTCCAGCACCTGGAGCACCTCCTCCCCTTCTTCCTCACTGACCTTGGTGTCTGTGGGGTCGGTGCTCTCATGAGTTCTCACTCCTCTCTCTGTCTGCAGTTGCTGTTGTGCTGTAACTTTCCCTCTTATGTTTGTTAGCCCAGAGGTGATATCACTGTTGATACTGGGCTCGGCCTTGGCCAGCTGTGGGTCTGTCTTGGAGCCAGCTGGCACTGGCTCCACTGGACACGGGGGAAATATGAAACAACCTCACAGATGCCACCACTCCCAGTAGCAAAACCTGACCAAGAAAATTCCATAAAAATATGTGGCCCTTCTAATCTAAGAGGGCATGTACCAGACAGGTCATCCTGCAAGCACCTAGACATTATCCTCAGCTGTTGAGATCATAATTTTATTTTGCTGATAGCAATTTAGTTGCTTGAATTAGCTCATTTCTGCCAAAGGTAGATCATGGTGTTCAGATGGGGGAGGAAAGCTGATCATTACAAATAAATTGTTTTATCTGTATGAAGATAAAATTATAGTGGGAGGTGTGTAAATGTTAACTGCCTTCTAGCTTCATCAAGGAAGAGTACTATCGGCTAATATTGATTAAGTGGGAGGAAATCCTTTTATAATTTTTTTCTGTGAAGAGGAAAGCAAATTGATTCATTCATTAAATAACACATAAAGAAGAGGCCTGTTCCCAAACCATATACTGCTGGGATATTGACACTTTCCACTTCTTTCCGTGTTTGTCTCCTTTTGGTGGAACTACTTTCCCAAAGAAAAGCACTAATAGGGAGAATTTTGGAAACCCACTCATGATATTTATAAAACAAGCAGGCTATGTTGTGCTCTTCATCACAATCGGCTGTTCAGCGCCCTAATCGGACTTTGTAAACCTATTCTCCTGGCACAAGAAAAGTCACAGGGTTATTTGCACTCTGGTCCCAGGGCAACACAATCAGATAAGACACTGACACGCTAATTAGCAACTGCTGCTTCAGACTTATTGGTTTGAAAGGAAGAGTCCTTAAAGTCAATTTAAACAAACCTTAGGACCACATTAGTTTGGGTTTTTTTTGTTTCTAGGTAATCAGCTCTTGTAATCCTCTAAGGTCTTTATATCTATTACATTAAATTTCAGTCTTCTGAAACTGGTCCCTTAATTCTGAGCAAATCTGAGTGTGGTGCCCTTGGTGCCTTGCTGATGATTGTGATGTGGGAGCCCATAAAAAGCAAATTGGGCCGAAAGAGTTCAAAAATTATATTTGACCAACTTCCTTGTTTATCTGAGGATGTCCCAGCTCAAAACTACCTCATATGTATAGAGTAGCCATCTGTAGATATAATTTCTGAGAGAAGACTCTTTTGCCCTTCCAAAATGATGCTTCTGATGCAGCCACATTAATACTGTCAGGATTAAGCCCAAATTACTCTTCATTAATCCCAAATTACTCTTCCTGCATCCCAGAATGTGATGCTTTTATTCTAGGATTTTTTTTTTTCCAGGAAGTATTTTAGGATGGGCTGAATATTTCAAAATATTGTGATTTATTTTGGAATAAAGTGTTCACTGGGAAGACAATGCCATGAAATTTCTGTGCATTAACAATCCTCTTTATTTTTAATTTAACAAGGAGATATTGCATTAGGAGAGAACCTCTCCAAGTCATCCCTATATTTTAAGTTATCTTTGAGTTTATTCCTTGACAGTTCAGCATGAAGAAGTACCTGTTTCTGCAGCTGAAAATAATGTGTGAACAGCTATATTAGAAAACTGTTGACAGAAGGCTGCGGGTCACACTTTGGGCTGAAAGTGTAAGGTCATCTTTAGTGGGTAAAGTGCAGGAATGCTCAGGGAAGTGAATACACTGAAAATCCATATTCCACACTGTCACTAGCTCCTTATTAATTCCAGGAGGACTGAGCTTGCATGGCTGTACAACCTGGATTTGAGATAAGGCCTTCTGGATGCTGCCACTTCTGTGTGCTTTGTTCAAAGGAAAGTACTTTGTACAGGAATTTGTTCACTCCTGCATGCAGATGGATTTAAAAAAAAATAATAAGTAAAAAAAAAAAAAAATTAAAACAAAACAATACACATTTTGCTTATCAATGAAGTTAAGATCTTGATAAACATATAGTTTTGTTTTGTTTTTTTTTTTTTTTTTTGCCCTTATCGGATACATCAGTTCTGGGCCTGTCACTACAAGAAAGACATTGAGGGGCTGGAGCAAGTCCAGAGAAGGGCAGCAGGGCTGGGGAAATGTCTGGAACACAAGTCCCATGAGGAGCAGCTGAGAGACCTGGGGTTGTTTAGCCTGGAGAAAAGGAGGCTCAGGGGGAAACTTATTTCTCTTTACAACTGCCTGAAAGGAAGTGATGGACTGGTGGGGGTCAGTCTCTTCTCCCAGGTAACAAGTGGTAAGAGGAAATGGCCCTAGGATGTGCCAGGAAAGGTTTAGATTGGAAATTGTGATAGCATTCTTCACTGAAAGGGTTGTTAAGTATTAGAACAGGCTGCCCAGGGCAGTGGTGGAGTCACCATCCCTGGCGGTATTTAGAAGGCATGTAGATTTAGCACTTAGGGATATGGTTTAGTGATGGGCTTGGCAAGGGTTAATGGCTGGGCTCTGTGATCAATTGTATGGTTTTAAGTACCAGAGACTAGCAAGAATATGGAATTGTAGGAAGCATGTCTCATACTGAGACTTTATAGTGTCTTTCCATATTTGATTTTGTCTGTCTCATGGTAATATCCACAGACCTCTTGCTGTTATACAGATTCTTAGAAAAGTGCATGATTCTCAGTAGGGGTAATGGAAGTGATGGTGACAGAACAAATTACAAAGGTAAAAGAAAACCCTGCACAGGAAGATTGTGAATTAGGCATATTATCTATTATCATTAAAATAACTATACTTTATCCAATTGTTATGTGACCAAAACCAGGCTAACTTGAAAGTATGGTGATGCACAGAAAATGTGATTTTACGATGTCTTCTCTGTGACCTGACTGAGTTTTGGTAATTCCAGATGATTCCTAATGGGTGCAGAAATAACCCTAAAAGAAGTAAAAACTGAGGTTTTTTTCTCACTGCATTCCCTCACAGCCACATTATACCTGTGTTTCTATAAGTGATCAGTGAGTTTTAGTATCCACCAAGAGACAGTTGATTTTTTTTTGCTTTTGGAGAGTGAATGTTCAATGTATGCCTGACACCAGAAGAAAAAGAGAGTAAGATAAAGAATGGCACCCAAAATTTCCTTTTGTTTCTCAAAACATGGGTCTGAATGAACATAATTTGCAGCTTAGCCTGCACCCAAGCAGTTTGGCTTAGGGATTTCTCCCACCAAGATGCATGCAAGATCATAATTAATTCCTTTTAAATTCTTCTCAAAACACATTTCCTCAAGAAAAACCTGTGGATTACCCTTCAGGACCTCCAGCATCTGTTTTGCTTTAAATTTTGATTTTAAATTTTCTTTTCAATCCTTCTTCCCACCACACCAAAGGAGCTTTTTTCTGCTCACCTCTTGCTTGCATCCTCACAATTCTGAGACATGCTGTGTCTCCCATCAAACCTGTTGGGCAGTAACCAGCACAAACCAGCCCTCATACCCTAGTGGGGTTCAGAGCACCACAAAACTCAGTTACTTTTGTAACTGGCTTCTAGACCCTTCTCTGAAGGTTGGGAGTTAGATTTTGGATTGGAAGTGCACAGGCTCTGTCTGCCTGGCTGTCCATCTCCATGCCTGTGAGTTGGTGTTTGTCTGGTGAGTAGGTTGGCCTCAGAATTGACTACTCACTTCAGTGATTTCACCGAATCTTTACATTTAAATTTCTTTCTTCCTTTTTTTTTTTTCTTTTTTTTTCACTATGGTTCAGTAAGTCCTATCCCTCTCCCTGCTAGTGCAAACCATCAGAATAGCCCTTGGCATTCTCTTTCCTCTGCTCCACAGGTGTGGGAATGCAGGCAGAGCCAGGCAGGAGCAAACCTGACGAAAGAGATGGGTACCCAAGAAGTGGGCATCCAAGTAGTATGGAATTAAGGCAGCTGTCCCAAAACATTGACCCTGAACCTCTGCTGATCTTCACCTGCACTCCTCAAGCCTGTACCCTCTGGGATGTATCAAACACGTGGGTCTCCTCTTGTTTTCACATTCATCAGTCAACCAGTTTCTGTGCAAACTGTGGTTATGGCTGCTACCTTCCCCCTAAACATAACAGGAAAATTAGAAGCCTCCACCTCTTCCATCTTGTATATCCCCCTGGGTCAGAATGCTTGCCCAGAAGTGACAGAATCAGGCCAGTTATCTTCTCTACCTGAGACCATCCATACTTGCAGACTATTTCTGCCATTCTGTAGTTAGATCTGCCACCAGTGAGAAGGGCAAACTGCTTCCCAGGCCCTGCTTGGAAACCCTCTTGTGTTTTGCACTGCAGAGATGCAGAGGCTGTGCCTTTCCCATGCCTGGAGCCCTGTGTGCTGGGTGCTATGCAGGTGGGTGCCATCCTACATCCCTGAGGATCTTGGTAGCCTCCTCATGCCTGGCACAGCAGAGGATGTCCTGGGGATCAGCACCTGCTCTGCAGGGTGGGCTGTCTCAGACCTGCACATAGCAATGCCTCTTTTGAGGTGCCCAAAACCTCTATAGGGAAAAAAGAAGGGAGCTGCAGAGGACCAGTCTGACCCCCTTTTGCACTTATACCTGATGATCTGAACTACCATAAGCTAATTCTTGCTATTGGGTGAAGCTATCACAAATTATTTGGTCAAATTATCCAACCAAGTTCCAGATTGGACAGTAGCATTACTGTGTTCTCTGTACCTGGATATCTTTTACAACTGTGGCATGGGTGGAATCATGCCTGTCCTCCTTCCCCAGCTGTTTTCTTCTTGGGAATATTATAATTTCTCTGCCTCCTTCACTATCCCTGCAATTTTTCAGCAATCATTTCTGGGATTTGATGTGTTTTTTCCTGCTTTTGTATGTTTGGTTTTTTGTTTGGGTTTTATGTTGTTTATCCTCACTTGAAAAGTTTTCTTCTTTCCAGTAGACCAGAGTGAGGACTTTTAGCCATTCTTATTGAAAGGGAAATGGAGTGAAAAAGTGAAGGGTTTTTCTCACACACCTTCAGTAATGAAATATCAGCAAGGAACTCTGGATGCAAAAAAAAATATTAAATAAAAGGATCGCTTTCAAAGGCACAAAACATAGCCTATTGAAGGCTTTAATTAAGTACTTATCCATAAAAAGAAGTAATCTTCTTTGCTCTGAAAGATCACAGCCTTCCTCTGTAAAAGAAGGGCCTGGCCCAAGGTGTGCTGCTGTGACAAACAATAAAGGTGGAAAAGAGTGATTATTTTAACAGCCTCTCCCAATAAAATCTGCATCTACCTCTGGCTTTCTACTTGCATTTCATGAGAGAAATACTTCAATGCTGTCTCTGTGAGTGAAAGGCTTGTGTTTCAGAAAGTACATCTAGTCACTGCTGCCAGCAGAAATAATAAAGGTGACAGGCTTTCCCATATGAAGACACACTTCTGTCATGTTTTTATAATCATTGCTTTATTTAAAATGGAAAAATCCACCTCCTCCCACTCAGCATGTCTGCAGGACCAGATGCTTGTATTAAAAGCTGCATTACTCATTTAGGTTTTTTTCCTCATCTCTTCTAACATGAAACCTACAGGACTACAAATTTAGAAAAACAAAATGTGTAGTAAATTAAAAAATTACCCCTTTTATACTTCTCATTAAACCCTCATTGGACCCCTGCATTCACAGTCCATTCGGAGCTCAGGAAGAGGGGGACTCCTGCATGGGGCCACACAGCCATGGGAAAGCAGCTCCTTAGGCTGAACATGGGATAGAGGAGCCAGTTCGTGACGGACTCCTAATGTCACTGTGCCTAATTTTTCCATGCTGGTTTTCCTGTCCTGGTACACATGGGAGAGGTTCCTCTAGGCAGAAGTACTGCAATCCTGCCCTTGCCCTACATGCCCTTTCCTGATCATCACAGGCAATCTCTGCTCTGTTTTCTCTCCTGCTTCTTCTAGAGCAGACTCAAAGCCAGCTGTATTGGTGGAGGCATTGCCATGGCTTTGGGGAGCTTAGGTCTGCCTCTGCACAGCTGGAAGTAGAATTCCCTGCCATGACTTTTATTACTGTTGTTATTATGAAATACAGGTTATTTGGTTTATTTTTCTGGCAGAGCTCTGTTGAAATGGCAAATGTCTGCCATTCAGTCCTAATTTCTGTGGTCAACAGACACCCTTGCTGCATGACCTAGTACTTTTTAGTCTTCCTGTCATTGCTTTTTTATTTTCTTGTTAGGTCCAGGATGGAGCTGCAATTAAATATTCTCTTGTGATGGAAGCTGTTCCTGCAGGAAGGCAGACTTCTTTCTTAGAAGAAGAAAGAGGGTTTTGCTGATCATTGAAAAATAGGTTGGGAGGGGGATTTGTAATGAGAGCAAGGTGCTCCCCACTGCCATTCCATGAAGTTTTATGTGTGTGTGTGCATGAGAGAGGCCGAGACCAGCTCCCTCCTCTGTGCAGGTGCAAATGAGAGCAGCAACAGGTCAGCCCAGATTTTACCTTGGCTAAAATGGGCTCTGCCACAGCATTAGCAAGGTGGAACAAGTTTTGACCTCTCTCCTATCTGCTTCAGCATCACCCACTGCTCACAGACTGCAGAGAAGCCAGGAAAAAAGCCAGAGTCATTGAGAGGCAGGGATGGAAGAGCAGGGCTATCCTGCAAACTTCTGTTCCTACCCACACTTGGACTAAAATAATTCACAGTGAGATGCATGATTTTGTACATTTACCTATCCATGAAGTATTTTACAGAAATCAGTTCTGATTAAAAAATACAAAGAACTTCTTGTTTTAAGTGCTAAATAAATACTTTATTACTGCTGACATACAGGTAATTGAAGCCATTTGGAATGTACAACATGTATTTCATAAAAGCATCACTGGTTACAAGAAATATCTCCTGTTCCCCGCACACCCTCGCCCATACTTGAGATGACAACACGGTGGTTTCAAAAGCATGTCTCTGTCTTTTCCTATCATGAGAATACCTGAAACCAGAAGTTTTCTTTGTAATGAACAGAGTCAGATTGCTTCTTGGCTGTCTTCGTTTCCTACTAATTCATAAATAGGCCTGAGTCCAGAAAGTTTATCTGCACTCAGAATCCTACATCTTGATCAGTTCCACTGTGTTTTAAAACTATCATCATTTTTACTTTGTTTTGTGTGAAATGGCCTAAGATTTTACTCAGCTGGCACCTGTTAGGTACAGCTCTATTTCTGATGCTCAGACTGCTCTGTGATATCACTTTCAAAGCAAATAGGAAAAAAAGGTTACTTCCTTGACTACAAGGTACAAGCAGTATGAAATAAATAAGACAAGTTAACCAGGTTTTGATTTGCTAATCTATAAGGATAGAAAAATCTCAGTGTCTATCTGTCTGTCTGCCTATCTATCCAGTCATCTCACTCTCATAGTTCACACACATTTGGATTTTGCGTTGTGAAACCAAACCCAGATCAGTGCTACAAAATTAAATATTAGGAAATAAATATAAGGAACTTAAATAAAGGGAATGCTACATAGTTTGAGCTGAAAAAAAAAAAAGGCAGATGAAAAACTATAAGGTTAAGTGCAAATAAGTTATCTAAAATAATTTCAAAGGACATGTTTTAAAATTGCCATGACAGAAGCCTTTCAACTGTGTGCTGAAGAAACAAGAAAGTAACTAATGATGCTCCTGATACTTCTGCTCCTGCTGTCTAGAGTTCTGCCTTCAACTTCAAAGGGAATGATGCTCACCCTTTCTGTTGGCAATATAAAGTTCTCTTCATGCTCAGTCTACAAAACAACAGGTAGCTATGCTCTTTCATGTGTACCAGAAGACATGCAAAGGAAAACTTCCCACTGAGATGAACTCAGCTCTAAGTCCTCTGCCCAGGCCATGGGAGGCTCTTTTCTGGGTCTGTGTGCAGCTGCTGTTACAGGTCCTTAGAGCACACTGGTGTGCTCTCAGCAGGCCAGCTCTTTACCTGGTGTGAGTGGCTGAACTTCCCTGGCATCACTGGAGATTCAACCATTTGTCCCAGCACAGGAGCTGAGCTAACAAATTCATTTCTCTCCAAGGTGGAGAGTGTCTGGTCCAATCAAATCTGCACCAAACTCAAGCTTCCTCATCACAGCAATCGTAGAGGTGAAAATGATAATATATTACCCAGCTATTTGGTACATAGTGTCTGAGGGCTGGGAAACAGCAAGAGTGGCAGTGTAATGCAGGTATCAACATCAGGCCTGAGCTCAAATCTGGCTCAGGGATGTTTAGTCTGTGCCTGTCTTCAACTGCTTGGTGACCCCTGGGTTGTGGTGGCCCCTGTGAGAGCATTGGGCCACCAGGTAATGGTGCTGCATGCCTATTTTGTACTTGAAAGACCATATTTATTCAATCAATGGAGTTGAAGTAAGGAGTAGGATTTGTGAAAAACATTTTCTGCCAAATTTCTGTTATTCCACTGTTGTGGTGTGTTGCCATGGTGTGCCCCAGTTTCCCCAGTCAGTGCCCTGAAGTTTCCTTCCCCAAGTGGTGTGTCAGTCATCACCTCTCCTTTCCCCACCCTTGATCCCTGCTGGGTACTGACTCAACCCAGAAATTCCAGAAGGCATGGAGCAATTGGCAGGTTCAAAGGATGCTCTCCACCCCCTGGGGGGCCATTGGTCCACCCAAGTGTCCCTCTCACCTGAGACCCCCTCCCCTCATACCTGGTTGGTGCTCCCTGTGTTCCCTCCTCTGTCCCTCTCCCCCGGTAAAAGGACAGGCACACTTCACGGTCAGGAGTTCTGTTGGAGTTGTTGCAGGATCCAGAGGCCACCTGGCCCAGAATAAAAAATCTGGATTAAAAACTCTCCATCAGGACCCACTCCTTCCTTCACCCTCGCCTTAAAGGTTTCTTCAGCTCAGGAAGGCCTGAGGAGTGACCCCACATCAACAGCAAGCTCCAGCCCGCAAACACTGGAGCTTGGACATGCCTGGACTTGTCCCCACCTGCTCAGCTGCAAGCACAGGTACTGAATAGTGTCTCTGGGGAGAAGACTCCACAGGTGCCACTATTTGGTTCAGCAGCTGGGACTAGACAGGCCAAGGCAGTCCTGTTCAGTGATATTGGTAAACTCCAATTTCCACGAGCAAAATTACTGTAAAATTGCAGTATTTTTGGAAAATTTTCTCCCTCTCAAAACACCTCAGAATATTTTTTCTTTGCAGTTCTGTGCGAGATGTTTTCCTGGAAACTTTCAAAGCAGATAGTCATGTTTTCTGGCTGTATTTTTACTCCACTTTGGCAATTATTGATCACATGGTCTAGCTTACAATTCTCTGATTCTCTTGCATTAAGAACAGGAGGTGAAACCATGCTGACTTTGTTTTCCACAAGAGTATTTTATATTGTGAATCTTTCTGTTGGATAAATAGGTGGTAATTAACTCGTCCATCTTCAATAGTTGAAGCAAAAGTGGGACATGACTGCTGTGATTCACAATTAACTGTATATTTCCTTTCCATTATCACGCCATGCTAGTGGGGATTTGATGTATCAAATCTATAACATATACCTTTCTTTGATCTAGAGGTACCTGCATTTTCGCATCTATGTGTATGTGTTCTGCTCATTCCAATATTTTTAGCATCCACCTTGCCCTGATCTGACAAAGCTGCATCCCCCTGAGAGTGCTTTCAGTACCCTCTTTCTTCTTTGTCTGCCAAGTTCCTTGCACTGAGTACCACGAGTAACTTTTCACTGGGTACCAAGGGTAACTTATCACTGAGCATGAGTTAGCACCTCTCATGACACACAGAGGAGTGTGTTTTGCTGCACCAGGATTTGTTGCAGTGTCAGGAGAGGAGAGAAAATCTTAATTTTCAGTCTGTTGTAGGTATCAAACGAAGCCCAGACAGGTGCAGAGGAAGCAGATGTAACATCAGATGCCTACCTTCCTGTGAAAATGTCCCAGAAATGCCAAAAAGTGTAGGATGTGGGCACATATTGCAAAGAAACCCTTGGTTACATATGACTATGAATACCAAACTGCTTGGGACTATGGTTCCTGTTGAGTTCAGAGGCTGGAAAGTGCAGCTTTTTTGCTAAATTGCTTCTAGAGAAGATCTTTCAGGTCTCTGGCAGGGGCTCCATGCAAAGCAAGAGGTATTTCAGCCTGATCTTGTGTGACAACATGGCTGTGGGAGCTGAGAGATGCTGGTATGAACTGCTTCCCTGGAATGCTCCAGTCTTTCACATCACTGCTAGAAACAGTGATCCACTGTATGTTTGTTTATGGCTCTGAGCATATTGAAGACAAGCCACTGTGCACACATACTAAAACACAGTGGAATGAACCTGGATCCTTTGGCACATTATTGGTGCATGCTTACAGTGGGAAGTTTGGAGACCTTTTTCTCTTTTATTCAGATATAATAAATGTTGAATACAACTTCCATCAGCAGGGAATGAAAAAGGTCTACAACAGCAGAACTTATAGCCCAGGACACTCATGTGAGAGACAGGAAGCCTATATCCAAATCTGTGGTCAGGCAGAAAAGGGGTCCTGCATATTCACTGATGGTTTAGACTATGAGGTTACTGCTGGGCATCTCCTGTTTCCAAACAGAAATTTTCCAGTTCCTTATGGCAATGCCAAGACACACACACCCACATAAGAAGGCAACATGCACATACACACAGACCTGATGGCATTAAAGATGACATAAAATGTGGAAGAGAAGCATTCAGCATCTGTCAATCACTTAGTATCCTTCATTTGAACAGTAATATCAGATTTCATAAAAAGCAGGCTGTTGACTATGTAGAATGGAGGCTACAGGATGTTCCTTGGCCTAAATCATGGCATGCCAGCAAGGAAGTTTGCTCACAGTCACAGAACACCGAATACACTGGATGATGAAACTAAAAGGTGGTACTTTTTCTTTTCCTGCTCTTGGTCTTCAGACTCCAAATACATGGTTTATATACTAAAAAAATCCTTTCACATCCAACTGATGTGACTAATTTCCTATCATACTTAATATTTTATTGTACAATTGATTTTCTTGGAATAGATGTATATTTAATCCCTTCTTTTGCAGAGCTTGAATTTTTACTTTCCTCCCTTTTCATCCTTGCAAGAATATAGTTGACTGTTTCTGACTTCTCTCCTTTTGACTTCATGGATAAAAGGACCAATTTTTGGAGATAGTGTGCTGCCTAGAAAATATTTTTTGTGTCAATAAATTACTTGTTCCTTCTCAAAGAACATTTCTATATCTCTTACTGACCTCTTGCTCCTGGTGTGCTTGAAATATTTATTGGATTTCTCACCATTTCCCCACTCTGTGATCTCTAGGATTTTCCACTTGATTTCTCGTGTGCTTTCTTCATTTTATTCTTACCATCTTTGTACTCTATGGCCAGACATTGCTGCTGTTGTGGCCAGCAGATGAGGTCACCAGCTACATGTCTATATTTGGCAGAATTGATATCTGTGTCTCTGTTTTTGCTGTAGTAATATCAGTCAGAGACCAGAGCTCCAAAGCATTGTCATAACTTCATCTCCAGTCCTTGCCCTGAACAGGGGAGAGGCTGAATAGGCAAAGGGTGGCATCATATGCACAAAATTTAATTTTGCTTTGCTTTTCTTTACTGGAATGATTTTCAGCCTAGAGCATGAAGGAAAGTCAGATAAATATTTATCAACTTGATTCTTATCTGAAACAAAACATATGCTTGTGTATTCGTTATCAGGAGCACAGGAATATAAATAGCATGATGGCACACACGTACTAGACATCCAGCTCAGGAAGCGTTTGATTTGATATATTTATGGGAAAATACTATTAGATTTTGGCAAATATGTCATATCTTAAATTATAACTGTACTTTTATGTAAAGCTGCAAAACTAGAAACTCTGTGTTAGCCATTCTGAAGGACAATAAGTACAAATATTCACACAAGGATGAACCTTCAGGAGGAAGAAAGTGCACATAACTGCATCAGATATTTGAAATGAGAAGTCTGACATTTTCTTACTTGGCCTGCAGTAAAGAGAATCTAATAGTAATTTTGCAGAAGCACCTCAAATCACAAAGCATTTTTGTTGCTGATGGTTTTAGTAGTATTATATTTGTTTTAAGCAATTCATTAGCACTGCCTTTTCCTATCTTATCATAAACTTTCTGACAATGAAATAGCTGAATGTTACTCTTGCAAAAGGAAAAAAAAAAAAAAAGAAGAGAATTCATCAGAGATTATCACAGTGTTAAAGCTGAAGAGATACAAAAAAGCTCTGGTTTAATACTAGGAAATTACATACATTTTGCTTGTTTTAGTGTTCCTCTCTGGAATGCTTCGACAGGCATAACAGTCAAACATTGCCAAAGCCAACAAGACTGGCAAGAACAATGCCCATATTTAGGGGAATTTGTGAAAAATACAGGAAGGTTTGAAAATCCTGATAAAACTGACCCAGAGGCCAGCATCCACTCCTTGGTTTTGCTGTCAGGATCCTGGGAGACTCCATTCATTTCAGTGATATTTTTCAAGTGTGGATGAGACAACAAAGTCAAGTTCACCCTCTAACAGACTCAGCCCTCTGTGTGCTGCTGCTGTTGTCTGGCAGAACACTTTCACCAGCTTTCAGCAGGTTTTTCACACTGAAAAAAATCCCACTGTGTTTCCTATTTCCTACACTATAGTCTTAGTAAGAGAACAGCAGGGTTACACAGCCACCCACTTACCCTGCTCCTCTGTGTCCTGGGAAGACAAGATGCCCTTTACCATTTGAAAGGTAACTGGAACCTGACCTGAGGGAAAATGGTAAAAAATTGAGTTTAACCATTATGTAAAATCATGCAAAAAATTATAAAAATTACTGCTTGTCTGCCTATAATTTTAATGAAATACAAAATGCTACAATATTTTCACATACTGGAAATTATTTTCATTGTTTGCAGGTGTTGGTGTTTCAAAAGGGGAAAATACTGTTAATCATGAATTGTGATATGGAAAAAATATTCTGGGGGATTTTGATTGAGTGATATGCTTGAAAACAGAGGCATGATGAATAATGTTCATAAATAATAATGTGCTAGGATAAAAATGGCATAAAGAAAACAATAGATTTTAAACTCCGAGAGGTCATGAGGGTCGTAGCTATATACAGTGAGAGAGTTTAGGATTTAGACAGAAAGGGTATGGATAATATTTTGAAAACATTGTTTATCCTATAAGCATCTCAAAACAACCCCAAAAGAACAGCCTGTCTAGCTTAATCTAGCCTTTTTTTTCCTATAACAGCTGAACAAGTCTGTCACTAAAAGTGGTGAGCATTTCACTGTGGTTTTCTGGTGCATGTACAACTGAATATTCAAAGACCTGTAGCAAGATCTTCTCTATATTACAGCAAGGGAGAGTAAGAGAAAGAAATTGAATTTGTACAAGAGAAAGAGAAATGGATAATTGTACCCTGTTTTTCTAAGGAAATTATACTTATCCTGCTATGCTGCCTGTGCTCTTTTGTGTCTGTGAGCTGGGCACATAACTTTAGAACATGTTGACTAATTTCAACTTAATGGGCAGAAAGGTAGAATTATCAAACATATTGAGTTCCTACTATTGCCAGAGATAGAGCATTTGAACTCCCAGTGAGTTATCCCACCACTATTAGACACCAGGAATGCACACCTGTCAGGAAGAAAAGTTAGATGAAACCACTATGTTTCCAACCATATGGATGAAAGTTAGAGAAAACCACTCAGTGCAAGCAAGTTCTTTTGCTTGCAGTGTTTCTGGAATGTGACAATTATTTTCTTAACTTGAAGCAAAGAGATGGCTCAGTCTCAAAATGAAATCCAAAATGGATAAAAGCTCACTGGTTAGTGAGCAAACCACTGAGAAGAAGGCTGGAGGTGTATAATTTCCACTTGCACTAGGTGGGTTGGTCTTTTAGGACAATCCATTTTGCTTCCAGGAAATTCTTGGGATGATGATGAAGAAATAGAGAAAGTGAATAGGTCTACACTCAGACTGAAAGAGGAAGGTGAAAAACATGATCATGGAAATAGTGGAAATAGCATGAAAGTGTGGCATCTGGCTGTTTCACGGAGACACATCTGAAGGGGTTAAAACAAAGATGATCATACCTAAAGGAGCACCAGTCAGCAGAATAAAATGGACAGCAGTGAAATTTAGGAACTTCAATTACTCTGCCACACTATATTAAAGAGTTTTTATGCCTACTCTATATTTCCTAATGAAGAAAGTACTAAAATTGATCCTAAAATGCAGCAGCAAAGATCTTTAAAAATGCCAATTTTTAAATTTGGGGTTGTCCTAGTAGCTATCAGAAAGGGACCTCCCTGGGCAAAGTTCTTGTGTCTTTCCTTCTCCACACTGATAGGAATTATGTTCTGACAGGTTCTGAATTCAGAGGAACAAGATGACAATTTCCACCATCCAAATGGAGCAGCACGGAAGGAAAATTAAGTGGTGCCCATTAGAAGAGGAGAAATAGCTTGAGTGCTGCCAGAAAAAGACCTCCCAGCTACAGCTTAGTTGATAGGTGCCACTCCTCAGCAGCAGATCCCTGAACTTTCAAAGTTTGTCCCAGGCAGAGGATAAGAAGAAGAAATCTAGCACGGAGGCTGGAGTACCTGGGGTACACATAGGAGTTCCTGACAGCACTACTTCTCTGAAGGATAAGGTAAAATCTTCTATGACAGTTGTAGGAGAAGAAAATGACAACACAGATGAACTATAAATCTTATCAAAGTTACTATCAAAAAAGTGGAAGTGACTGATTCGGTTTTGTAAATCAAAGTTGACCTTCACTGCTTTCTTACCCTCAAGAGCTCATTTGTTGCTATGGAGAGCTTCTACACAAATATGATACTCTATGTAGAAGTAAGTACCTATCTGACAAAAAATCTGGGAAAACACAAACATACATTTCACAGGAGGTCAGAAAGAATTGCTAATTTAGGTGAATGATGACAGTTATAAATATGTAGCGCAGCTTTAAAAAAGTAAAGGGCATGATTTATTAAAACGTGGCTGTTGCAGATAATAGATTTGGTTTGCAAGGTAAGGCTGCCATTCATATAACTTTATGTCAGTTATCACAACTGCAATAAAATGTACAACACAAATAGTGTTTTAAAAAATAAATGCATCAGCTTTAGCAAAAGTATTAATTACTATTTTATGCCTAGCACCAGAACAATCTGATTATCCATTTTTCAAGACTCAAAGACATGTTTTTAATAAATCATCAAAAATCTCACTCTTAGTTTAGAGAAATAACCCTCTAAGCAGGGAATTATCCAGTGTGTTTCTTCATTTTCCATTACCACAGTGCTCTTTCTGATTTCTATCATGATTAATGTGAGCCAAGATTATTGTTAGCATGAAGTGTTTTCAGCTCTTCCTGGAAGGCAAGTGTGTGGAATATTGTATTTCCATCACCTTATTGTAAAAACTGCAGATAATTCAGGTCTGCAAAATCAACAGAACAATTATATTTGCAAGCAAAGGATTGCATAAGGTTTTACAAATAAATTGAGTAATAACTGGATGAGAGCTCTTTGTGGAATGTTAATAATTTTCATAATCATTAATATGATAGATCAATGAAGGGTAAAGGTTTCATACATAACTAACATTAGTTACTTATGAGTGAGGAACGGTCTAATTTAAAAAATCTCAGAATACCTCTTTTTAACTAGTAGAATAGCAATCCCCTTGATTTTATGAGATCATCTGCAGGTAGTGCAGACAGAAATGCAGAGACAGACTGCATGGATAGCATATAGTTCAGATGTAGTTTCTCTACTCAAAATCAAATCACCAAAATATTTCTTGCCCCTTAATTTGTTTCCAGATACAAGCTGTACAACTCTGTAAAGAATACATTTCTCCAACAGTCAGTCTGCTTGATAATATGGTAACCAAAATATTGGCTAAACTGGAAGTGTGTGAGACTGACATTTTTTTCATGGAGGGTATATTCTGCCTATTTTCAAATACTCCTTTGCATATTCTCAGTTTTGCTTTGGAGTTTGAATTCAGTAAATATGATTTCCTGAGCATGGCCTAAGCTTATTATGAGTTTTGGTGAGATGGTCCTGTGTTTTCTATGCACTTCCTCACACAAGCAGCTTCTGCTGAATCACAGCTTCCCCATTTACATTACCAAACAGCCTTTTGCATACACACGCTCTAAGGGTCTCACTTATTTCATGTGGTGAAACAAGTGATGCCAAAGGATAGTGGTGGCAATGGGTGACTGTAAGAATAACTGCATTTGTTGGACAGAATTATTTTTAGCCTGGTGTTTCAATAGTGGCCAGGAGTGGATGCTTAGAAGGAACCTAGACGTATAAGCTGATTCTTCTCCAAGCACCAGGACCCTGAGGTGATGACATTTGCAGAGAACACAAAGTGTTTTTAATTAGTCAAGACTAGAAACAGATTTGAAGAATTTTAGAAGGGCCTTGGGAAAGGGGAAGATGAGGGAATGACAAATGACACTGCTGTTCTCAAATGTCAGGTAAGGGGCACTGGAGGCTGCTTGACACCTGAGCCACTGGGACTGGCTGCTGGGTTATACACTTGGTATAATTACATGAGTCAGAGACATGGACATCAATTTGGAAAATCTAGTAAATCTCAAAAGGTTTATCCTATCACAAAGGAATGCCAAATGGCAGGATAAGGATAAATAGGATAACAAAGCCAAGAATGTAGGGAAGTTTATTTCATTTAAGTGAATAATATGAATCAGATCTAGGGGATAAGAATTAATAAAATCATTTGACTTGTAAGCTTATTGAGATTTCTAAATCTATCCATTCCTCATATTTCTTTGTTTGTTTCAAGTATTTTTCATAGCAATAACACAAACTTGGACCTTATTCTGTAATGAAATCCACTGAAGTTACAATGGTACCAATGTGCTCCTGGCACCCAATAGTAAAGGAGATGGCAGTAATGAGAAAAAATGTAATGAAGTTCTATAACACTTTAAAATAGTTCAGATACTGTATATTTTCAAAACTAAAAGAAAAAAAAAGTGATTAATGAAGTTAATTTTAAATGAAGTGGGATTTTTTCAGTACACCTGTCAAAATAGTGTAATGGTCTGAGTATTGTCAAATATTACTATAAAATAAATATATAAAGTGACACTGAATGATCTGACTTGTTCTCCACTCCATGGCAGCTTTCTCCAATCTGATTTGCACTTGGAGTGTACTTTGCCCCACAACAGCAGCTGCAGTGATATGCCAAAAGTTATTTTTAATGAACCCCTGTAATTTCCTAATAAATACTCATATTTGTGGTAATGACAATAGAAAGGCTAATTATTTATTTATTGGGAATTTAGTTTTTTGTAAGGTCGTTCTTTCTAGGACTGGGGAGAAGCAGAGGAGACATTTTGAGCTACAGTATGGAAACAGTAGGCAAAATATATCACATACAGAACTCTTAGAATCAAACATAATGAGGATTGCATATTCAGGCTGCTCTGCACTCTAGATCCTTGTCAGATCTGTCTTACACAGCTGCTTAACTTTTGCCAGTCCAACACATATCAGTGCTGGAAAATGTTTATTTAGGTAGTGCTGAAAGCACTTCCAATTACTTGAGTAGTGTTATCCATCACTGTGACTGCTTGCTTGAAACTTCTGACATTTACATGAATATCTTTTGGGGAGGGACTTTGTTGTTGCTTTTAGAAATATTTTCTCTGTCTCTAGCACATTATTAACGTGATTAGGGATTCCTGTACTTCCGCTCTTGCTGCAAAACAGAATCCACAAATGCTGTGGTGCCTCACTCAGGAGTTGATTAGGGATTTCTCTTTGAGTTTCCTCAACCTAAAATGCCTAATATGGCTAAAAAGGAGGATAAAAACAGGATTTCAACTCCCCAAAATGAATTAAAAAGAATATGAATATCTGCAGTGTTGATCAGGGACTTGGTTGGTAACAGACATTGTGTGTGCACCAGCATTAACAGAAACAGGTTTTTTTCCTAAAATAGGCATAGGTACAGTGATACAGAAATTGCCTTACACCAGAGCAAATATTTCCATGTCAAAAAATCAGAAAAAGAAAAAGGGAAAGAAACTGGCATACAATAGCCTTAATGCCAATGCAACCGTGTTTTTATTAAAAAAAAAAAAAAAAAAAAAAAAAAAAGACTTATTATACAAGACTTGTCTACCTCTAGCACATGAGTGTTTGTCATTCATATCTTTTATTCCCTCTGCCTGGCAGAGGGCTCTTCGGCCATGATTTCGGGTCTGCTTACCTTTAATTTATTTAGCTCAAGAGTTAGAAGGTTTTTTTTCTTTTCCTGCTCACTTCTGAAACTGATTATCTCAGGGAAAAAAATATGTAAAGCATGTTCTTAGATTCCCTTACCATGGATTCAAGTATTCAAGATGCAAAGTCTTTTTAATTCAGACTGTGCCATCACGGCCTTGGGGCAATCAGGAATTAAACACGGAGCTGCTGGCTCTCAGACGTGTTTTCCCGGAGTGTACTATAAATTCCACCCTTTGGTACATTGTCTCCAGCATTACTGCTTGTGCCAGGACAGGCTTCTCTTCAGGCTCCCTTCTGTGACCAGCAGCAGACAATGTGAGCTCTGCTCTATTCAACATCCCTCGTGGATTTTGTGCCACAGAGCTGACCTTTTATGATACCCTATTGTGAAAATCTTTTTTCTAGTAAAAAATCCTAACACACAGAACTATTTCATCTCCATAATCCCAATGCCTTTTGTATTATCCATGGTGCTGAGGCTGTTTCTTGTTAGCCTCTGTCTAAGATAATTCTTTCAAGCCACGGTGAAGTTGGGTCATTTTACATTCTTGCTCAAACTTGTCAAATTTTATAGCAGTAATAGGTAGCGCTTGAATCACATTTACTTCAAACCCTTCTTCCTGCAGCTTCTTCCTTTCAGTGTTTATCAGCACTCTTAAAAGCATGTCTGATAGAAAAAGCTCTTTACTGGGACAGTATTTCAGTTTAATGAGGATTTTTGCAATTTTATGATCATTTTCTGAAGTCTATGTAGTGCTTCTTTGCCCAATGACTTCAGTAATAGGGCTTCTGAAGTTTTATAGGCTGCATCTCCTCTGACCTATTTCTCTTTGTAAACATTTATGCAACTTATCACAAACAAAACATTTGCTGGTGTATATTTTCCAGGCTGAGAATTTAATTTTTATGTTACAACCAGTGTTTCAGAAGAATACACAGCCACTCAGTGGGGCAGGCTATGTTTGCTACAGGCTAGATTAATTTTTTTTGCTTCAATAAGGGGGAAGAGGCAGCTGCTACTGCCTCTAAAGTGTTGTTTAACCTCCTGGCCAGTTGCTAAAGACTTCTCCCACTCCCTACCTTGCCCATCCTCCCTGTGGCAGAGTCTGGCCTTTTCAAAGTTTCACTTTTTCAAGGCAGGAGTGTCTTGCTTAGTTTGAATCAGTATTGAGCTGCTGCACTTTGTAATTACAGAAAAGGAAACAGTCATATCTCTAATGAAAGTCTTTATTTTCCAGCCTCCATAATCATTCTTGTGGTCAGTTTAATTCACTCCCCCTCAGCCACAGGCACTCAGTTTAGTCCTGTCATCTGACCTGTTCATGAGATTCCCTTTTGTTCACTCTGGGGGACAGGCAGAGCTTACTCCAGGAAAGGCATCAGCAGAGGTTAGACCTGACTGAATAGTCAAGACCTAACATAGCTCTTAATTACACCAGCTTGGTAATGGGGATTGCTGTGAAGAGCAGAGATATACAGACTCAGTCTTGTGCAGGCCCTTGCACAAGGTGGTGAGCAGGCAGAGTGGGCACTCTGCTTACCTTGGAGGTCACGAGGGAGGAGTATATTGGTGTAAGATCCTGCATGCTGCCTGGCCTGTGGATTGCTTAAGGTAGGAGAAAATCAGCAGCTGCTACTGGGCATCCTTCATGTTCCCAGCAGCTTTGTGCAGCCCAGCCCATGCTGCACAGCGCACTTGAGTCCGTCCATCGGCTGCCCAGCTGCCCGGACACAAAAGCTCTTTTACCCGTGCACCCTTTAACCAGTTTACAAGCCTTGTCTCTGTGTGCACCACTTTCTAGCCCATGGTGTCTGTGATAAACTTGTGATACTCAGGAGCTGATGCTGCAGCCAATAACAATTAATTCATGAGGGAAAATAAAAAGCCACTGTTAATGTATATTAAGTCTCAACTTCATATGTCACATGATAGGGCTTTAATTGGAACTGTAACTCCTGCAGTGCCATGAACATCTGGATGTTGTGTATGATTTGGGGCAGAGCGGTCAATCAGAGAGCAGCAGACACTCTTGTTGCAGAATGCACTGATTTGCAACTGGGACATGACACCAAGAAATGAGTGAGATTTCAAAAGTCCATAGTAAAGCTGATTTGAGTGCTTCTCTGTAGGCATCTTTACAGATTACATAAGGCAACTTCAGAGCATGGATCTGGGGAGACACCTCTTCATATGGTAAATTGATTTACTTATAAAATTGCATCAAACAGTATTTTTAGCATCTCTTACTTTTCTCTGCTTAATTAACTTGAACTATAAATTTATATTGCTTCTGCACAGGAATTGCAAAATGCTTGTGCTGTATCAGATTAGAAATAAGCATTTTAAATCAAGTAAATGTTAAAAAGAGGTTTGCAAATGACCCAATATGGATAATGGAAAGTCAAGCTAGCAGCCTTAGTCATAAGAACAAAATTATTCCTTGCTCCCTGAACTCAATGACAGCAAAAATCAAGCTTTCAGTAGAAGTCTTGTAGTTCACACAACATTCGGCACATTCTGAGTAAATTTCATTTGCACAGCTACTATATGTTTGCACAAACCAGTGTGAAACCTGTCCATCAGATTAATAATCAAAGGAAATGCAGATATGATCAGAGAAATTTCTGCTTGGAGGTTTCTTGCAGCAGCAAAGTCTCTGTGAGTCAGCCAGATGTTCCAAAATGAATTATTCAGAAAAGAATTTTCAAGTTAATTCTGTGAAATTAGTTCCTCATATTTTGTATGAAACAAAAAGGTGTTGAGCTTGTGAAGGCAAAAAGAAACCATCCAAACTTTCTATTCTTGGTACATTTAGGAAATTAAGTCTGCCTCTTCAATTCAAAACTTACAGATGGGTAGGAAAATATTATGAGTTATTAATATGCCTCCAGCATACTAAAAGCCACATTAAAGATTTTAAAATGTTACTGATCCCAGAGAAATGTAAAAGAATCCCTGTGACTGGACTGCCCAGGAAGAAGGAACTTATTCTTTCAAGAACACCATAGAATCATAGAATTGTTTAGGTTGGAAAAGGCCTTCAGGGTCATCAAATCCAACCATTAAGCTAGCACTGCCAATTCCAGCATTACACCATGTCCCCAAGTGCCACATCCACATCTTTTAAATATCTCCTGGGGTGATGAATGTACCACTTCCCTGGGCAGCCTGTTCCAGTGACTGACAACCCTCTCAGTGAATAAATGTTTCCTAATATCCAACCTAAACCTCCTCTGATGTAACTTGAGGCCCTTTCCTCTTCTCTTAACTCTTGACATTTGTAAGAAGAGGCTGACCCCCACTTGGCTACGAACCTCCCTTCAGGCATTGTAGAGAGCAATAATGTCCCCTCTGAGCCCCCTTTTCTGCAGGCTGAGCAAGCCTAGCTCCCTCAGCCACTCCTCATAAGATTTGTGCTCCTGACCCTTCCCCAGCTCTGCTGCCCTTCTCTGAAAAGGCTTCAGTCCCACAATGTCCTTCTTGAAGTGAGGGACCAAAAGTGAGCATGGGATTTGAGGTGTGGCCTCACTGGTGCTGAGTACAGGGGGACAATCCCTGCCCTGCTCCTGCTGGCCACACTATTGCTGGTACAGGCCAGGATGCCATTGGCTTCTTGGCCACCTGGTCACACACTGGCTCAAGTTCAGCAGCTGTGGATCAGCCCTCCCAGGTCCTTTCCCACTGGGCAGCTCCCCAGCCACTCTACCCCAGCCTGTAGCAATGCTTGGGGTGGTTGTGACCCACATAAGGGATCTGGCACTCAGACAGATTGAACCTCAAATGAGTTTACGGTGTCTTTAAAGGCACCTGATCCTTCTGTGCTTCCCATAGAGGTTTAAGAGCAGACACTATTTCCAATGTCAGGTCTTTTTCATCTGTATTTGAGTGAAATTTATGCACAGTCTCTAACACAGAATGGAATTAAAAATCCACAGTGATCAGTGGATAATCTTGAGATATAAAGTAAGCATTAGGCTTTTGCTAGGCTGATTTGCCTTGGAAAGGGGTTGACTACTTAAGAGTCTTGTGTCCTTCATAAATGTGTTTCTGCTTCAAATTTCTGAGTTATTGTCCTTGATGCAAAAAATTATGCCTTTTTTTTTTTTTTCCCCAAGGAAAATTGCAGAATTTACCTTATGTAAAATATATAGAAAATTATGTATGTTTGCAATTCTAAAGTGTCTCATTGTTCCCACCACACATTTTACAATAAATTCAGCATTAGGACTCTCTTAGAACTAATTGCTGGCTATTAAAATGCCAACTAAACAAATAATTGAAATTAAAGTATTTTGGAAAAAACCAACCAACCAAAACAAAACAGCTGTGGTTAATAGACTAGACTCCCCTTAAACCCTTAAAGCATAAACAAAAACAAACAAACAAAACAAAAAAGAGAAAAGAGTATAACTACTTCAGAAGAAATTTGGAATTTTTTTTTAATTTTTTTTTTTCAACCAATGTGGATCAGATCTCCTAAAAACCAGAAGGAGTGAGAAGAAGAGGGCAGAAAATCATCTGGGAAGCATTAACTGTCAGAGTTGTGGAGGATAAGACAAAGAGGCAGAGACTTGCTCTGTAGAAGCTCAAGATCCTGTAGTAACATTGCAATGATATTCAAGAGCAACTTTTCCCTTTATAGAAGGATGCCAGGAAAGAAACGGAAACTGGTGGAGTGGCTGGCTGGACAAACCAAGAGATGCACAATCATGGTGCACAACCGGAGATCAGCCACTTCTGGAGGTGGGCCAGACTGAAACTTTGTGAGTTTATGAGCTTCTGTGTTACAAGAGGCTGAG
Source organism: Pyrgilauda ruficollis (assembly GCF_017590135.1). Taxonomy (NCBI): domain Eukaryota; kingdom Metazoa; phylum Chordata; class Aves; order Passeriformes; family Passeridae; genus Pyrgilauda; species Pyrgilauda ruficollis. Next base: position 1,117,221 of record NW_024521428.1, on the reverse strand, counting down.
GAGTTCCACACTATTCATAGTCCAAGTATATAGTGTTTGTACAGATAAAGCAAAAGGTGCATTATTGCTGCCGTGTTTTCTTTCATGTCATTCTTGTCAGCAGTAAAAACTTTCTGAGTTTGTCTGCAAAGCTTCCACCATTCCACGTTTATTGCCTCTTTGCAGCAGTGGGTTTTTACTTAAAACCAAATCCACATTATTTTCTTTTGCTTTCCCTTAATATTTGACTGACCTTGGTACAGGGACATCTCAAGGCCATTTTATTTCCCATGAAAATCAAGACCAGGGGGTGCACCCCAAAAATCCAGGAGCAGAACTGGGAAAGGAGTTAGCCTGAAGTCTGCATGCCTAGAAGACCCCTTTGCCTTTGCAGAAGACAAAACTTCCAAGGTTGGGGTTCCCACCACAGAAAAGGAAAAGCAGGAATGAAGCTGAACCTGACTAGAATTCCACCAACTCAGGGTGAGTGCTTCTGAAGTTGAAATTGAATCAAAAATGTAATGTCAATCAAAAGTGATTATGTCAAAAAAAAAAGCTGTTTATCTCAGAGCAAAAGGATTGAATAAGTACCAAACTGTCTCAGCACCTGCCACTCCTACCTCTATTTCAGCCTGTAGTTAGTGCTGTGCTTTTTGTGTGTTTTCAGCTAAAAACATGGGCTCTTTAGGCTCTATTCTGGGGCCATTGCAAATCACTATTGATCAGTAAGCTGACTTAGTCTGGTTTGCTCCTGGGGCAAGGTACGGCAGAGTTCTGGTAGCACTTTTGCAATTAGATGAGAGGAGGACAGATGAATAGTCCTACTTTAAAAATGCCACCAAATGTCACTTCTCCCACTGTGTCATCTTCCAGCTCCATGTTAAAACTTCAAGGCAGTCTCTAAGATTGATCCTGTGAAAACACAGCACTTAGGCAGCACTGAGGATAGCTGTACATTTGTTCCCTAGAAGACCTGATCTTTCATATGGTATCTTCACAACACCAGACCAGGCATATGATGCTAAGCCACAGTTGGGATTTGCCACCAGTCTTTGCATGCCTACAAACTGCACATGCACAGCATGAAATGGCAAATAAAAGCAACATGAAAGAAAAGACATTTTCACCCCCTCAGAAGTAGAAAGAGAATGTTAATTCCTAGGCCACATCTCTTCCCTCAAAATCCCTTCAGGAATAAGATGATAATAATTTGCCAATTGCTACAATGTTAGAGGGAGAAAATTTGTTCTTTCTGATTCTATATACTGGGATGTGCCACAGTATCAAAACATCAGTAGCTGACTGTGCTATACTATCTCTTTAAAAAATTGTCAGTTGGAAAGAATAAATTGAAAATAATACAGCTATAGAAAGACCCATGTAAAAAACTAGTGCTTGTTTTTTCAACTAGTGGGCATTATTCTTTTACAGGTACCCCTTAATTGATACCCTAAGCATTGACAGCTTATTGATTAGATGGGTGTTTCACTCTTTGTCATTTGTAATGCTTCTTTAATGGTATCTAAAGTGAAGTGTCTAGAGTCCAGCATCTAAACCTCTTAGACATTTCTGATAGTCTAACCTCATCATTTTGACAGCATTCCCTCAATAAATACTCCTCTCTTTGTCTTTTATCTGCCACAAAAAAAAAAAAAACGAAAAAAACACCAAAAAACAAAACTGTATCAAAGCTATAAAAAAAAATCTCTTTCTTCAGTGACAAAAGATACTGCCACACTTCATCTTCCTGAAGGGAATTAGGAACCTCTTGATTAACTTCAGTGGAGCAAGTCAGACCCAGGATCCCACAGTATGCATTCTTTTGCTTGATAAGTTGTAGTTGCTTTTCATTGTTTAGCTATCTACAGACCATATTCATTAGTCATTTTCATTTGTGACATGGATGACTTCATTAGTTTCTGATGCTGATTTAGATTCATAACTATTACTTATAATTAATTGCTAATGAAGGCTATTAGTGCCTAGCTGACATTCTCCCCTTCCCTGCTAAATGCTAACAAGTTCGAGCGCAGGAAAAGGGCCTGTCTCAGACAGGAATTGACTCCTTTTAACAAATAAGCCTAAACAGAGCTATTTGCCTTCTAGAACATGAGATCTTCTCTACCACAAGTACAGAACACTGCCTTATAGAAAGTAAAATATAGATATATAAATATAGAATGTAAAATAGTAGAATCAAGGCTACAAAAAAAGCTATATTGTTTTACACAGCTGTTTGCAAATACAGTCTCATTCATCCTTCCCCTAATCTTCCTCCCATACAGACATACATGAGCCACAGAGAAGTACATCTAGTGCATTTGTACATTGGTAAGCGCAGACAAAGGGGCATCAGGGGAAACACTGGCATCTACTGCTTGAAAAGCAGTCTTTCAGTGATGTCAGAGAAGTTATTCCAGATTGGATCTGGTATATAAAATTACTGAAACCTTACTTTCTCCATTTTCCTTTCCCTCATACACCAGGCCAGCTGCAAAGAGCAGTTAAAGGTAGACACCATGGGTGTGAAAGCAACAGGCAATGCAGACAGAAGGGAGACTTCTGGCCCATGCCAGCTTTTGAAATGCCATTCTCCCCCACATAATTTACTGGTTGAACAGATAAAACAGAAATAAAATGGCATAAATTAATGCATTTCAATTGGGACCTGGTAGTTCCAGTTTTATTTCGACTTTACATTTGTCTTGCTATCCTCAACAGAAGAAACAGAGAAAATTTTGTCATTATCCCTGAAACATAATGCTCTCTTCTTACTGCACTGGAACACAAATTTATCTCTAGACCTTGTGAGGTAGCTGCTTCATAAAACCAGCTCTTCCCTTGATTTTGGATGATTACAGAACATACAGATCTGTGGTCAAACAAATATACCAAAATAAAAAAAAAAAAAAAAAAGAAAGGGAGGAAATGAGCAGGTACCTGTTCTCTCAATTGCCTGAGTGCAAGACAGAGTCTAGTCACACAAAGGGGTAGTCATGGACCTTGCAGAAATGCTCACTGTGTCCTTTTGACCTTTTTAGGAGTCCTTGCCAGGATGAAACAGAAAGAGGGAAAGCCAAGGTACCAGATACTTTTCCCCAGAAGACATGGACCCTTTGGGTGAATCTCACTAAATAAAGCTGATTTTTCCAGCTTTATTTTGTGAGACCAATCACAAAAGGGATTTATGAAGAAGCACATGCTCAGGATTCCAGTCTGAAACTGGGAACAGAAAGGGCACAGGAGGTTAAAAAGCCAGTATAATTTGAGGGAGCCTTGGGCAGATGCTGTGAATTTGGCATTCCTTGGTTTTGCTTTGTTGAGAAGCCCTCATTAATTGTTCTTGTAATTTAATATTAATCAGAAGAGCCTATTAACTCCAATGCTTTATAAAAGCTATTTTCAATGGAGTTTATGCAAGAAACACTATATTCTGCTTAACATTAGGTACTGACTAACGTTTTAAACTGAGATATCAACATGCCTAAAACATTCAGGGAAATCTTAAAACAAACAATGACTATAGCAAATCTGAAGGATGTTAATATAAAGGTAAATGACCTGCAAAAGGCATCTTTCCAAACCATTGGGAAATCAGAGTGTTTATTTATGATGGCAAATATGTACTTGGAACTTGAATTTTTATACTGTGTCTTCCTAGCTCTTCTAATCATTATCTTCTAATCATTAGTGCCCCCGTGGGCTCAGATATTTCATTTCTGCTTAACTCAAGTGTGCACAAAACCTCAACTAGTTTTCCATTTGTTGATGCTTTCTCAAACTTAGTATTCATAAAACCTCACTGATACAGCCACTGACAGCAACCAAACTCCAAGAGTGGTGTCTGACAGTTGCTATCCACTCTGCCTGCTCCAGTATCCTCAGATTCATTCTGGTTGTCACCGTGCCTGGACTGTTCTGTAATTAATTAAAAGTTTAAAATTGAAAGGCAATGGGAAAATGGAAAGGCAAGGGGAAAAGTAGAAGCTCCAGGACTGAGTGATAGGTTATGTATACTAGCCCAATAAACACAAAAGAGACTTGGCTGTAAATTATGCATTTTGCTGATAAAGATCAGCGATGTGCAGTTGAATAATGTTATCTGTAACTACCATTCATCTTGGAGGTGTGGGTACATCAGGAGGTGATTATGTTGAGAGAATGTCTGGAACCTGATGCAAAGGGGTTTTTTTTTTTGATATTCTAGGGGACATGTTTTTTGAAAGCTGTTTTGCTGTATGTGAATAAATAAGACTCACACATGGAGAGGAAGCCATGCAAACAGACATCACAAAGAACTGCATGCCCAGGGCACACTGTTTAGAGCTCTGCTTTGCTCTGTCTTTTTCTGTCATTAGCTGTGGAAGGTCAGATGACAGGGCAGGAAGCCCTAAATTGTGGCTGCTCTTTATGTGTTCTATAAATCACATTCCCCATGAGTTCTGAAAGATCTGAGGTTAGACCTTTACTAGCAATGGAGCCATGAATCAAAATTCAGTGAAAGTCAGTGTAAAGGTTTGCACAGATTTCTATAAACCTTGGATCAAAGAAGTACACACGTAATTTGCTCTATCCTCAATTTTACAGTGTCCCAGCACTGCAGTTTAACACACGAGGCTATTTCACTATTTAAAAGCAAGCTAAAATAACAAAATATTTCCCGTCTTGTCTGCTGCATTATTGCCATGGATTATTAACACACATTCATTGTCAAAATAAAAATAACAAAACTGTGTTTTGGTGATAGTAGGAGTGACAAAACATAAGAGAAGCAGAAAATGATCAAACAAATAAATTTTCCTTTATAGCAATTTTTTATGAAGAAATATCAGTGCTGCTTACAATTCATGGATTATAATTAAACATAGCATTAATATTCAGTGCAGTTTTTAAAAAAATAATTTCAGAATTATTCAGGGTATTCAGAAGCTGGTATATTAAGAAAAAGCACCAGACCTCATGACATATGTGATGGTTCTGCTGAATTTCAAAAATATAAAATAAAGATGAAGGCATCTTATTCATGGGGTGCAACCCATGAACCAAAATTGCCTCTGGATTTACAAATATGTAGTTAAATACAACACTAATTGATTCAGTGTGATTTGTGATTAAAGGCCAACCTTGTAAATGTGGCTTCTATTTAACATTCTTCCCAGATGCTTCCTTGACAGATTCTACATTTAAAATGATTAGAATCTAAATTATTGATGTTCTTTCTCATTTCAATTATTATCAGCATTTGTGCACTTCTTATTTTTCTTTTCTTAATACTTGAAATCAGTTGTAAGGATAATTTCTCCCTGAAAAATTCAATGCCAAAACCAGGTGAAATTGAACTTCTCTCACTGAAGAGCTACTCTCCTTCAATGATCTAATTTGCAGTAGTTTATAACTTCTTCTTGTCTAAATTACCTTTGTGCTGACAGTTTTAGTACTTGTGCTTTTTGCTCATATATAATTTGGGGACATAAGCTTGAAGGAAATCTACTTAGCTAGTTCAGTTATCTACTTATGACTGTAACATATTTTACCCTACTTACTTTTGGGATGCTAGCATGGACACACACACCTGTACACATCTTTTCACCCTAATGGATGCCCACATGCCCAAATACAAACATACACCCACTCTCAGTGAAATGGAAATACTCCAACATGTCATCATGGATGAAATCTACAGATGGGCTAAATTAAGGTAGTTAACTGCTGTTAATACAATTTTGGTGCTCTCTTACTGAGATACAGCCCTGTGTTTGCTTCAGTAAGGAACACGTGACTTCCTGGAGGAGGAGAAAAAAGCCCTGGGTGGACATGAAAATAGTGAAAATAGCACACTTTCAATGCTTCAGTCAGTGTTTCTCAGCATGGCTTAAATATACCCTTTCAAATTTTCTTTCTGTCTTCCACACTCTGTCAAGGAACACAATAGGGCCAAAATCTGCTTCCAGAGAGAGAGGGTTTACAGAACACCTGGAGAGCTGAAGGAGTGATCCTGTTGCTCATAGCTGCTGCTAACACACCAGTTGACTGTACAAGAAATGGGGTTGATCTGCCAGATAAGGGCATTTAATAAGCAATTTTACATCCCTCACGCACACATATACACTCACAGATTTCTTTGAAAGAAACATACAGAATGGGGGAGGAAATGATTAATAGTCAAAATGTAATCAGCTTTGTGTTATTTTGGTTGGTTTGTTGTTGTTGTTGTTGTTTTTGTTGTTGTTGTTGTTTTTGTTTTTAAGGAAGTCCTTTGCTACTGACAGACTATGGAATACAGCTTAACCAGTCTCAACGTTAGTGGAACAGACCAGAGCTCTGAGTCTGGTGACTTTAAAGAGAATCTGGGTGATGGGGGAGGAGGGAGATGAGGAAGGAGATAAAGAATTTGCAGTTGATTTCCCAAATATTTTCAGAAGAATGCTGTTCTTTAGCATATATACTTGAAAAGTTGAAATCATTGTGTGATTAAAGTGCTCTTTTGTGGGAGGCCTGGCTGCCTCCATGACCTTCTTTTTTCCCCCAAAAATCCTAGAGAGCCTAGAAAATTAATTTGTCATGGCGCATAAGAACTGCTGCTTATTGAAGTAGAAAAAATGTCTCCAGCTATGATGGGAAAATGTAACAGGATCTCTCTAATCACAGCAAAAGTAGAACTGGTACATCTAAGACAAAACATTAAATTAAATACCTTTCAAAGAGTGAATACAGGCTTCGCTTCTGGGAATAGGGAATCGAGAAGAGATTTGTTCTAAGATCTCAGGTTGAGATCTTAGAACAACACAGGAAGCAGAGGTGATTTAGACTGAAGACTGTGTAAACTGAGGGATGTGAAGTGGAAGCAGAGAGGCTTTATTACTGGTGTTTTGAGCTATAGTGGGGAAATGGCTTGTAGCACATTGCGGGTGGTTGCAAGACTTGGAGTTCAAAGGCAGAAACAGTAGTTGTTAGAGAAGACAGCCAGCATGATCAAATAATTGGAAATTGTCCTGTGGAGTGAAACATGTCAGGAAAAAAAAATCTATTTCATTTTTTAAAAAAGAAGCTTTAAGAAGACTTGATTGCAGCCTAGCAGAAGGTGAAGTGACAAGAGCCAAAGGCTGGAAGCTGAAGTTCAACAAACTCAGAACACAAGCAGGGTGCACATTTCATATTGTGATGATGAATAGTCTTTGAGACAACTGAGCAATCGTTGACAAAGACCCAAGATTCTAAAATCAAGACAGATTTTTTCCTTTCCTCTTCTCCCTAACCTCCCCCACCCCCAGCAATATAGGTTCAGGCTAAACCAGAAGAAGATTCAGATAACTCTTTGAACAATTCCTTCTTCAAGATCAAGCCTGATGGTTGCAGCTGTCTAGCAAATAGTCTCGTCTACCCCATCAATGTTTCTGCCGAAGCTGTTGGTTATAAACTGAACCTGTGGCAGGTATGTTTCTTCTGTAGAGTTCTCAACATGTCTCTGATTGCTAGTAGTACATCACTAGGAAAGTCTCTTTCTCTCTCAGCTATGTTCTCCATTTCTCCACATTTCCTCCACATTTCATAATGTCTTTACTACTGCCCTGTGTTAGAAATTCCCTGTGTCTGGTGCATTAGTTCTGTGCAGACACTTGTGTGGTGTTATGCATGCACCACCAGCCTGGATCCTCTCTAAGGACCTGATTTTCCAGCATATCACCTTCCATTCTCTGACTCCACTGGAGCAACTTTCTATGTCAGCAGAGTTACATTTCAATAATAATTGACAGAAAAATCAAACCACTCTATTAGCCTATATTTAAAAACTATTTTTGAAAGGACAAAAAAGGTCAAAGAAACATAATTATCAGAAGTATAGTTACACCTTACTAAACTCACACAGGGGAATTCTGAAGGAGAGGAAGAACTCTAAACAACATTGGTGTGGATGAATATGAAATATATGTGACCCATTGCTGTGTTTTCAAAGTAGCTCCTTCCCTAAGGTGCTGAATGTCCTCTGCTTCAAAATAGAAAAGTGAAATGCTGCACAGCATATGTTCCCCAGCCTCAGAGTGATACACAGGAGTCTGTTTTAAACACATTGCTCAGGTTCCTCCCACCTATAACTTTAAGCACTAACTAATCCATATAGTCATGAGAGACAGAGGAAAGATCATCTTGTTGAATGACCTTAGGCTAAAGTACCTAAGACTGTACAGAGAACTGAAAGTAATTATGCTCTCAACTTTGGATCTTAAAGGTCTTAAATGAGGAAAGGAGAAGAAAAGAATTTGAATTTTAGTATTTCATAATAACACTCATTTAAGAGGATACAAAATATGAACCCAGACTCATTTCTTAGCCTTTCTAATTTCTGTTCTCTTCATTTTCTCTTTTCTCCTTTTTCTTTTAATTCTATCCTTTTATTTATGCCAGCTACTTGATCCATATCTGCTTTCTGTGCTATGTAAGAAATATCTTTCACCAGATAAACATGCACCAGCAATATTATCATATTCTGTCAAAATCCCCTACTCTTATCTGCCCTCTTTGTCATCTGGGCAGGCTTCACTTTCCACAACAGTTTCTACATATGGACAAATATTCTGATGTCAGCAATTAACTACCTGGGAAAAATGTGACAAGGATATCTGTATGACCCTCTTTGTCATCTGGGCAGACTTCACTTTCCACGACAGTTTCTACATATGGAAAATATTCTGATGTCAGCAATTAACTACCTGGGAAAAATGTGACAAGGATATCTGTATGTTGTATATCCATTTTGGACAGTCTCATCACTGGGCCAAACCCAGAGATGTGCTGCTGCAAGTGAGGAGGAAACCCAGCTGTGAATGTAAGTGAAAGAAAAGGTGATGTAGAAATGAAAAGTGATATTTCTACCCATGCTCTTTCAGTCATAATTCTGTATTAACAGGAGTTTTGCACTTAATGGTCATTACTGATGTGTTGATTTCCATACAAGCTATTGTAAGGGTAAATCTGATCTGTCACTGAATCCCTTATGAGCTCTACTGTATAAACCCAATCCTAAAAGTACATTCAGGTTATTGAGCTCCTGTAGGTTTTTTTTAAAAGAAAATCTACACTGCTAACATCTCTACATACATTTGGGACTTCAGTAGTGTCTATGCTTGAATCAATTCTGCTCTGGTTTAAGAAGCGAAAAAGGCTACTGCTTTGAAAAATTCCAGAAGTTTTGGTAATGTCAGGGCAGCATTGCTATAAGTTTTTCCATCAGATACAGCTGATGCATTCTTCCCTACCACCATTATCAGGAATTTTCAGTAAGGTTGCTATGCTATAAACCTGAATAGTAAAGCAAGGACACTTGTCATAACTGATTGACAACAACAGTGGGAGGCATATATCACCATTGTTTGAGTGCTTCATACGTGTGATAATGGGTATGTTAAAAATTGATGTATGGATTATTACAATGTAGCTAAAATCTTGGTCATGTAGCTTTAATACATACCCTTATGGTCTGAAAAGAATAAGACTGCTCCATGATTAAACATTGCTGAAGGAGTAAATTTTACAGAAGTTGACTTAAAGTCTAAAAGATTGATGAATATGCAGGTAGTCTGAAGGCTATTTCCTTCTGGTGTTTTGGCTGGGATTCTAGTTCTGTATCCCTGTCTGGATGCTGTCTGTGGCTATCTCACACTTCTTTAATGTCAAATCAATCCAAAGAATTTCATTATTATTTTTCCTGAGTTATGCGAATAAGTTCAGATCAGGCCTTGAGGCTTCACTGACCTTTCACACATCTCTTCTAGAGGGATTTCATTTATTTTTTCCTCAGCTTTCCTACTGCGAGATAGGTTTGCTCTTTCCAAAATCAAATTCTCTGGAAAGAGACTTGGACCTTTCTCTCCTGGAATAGCATCTATGACCACATTTGCATGAGCAAGCTAAAAAGAATGGAAGTGTAGGACAAAGTACTGTCCCTTGACTGTCCATGCTGTTGGATGTTTGGTAATGCCACAGGAACAGTTTTGGGCTGGGTCAGAAAGCATGGTTGGAAGCCAAAGGCTGTCTGTTTGCATGTGGTTTCCCAGTATGGAAGGGAAAGAGCAGTGATTGCCATGCCCGAGTTCTGCTACACCATTTAGTCTCATTGTCTGAATACTTTCATTACAGTTTCCAGTTCATATATTCATATCCAGTGGCATGCCACTGGGGAGAAGAATTTAAGTATACTGGTGGATAAAAAACTGAGTATGGCCCAGCAATGCGCTGTTATAGCCCAAAAAGTCAACTGCATCCCAGGCTGCATCAAATGAAGCATGGTCAGTAAGTCAAGGGAATTGATTTGACAGCACAAAGCTGGGAGGAGTGGCTGGTCCACCAGAGTTGTGTTGCCCTTCAGAAGGACCTCAACAGGTTGGAGAGATGGGCAGAGAACTGCCTTAAATTCAACAAAGGCAAGTGGAGGGTCCTGCACCTAGAGAAGATCAACCCCATGTACCTGCTGGGAAGCAGCTCTGAGAACCTGGGGATCCTGGTGAGCAAAAAACTGTCCATGAGGCAGCAGTTTTCCCTGGGGGCCAAGAAGGCCAATGGTGTCCTGGAGAGTATTAGGAAGAGCGTTGCCAGCAAGTCGAGGGAGGTGATCCAGCCCCTTGGCTCAGCCCTTTAAGGTCATAGCTGGAGTGCTGTGCCCAGAACTGCTCCTCAGTGCAAGAGAGAGATGGAGCTCTTGAAGCAGGTCCAGCAGAGAGTAACAAAAATTATGAGGGAATGGGAGCATCTCTCTTAGGAGGAAAAGATGAGGGAACCAAGACTGTCCAGACTCAAGAAGAGACAACTGAGAGGGGACTTCATCAAAGTCTATAAACATCTGAAGGAAGGGTGTCAAGAGGGTGGAACCAGGCTCTTCTCAGTGGTGACAAGGAACAGGACAAGAGGCAAGAGGTAGAAACTGATGCACAGGAATTTCCACCTGATCATGAAGAACTTTGGTGTGCAGGTAACTGCGCTGGAAGAGGGAGACTACCCAGAGACTGGAGAGTCTCCCCCACTGGAGATAATCAAGAACCATCTAGATGCAATTCTGTGCAACGTGCTCTGGGTGACACTGCTTGAGCAGGGAGGCTGAACCAGATGATCCATCATGGTCCCTTCCAATCTTACCCATTCTATGGTTCTGTGATTCTCTCCCCCTGCCTGGAATATTGTGTCCAGCTCTGGGGCCCTCAGCGCAGAAAAGACCTGTCCAGATGAGAGCCATGAGGATGAAAATGATTAGAGGGATGGAGCACCTGTCCTAAGAGGACAGGCTGAATAAGTTGGGTTGTTTTGCCTAGAGAAAAGAAGGTTCAAGGGAGACCTTAGAGCACTTTCCAGTACATAAAGGGGACCAGAAGGGAAAAAGTGAAGGGACATTTTTACAAGGACAACAATTTTAGTTGAAAGAGAGTAGATTTAGATTAAATATAAGGAACAAATTCTGTATTGTGAGCATGGTGAGGCACTGGAACAAGTTGCTCAGGAAAGTTGTGGCTTCCCCATCCTTGGAATTTTTTAAAGACATGTTGGATGAGCCTAGGGGTAATTTGGTCTAGAGGGACATGTCTGGCTATGTAAAAGAGCTGGAATTAGATGATCTTTAAGGTCCCTTCCAAAACCATTCTGTGATTCTACATTTCTATGGTAATATTAAAAATACAGTGGCATGGGAAGCTCTTTGAAGACAGTATTTCAGAAAGCACAATGGTTGCCACAGTGTATATAACTATGTATTTATGTGTCTATACAGTTTATTTTGTATGTGCTGTATATTATGTGTTTAGATTTTCATTTCAATACCATTCACGTGTTCATGTTTTTGTTTACATTTAAAGTTTTCATGAAATAAGGAATTGAAGCATCTAAAAGTATTTAATTCAAATAAAAACCTCTGAACTCTACCAAATTAAAATGTTTTGACTCCATAAGTATGCTTTCAGACTATTTTCATTTTAGAGTCGAAGTTATATTTTTAGTGTCTTTTTTTATTATGAATCTCATTTTCCTCATGGAATTGTCATCATTTGCAAGGAAACAGCATTTTCAGTTCCTGGCTAGCTGTGCACAATGAATTCATCAGCTACTCTGGTTTGCAGAACTTGCTGTGTCATGAACTTGAATGAATGATAACTACTCCATTTGGACACATCTGCTATTCAGGATTTTTTTTCAGAACAGCAATGATCGTTAGTGTATTTGAACAGTGATACAAGATGAAAGGAAAATCCAAACTTTTGGAAGAAAAGAGAGACTCTGAGGAGCTCTTTGTCAAAACCCATTACCATGACCTTTCCCCTGCCAAGACAATCCTGCTGTGAGAGGCTTTGAAAGTTGCCCATTAGTGCAGAGATTTGCTATCCCTTGTGCTGTTTGGAATAATAGCTGAAATAAAGACATGCAAGTATATTTGTCATGTGTACAGACACCATCTGGAATTTTGCTTAATCATTCCATTGCAGGCCTTTTCTAGAATCTGTAGACTGAAAGCTTGTGTTAGACCAGAGAATGCCCAAGAAACATAGATGACCATATATCTTCTTCTTATAATAAAAAGGAAAATAAAATCTTGTTGAAAATTAGTTATCCAGCCAGTTTGGTTTTTTTCCAGCTGAAGGGGAAAAAGGCTTAAGGAGTAAAATAAACCAAAACTGTCTTTTGTAAATAGCAGAGACTGGGAACTAATTATGAATTAATATTCATAAAGAAAATGACAGTCTTTGGATGCCAAGTTTCAAATCTTCTACATGCAGCAATTAGAAAAAATCCTCCCATAAGTCAGAACAAACTCAAGTCCAACAACCTGAAATTCTACCTCCAGAAATGCATCCTGAAAATATTCTGTTAAACAGGCTGTACACATCAATGTAAAAATTGGCACTCATTTAAAACGGGAAAAATAATATAATAATACCAAAAACCCTTCTTTTGAGGATTGCACCTTGAGTAGAAATGAGTGCACACCCTATTCATTACAAGTGGTATCTCTAAGAAAACTCTGTGCCCAGAATTTATAGAGATGTATAAGGGATGGTCCAGTGCACATAATTTCAAAGCAGAATGCTGATATTTAGGATAGAAGCCTGGTCTTGGTGCAGTCAGGGAAGTATGGACAAAATTTGGAAAGAATTCAACATGTCATGCTTTGCAAGTTTTCAGAAGTATGTGTATTCTTACAACCTCAGTGTCCTGCTCTGTCAAAATACCTGTGAACTTCTACCATTTTCATTGCACCTTGTAGGCAGCAGCAAGACAGATTATTAAAACAGTTGGTAATAATAATTTCTAAGACTATTTATATTAATTTTTCTAGATCCAACTCTGCCCCCATTTTCTGAGTGAGAGCTGCCTGATTCTCATCCATATTGAGTTCTTTTTTGCAGCACATCAGAGTAAGGGGATGAAACGGGATGCTCTGAGGCCCAAGAAGAAAAGGATGAACTTATGAACTTTGAAACAAAAATAGAAAGAGTAAAGAAGGAATAGTTGCTGAAGAGAAGCATGGCCAGGTAGAATACTGAATTGAGGAATAAGAAAAGAGCTTACACATCTATGATCATCACAGTTCCCCTTTCCACACATGGCTTCATAAACCTGATTTTTCAGATAAGATGCTTTAAAATGGAGGTGTCCCTACCTTAGTACTGTAAATTAGGTTTTAGACTAAAAAAAGCCTGTGAAGCAATGACTGAGGTAGAAATTTGAAACGTGATTTACAAGCCCTCTGGTTTCATGTTGGTTCCACAAGCAGGAAAAATATGTGGTAAGTGGGAAAAGAATATAACAAAACTCCTTCACTTCACAGTGCCACCTACTCCAAGGCAGAAGCAGATTAAATACGTTAGAGAAGAAAGCCAAACTCTTCCATAAAGACATGAAGGAGGAAAGTTACTGTCCACTTGCCAAAGTCAAAGCTATCCCACCTGCACTAGAGACGTGTCACATTCACACTTGCCTGTCAGTGCTACGGGAGAAAAAGAGACTTTTAAGGGAAGCTTAGGAGGACAGAAGATCTCTTTTCCTTAGATTGCTGACACTGCTTGTGTGCTGAGAGATGTAACACACCATTTTGTCATCTGGAGAGCAAACACACACATCCCTAAATGTGCTCCCAACTCAGCTGGTGAAAAAACCAGGACATGCTGCTGAAAAAACCAGAAGGACATGCTGCTGAGGTGAAGGGGGAAAGTTTTGGGAAATCGAAACACCACTGAAGTCCAAGACATAATATTTATGGACAAATGCCAAATGACGAGCAGAATGTGCTTCTTGTTATCAGGAGGTCACATCTTGCCATTCATCTCCTAGATTCCTCCATTTAATCACTCTTATAATTGTCTGCATTAATGCATTGCTGATTTTGACTAGTATTATGATTACAAAATAAAATAAAATGGTAACATTTCCAAATCCACAGCATGATGTACTACTGCAGAAATATTAGTGTTTCAGAGCTCCCCAGAGTTATGCTATTGCTGAAAACCCCACTATCTGTTGTGCATTTTATAAATTCAAATACACTGGGTGATGTATTTCTGTTGCAAAACAAAATGAAAAGGGGCAGAAATTTGAGAGCAGTTTGAGTTTGGTGGAGGAGACTGAGTGGCAAAAAAAGCCTGTGGAATCGATGATGAAGTTGAGTGTCTTAAACACTCATTTGCAGTCATTCATCTCTGGCAGAAGATGTGAGCTATTATTCTAGGTGTCAGGAGTAAACCACAATGCTGGGTCTGTATGCATCTTATGTGAGCAGAATGTTTGTGCTGGTAAGCACCTCCTTGCATCTGCACAAATCCAGTTCCTAAACCATGTTGCTCAGGATGGATAATGAATAGAATAAATTCTCCAATGTTATTTGTATTTGAGTTGAATCAAAGACACTGAGATTTTACAGGTTTGGCTGGGTGGGGGTTTTTTGCAGTTTTTTGTTTGGTTTGTTGGGGGTTTTTTTTGTAGGTTTGTTTGTTTGTTTGTTTGTTCATTTGTTAGCTTGTTTATTTGCTGGGGGGTTTTGTAGGTTTTTTGGTGTTTAACTCCAGTGAGAGAGAGCACAACTCCAGAGAGAGAGAGCTTCAGTGAATATGTACTTAATATTTTTTTGTTACACTTTTTAAAGAATAAAAATAAATTATTTGGGTTTTTTCCATTTCCAACACACTACACCTTTTACTTTGGGAGCTCTGTTTTTGGTTTCTTTCTAAATGTAAACCTAAGTATCTTCGAAGAAAATTGTCATAATAGTGACAAAAGTTTCTAATGCCTCAGAGTTATTTTTCCTAAAGAAAAAAAAATATCAATGGTCAGTTTTTGGACAGCTTTTTCTGGAATTACTGTCACTTATTATCACAAGAGGTGGTATCACTTTAGCAGTGAAACACCTTGGTTCTATTCTAGCCCTCTGTCACCTAAACCATATTATAATTTTTTTTTTTGTTTTGTTTTCATAAGAATAAAGCTGTTTTGTCGCTTCAGACAACATTTTTTATTGGCTTCAAATAAAGTGTTGATCAAAGAAAGTAAATTATTGTTAAGGACTCAAAATAAGCATTTAAACATTAAGACCTAAAATACTGATTGAACCATATACTTGACTCCTGCTAAAACACTGTATTCTTTTTCTTTCAGACATATAATGAATGCTTACACTGCAAACAAATTATTGTTTATATTCTCTTACAAGCTGCTCATATATCTGTGTGTGTGTATATATACATATTATATATATATGTATATATATATATATATATCCCTGTGTGTCTCCATTACTGAGGCTGTAACAATGGATGGGAACTAGAGGGAGGATCCAGGTGATCCTGTTTCAGCACTGCTGTTTCTCTCTGCTGACCTACATGGTAAGTGAATGTCTTCAAAGGAAGTAGGAAGACAGAACTTTAAATATCTCTGTCATGCTCTGTGGAGATGCATTAAAATATTTCTGTTATGTGCATCATTCTACACGAGAAAACTCAACACTGATTAGGAGCTCCCTATCTGGTTAACTACCATGTTTGCTTGCTATTATCCCTCTAAGACCTTTATTGTATGAACAAAAATGTACCAGTGATCAATAAGAAAAATAATTATGTCTGTAGAAGGCAAAGGCATTCATAGATCCATGACAGCTGAAGTCAGGCCAGCCATTACACTGTTTTCACATTTAATTATGACCATTTTATTTTCTGACATTCTTTCTCATAAGACCATTCACATTTTCTCCATTCCAAAGCCAAATCATCTCCTTTCCAAAGGGAAACAGAACTATCTGACTTAAAAAGACAATCTGGCCTCTGACTGATGAGGCTGATTTAAGCAGTTAGAAAAAATTATTAATTCAGGAACAAGATTTTGATTATATGGCTGAAAATTAAAAATTCACATTTATCCACACGGGACAACTTTTATCTTTCTGATATAGAAATCATCCTCTTATAGCTACTCAAAGAGATCTTGGAATCAAAATGGCAGGATGTTTTCCTCATGAAAGTCAGTATAGGGAAAAGTAACAGAACTACATGGGGAATAATTGTGCTTTTCATAGTCACCTTCAGAACATGTTATAACTCATGATAAGATTTGCTTCCAGATAGGTTTATACACACTTTGAAGCAGATCCTTGTCTGGTGTAAACAGTTCAAGCCCTGTTGACTTTGATAGCAGTACAGCAGCCTACAATAGCTGGAGACATGTATGTGAGTATCCATGAGCTTACCTTTTCATGTGTGTACAGATATGAAGAGTTTTATTTAATCAGATTAATGTAAAAGGATTTTCCTGTGGAGCAGAGGGTTAGTGACACATCAAGCAATGATAGGATACCCAGTATTTTGGACTTCTGAATGTGTCCTCTACAAGTTTTTATCAAATAAAAGGAGTAACATATTCAACGGTATTTTAATTTTAAAAAATTCTTGTGATGCAAAATCAAGGGAAATCACTTATGGTAGCCCTTTGAGAAGCTGCCCACTTTTTATTGAGGACTGTCTCTTTGTAGCTATAGGTATGAAGCATTTATCTTTTGTTATCTCAGTCACTCTGCCAGCAATCCTTGCTTTAGAAATGTATTTCATCACAGAACTGTCCAGCTAAATGGATGGCATTTCTCAATGCTAAATTTATGGCTCAATTAAAGTCAATCTTACCCTATCAGCTTCCTTGTGTGTATACAATTAATAAAATAAAATGGAAACCTGTCATTTCTCATGTCATGGTTTTCAAAACAGGAAAATTTTAAATCAATGTTCTCTTTACAGGTAATGGAATTTAGCATATGTCTGTGCTACTTTCACCTGAGCTGATAAAATGCAGGCATTGCTTCTCTTTCCTGCAAACGAGTCATTTATTCACGTTTTGTAGGCTGAGGGCTGACATCCACACAGAAGGTTGCAAAAATTAAAGATTTACGAGTGGTGTTATTGGGAGGTTGCTTGTTTTACCCTCCAAAACATGTTCACAAAGGCTTTTCAAAACCTACAGAACTCTGCTTGTTGTCACTGTGCTTTATATGAGGCAAAGAAATTATCAGGACAGGACACAGACCAAGCAAAAAGCAGAGTTCCTGCTCAGTGTTGAAGCATGGAGGGGTCCAGCCATTGCCACATTATCAAATGGACCATAGTCTGGACCTGCACATTCTCAGGATGCAGGACTCAAAAAACACTTTTAAATTATTTTCTTTCTTGTGTGGAAAAAAATACCATTGCACCATGTAGGTTACCAGAACATGGATTAGGTATAATTATATTTTTCAAGTGTTTTAATTGAGGTTTAGGGAAAAGCCATCACAAATTGTATGACCTCAGTACTCCAGTTAATGACTCAGTGGCCTTTAGCCCTTTTATTTTTATACAGATCTGTGTCAGGGAAACAGTATGAAATAGTAAATAAATCCTGTTAATACATTTAGCTGCATTTAAAAAAAATCTTTATATGCAAGGATGTTAAAGGATCTACAGGGGATATTGTTATGTCTGATCATTCTGTAAGCCAGTAAATATCTGAGCTGCACAGCAAAATATTTTTTTCTTTGTTTTCTTTGTTTTCTTTTTTTTTTTTTTTTTTTTTTTTAGAACAATGGTGTGTCAGTTTATCTTGGCAGCATTCCATGTTATTCAGTAATAGATGTCACCTCAACACTCCACCATGAGCTCATCTCCAGATACGGTTGCTCCTAATCTATACAGTTCTCCAGAGCTGGCAACAGTAGAAGGAACTATTTATAATTACATTGATAAACCTTTTTACCATTCAGCAAACTGATTTTGTATTTGTGCCTGCTGCTATGTTTAATGTGATTTTCTCAATGAAATGTTAATATGCTTCAGTAAAACACTGACACTCATAAGCCATCGATGAGGTCATCCAACACGCAGTCCAACATTCAGCATGTATGCCAGACTAGAATAACTTAATTAAATCCTTCCTCTGAGGATTAAGAGGGCTATTCTGACAGGTTTTTACAAGCCTGGGAGTGCTTGCATGGCGCAGAGGAGAGCGGTGCAGAGACAAGGAGGCAGCAGAGCAGCTCGAGGCAGCCCTGGTACAGTGCAACGCCTCTGACAGAGCCTGCTGGGAGACAGCCAGGGTCTGCAGGATGCAGCACTCCAGGCTGTGCCCAAGGACTGGCCCAGGGTGACCCTTAAATCTGAGCGGGGCACAGTGGGGGCTGGAGGTGTGCCACTGTGGGAGACGCCCCAGGACTGACCATGCCAGATCAGGGACACCAGCAAAGACACTACAGCCATGGGTGACCATGCTGCAGCTGGGATACCCCGAAACAAAGAGCAGCAGAGGAAAGTCAGCAAGAGGCAGATAACTGCAGAAAAAAGACCCCCAAAGCACATGGAGTAACAGACAGAAATCATCATGCCCATAACCACAAACCTCCCATGCCTCACAGGCAGAGCTGAGACAAAATGTGTACAACTTGTGGTGAAAATAGGGGAATTTGAGGAGGTGGAATGAGAAGTGCTCCAAGTGTCTGTGTTCTCTTTTTTTTTTTTTTTTTTTTTTCTTTTTTCCCCCTCAGCACCTGAATGAATGAATGATCAGAAGTTTGTGTTGTCAATATATTAAATTACTAAAACAAAAATATTCAACCAAAACAGCTGATAGCTGCTCACTTTTCTCACTACTTAACTCAGATTGCATGATTGTACTGGGTTTACATGGCCATGTTTTGGCAACAGGGGGAACTGTAGGGGTGGCTTCTGTGAGAAGCTGCCAGAAACTGCTTTCATGTCCGACAGAGCAAATGCCAGCTGGCTTACAGATGGATCCACCACTGGCCAAGGCCAAGCTTGTCAATGACAGTGTTGGCACCTCTGGGACAACAAATTTAACAAGTGGGAAAGTTGCTGTGCAGCAGCAACAGCAGCCAAAGAGAGGAATGAGAATATGTGAAAGCAGCAGCCCTACAGCACTAATGTCAGTGAGGAAGGAAGGAAAGGGAGAAGGTGCTCCAGGCACCAGAGCAGGGATTCCCCTGCAGCCCATGGAGGTCCATGGTGGAGCAGAGAATCCCCTGCAGCCCATGGAGGTCCATGGTGGAGCAGAGATCCACATGCAGCCCACGGAGGGCCCTGTGCTGGAGCTGGTGGCCGCCTGAAGGAGGCTGTGACCCTGTGGGAAGCTCACATGGAAGCAGGCCTCTGGCAGGACCTGTGGACCCCTGGAGAGAGGAGGCCACGCTGCCATCTCTGTGGGGCACTCACACTGGAGCAGGCTATTCCTGAAAGACTTCACCCCTCGGAAAGGGATCCATGCTGGAGCGGTTTGTGAAGAACTGCAGCTGCTGGGAAGGGCTCACGTTGGAGGACTGTCTCCCATGGAAAGAACTCCACACTGGAGCAGAGTGTGAAGAGTCCTCTCTCTGAGGAGGAAGGAGTGGCAGAGATAACATGATAAAGTGGCTGCAGCCCCCGTTCCCTGTACCCCTGTACCTGTTGGCAGGAGGAGGTAGAGAAATTGGAATAAAATTAAGCCTGGAAAAAGGGAGGGGTGAGGGGTGTTTTAAGATCTGGCTTTGCTTCTCATTATACTACTCTGATATGATTGGTAATTAATTAAACTAGATTCCATAAATCAAGTCTGTTTTCCATTATGCTAACTGTTGAGTGATCTTTCCTTTCCTTTGTCCTGACCCAAAAGCCTTTTGTTGTGCTTCCTTTCCCTTGTCCATCTGAGGAGGGGGTGGACAATGCAGCTTTACTGTGCACCTGGGCCAACAAGGTCAAAACCGCTGACAATAATCAAAATAGTCTTTTATTTTTCTAACATATTCAAAAAACATCTTCCTCTTGTAGCCCTCCATTTAATTATGGTCTGATGTCTCTTACTCATACCATGATGCTTTATGCACTGGCATCTTCCCATACCTTTCATCTTTTCCCAACATCTATTGGAGCTTTTCCTCTCACCACCAGGTTACTGCTGAGGCCCTGACACCTATTTTGGCTGTTCAGCATCAGCCAGGCTTCTCAGCTTCTCTCTCCAGGATACTGACTCTCACTGTGGGCCTGAGCTCATTCAGTCTTTTTGTTTCTTTCACCTACCGTGACCAGCCTTTGGCTTCAAGCATCTTCCCAGCCACACATTAGTCTGGCAGTAGGAAAAAGCCTTGGCACAAGTAAGGGCATATATAGATAAACTGGTTGATGAGTGGATTGAAGGCAGCCCCTCAAATGCAAACTTGATGTGGGCCATGGTAAGAGGCTTAAAACAGATGAGTTCATTAATATCTGAGTGCAATGACAGATGAGAATGGCTCTGAAGTAGCCAAGTGTTGATTCCAGTTGATTCCAGTATGACTCATACCAACAAACCTAGAAACAAACACAGAATCATTGCTGGAGAAAGTTTCTGTGCAACAAGAAGCTAGGAGGAATTGAAAAATGAAAACTATTGGTTAAATTGTTGGTAAATACTTTGATGTATTTCCAAGTAGTTATATATATATATATATATATATATATATATATATATATATATATATATATATATATATGTGTGTGTGTATGTGTGTGTGTGTGTATATGTGTGTGTATATATATATGTATATATGCATATATATGTATTATATATATACATATATATATAAATATATACATTAGATGGATAAAGAAAAACAGCTGGTCAGTTCTGGGAAGCAGAGGTGCTAAAAAAACTTTTAGATTACCTAAATCTAATCAGAAGAATATGATTTTTGGTAGTTTGATGACCCTGAACACCCTGCTGAAGGAAGTAGCTCATGTAAAACACATTAAACACAGAAAGAAGAGAGCTGAAAGGATTAATGCTGTTCTTCCATGTGTAAACAGAAGAATATTAATCAAGAATGTAAAGGTCACATTGCCTCTCTAAGTACACTGAAGGGATTGCCTGCTCTGAAACTTAATGAATCTCTAAATATATAAATCTGAATGGTTTTCTTTCTCTAGTCATGTTGAATAAAATCTACATAGACTGCATATTGCTGTTCCTCTAGGTCCCATCCATCCTTCCTTTTCACTGCCTCAGTTTTATCAGTCCTCGTACTTTCTCCTGGTAATGAGCATGCAGAGCTATGTCTGATCTCTGTGCTTTGAAGTGGAAGAAAAATCAGACTTGTGCTTAGATCAGCAGTTAAGACAGTAATTTATTTCTTGTGTTTATTTATTTTAAATTATGTGATAATAGATTTTAAGATGACAACAAAACCAATCTGACCTATATCACAATAGAGATCAAGGCTTATAATTTCCATTACTGGCTGTATTAAGACCTACAAGAGGACTAATTTGTTTAATTCAGTGCCAATAATGATAATTTCTTTTCAGTTCTCGTTATCAAGTTTTGCAGAATCATATTGTTCATCAAGTTGTCTTCATAGGGATCATTCTTTATTGTAGTGTCAAGGGATACTTGGAGACAAAATTTCAGATCTTGACAGCTGATTTGTGCATAAAGCAGCATGTGCTGCATTTTTTTGTTCAAAATCCCATATGACGTCTTGGTACTTGCTTGTTAGTACAAAGACCCTGTTCTCAATTCCAGCTGAATAGATATGAGAGTGAAGACTTATGATCTGTCCTCACGATGGTCCTCGGGTTCTGGGAACATACTAGACCAATGAGTACACTTTCCCAGGAAAAAGTCTCTCTTCTCAGGGAGTAATACTTAATTTTTGATCACCTTGGGTAAAATATGTTGTTAAAATCAATTCCATTCAAGATATCCTGCATTGTAATTTTGTCCATTCTTTGGGGGAAATTAAAATAAAACACCTCTGCAGTGTCTCAAGTTTCTACTACGATCACACTGATAGGCACACGTGGTGGAAAAGAAGTGGTCTGTATTTATCTGCATTTAGGAGAGAAGTCCATTCATTTACCCATCCATAAATATATGTAAGAAAAGGAAAAGCCACTCTTCCAAATTATGCTTCAAGTCAGATATAAAGCATCTGAAATAATTCTCCAGCTCCCACTTCTCTAAGTGTGGAGTTATCACTAGAATAAGATGTTGATCTTTATAATATCAGCAGTGATTAGAATTCTAAATGTTGACATGAAATGGAGACCTAGAAGCATCTCAAGATAAGAACTGCTGACTCTTACACTGACATTAGAAATAAAGACAAGCAAAAGGGAGCAGGGACAAAGGCCCCTGCAGTTCTACAGAGGAATTTAATCTTGACAGGGATGACGTAGATAGCCATGGTAAGACCATGAAGATTTAGAACTGTACTTCAAAGAATCAGCTCTCTCTGTATCTTTGTGAAAACCGCCAAATAAATGTTTAGTCTTTGAAGGAGACCTAGATTCTGCCTTTGTGCTTCAACTGTCATCATAATTCTAGATCACAAAATATTTTTAGCAAAGCTGCTATGTGCAAATACACGTTTGTAAACAAGAACCAGCTTCAGCAACTCTGGTCACTAGTCACATATCAAGGAAATAATGGCAAGTTCTTTTTTGATTCTCAACATCTGACTAAGAGTGACATTGAGAAATGCTTTTTTTAAATGTCACCTCCTAATTTCTCAGTCTCCTAAAAGAATGCTCCTTAGCAATACTTCAATCTACTTTAGCATTTAGTAAGTAATCTTGTTGTTTTAATAACAACACCAACACAAACAAAATTAAAACCCTGCCTCAGACTCTAATTGATTGCTGCTACAGATAAAAAACCCTCCCAAAAGATGCATCTTGTCACCATTTTCTTTGGAACAGGGAGAGTGGTGGTTAAGGATCCCACATATGAAATTATAAATCCAGTTCAAGAGTATTCTTATTTCTGTAGGTAAACAAAACCCATTATTGGTTTATTCTATTGATAACTAAGAATAGTCTACCATGTTTTTCTATGACTTATAGTGATTAAAACTGTCACACCTAATTTGGAGATGAAAAAGTATGCTAAATTAGGAGAAAAAAAAAATTGTGTCCTCACATCAGGAGGGTACAATATTTATTCAGGTATGCCATGTAATATCTTCTCCCTCATAGATTCACTACATAGAAGACAGTTAAGACAATTACTGAAAATTAATTGTCTTCCTTTAATTGCTTAGTTGTTGCTAGCACATTTAATCAAATACTTATTTCTCTTTCTTTCTTTCTTTCTTTCTTTCTTTCTTTCTTTTTCTTTCTTTCTTTCTTTCTTTTTCTTTCCTTTTATTTCTCTGTCCTTTTTTCCTGCTTTCTTATTTTTGTTTGTTTGTTTTGACTCTCTGAGGAGCTAATTAATCCATTGCCATCAAGCGGGCAGATACCTGTGTTCTAAAACTTAGTTATGGAAATGCCAAAAGCAACAGGTTTGAACAGTAATATGACAGTTTCAGCAAATATTTGCCAGTGAATATTTAAAGTTTATGCATGGCTGCAAGAATATATGTTTATGGGCTACTTCTATACTAACTGTAGTGGTGAATATATCTGCATTTTAATGAAGATAAACATTTTCACAGGCAGTTAATCTCACCTAGGTAAATAAAAGAAATTACCCACAAGAACTACTGTGGAACACTGGATTACTCTATATTGCATTTCTTGTGTAGTCCTATGCTTGTATTTTGTTCTGACAGTTAAGAAAATACATGGTTTAATGTAGAATATCTTGTATTTTCAAAATGAAATTAAAAAAAAAAAAGAGTGAAACAAAAAGCCATAATTTCTATCAGAGGTTTCAACATCAAAGCATTTTTTATTTATACAAAGATGCAAAGTATCTGCCTTTTGAAGGTCTTGGTAATTGCATGTCTCCAGTCTCACAAGATTTCTATTGTTTTTCAGCTCTTCTCAAGTAAGCTTGCCTTATATAAGGACTTCTCTTGTTACTTTTTGAATGCTATTTGGAAACATTTCCTGTTCTCTCCTCCATGACTTTTTTTCTCCCTGATCCACAATTTCTAGTTTCATCTGCCCTCCTTCTTTTGTGCTTATACCTCACGTAGCTCCATAGCTCTTTCTCTTCACCCTATCACAAAATACTTCTATTTTCTTCTCTGAAGTATTTTTATCCCCTTTTATTATTATCATGTGTTTTCCCTTTTGTATCCTTTTCTGGAAGTACTGTTCTCCTCTGATTTTACTGGGCTCTGGGAGTATACAACTTGCTTATAGCCAAAGCAACCAAAACCAACACCTGCTTCCTCCCCAAGAGCAGTTGCAATGGCATCTCAAGGATGGACTTCCATCACCTATGGAAATACAATTTGTTCTACTGAACTCAGTTAGGCGTTCTTTTAAAGGCCTGAAAACACAACACAGTCCTTTTGGGCCAGTATGTTTGCCAGGAACATTTCTCAGTGAAAATTCTTTTAATATAATTATGTCCTGGCTGAATGTCCTCCTTCAATTCTGGCCAGCAAAAATCCTATCAGACAAGAGCTCTACACAAGTTAAAACCTGAAGTAGGACCTTGGGTGAGATTGATTGAGGACCTTGGGAGAGGTCAATAGCTTTCAGTTGAAAAGCTTGAGTTTAGGCAATAATTGGCAGTCTCTCCTCTCTGGGTATGGGAGAAGAAATAAAAACTAAAAATAAAAAAAAAAAAAAAAACCCCAAACAAACAAAGAGAGGCAGAGAGAATGATCTGTAAAATATTTAAATCTCCACTTTGTAAGATTCAGCTAATTATTTCTTGGGCATGAATGCACTTAGCAGAGGTACACTCCCTGGCAGGCCCCTCATCCACTAATTGTATTTTCCCCAATATTTTATGACTACCTTTTTTTTCCAAAGTAGGTCAGAACCCAATAAAGAATTCAGAAAAGTTGTCTGTTAGAAACCAAATAATTTGTGCACGATAGAATTAATTTGCCAGTGTCTTATTAGTGATCTAGTAGTGCTAGTTAAGGCTACTAAGGCCATGTTCAGTTGAAACTGGAAGTGAGGGTTTGATAGGGCTTAAACTTTCAGTTCAAATGTTCTGTCAATATTGAGAACAATTATATTAAGTCAAAAGATAACTTTTCAGTTTGACCCTGCCATTCTCTAGGAAATGCCAATTTACATGTCTCTACTGTCATCTGTCTGCACAAGCTAATTACTTGCATGCCAAAAACCCCTGGAAACTTGTGTTAGAGTGCTGCCAAAGGTCTGACTTCATCTCTACATACAAGTAAACCTCTATATGGTGCTGTATTCCCCTACCTGGCTGAATTAAGTATAAGGCAGTAATTGCAAGTTAAGCTATGAATTTTGAAAAACTTCTGAAATTCTGAAGATAAATAAGATGACTTAAGAAAAGAAATGCAAGTTTAACTGTGAATTTTCCCAGTTTATGTGGATAGAAATCAAAGCCTTTATTATTTTAATTCCCTGGGGTGTGTTATTTTCTTATCTTTCAGATCTCCCTCCTTCAGGTTTTCTCTTGTACTTACAAGCATACAAAACCTATTGTTATTATATAGGATTATGGTTAACACTGGGATCTATTGATTTTACAACACGTTAGAGGTGAACCTATTTAGACACAACATGATTTTCACATTGTTCTGTAGATTTCATCCAGAATCTCTCCCTGCAATGGTCTTGTAAAAAATTGTTGGTATGATGGATCAGGCATCTTCCACATGCTACCACAAGCCAAATTTTTCCAACATGTAGAGTATCCATGCTCCAGAGAAGTCCATAGGTGCTGCAAGACCTCAACAGCTTTGCAAACCATCAATGTATTGAAAAGCACCAATTTCAAAATAAACACCTACGTCCTTGAAAACTAAAATCTGAGTTTCAGCCTCTGATGGCATGAAATAACATGACACAAGTAAAGAGGGATTGTCACCTATTACTTCCAACTCTTTACACTCCTGTATTAGGGGCATTCAATGAAGTCAATGGGAAAAGAACTCAAAAGAAGAAAAAGTTCTTTAAATAGGGGTGGTTAATCTGGGACTTGACTTGAAAGAATTTTTTTCAGATTCCAAAAGTTTGCATGGTTTCAAAGGGAAAATGTACTGGGAGCAGAAATCCATTGAGGGATATGGTCAAACAGAAAGTGTGACTCACTGCAAAGTCCTACAGCCTCAGATGTCTGGGAGTCTGGGGAGTGCTTGTGCAAAACATTGCGTGTGTTGAGCTCTGGACAAACTCAGAGGCAGGACACTGAAATGCAATTAACTTCATCTTTTGTATTTAAAAAATATTTTACAATTATTTTGTTAGCTGGTTGCTAATTCTTTCCACTCCCCTGCCTTCAAGCACTTTCACCTCTCTTCTCTTTCCCCATCAATCATGTCTATGCTTTTTAGTTTCTTTCTTTCTTTCTTTCTTTCTTTTTTTTGACAGGTGATGTTGTTTGTTTATTTGTTTTGGTTTTTAATTCTTACTTTTACCTTAGAGCTACCAGCATGTGCTACAAATAAATTAGTGTTTTAAACTACAGAATAAATCCTGCTGGCATTTCTTTCCTGGAAGTGCCCATCTAATAAGGCCAAGGAAACCTGTGTAAATACAAAATCATTTTTTCTTCAGTGGGAGTGATGTGTGGTTAGAGACTAATGGACTCTGCTTTTTCTAACATACTTCAAAACAAATCTCTTAACTGAAGTTCAGGATGAGTAATAAGCACAAAAGTCTGAATCTGACAATCATACCTTAATTTCTGATCAAGGAAGTCAAGGATATAAAATTCAGAGACAGCATTTCATTGAGGACAAAAACATTGAGATCCTCAGTGATGTCTTGAGGATTTGGTCCAAGATTTTACACTGAAACACTGACACACCCTTACTATTGCAGTGCACAACATGTTACTATAATTATTCTTTGCTCATATTCAGGACTTGAGATACTGGACAACTGCTCTCACATAACCAAGCTGGCAAGCTTTCCACTTTGAACATAACATGGTCACAATCATGGTGATAATCATAAAATTATATTTCTCATCTGAGACAGAAAAAAAATCTCATGAAGTCCAGGGGTTCATTTATCCCTTTTGCAGGTGAAACACAAGGAAAAATACTTAGTTGCACATCAGCAAGTGGTTGGTGCTGCTATTCATGAGGTGCAGCAAAACCGGATGTTTTATTTAGTCCTAAGCATGTTATTAGGTTACAGTAATTGTGGAGTCAAAATAATTTGGGGCATTGTTATTGTAAAAGTTTTTGTTTGCTCTTGCTTACCATGTGCAGAAAGTTCACACAATCTCTGGAGTTCTGTTCCAAGAGCGTTTTGTAGTACATTAATAATATACAGTCTTCTTGACAGTGTTGTTGGCAGTTCCAGAGAGAAATAAAAAATAAACTCAGGAAAAAAAAATTGTGTTTAAAAAAAAAGTGTGCTGAGTTGAATAACAGTTTCTCATTTACTTTTTCAATTATTAATATATTCAACTTGAAACATCTCTTTTCAGTTGCAATAATTTTGAAATCTATGCACTTCTCTTCCTCCTCCCAAAAAGAGTGAAGAGAAAGGGAAATTCAAATTGAAAATCTTGATGGAAAAACTGAATAATTTCACTTGGAAAGTGTCACAACAGAACATATATTTTTTCCTCTTATTTTCTTTCAGTGGAAAAGAGTATTTCAATGAAAAGGAAATTAATTGATTAAAACTTTCAGAAAAAACAAATCTGCATTTCTGTCCCTAAAAAAATTTTAACTGACAGCTGTCACACAGCTTTACCATATGAAACTTCTCCTCTTGCTTCAAATGCCACACTTTTCCATGCAACACCCAGAATAGCAGGATGGTTCTTTGTTTGGCACAAAGAAATATTGTGCAGAGATTCTTCAAAGATGTTTCCTTTCCTATCCTTGGCCATAATGGCTTTCCCTATTTCACTTAAGGTTTTCCATGAGTTGATCTTGTAGTATTTATTTTGTTGCTTTTTTAAACTCTGCCACACTTGTTTTTTAACACTTTTTCTCATTCATTAACAAACACATCAGCAGCAAAAGGAGGGCCAATGACTATCTCCATCCTTTGTTGGATGTGAGGGGGAATATAATGACAAATTCATGTGGAATTTAGTGTGGAATACTTTAGTAGCTGTATCAGTAACTATTAGTGGCAATTTACAGTGCTGTGCTATTGCATTCCAGCACAAAAACAAAAACAAAATCAAGAACAAAAACAAACCAAAAAAAGCAAAAAAACCCCAAAAAACAAACAAAAAAAAATCAAACAAACAAAAAACCCACAAAAAAAAAAAAAAAAAAACAAAAAAAAAAAAAACCCCCAAAAAAAAAAAAAAAAGACAAAAAAAGAGTTAAAAAAAACCCAAACCAAAAGATGTATAAAAATGTTCAAATTTTCCCTTAAACCCTTCCAATAACTTCAAGTCAGTAAATCTGTTTAAATTTATTGGCTCTATTTTACTAGTATCAGAAAAAGGGGATGGCTGAAAAACAATTCTGGATTCAGGGCAAGACTAGATAGAGGTGTCCCCTTTTGAAAGCATGTAAAGGTGTCTTTTCTGAGTTTTCAAGGCCCGTGCTATCAGTATTGCAATATTGACCTCTGAAATCTGCAACAAAATCTGTCTAGATGCCTCCTTGGAGTCAGTGGCCTGGTGAAGGAGGAGCTGGTGCTGTAGGGATTTTGGGCAACTTGCATTCCTGCAAGAAAGGAATAGGCATAAAGCAACCCAGGTCTAAAACTGTTCTTAGTTGATGCAACCTGCAAAAAAATTAATATTGTGGCATCACAGACACATAGGAATGCAGATGAAAGTATTCAAATTCAGCATGGAGCACACCATGGAGTTGTGATTGTTGCAGGACAGGTGAGGATGGTGTAAACTCATTGCTGGCACGCTGGGGAGGGTGCCTTGAGCCTGTGCTGAACAGAAAGAGGAATCTTACAGCATCCTGTAGCTCAAAAGAACCAAGATGGACATATATTCATATTAAAGACAAGTTTCCCAAACTCATCTCAGATTTGTACTTGCACAATTCAGGCACGTATCTTTGTCATACTTTTTTGAGGCAAATTCTGTTCAGCTTCTCAATCAGGACTGCAGACAAAATAATTCAGAGGATGATGATTATACATACGGGGACCAAGTTCAAATAATTTCATTATTCTCTCTATTTTACATTGATTACCATGTTTTCTGGTGTCATGTTAGTTTTGTATTTCTAATGTTTAGGCTCTCAAGCAGTAAAATACTATTAGTGCTTATGTTCTTTAAGCCACTGATACAAATTAAAAACTTTAAATGAAGAATTTTTCATATTTGGGAAAGCAGAAAACAATGACAACACTGTATTTGTCATGGCACAGACAATTACCACAGTAGGCTTAATTCAGACTGTTTTCTTCCTTTTTTGAGAAAGAAGAGAGGATACTAACACTTGCAAAAATATACTTTTATTATTTTCAATTTATGTATTACTGATAGTGGTAAAGAAAGCCTTACAGACTTTTATCTACCTCTAAGAGAGCAATGTTCCTACAGTTTGTGAGTAAAAAATACTCTTGTCTCATTTTCTTGTTGAGGTTTTCTACATTTTCTAATAAATTATTCATTGTTTCACATTATGATTCTTGAGCTTGCTCTGAGATCTATTAAATCCCCATATATGTAAGTTTTGTGAACACTGTAAAGATCATGTAGAGTCTAATTGCATTAGTGACAGAGGTCACAAAATATTGAAAGATTTAACCACATATGGGAGAGAAATAAGTATTTCTCCCAAAGGCCTAAGAGGTGGCCTGTTCACATATAACACAAAGCCCAGTGCAATATTGACACACGATATCCTGCTATTTGGAATTAATCCATAAAATAACACCAGCTCCTGTATCAGAGGAGCTACCTCTTATTAGGTACTACAACCCCTGCAGAATCTCAGGGTGATCCAGGGAGATGTTTTATCATTACAGTAGTCATAGGAAGAGTGGAAGGAAATTAAAATGAAAGTGAAATATTCTTAAATCCACAAAAGGGGTTTTTTTTAGTTAAAGTTAATTGACTGGTAAAATCTCCTTTAGTGCTTCTTTTTTCCTTCAGTCAAGTTCACAGCAGAATATCAATGAGGTTTGCTGAAATGGAAACTTTTCAGTGTGCATAATTAGAGTAAATGAAACGTGCATCCATTCTCAATGTGCTTCTTTTATTTCTGTAAAATTTAATTTCTTTAAGAATCGAGGCAGGAAATAAATGGGGTGAATGTCAGCTTACATGAGGAGGGTTTCAAAATTTCAAGGCCAGCTCAAGAACAATTATTTGGATCAGAAATCTTCCTCTGTGATAGTGGCAAACACTACTCCTCAGCCCAGTTTGTATGCCTCAGTTTTGCCTGTGAAAAGGGGAAGTGCTAACAAAAATTAGACATAGAGAAGCAGAGAGATTTCCCCTCAGTATGCCACTGGAGTAGCCTGACCTGAAAAGCTACTGGCTGCTCTGATGCCTTGGGTTTTCTAAGTGTCGAGTGCTATTAGTACGGATAGAGCCAAACTGTGTGCTGTTGTGACTTTCCTGAGAGGAGATCCCATGAGGCATTAGGCTGAGCCTGTCAGAGCCACCTGGCTTGTAGTCTGTGTCAGATCAGAAAGAGCTGCACTTGCTCCACATCAGCCTGTAGCAGAGATGGGAATAGGGTTTTGGTGATTCCGACCCTTGGAAGTCGGGAACCAATCAGGTTAAATCCCAAGGGCTGTAACAAACCATAATTCTTTCCATTTCAGGGGTGGCCCCACCAGTGCTGCACTGCACCATGACAGGAGGATGGGCCACTGATGCAAACAGAGAACAGAGGCAAGAAAGGAAGAAAGGAAATTATCCTCATTTGCAGGTGGGGATATGGGGTGAATTTTATCTGAGGACGCACAGGAAGACTGGGCAGAGGCTAAGGCTGTGTTCTGAGCATCACATCCTTGGAGATATTCTTTCAAGCAGGAGTGGTCTGTCCACTCCACTTGCCAGCTGAGCCTTTGCCACCCACTGCCATGCCAGTGCTCCTCTCTCGCCCCAGCTGCTGGGTGACATTGGCTGAAGCCACCACCATGGTGTTCACTGCGAGCACGTTTTTCTGTGCTCCTGTGACAAGCTGGAATGTGTGGGTAGTTAAAAGTATGAGAGTACAGAGGACACGTGGCAGCCTCCACTGACCATTGTCCCTCAGATGAAGTGCTGTGGGTTAGCCACACTCCTGGGATACACATCTTGTCTCAAACCAACTTTTCCTGACTTGAATACCCACGAGGTTCAGCAGTAGGGGTAAAGTGCATGGGGGGAGCAGAAGTGACTAAATGAAAAATACATTTCTGGTTGATTAAACCACCCCTGTGGGACTTTTCAGTGTGATTGAACAAATCTTGAAAGCCTTTTGGATGTGCTCAGTCACATGGTACTCCTGGTGCACTTTTATGGGTGCTATCAGGATTACCAGAGAAGCCAGCATAACAGTGATCTGGAAAGCTTTACCTTGTCAGATTCATTACACTGAACTTCCAACCATGAAATGTAAAAAAGACAGAGGGCAATGCATATTTCACTTGGTGGGGCCAGTTTTATTCATTTTATTATCACTGGGTTTGTAAATGTCAGAAACTGAGACACAAAACAACAGAGGATGTTAAAATGGCTGTGCACACTCAGTAGTTCTCTGCATTGAAATGCCTCCTGCTATAAAACTTGAATTCTACAAAGCCTGAAGCAACACTCTGCTGCTATTATTCACTTATTGCTCTGTAGTTAATAATAATTGCTAAGCAGTCTCACAGCACATCCAGGGCACTGTCACACCCGACACCCTGTGAGCAGGCTGCCTGAGACAGAGCCTGTCCTGAGGAGCTGCCAGCTGAGCAGTCTCACTGTCCCGGGCAGGACGCAGCTCTGGACTGCTGCCCGCCGGAGCAGACAGCGCAGGGCGGTGGCCAGACGCCAGCCTGCAGCTGCCAAATTGTCTGCTGGGCAGATCATCCTGACTTTAGGAGGTTTCTCAGATCAGTGGAATTAATTACTTACTGGACATGTCCATATCTCTCCTTTTAAGTAGTTTAAGGGAGACTAACTTTGTGATGCTGCAGGCAGCTGGGATGAGTCTCAAAGCGACACGCTCAGCATCACACAGGAAACCTGTCAAGGGCTGACTGGGGGATTTTGTCCTGGCTTCTCACCTGTTCCACAAAAGCACCTTTCTTCTCCAGTTCATGGGAAGCTAGTGTTTGACTTAAATCAGACACAAATGTTCACAACTCACTTTAGGAGGAAGAGAGTTGAACCATAGCATCCTTCATTCTGACCCCCAGCTCCTCCAGTTCTTTGTGAAAAGAACTAACTTATTTTCTAGAAACACCATCCTCTTTCATCCTCTGAAAAATGCTACTCTTCCACTTGAATTTTTTGTGTCCTATGAATAAAGGTATCAATTGATGAGATACACATAGCAGTAAGAACTGGAAAATGAAACATATTGCTATTAATATGGGTCCACATAACTTGGTTTATCACAGAAAAAAACAAATTTACTATTTTTAGAAAACAGTCATTCCTTCATTTCATTTGCAAAGAATTTCTAATCTGAATTTCAGAGAAAAAGCAATCTGTTACTTTCAGACATTCATGTGATGAGGTGATCTATCAGGTGCATGACAAACAAGAGTGTTTTCTGTACAGCATACTCAAATTTCTCCAATACTACTTCATTTCTCTCCCCAAAACACAAACAGTGGTAGCTATGCCTGAAACATAGACTGATCCTGGACCTGACTTAGCTGTGCTTGAGGAGAAACTAAGTTCATGTCTTTGTGTATTTGTGATTTTTATGATTCCTCTCTCAGACATTTTATCCTGCTGACCCTGAGCAAATTTGTCATGGCAAGATGGACATCTGGTTTTACAGGCTTGGGCAAAGTAAGCAAAACGAGACTAGGAACAGAGAAGCAGGACACTGGATTATAAATGGCAAAATCCCAGAAGCTAAACTCAAGGAGGGGCAGAAATTGAAACACTAACGCAATATGAAAAGAGGAATGCCATTTATTTAAATCAACTATGTAAAGGGGCAGTCTGCTATGGTAAATGGGAAACTTTTCTAGCTCTCTTTTTCACTTTGTCTTTAAAGGGTTTTGTTTCTCTGAATACAAGGAAATTGCATGCTTTCTTGAATAGGATTCCTTGATATGATGCTATTCCAGTTACATCCTTGTAAGTAAAGTTTGTACTAAAGGATAAGCAAATTACAGCATAGAAACTGAAGAAATCTGGGCCATATAGGATGTATATAGGAGCTATTTCCTCCAGTGTAATAATATTTTTTGTCCAAGGCATGTTTCAAAACTTATGTCCACAGCAAGATAACAATGCTGCAAATTTAGTAGGTCTGATGTCTAATCTCCAGCTGAAGTGACAACCGTAAACAACAAAAAAAATTATCCCTGACAGCAGGCTGACACTACTGGCACATCAGTCAGCTCTGATATGCTGATCACAGGGCCCACTGATCAGTTTCAATATCCTGCCAGGGGCTGATGCATTTGTACTAAACCATTCAAATATGTTCCTTTCGCTCTGCACAAGCTGGATGCTGTTAGGCAGCAGCTTCTCTTCCCCAGTCCCCCTCCTCCTCAAGAAATATCTGGCATGCAGAGGTGCATAAGGCCTGGTCTGGTTGTCACTTCTTATATCCTGGTGCTAGGGCCATCATGAGAGGAACTCATCTGGAAGAAATTACTCTTCAGGGGCTGCTGTGTTTTGCAGTGTTTTGAATTGCTAAGGTAAAAATACTTGGATAATGCAGTTCTTGTGGTCTCTCTGAGCTCTGTGTATCTTATTTCAGGTACCATGAGCAGTGCTGGCTAAGTAAGCACCAAGTGCCGCATCTGCTTGACTCTCTGGAGAGGTGGAGCCTGAACAGGCTCCCTCTCTATGAAAAAGCCTTAGGAAGCTTGGGGTTACCTGAGCTAAGACTCCTCCTGGAATTGCCTTGGGGCAAGTGCTGCTCATGGTGGGGTTGTTTGGTAGCTGTCTATACGGAGTGCATATCAGTCAAGAAAGTTTCCTGCCCTGACAGCAGATACTAGAGTAAGTATGTAATATAAATTGTGCAAATTACAGATTTGAAATAAGTGCTTTAAAGGGCAATGAGAAATTTCAGTATAGTCGAGCCAATGTGTTTCAGATTAGTTTTATAAGCAGAGAAGATATAAGGAAGAGACGTTTTTCAAAAAATCTTTTGAGGATTAAGGAGTGAATCATGGAGTCATTTAGGTTAAAAAATACTTAGATTTGTTTAAAAAAATTGAATTACAAGGAGAAGCAAACCTAGTAACTTGGAAATCATACAACATTGACAAGCACCACATAAAACTATATCATACATTCTCATAAAAGGTAATTTGCTCTTCTGTATATTGCACAGGAGTCGAGCATGAAGACTTTGAGCTGGATCATCTCTACAGCACAGCACCAGGGGAAAATAAATTATGACACCTCGGGCTCCTTTTATACCCCAGTTTGTTCTTTTCCTCACTCCCTCAATTATCTCCACCTTATATTTTTATTTGCACCTCAGTTCTCACCCATCTTTCATGCTTCAAGACTTCAAATAATCTCTTTTGAGAGGAGAGCTCCTTGATAAGCTGACTACATTGCAGATTTTCAACAGACAGATTTCATGCACCATCCTCTAACACACCTAATCCTAGTTTCTAGCAGAAACAGGATGCTGTGTCCAAGGCAGTGGCACAGATCAGGTATGACAATTTTTATATTGGTTGTGCCTTCTTGCTGCTTTACTGTCCATTTCCTTGAATTCCTGTCTCCTCTTCACCCATTCAGTCTTCTCTAAATTGTCTCCTTTTTCAACCTTTCTCAGTTCAGTTTAATTTCTCCCTTCTACTTTCTTTTCCTCTATTCCATCTTTCAAATACACACAATGCTTATATTTTTGCTGCTATGACCAATTGCCTAATGATGATTAACTTGTATTTAATTTTACATTGTTGGATGTAATTTTCATCATGCTGTTGAGAGAAGTGAATGCACTGAGTCTCATAATCACTGTCCATGAGCAGAGCAGAGCATTTCAGGAATCAGTGCTTGTCCCAGGCATGCATTTCTGCACACTTCCATTTCCTGCCAGAACTCATGTTTATCAGCTTTCAGAGCATCCTGAAATTTGTCTGATAGGAGCATATCAATCTTTGCAGGAGTATTTATTAGCATGTTTACTTTCACTTTCTGGGCATCAAATGTTTACTAACAGCATTCTGGTATTTTGGATTACCAACATTTTTTGCACATCTACTATACCAGTTACTGACAAACAACTGAGTTCCCCTAATGGTAATTATTCTGGGACACGAAGACATTCTTTTCTAAACTATATTTTCTCAGCCTTTATCAATGTCTGGGAAGTTGAAAATCACATTGCTTTTAACAAATGAAGGACACCATTTCTTTTGTGTTTTGACGAAAGTGAAGGATCCACAAGTTCTTATGCCTTCTACTGTCTAAACTACAATGGAGCTCAACCTGAGGATGCAGATTGTGGAAGGAAAATAACACATGACTGGAAGGAAAAGAGCACAAAAATAGCATCAGAAGAAAGCTTTTCAGTTTGCATTTTCTTAGGCTGTGTATGTCTCCAGTAAACAGAAGTGGCACAGTGGCAGGCAGTTCAGGCTCTCCCTGGCCAGCCAAACAGGAATTAATAGGAACTTCTTTGTTGAGTGAGGATATTGGGAAAATCATGTGTCCATATAGGAACAGCAGAACCAAGAGAAAGGCAGCCATAGGCCCTGGATGAATTCATGTAAGGTAGGTTACATATCAACCAGTGTCTGAGGAAATGGAGTTAAACATGCTTTACTGGGACACCACAGCTGGGAGCAATGGGACTGTCTGGGAAATGCTCCCCAGCACACAGGCCCCAAAAGTGCAGCACTGGCATACAGGGCCACAAGCCAAGACAGATCCCAGCAAGGATCCAAATAGTGCTCAAACAATACTGGACCATTCAGGGGAGAAGTCTGCATGTTACATAAATAAAAGCTCCTATATGAGGTGATTTTCTGTGCTCTACAAGCAGTCAAATGAGGGTTACTCCTGGAAAAAAAAAAAAAAAAAAGCAATATAGCCTAAAAAGGATATTCTGCATTTTTCCATGGGCTGTCTAGGAAGAACAGGAAAACTCATATACCAATGTAGGCATCTATATAACTACCAGCAGTTTTAACGCAGCCTAGGCCTTACTGGGTGCCATTTGGGGAAGATTGGGCACAACTCTCCAGCCACTGGCTGCCCTACTTAACTTACTTAAATCAGAAAATATTGTCATGCACCAGTGCCTTTTGGGGGAAGCCAGCACTGCTCTGCTGCTTGTTGCACATTCCACCAGGCTGTTTGCCATTTTTTTCACAGAACTTGATCTATCTTGTGGCATTTCTTTCCAGTATAAAGGATATTTTTTTTGCCTAATCAGTATCTGTGATCTGCCTTCTGCTATCTTGTTTAATAGGTTTCTTTTCGAAACAAACAGAGAAAAAAGTATGTGTAGTTATAGTACAACAGAATGCATCAATTAATTTAGGAGTGGGACTTCTCTTCTTTACAGAAGACAGCAGGTCTCTCTATTCTAGTATATGTCTCTGTTCTAGTATATGTTCTCTGTTCTAGTATATGTCTAAGTGGAAGAAGCTCCAGATGGCTGATGTCTAGATTTGGTTGCTAAAAAGTGTCTATCGTTTAACATTTGCAAATTCATCATTTGCAGGCAGAGTTATACTCCTAAAGACCTATGATCGGCTTATTTGCGACAACATGGAAAACGAAAGTGATACATAGACCTCATATGTGGTTGTACTATCAATTATTTCATGGTGTTCTTTGGATAGTTCTAAGCTTACAAAGCATGAGGCTTGCAGAGCAAGAATTTTTTGGCTGAAACTTTTCAGTAAACCTATTACAGTAACATACCCAGCAGTTTGTATTGTATTCTTTAAGAACTTTGTATCTTAACATGTAAGAATGCCTTTTGGATGGAAAAAAAAGCCACTTATGAGCACCTTACTTACTAAAAGTATTTTTGCTCTTTATATCTCTTACATATTCATATTATAACTAAAAATTGCAATCATGAAGTGTGGCATCTTTTTCTGTATTTTATACAGAAATTCTCTCACAGTTCAAGGTTAAGAAAGACATTCCAGACAATGACGGAAAGAGAATAGTATAAAAATGCACACTGATCTCAATTTTCAGAACTGATCAGCAGTTTAAGTCTGTACTAGCAATTTATGTGGTGTTTCCAGTTTACTAAAAGCTAAAATTTATTAGCACTTCTTGAAAAGCACCATGCTAATCAAGCTAAATTAACTGATCTGATTCCTTGATTCCTAGACAGCTTACCATTTCAGAGGTGCTTTAAATAAAACTAGTTTAGGAAACTTTTTCTGACAGCAGATCACGTAAAACTATTACTTGCACTGGGAAAAGATACTTTTTCTTTCACACTTTT
This sequence comes from Pyrgilauda ruficollis, assembly GCF_017590135.1. Classification (NCBI taxonomy): domain Eukaryota; kingdom Metazoa; phylum Chordata; class Aves; order Passeriformes; family Passeridae; genus Pyrgilauda; species Pyrgilauda ruficollis. Next base: position 1,079,348 of record NW_024521428.1, on the reverse strand, counting down.
TCATATGTAAACTCTCATATGTTTTCAGTAAACAACTAGTCCATATTGCTCCAGTGGATATTTATTTTCCTTTTTTGCACTTTTCACTTCAAGACTTCATTAATTATTGTATTCATCCTGATTAAGATTCTGTGTGCTACCACCCCACCTGCTACTCCAGCACAGTACAGAGGAAAAATGCATGTACTACAATCAAGAAACCTAAGCCTGTCACACCAATTAGAAATAGTTCCAACAGGACTGATAGTCTAACAAATCCAGTATCAGACTTGCTTCTGAGTGCATATTTTATGTTTTAGAGATATGTATGTAGTTTTAAAGGGAAAGACTCATGAACATTATTCTTACTTAAGGTTGAAATTCAGACACACATAAAAAATGTAGTAAGTCAAGATAAATGAATTTTCATTTTATTCCACAGGAGGTGGAGAGGAAAGCAAATCTTCATTGTCTGTGAGAGTGCTTCAACTCTGATAACGGCGAGAGAGTTCTACCCTAAACTCAGGCCCTGTGGCCCCTTCAACAGCATTTTTTCCCAACCAGCCCACGTTCATTTGGGGAGGGGATCACCTCAGGTGAAGTTAGCTGGGAGGACATGGGGCTGCATAGGTTAAGGTATCACCTCTCAGTTATCTACACACACTGGAGATGCTGAGCTGAACTCTGCTTTATCTTTTGCTCAGGTCTTCAACCCCAGAAAAAGGCTCTGCGTGAATAAAAGCAGGTAACAGAGAATTGCACAAACAGTCTGTGTGCCAGGCTAGAGCTCCTTATGTGACAACATAAATTCTTGTCTGCAGCCCACAACACCTCCGAGAACACAGACCACGGTTTCTGCCAAAGCCCTCCTAGCCATGCTGGCACCAGTGCTCTGTGCTGTTTAAGCCAGATGCTCCTTATTTAGGAAAGTTATTGGAAACATATAACATAACTAAGAAACTGATGGTATCTGTGTTCATACCTAGCCAAGCTGTACAGAACTCAAGGCTGGTTTGCTTTAGGAGTGGGCTGAAATTCCTGATTTTCTGAAGGAGATAGTAAGTGAAGCTGGAGGACTAGAGGTAACCTAGGAGAGGAGATGTGGCTGTGAGGTTGTTCATCAAATGAAACCTTGACACTAGAGGTGTGACACTAGAGTGAAAGTCTCCTGCTGGGAAGGAGGAAGCAGAACTGACAGGCAGAAGGAAAGATGATACATATGGATAAGAAATTATTTTAAATCCTGAACTATTTATGTATTTCTATTTTCCCTTTGTATATTATCCTATCTGCTCTTGCTCAGTGGTTCAGATGCCACTAAAAATATGTAGATCTATGCAAATCTGCAGACACCTGGCCTGTGTTCTGGTGATATTGCCAGTAATGCAAAAAGCTTAGTTAGAAAAGTTAAAAACAAATAACAATAGATCTGTGTACCCACAATCTCTACATTTCTACTTTCCTTTCCTCTCTCTCTTGTTTGTGAAAGGCTGCCTGCCTTGCCTGTCTTTCTTCAGATCTTTTACATTTCTAGTAAGGAGCTGTCTAGTGTGAAAATCCTACCTCTGCTTTTACATATCCTTTCCTGTCCACAATATTCAATAGTGTTGATATGGTTTTGGCAAGATATAATTTTTGTTCTATACCTTTTCAATCCTGTTTTCTCCAGACTGTCCCTTTTTCCCTTGAGAAGCCTTCCAGCCTAAAAAAAAAAAAAAAAAAAAAAAAAAAAAAAAAAAAAAAAAAAAAAAAAAAAAAAAAAAGTTTTTTAAAAAAAAAAAAAAAAAAAAAGAAGAAGAATGTAGTCCTTTAAAAATCCAAAACACAAACAAAACAACACAACCTTGAGAATTAGGTTTTGAGAAAGTAAAAAATATGTGCAGTGTGATAACTAAGCATGGGCAGCTATGCTGTGTGGCAGAGATTGCAAGCTGGATGTTTTTCTTATGCTCATACTGATTGTAGTTATCTTTCCAGTTTCTCACGGCTCATAAATTATACACCCCTGCAAACCCTGCCAGCTGGAATTTAGAATTTTGTCCCTTTACCACTGGGAGAAATTGAGCAATTAATGAAGCAGTGACAACTGGTACATCCTCCCTTCCTGGGGAAACAGGGACAAAACACATCCAATGTGGATGCAATATTCAGCTACAAATACCTCCATGTGAAATTCCTTAGGCCTAAATCTGAAAGAAGAGCTACCTGTTTTAATATTCCATTTCAAAATGTTTTTACCAAAACAAAGCAGGAAAAAATAGGATGGTGAGGAAGCCATCCTGCTCTCCTCTTCCCCTGGGTGACAAACATAACCAGAGCTTTTGCTATTCTCTGTTTTTCTTTACAGCCACGCTCCAGAGACACATGCTCCATGCTGCTGTAAATACACTGCTTCAAGTATCAGACCTGATTTACTCTGGTTTTTGGAAAGAGAACAAAGAAAGTCAGCTCTTGAGCCCAATAATGACAATAAACAGCAGTTGTTTAAAAATAGCCCAGACAAGGGACTAAATAAAGAGGGTGCTGCTTCTGCAGTTAACTATTATCCATACTACTCCTACTAGCTGTTCCTCATAGTGTAAGCACTTCCATAGGCATTAACAGTGTCACAGCTCGTCAAAAAGTAGTCTTATGAGCCAAGCCTTGAAGAACAAAACACCTGTGTGTCCTAAATTTCCACTGTAGTGACGATAAGTGTTGTGGTTTAATCCCAGCCGGCAGCAAAGCACCACATTACTGCCTCTTACACAGCCTCCTCCCTGCCCCCAGAGGGGAGGAGAACTGCAACAGAAAGGTAAACCCCATGGGATGAGATAAAAATAACTTAATAATTGAAACAAAATGTAATTATAATTATAAACATGCTAATAATATTAATAATTGTAATTATAAGGGAGAGGGAGAAAGAATAACAGGACCCAAGAGACAAAAGCGATGCACAATATGATTGTTCACCATCCACTAACCAATACCCACCCCATCCCTGAGCAGAGATCGGCTCCTTCTGGGTAATTCCCTCAGTTTGGGTACTGGACATGATGCTCTATGATATGAAATTGTCCTTTGGCCAGTTTGGCTCAGCAGTACAAACTATGCTCTCTCCTGGCTTTTTGTGCAGCTCCTCATTGACAGAGCATGAGATGCTGAAAAATCCTCAACTAAGGATAAGCACTACTTCACAACTGTCAGAACACCAGTTTGTTATCAGCATTACCCTCATACTGAATCCAAAACACAGCACTGTACCAGCTACTACAGATTAAAGTAACTCTGTGCCAGCCAAATTCAGGGCAATAAGAAATGTGACTGTCCTGAAACACAAATGGTAAAACCGAACAGGATCTGCTAACTTGGATGTCACATTTTCAAGCAGAGTTCTTTTTGGATGCATTTGTGTGGCATAACACAGGGCTTTGTGAGGTTATCCAGGCTAGTGTGGATCCTGGAAGCAACATGGTGCTGTTCAGAAAGTCTCTATTGAGGTGAACATACCCTCCTAATGCAGCTATTTTGCTTTCAGCAACTCAATATCGCACCTTATTGCTAAACCTAGAAAGCCATATTTAGAATTTAGACTTTTACGTATATAGACCCATATAGATGTGTCTCAGAAGCCTGTTTGGATTCCTGTTTTTGAAAACCTTGCCTGCAAGATTTTGCACCAAAAATTCAATACTAGTCAAGCTATCCTATCTAAATATGTTAAAATAGACTTACTCCTGTAAATATGCGAGGCATCATGCAACTCAGTGTTTTCAAACAGTTTACATCCTATATAAAAGGGGGGGCGTACTCTATAAAAACATGAGGCAACTGCAATAAATTAAAGTGAAAGTGAAATGTTGTCTAAATTCTTATGCATGGAGCTGCTTCACACTTCTGCTTGCTGCATCTAATTCTTCTGTGATTATTCAAAGCTTGTACCTTCCTAAGAATGAAAACATCAGCCCCAAAACTGAAAATTTCATGGAAACAATCTTAATGGTGACATCTTCTCAGTGTCTTCATGCCACTAGCAGCATAATTTTTTTCTCACATGATGTGTACATAATTTTCTACAATGTCTAAACAATGCAGCACAGTTGACAATCTTGTTCCTGTTAATTGACAGATCTTCACTTTCATAACTCTTCTCAATTAAAAATCACAGCTGATGCTGTCAGGTTAAGAATCTCACAGCATGATTTTGGGGCCAAATCAAATACAAATTAGCCTGTGTTCACATTAGTAACTCATTTTTTTGTTTGTTTGTTTGCTCTGGATCTGTGAAATAAGAGTTTTGAATTTGTTCTGATATGTTAATGTTTATTGCACGTACAGGACCACCAATTTCTGAACCACTTGGCTTGAGAATCTGTGCTGTGAGTAAAGTCCCACTTCTTGCTTCTGGCCCTGCCTTGCTGCTGCCTGGACTCTAGGCACTGCACACAAAAATATCACCAGGGACGGCACAAGAAAAATGCTTTCTGCTTGTCTTTCTTTGTCAAACAACAGTAGTGCTAACTTCACCATACCACTTTTTCATGTCTACAGTTTTCATGCTTTCTACAAAAACTATTTCCTTTAGTTCAGAGTTACCCCTAGCTGCCTGGTCCAAAGCCCTGCATGTCTTGATTTCTATTGCAGCCTGATGGCTCGGGGCAGGAACGGCAAGGAAAATCACCTCCATCATCTTTATTTTGCATCCCCCATGTGCAAACTTCTGTGTGTTTCAGCAGGTCTGGTGCTCTCACTGGTATCAAACATCTTTGTTTCTGCATCTCTGGAGGCATGTCTGTCATGTAAGCTAATGCCACAGCTCTCACCTTACGCTTAATGCAAACCCCAGCCTGTGGAAAGCAGGGCCTCGTTTCACCCACAGTGCCAAGCCCCACTGGGGAAGGTGGCAGACACAGAGAACCATTGCCACTTGCTTTGCCCTGCAGGCTGCTCTTGGCTTCATGGAATTCCCAGCTTCTGCTGCTGCAAAAGGGAGTCTGAATATGAGTGGGACCCCACCACTACCCATGGGGAACACACAGCACTTCAGACCCTCCTTAAGGCAATAAGAAAAATGGAAAAACTAAAGCCAAGGCTAAGAGGTGTAATTTGATGTTGTCTTCAGCTTTCCTGTGGCTCAGATAGGCATCTCACTGTGCCACAGAGCCAAGGTGATCTGGCCCAAAGCAGCATGTGTCAGCATCATTGCTGTCTGGGCCCGTCATTGCTGTCTGCTCCTCTTTCCCTGTGAAGTCACTGGCCCCTCAGTGAGGCACTGCCCCTGGCTCTTGGTGTGGGTGTGCAGTCCCACACACCCAGCCTTCACAGACTCTCTGGCTTCACTGGCCTCAGGTGCCTGATATGTTTAAAACAGTACCCAGGACTTGGCAAGACATAAGGCTGATGGTTCAACTAAACAAAGTTCATCTCACCTCACTGAGATGAACCAGTCTGCCAAACGAGCAATTAGAACCAAAAGTGCCTCATTGTTTTTATTTAGTTTTAATGCTCAAGCTTGTCCCCTTGATCCTTTGAATTATAAAGCAATTGTGGAGCTTTATTGAACTGTGCCTACCATGGAGCATTTAATGATCTCCTTCTAGGCACCCTTCACGATAATCTGTTTAGATTATCCCACACCAAGTTCTATCTTCAAGTAGCAGGTATTCCTAGCCTTCCTATGAGGTCTATCAGGATGCTTCAATGAACATTTCTGAGCTTCTGCTGACAGAAAAATTTGTTAAGGGAAAAAATGAGCTTCAGGAATCTGCCACTCCTATTTTACTGTTCTTTCATTTGAGGCAGAGGGAGAGAAATTATGTTTGTGGCATTTCTCTTTATTTCTGTAGAGCATCTATTTCCCGAGATTGTTTTGGCTAAGGAATTCTTGCAGTTGTTTTCCAAAACCAAAATTAATAAATTAGATTTTGGTCCCTTCTCTCTAATAAATTTCACAGAAGCATGGCTCAAATGCCTTAGATGTATTTGCTCCTGGAGTTTGTAAATATATTTTTGAAGAATATTAGGGTTCTTTGGTTTTGTTTGGGTTTGGGATTTGGGCTTTAGTTGTTTTTTTCCCAGTTCCTCATTTCATTTCATTTCATTTCATTTCATTTCATTTCATTTCATTTGTTCAAACCTTGTTAGCTGCAGCCTCATCATAGGAGGTTTTTCCTCACCTCTACTGAGATAGGCAGATCTAATGTTTTCTTGTTGATTGGTTGGTTAGACAGATTGGCCTGCGTTGTGTAATGGATAGTGAGTGCCTGGAAATAACCTCCATGCACTAGTTAATGAGTGGAAACACAGGAATTTGAACTACTAGTACCGTTAGTTTTGCAAGCAACAGGGCATTATCTGTATCCCATATTTAAATGAATGGTGCTGGCACTGCAGGATGTTGAGTTAAAGGCAGTATTGTTTTTCCTCTTAAATTCCAACAAAAATACTCTCCCTCTTCCCTCCTTTCCCCAACCCCAAGAGCAAAAGGCTTGGATTTGCTTGCTAAGGGATGTTGTCCATGATCTCAAATGTGTTCATGTGATGATGGTGTAGCTGGAACAGCAGGAGTGGACAAAGCTTGCGAGTGCTGGATACCAATGTGCCACTGGTTCTAAAAGGATCCTGAACTAAATACAGAGGGATTGTTTGCTGTGGAAAACAAAGCAAAAGAATCATTCTGTCACTGAAAATAATTTTAATATATATTCAAAATGTATTGAAAATGTATTGCTGTAACCAGTTTTGCTTTCTGTCTTATGCTCTTTTTCCAGTTGGACAGCTTTCACCCTTCTTTGTTCATTCTAAGATGAGCCATCTTCTCCAGCCTTCTTCAAACCAACAAGAAGCAACTCAAAGTTTGTCTGAAAATCCAGATGGAAGATTACAAAATCTACATATCTTAAATGAGATGGATGAGTAATGCATCTTACTTGTCTAAATCACTCAGCAATCCAAATTACATGCCACATGGTACTCTTTAAGCTAGTCAAGAACAGTTTCCTTTCTTTTTTTTTAATTAATTCAGTCTAAATGCCTTTAATAACTTCAGAGCTGAAAAGAAAGAGCCCTGCTGTAAACAGTATTTTGGTTTCATCTGACCTTTGCTGATTATGAGATCAGCTCTTAAGATACATTATCTGGAAATATGATGGTCCTTAATTTTTTCCCTCAAACACACCTGGCTAATGGATCTTGTCTATATTGATATTGAGGGATATTGAGCTAGAAAAATATGCTCAGGAAATTCAAAGGGGATCTTTGGTGAAAGTAAGGCAATACATTGTACCTGCATTGCATCTATAGTGCCTTGGAAAGCATATTTCAGTGATACTTCTCAATGAGCATAGCAGAACAAATGTTTGCCTGCTTTGCACACCATTCCCATAAAGAAATAAAATCATCATTTTTAAATCTAACATTGTTTCTACTTACAATTTCTAAAGCTATGTTCTTCAATTTGCTAGCAGAAAAATACTGATCCTATAGTCTTCAGCAACACCAGGTAACATCTGTGGGGAGTTTAATCAATAAATAAGATCTCTTCTGTTGTTGAGCATTGTCACCATCAAATGACTTTGTAAAATGCTGTAAAAGTGGACAACTATACTGTGTCAATCAAGAGAAAAGGAAATTGCTGTCTCAAGGCATAGGGAGAGGAGAATGACGGGTTATAATTATTTCCCTGGAGCTTCATCAATGGGTTTGTGCATAACCTTAGAGGTAAGAGCTGTTGCCTCCTGGGATCTGATCTCAGAAGCACTCAACAGGGGCATTTGGACTCTCCTACAGAAAGCAACTTGACACCAGACATGCCCCTGAAAGAGGACTGAAGCAGCAGTTTCAGCGATTTCCTGTACATAGGGAAAAGACATGAGTGTTTTGTAATGTGCCAGAATCTGGGTGCTTGCTCTAATAGCGAGCTCTAGGGAGCTGTTTGAATCTCTAGCAAGAAGGCAACAGCTTGGAAAAAAACCTCTTGGGAGTTTTGTTCTGTGCTGAGCCTTGGCTTGAGTCACCTTATTGACCTCTGATTGAATGCACCTAAAAGACAACAGGAGTTATGAGATGGGGAGATCTGGATTTATCTTGATGCATTTTAAAACAATTCCATTAGAACTAACTGAAGGAGACCTTTTTGCATCTCACTATTTGAGTTTTCTTTTTAAGACTGTCATCATAAATTAGGCTTTTAGTTGAGCTAGATAGGTGGCCAGTTTTATTCTGTCTTTCTCAGCATAAAAAAAAAATAAATTTCAGTAAAGTTTCTGTGTTGTTTTTTCAGACTAATATTTTGACTCTTCTCCCTATCCTGTGTTGGGACTATTGTAACTTGTATTCTCTCCCAGTGCTCCCAGTGGAGCATGAGAGAAGCAAGGATGTAGAGCAGCTGTTCTGTACATGCTCCCTGTCCCTTGAAACAGCCCACTGTTTACTCTGTTCTGTCCCAACAACCAGGTTTAATGCCCATGAGGTGGATGAAATTAATCATAGATCCATTCACTGAATGCTTTTACTTCAGCTGAGAGATGGTTTCTGGCTCTTTAAAGGGGGCACAGTATACCCTTTAAGTTTTGTTGAAATATATTTTAATATAAAATATACTAAATAGGTAGATAAGAGCATGCAGCACACCAAAATCTGCTCCTGTTTCACACAGCCTATTCCAGCCAAATGCACCAACTTTGGTTTGGGACCCAAACACAGCAATATTGTGGACCGGTGCTTTGATCATTTTACACTGAAGGTGCCAGCTGTGAAAGATGTGAGTGGGTTTCTAGACAGAAAGAGAATTCTGCAAGAATATACTTTGTTAGGGCATTTGTCAGCTCACCACAAATTCACCTTATCAACTGTCAGAAACAAACACTGCAGTCAGCTGTGTGCAGCTGATAGGACTGCCAAAAAAATTGGTATTTCTCAGTATTCTTGATACAATTGCCACATACATTCCCAGACACTGATTCCAGAAACGGTATGCTGAGTCTTTTCTTCAAACACTTGGATGAAGAGATTATAGTATTTATTGAGAGGATCAGCTGTAGATGGGGGAACAGAAGTTTTCTGAGACTGCTGCACCAGTCCTGGAAAGTGTCTGGAGCCTGCAGGTGCTTCTGTGCTCTGTACTCCGAGGGAAAAGTTCCCCAAATCACAGGCACCATCCAGCTGTCTGAGGCTGATGCTAAGAATATCAGCTAGTGGTATGTGGGGAGAATTCTTCCACAGGAGCACCTAAAGGCTGCAGGCAGGAGCTGTGTAGGTGCTGCCTGTGTAGGTATTGTGCATACAAGGCACAGCCTCTCCCCCACTATGCTGCATAAGCACAGAAGACAGATGAAGGGTGCATAGGTGGAAGGGGAGGCAGAAATATTTTCTCTTTTTTTGCAGATGAGGAGACATCCAGTCTGAAGGTCTCAACACTAGCAAATGAACATCAGGGTCAGATTCCCAAAAAAGGAATTGTTTACCAATGTTTCCCATTTTCCAGTAGCATAATTTAAGACATTTGTGAGGAGAAAGGAATAGCGTTGCATTTGAATTGAACTGAAAATTCTTAGGTGTTGGGGCAATGTATTAAAACACAGTGCATTTGAGTACTTGTCAAGTACAAAATGCAAGTGGCTAATGCTGCAGTCAAATGCATTTTTCCAAGGAGTCAGCTGCTTTCTTATTGCATTTATAAAATATATCTCCATGGAATTATATTTTCTGAGACATGAATCAACACAACATATGTTATAGTGCTTCAGCTTTGTTTTCATAATGAAAAGAAGCTGCTTTAATAGCATCTGTTATAGTGCTAGGAATGCATCCTGCCACAGATTCTCAGTGAAAAAAACCACCAATTGCAAGTCAAAGGACTCAGATCCAGGTTTAAAGGAATGGGATGTGATTATGCCTGCTATTACCTAGTTATCTGTTCTGCTCTTCTTCATTTCTTTAATTATTTAGCAGAGCTAGCACAGAAATGCAGTAAAGGAAACACTCAAACTCAGTATTATTTCTGGATACAGACAGTCTTCTTTAAACCAGCAAGGAATTTTGACTGCAAAGTCCTATTGAAGTATTTTTTTTTTCCTTTAGGATGGTAGCTTTCCTTTGCTGCAGTTGCCTTCTAAAATATACATTATAGATTATCTTCCTTTGAGAGAATAATGAAAGGAAAACTTGCTGTACTGGGACTTGGTAAACTGCCTCTAATCTAATTTATATTACAGGGTATCAATTACTGTGGAATTCATACTCTACTAAATGTCACTTCCACTCTTTTCCTAGCAATGACAAAAACAATTTGTAATTCATTCTAATCACGTGAAGGCCACACATAATTCCCCTCATAACTGCAAGGTTATGGCTTTTCAAGGTCCTTTCACCCTTCCCACTGCCCTGCAGTAAAAGGAGGTAGCAGTTGTTTGGATTTTGAGTTGTTTCTCTGGGCCCAGAAACTAAAAGGCAATGACAGAACTTTTGAATAGTTTTCTCTCCTTTTGACCCTGCCAAAGAGCAAGGAGTTACAAAAAATTGAACAGTTATGATCAGAAGATTGCACTAGTCTTTTACACATGCTAAATAATCTACCTGTGCTTAATATTTCATATTTCCATGTAGCCTGATAGACATAAAGGTGTGCAACGGGTGGAGATGTGATATCTGTTTCAAAGAGATTTGGTCTAAGTCATAGCCATGGAGATTTCCCAGGAAAAAAGGAAAGATGGAAGATGCCTGAGTACAACAGTGAGGGTTTTTAGGGTGATAAACCTAAAAGCAGACACACCAGTCTCTGCTTCCTTGGTTTGGTTTTACAATTCTTATAAAGAGAATTGTAGTCAAGTAATACAAACAAAAGACACCGCTGGCACAGGGAACAGTCTTTGAAAATCCCTGTTTGTTCAGTTGACAATGATATATAGATCTTTATGCTTTAGTGATGGATATTGAAATGCCTGGATTGATAAGTTTTACTATATATAAAAATAGATAGGGGAAATAGAAAACTTTGACATATAAAAGGATGATAAACTAGAAATATAATTTAAAAGAACTCTGCCAGTGCTAGAGTGTCTGGCATTTTCTGCTTCATGAATTGTAATCTTTGATGGGGGGCAGGGAGGAGAGCTCATTTCCACTCAGAGAAGCAACAGAGGGAATTTCTGATGAAAAGCCAGGTTGGCTTGAAGGTACATTTAGATCTCCCTGGCTCATACTGTTGGGGTCTGAAGATTTTTTTATCAGCAAGATCTTAAGGCCATGCCTGATCATCCTCTAGAAGCAACTCCCCTTGGGCTGTTAGGGGATGGAGTAAGCCACTGCCAGGTGACACATGCTGACTGCAGGCTGACACAGTCAGATCAGCCCAAGCCCAGGCAATGTCTCCTGCCCACCACTGACCAGGGTATCTGCTCCTGTATGGATGTGTGGGGACATAGCCACAAGTAGGATGATCCTGTCTGTGAGACAGGTAGTGCCTTCTAGAGGAAGACACAAATAGTTCCTGCCTTCCCACATTTCTGTGAGAAGGGAGGGGAGGCAGATTTCTTGTGACATGGGTGAAGCTCTGCAGAGCATACCCTGCCTGCGATAAACACACATTTTGCCTATCAACAAAGATGCTTTCCTCATATTTTTTTCTTGCAATGAGTTGCAAACTTCCAATAGGCAGAAAGGTCATGGCATCTGGTCCCTGGTAAAAAATCCCCAGCATTTTTCTACCCTCCTGACCTGATATTAAGATGTTTTGAGAGCATCCTGCCATGCTGATAGCAAACAGATGACAGCAGAGTTCACTTACTAAAATGAGTGTGATCAGGGCTGAATTTGATACAAGGATGTGGCATTGAGCTGGAGAGCTCCTGCTCTTCTTCAGACTGCAATTCTTCTCATTGAGTTGTTTCTCCTCTTTCATACATCCAAGCAGATGTTGAAAGCAAAACAAACTTAGAAAAGACAACACTCAGTTGTACTCAAGAGAATTCCAGCAAAGACTTATGTAGTTAATGGATGAAAATACAAAAGAACCCCCACAACAGCCCCCAAACATCTTCTTCACTTATCACTTTCTTCCCCCCTGGAAATTATTATTCTCTATATTGCACTCCTCTATTATACTTAATGTACTAAGCAGCCCAGGTAATGATGAATTTTGACAACATTTCAATTTATGGATGAACTAATGTTGACTCTGACAACCTGGAATATGAGGCATACTCCTACTTACAATTGCCACTGCTATGTGTTACATAAACTCACTTATCAATCCCTCAGTCCTCCACACCCCTTACCTGTCACCATAACATAAAATTACTGAGTTTCAGGAAGCAATATCTATTCTGTGCTTGGCTAATCTCTGTTTTAATATTTGCTTGATAGTTGTCCCTTAATAAACATTGAAATCTTTTGGAAAGGGAAAAATCTGTCAGTATCACTCTTCTCACCAGTAGAAAATATGTAAATTTACTCATACAAACTGGAAAGACACCACTGCAGACCTAAAATCTAATCCTTTGAGCTATCATGTTTGCTCAGTAGCAAAGGAAATGATGTCTAGGGACACTGAGTGGCAGTTTCACATGATGTGTATATGTTTTCTGAATACAAGGAGCAGCTAACCCCCATAGTTACAAATACAGCTGTGTCACCTGTGTATGATCCAATGGACAGCTGTAGCCAACAGAGGTGTGGACTGGGCAGACAGTAACAAATGAGCCAGTGGCCCCATGCCCAGCTAGTCAGGCTGTCATCTCTTGTAGATTGGATTTATCCATCAGGGAAGTGAGTAGCTGGGGCTCAGTTCAGAGGCAGTCATTCTGTTAATGCTCTGTACTGCCTGACAAAAACCTCGGCCTGTCCCTGGTTAGCTCATTCCTGCTTTTCAAATCAAAACACAGCCAGGTCCAAGGTACTGGGACTCTCAGAAAACAGCATTATTTCAGCCTCTTGTTTCAAATGCCACTGCTCAACTGGGGCAAGGAGAGCTGTGACCTGACCTCTCCAGTGGCCTCTATAATTTTCTGTGGAGTTCAATGACATTGACTCAAAGGATCAAGGCAAAGAAGAGTGTCTGGGAATGCTTTTTGCTACACATACTGAAAGGACCTACCTGAAGAGTGCTACTTTTTATGTGGATGACTAATAAAACATGTGATGCAAGTGCAAACATCAGCACCTTGAGCAGTAAATGTGCATCTCCCAGCTTTTTGAACTTTTTGTGAGCATAGCAAGTCTGTACAATCAACACCAGAAACATGCACAAGAATATAAATGCAAGTAAAAAGCACACGTTATCTCCTCTTTAGCTTCAGCTCTCATCCCTCTTCTGATAAAGTTCTACATTTCAAATGCCATCAGTCTGCAGGAAGATACACTTTCTTCTTTCAGAGCCTATTAACACATTCAACAAAATAAAAACGATATGGGAGGGAAAGGACAACAAGAGAAAAATGGTAGGGGTAAACAAAACAAAGCAACACACAACCACTTTTCTGGCAGTTCTGAGAAGCATTTACTAATCTTATCTTCCGTAGAAAAATTCTGCTCTGTTTCAGGCATTCCTGAACGTACTTAGCATTGCTCTTGAGCACGCAAAACATTCCTCGTGATTGCCTTCACATCCCAGCAATCCACAGAGGATCTTACACATTTATTACACAAAATCCTTGAAATCTAATGGATCTTAAGCTGCACACGGGTTCTGAGTGTCCCCAGAGCTCCCTGCCACCCTCCCTCCTGCCTTTTGCTGAGCTAATCCGCAGCTCTGCCGGCTCAGGGGACTTACCAAGGGCTTTTCGATGGGAGGAAGCAGTTAGGAGCTCGCACACACTGGAATAGCTGCTACCCAGTAATGAAGCAGGAACTGAGAAGTCTCACTCTTTCAGCAGCTATTCAGGTAGTGCTGCCAGCTTTCTCTGCATACACACACACAGGGTGGGGGGAGGGGGGATTGGGAATGGGGGGAGACAGGGAGAGGCACAATAAACTCTGACTATAATTATGAGAGCTCCTTTCTACAAATTGTAGCAGCAAGAGATCCCTTCAGCAGCCTTTTCAGCATGATCTCTTTAAAAAGGAGTCCCTTGCAAAAAAATTGCATCCTTCCTACTCTCTCTCACTGTAAGAAAAATTAAAGCCAGCTCTCACAGAGATTTAGTCATTGATGTATCATAGAGAGGTTATTGTTGATCAGAGTTTTATTTTTTTCCTTTTTTATGATGAAAGTTTTATTATAAAATCTAGCCTAGCTTGCAGTCAAAAAGAGACCTGACTTTGCTCTTTATAAGGAACATACTCCCAGAAAAGCAGTTCAGATCAATAACTTCATGCCTTTAATGACTGTATTTATGAAAGAAAGCATCCAGGCTAAGCGATTCACTAAGTGAAAAGGTAACAATTTAGTAAATACACATCATTACCTTTTTGTACCTGCATCCACCATTAAAGGAAAAATGCAATACTACATGTAAATTCATAGAAGGATTTATAATGGAATATTATTGCATTTGGCAAAGGGATCTGAAGGATTTAAAAAAGCTTAAGATCTCCAAGATAGATCATTGCTTTAAAGTTCTTCAGAATCCTATTCTTTAGAATCCTTGTTCTTTGAAGCCTTAAAATTATTTATCCTGTCATTTCTTCTGATGTCACCTTTGATAAAAATGAGATAAAAAATATCCTCTTCCTAAGTAAAAGAGGGAAGTGTTCTGCAATATTTCCCACCATCAATCCATCTCTCTTTCTCCCACATGATCACCCATACACTCTTCTACACACATGCACAACACAATAGCAAATGTAACAAATGAGGGGCTGAAATCTTACATTTCCTTCAATCTACCAGCAGCCTCATTCCCAGAAAGCAGTGGCTTTGTCCAGATCTTGCTACAATTCCAATAGCTACAGGGTCATCTGTAAAGCAGATAAAAAAAGGATAAAAAAATATAAGTAGGATGTATGAATGTGACTTTGTCCCCATGAGCAACACAGGGAGCAGCAGGGAGCCAACTTGGCAGACCCCCAGTGTGACAATGACTTTAAGGACTGTTAGTTGGTATCACTATTCAGATGCACGAGGGACCTTGTAACAAGGATGGAAATAGGAAGAAAAGAAGAAAAAATAATTGAGAGAAGCCTATTAAAAAAAAAAAAAAAAAAACCAAAAAACACAAAACCCAAAAAAACACAGTCACAACTGAGAGTTGCCTTATTGATAGTTCTGTCTAAAACATGCTAGTGCTCTGCAACGTTCCATGAAACCCTTGATCAGCCTGCTAACATTTTGCAGGGGATGTTTTCAAACACAGCTGCCTGGTTGTTAATCTCCAAAACATGTACTTAATATTTACTTCTAATCAAAAACAAATAATTTTGTGCCCAGTAAGTTTTTTAGGAAATCATAGAATATGAAGTGTACAGAGAGAAGCTTCTTCCAAGGCTTTGACTGGTCTCAGTAGAAGAAGATGAAAGGATGGAAATTTCTGTCCTTTGTTGCTCCTGCCTCCCTCCTGCTCAGAGTGGATTATACAGCAGATGGTAAATACAACCTTGTGTTTTAGCTGTAGACTAACACTGTCTGCCACCTCTTGGTCCTAAAGGAACCCCAATGCAGATGGCCACAAAGGCATGTGGGGTCATTGGTGGCATAGACAGAGGCAGCCATGACTTTCAAGACTTGTTTTTTCTTGGTATAAAAAGCAGGGACTCTTGGTTGCCTGTAGCCCATACATTGCAACATCCTACTGCTTGTTCATTTGCTGTGGAAGTTCAGCCTCACCAAACACATTCTTCATCTCTCTATTCATCCTCTGGAGAGGTTAGTCAAGAGACTGGCAAACTGTGGTGTTTAAAATGGCAGAGAACTTCTCCCAGGGTCAGAGCAGTTTTGCCAGTACTATTGGGGATTCCTGTCAGTAGCCTCTCCCATCAGAAATACCCTTACTGCAGGACCTGGAGGGTCCGAGGCACCCTCACCACACTCCCACAGCTGGCATGTCCGTGCTCCAGCAGCAGGATGGAGCATGGCTTGGGCAAGAGCTGCAGGTACCTGCTGTAGGCAGAGCTTTCCCTCCTTGTGAGCTGTGCTAGCTGAAGTTGCAGGTTTTTAAGAGCTACAAGTAGGCAGTGGCATCGTGTTTACTTTGTGAGGGCAATCCGAATATCTGACATGTGAGATCTTTCTGCATTAAAAACAAACTATCCAGCCTTTTAGCTATTCCTCCATCTGGGCTTGCTAAAGAGAAGCTTCATAGAGAAGAATGGAAACAGAGTTCAAAGAACACCTTTTATGATAGGAGGGCTCTGTTCTTAGGGGATTATATTAATTCCATCAGAAGTGGGTTGTCACTAGTGAGTGCATGCAACTTACACTTTACTAAAAAAAGATTCTTTTTTGCAGTGAAAGTAAAGAATGTGGGAACCCTTCTACAAATTACAGCTCTACAACTTGGAAAGAGCTAACAAATCATCTGTGACCTGTGAATCTAATTGTATTGTGCAAAGAATGTTTCCTCCAGGGCTCTTTCCCTGATACACGTATCTATTTGCCATTCTTCTTTGACATAAACCAATTTATGTGGTTTGCTTGTCAATAAATATCCTTAATTTTTAATGAGTAATACTAAAGCCATTGACCTCCAGTAGAAGCAGGTTCTTAAAGAAACACCTCTCATTTTCTCTGAGATGTGCAACATTTTGCTTGAAATACACATCAGGACTAAAATGTGCATTTAATATACTGGAGGATCAGAGTGTGATACCAGGGTTTGTTTTATTTCTTGCATGGATTCTGCTCACCATCAGTATCAACTACAAGTTTTACACACTGGTATCTTGCTTACTGTCTGAAAATAATAGACTTACCTAATATAGCACATGGTATCCATTGGCAGTCAATGTGGACTTGGCACTGACTGATTCCAGCAAGTTCTAATAACGTTTTTTCCTCTGTCTCTTCTTCTTCTTGCTCTTTCCATGATTTATTGAGCAGAATGGTTTCACTAAGGAAGGAGGTATTAGTGCATACTTTATAATGATGTCAGAATTATCCCAGTGTCAGTATTACTAATACAGGAGAATCAATATCAGCTTTACAATGAAAAGAAATCTTGATGATATATATGGAAGCACATAAATCATGCATGCATGAAACTTCTGCCTCATGAGTGACACCACACTAGCTTAGATAAAACTGATTTCTGAAGACATAACTATGTCCTTTCACTCCTTTCTCACAAAACTCTACAAAGATACAGACACAGCTTGTCTTTCAGACAGTGATTTTTATGTGTGCTATATTGCCAGAATTAAGCATGTGCATCTTAATGTCACAGGTGCAAGATTTTACCCCATTGATTAAAAGAAACAATTCCTTGATTCATGGAAAATTCATGAATGGGAGGAGTGAAATTTCTGTGATAAATCTTATATTCTGTTCTCACTTACATCCAGGTAAACCTAATTTCAATGTTTTGCATCAATACTAACTGCGATCTGCAACACAATGTTAATCAAGGTAGTGTTGTTAAATCTAGTATAGCTTGTAAAAAACCTGCAAATTCTGAGATAGAGATTCTCTATGGCATTGAGATTTAGCACCTGTGAATATTTATGTGTATCTTTTATAAAGTTACATAGAATCAGCAGGAATTTCTGCAATGTCATTACAGAACCCAAAACTCAAGGTCAAGCTGTAAAACCTTCAGGGTTTCTAGGCCACTGAAATTTTGAATTCATTATTCTGAGGAGGCTGTTTCTCCTTAAATAGAAGTAGTTGACAGTGAGTGACAATACTTTGGAATTGTGTATCAGCAGTAATGCATTGCTTGTGTCAGCTGAAAAGAAAGGTAATTCACAGTAATATTTATTAACTAATTAGGATTACATAATGTTTTGTAATCCAGGATGAGCTGGGGAGAAAACTTTTTATAAAACCTTTGTGATTGTTTTTTCTCTTTTTAAAAGAAAACAAATAAATTAATTTTTATGTACTTCAATAAAACCTGAGATGTTAAGTTGAAATTGTGTTCTATTGAGGGTTTTTTTGGGGTGTTCATAGTAAGGAAGGGTCTAGGCAGTTCCATGCAGCAGCTCAGTCTCACTCACTGGCCTGTAGTAGTGGGCTTCTATCCCTAGTTTTCTACCCTTGAAGATTGAAAGAGATGAAACATCAACACTGGTTAAGTCCTCAGCATATGCAAAGCTGCTATGGTGTCTGCTACAAAGACACAAAACAGAATTAGGGCAACCCAACTGGTAGCTCACCAGTAACTTAAAATAACCTTAAACAGCATTTCCATGTTTTTATTTACATTTGAAAAGTTTTAATGACTGTCACCACCTGTTGAATTTGAGGGGAAAAAAAACCCAAAAGCAGTTTGCATAATAATTGCCATTGTGAGGTATATTGAAAGACCTGAGAAGCTGAAAAGAAGGGCTTTAGGAGACTAATACCAGGGGCAGACTTGTCCTGGGAAGGTGACAGCTAGCAGAACACCTCTGTGTAACATGCAGAAACAGCAGCACAAACAAGTGAGGTGGGTGTAAAAGTAGTCACTGCTGAGTCCAGTGTTTTTCCAGCAAGTTTTTAACTCCCCATGTTTTGATCTAGCAGGAAGTCATCATGGAGCATAACTTTCTTTATCACTCTCTGGATTTTGAATGTATCAGAAAATTTCAGTCCCGGCCATTAGAGCATTTGTACAGAAACTCAAATTAACTGATCTGGCTGCAGGTCTGTTTGGGCTGCCTCTCCATCCCCATAAAGGCGCTCTTCCACTAACCCCTAAGTGATCTAAAGGAGCTTGTTTCCTTCTGCTGACTCTGGATGGCTGTGGTGGTGGCTAACAAGCATGTGTGTGTGCTGCTGCTGTGCTTGATGAAGAGGAATCACATAAGCATGACAGGAAAAGAAACCTGCAAAACAGGGATTGTACCATTTGCTTTGAAAGAGCTGAAATGTGTCATTGTGCTGATGTCTTCCAGACCTGAGTGCCATAACTGTGGGACGATCACTAAAGTGTCCGGGATGTGCCTAATTGTGCGTGATTTCATGATACAATATGAGATTAATTATCAGCTTGCTTCTGTCAAAAGGGACAATGTCATTATCCCCTCCCAGCTCCTCATCCCAGCTGTCATTTTTGTGACATATCTTGAGCCAGAGCTGGCTCTCATCTGAGTGCAGAACAAGAAGTTCAACACATTTAAAAGACAGAAAATTCATCCAGCATATAAAAGCAAGGGATCGGTCTCTGTGGAAGTGATCAGAACGGGTTTACTCCAAGTAAAACAGAGTGACAGCACAGGACCAGGTAAGGGAGGAGCAGAGGGTGTCAGATTTCCTTTTCAGCAATAGAGAGCACAGCCTATCATTAAATCATACAGGAGCACATCTCTGAGGTACTGTACTGCATTGCAACTCTCTGCAGTCACAGATTCCTTTAAGATTGCTTTTACATTAAACATTGTGCTATGCAGGTTTAATCAGCAAGGAACAATGTACTGCACCATCAGAAAATTAAGCACTTCTACAAGAAACCAGATCTAAAACATCCCAGGGCTATTCCTTTAGATTATCAGAGAGAAAATAAAAAATCAAAAACCTTCTAATTGTTTGGTTTTTGTTGTTTTTCTTTTTTTTTCCTGGAGAAAGGAAAAACAGGATTTCACTGTTGACCCTTTAAAGTGAAGGGCTACTGATCAACCCAGATCTTTTCAAAGATAATGGGGTTAAGAGCATGAAGAAGGGGGAAAGATAACATGGAAAGGGAAAATGGACAGAAGTCCTCACTTCAGTCTGAGCCTAAATTCACATGAGAACAACACAAAGACCTGGGTTATGCACAGAGCATTGCCCACCATACCATTCAGATGGAGGTGATTAAACCTAAGAGAGCAGAGCATGTGTAATGTGGGGGTTGGAAGGGTAATTGGTGTGTTCATGCAGTGCTTGTGCTTGGAGGCAGAGTCATCAACCACTTAAGCCATGCTGCAACTTCTGTCCAGATCCCCACCTTTGGCAGAAAGTAGAGCATGGAGGAAGGGGAGTCCTGCCCTGATGTTGCCTGGATTTGTCCCTGTGCCCAGAAACACAGTGATGCTCCCAGACACAGAAGGATGTTCATCCAGCATGAATGCAATCTAGCTGAGGAAATGATGGCTGAAAACAAGAGACAACACAGACAAGATCAGGGTCACATCAGACATCAGCTATTCTTTTTAGGGAAAGTACAAATAAATTTCCTATAATTAATCTGACATCCCAGGCAGACTTTCTTGCAGGACATAAGTCCAGGCTGCTGTCTGCTAATTTTCTGTGACTCCTCACTTCCTCCTCAGGCATAGATAACTTTTCTGGGCCATAACTGCTTAGCTGTACTGCCTCTGCCCCCTGACATCCTGCAGGGAGCCTGGGGGAGGGAACATGAGGAGGAGGTGAGGAGGGAATCAATGGAAGAGAAGCCATTGAAACAAGCCTTGTATTGTTAGTGAGGACACAACCACTGGTGGCACAAGGCCACCTGATGACACCTACAGCAAGGGGGAAAGTATGATCAGCAACCTCCAGAAAAGGAGGTAGCAGGAATTGAAATCCTATGCTGGCTACCATGGAAGCTGGATTGTCAGATAAAAGCTGAACAGAAGCAGCGGATGCAAAAACTGGGGAAGAAAATGAACATTAGCTATTTTTATTGTATCCCTGAGGGAGAGAGATGAGAACAAAGAATGCCAAAAGCATAAGAACAGCTGATAAAGGTTTACTCAGCTCACAAAATCCTATTCTAACATTTCTTATTCTATGAAATATAAATTAAGCCATTAGTACTTGAGGGGGTTTTGATTTCTGAATATGTACAAATCTAAATACATTCTACTTGGTGTCTGAAAACCTTGAAAGCCTGAGAAGACTTGAGATTATCCTAGCTACACAAATAGGGCATTGTAGGAAATGTCCCCTTTTATTTCTTACTCTGTCCTAAGTAAAATACTGCAAAGTTCCTCCTTTTATGAAAAAACCATACACTGTAGCCAAAATATTTGGAGTAGATCTTTAGCTAAAAATAGTAAAAATGGAATTAGTGCAGTTTACACCAGTAGAGCATTTATGAACTTGAGAAAAGTGTAACAGAGAAACAACATACTGCTGAATCAGTTTGCTCCTTTTATTTTCAGTTAATTCTCCCAACAGTGCCTGTGCATGCTCTAGGCATTTTTGCAAAGATTTTGGTTAAAATTCACCATGTTGCTATGCACTTAACTATGAGTTTATATTTTAGCTCAAAGAATTCACGTGTATGGTTGCTGTTTTCACCAGACACGAGTCCACAGAGGAACAAAAGGCACAGAAATATCAAATAATTAGACCATTTAGAAAACGACAATAAATCCTCAGAAACATAATTGACTATGTTGTAATTTTAAAATATAATTTATGCTCCAGGCTCTCCTCTTTCTCTACATAAGCTCACAGAACTGAAGAAGTAATAATACCTTGTGCTCCTAAGTGGGCATAAGAAAGAATATGGCTGGATCTCGTGGGTGCTCAGCACCCCCAGAGGTGCAACAAGACTTAAAATAAGGATTTCAGAAAGCCAGAATCAAATTCCAGAGTCTAAATCTTCTGCTTAGCATTTTTCACAGTGAGCCCACTGAGGAAAGACAGGGCAGGATTTTGCCTCAGCACAGGAAAGGGGAAAGTGCCTGCCTGCAGGCATTGTGTGGTCTGGATGTGTCTATACTGCCTTTTGTACTGCACAAGGGTGCTCTGGCCAAGACCTGTGGTGGAGCACAGAATCTGCTGCAGCAGATGTGGCATGGAAGCTTGGTATCCATGTGCGTCTTCCCTCAGAATATCAGCCTAAAGGGGCATGAAATATGATAATTGAAGTAATCTGACTACATGCGATGTTTGAATTCTGGCTGACACGTAGAAGTTGTTGCTTTGAGAAGGTTACTGCAGTGGGGGTTGGACTCCTCTGCTGGATGTGGAATCAGCAAGAAAAGAGAGGTAGTCTTCATAATTTGAGCCAGACAAGCCACCAGGCTGTCTGAAGCCTGGGAAGACTACCTGGATTTAAACAGCATTACCAGCAAATAATTTTTTCCATGCTACTTCCTGTGTGTGTGCATTTGTTTTATTGACTTCAGATTTTAAGTGCCCCTAAAGATGTATCCAAAGGACTGAGCTTGCCCAGGAGTTGAAGGTGACATTGAACTTGAAGATGGCAATGAGAAAGGGTTATACTGGCCTAGGGCAGGGAACTTGCATGCTGCAGAATTTCATTTAGCTGGAGTAGTAACCAAAAACCAGTCTGTGCCAAGGAATGTGAGGGTAAGGAGGAAAAAAGTGCCATAGGCAATGAAAAAGCAGTGAACAAGTCATGGAAAACCTAAGAAATGAAAAATTTAGTGAATTAGGATTCAGTGCAGTAATATGGAAAGTGCCCATGTAGGAAGTTGGCCTCTTAAGCCTGTGGCATGTCTACACTTTTCATATATGTATCAACCAAAATGGGTCTTGAAAATGATGGAGAATTTTGAAAGGCACCCAGGCCAAACAACTTGCATGCTGCTCTAATGTCATCAGTGGCTAATGTGTGGAGGTCTTGCTGAAAAGAAGAGTGTAGAATTGGGTGACTCAGCCCAAGAGGAGGCAGCTCTCAAAGGACAACTGTATCAAGACATCTCTAAACTGAGATGTGCTGTTCTGCCATCACTGACCAAACTTTCCATGTACTCCCTGCAAGGAAAAGAGGAGTCTGCTATTAGCAATGATCATGAGGTTTTCCTATGATTAATCTTTATACTTTGGAGTCAGAGAGAAGTTGTTGGCACAACTGCTGTAACCACTTTGTAACAGATGCTGGTGGGTCAAAACTTTAACTTGGGCATGAGATCAAGTAGTATTTTTCAGATGGTGCAACATGTTAGTCTCTAATCACCTGTTTAAAGAGAGCAAAATTCAGTGTTATAAAATTATTTTATCTTGAATTTGGTAAGTCTTTACTAGATTCTGTATTTTAAAAAGTAATTTTCTCAACACAGAATGCATCTTGACTGTATTTCTCCAGTGTTTATTGCCCAATGGAGTAGTTGAATTCACTTCAAAAGAAAGTAGATAAAGAGATTTGGAAGAAAGGAAGAGCAAAAAAAGCAAGACCTAACATCTATTAATTATTTCATCTTTATGTATGTAACACATCAGTTTTAAATACACTTACTTGTTAAGTTATTATACAGTTGTTATGGAAGCATCAAGCTGTTTACCAAGCCAATGCAAGGCATTTTAAGCAGCACTAAGTGTAAACCCAAAAGAATTCATGGGTTTTTTTAAATGAGCTTTTGTTGTTGTTGTTGTTGTTGTTTTTGGCTTGTATTTTCATCCCAGAAGAAAATGCAAATGAAAACCAGAGGCTGTTCCTGCCAGCTTTTGCTCAGCTAAGCCATCCCATCAGTTTTAACAGAAGAGTAGAAACGTTGGAGAATTATCCATCTGAACAAAACTTTAGGAATATCATCTACCAAGACTGATTGCAATTCTGTCTTCAGTGCTCTTTTGATTATATAACAAAAATTGTTTGATTTCAAGACATATATAGAGCCATTTTCAGTTTTATGATTGTGTATCTTTTACCTAAAGCAGACTGGACTAGATTCTTTGTTACCTTGCACTCAGTATAAGCATCAACACTCTGTTTAGCAATTTTCACCCAGCTTGACCACAATGTCAATTTCCAAGTGAGAATGCTGATTAAGGATATCAGCTCTGGCTATTACGTTATGTTATATTAACAGGTAGCTTCACTTTTAGGAATCGCCATTTTTTTTAACCTTTTGTGGAACATCAAGGTCTTACTTGCAAATATTTTATTAAAATGGTGTGAGATTAGTTCTTTCAGAGGAAAAATCTGGTTTCCTGAACAGTGGGATAATTAGCTTGCTATGAGAGACATCCAGACTGTTCAGAACCTGTGATGAAATGGAGGTAGGGCTCATGACAGTCTGTTCTTTATTGTCCAGATACAAAGGCTGGCCCACCAACAGCACACTCCAAATGTTTGATCACAGAACAACAGAATGGGCAAGGTTTGCATGGACCACAGTTGTCATCTGGCCCAGCCTCCCTGCTCAAGCCCATCCTAGACCACATTGCACAGGAATTGCATCCAGACTGTTCTTGAATATCTCCGGTGAGGCAGACTTCACAGCCTCTCTGGACAACCTCTCCCAGGGCTCAATCACTTCAATAGTAAAGAAATTTTTCCTCATGTCCAGATGAAACTTCCTGTGCATCAGTTTCTGTCCTTTTCTCTTGTCTTATTGTTTGGTACCACCAAGAACAGCCTGGCTCCATCCTCTTGACACCCTAATCCAGATACTCAGTCTTGGAAATCATAATTTCAGTGCAGACATGAGAAAAGTCTAGCCCTTACTTACAAAAATTGTAGTTGAATGTTAATGATGACATTTCCCAATGAAGTCAATAGTTCGTCTTTTTTTGTTTATTCCTAAGAGCCTCTGAAGGAGGTTAGAGTAAGGTCAGGAAAACTAAGGGAAGTTGTTTCCACCTTCAATAGCTCTACTGAAGTTACACAACAAAAATACCTTTATTTTTGAGAAATTTTAACTAATTCACGTTACTGAGACATTATGTCTCAATAAAAAGCCAGCACACAACTGATAGTAATTATCATCATAATCATGTTTACAGTAGTGACAGATTGCAGATTAATTAGACAACTTAGAGATGGAAGAGAGGACAAAAAAAACCAGTAGCTAAACCATGTTTAGTGTGGCTACAGCAATTTTTTCATGGGTATTTATTAATTTCACTTAGGTTTCTCCTGTACAGTGTTTTTTGAAAGAGGGCTTGGTGCCACTCCTGTAGAGGACACTGTAGAGGACACGTAAGAAGGATGAAATGGGAGGAGAAAGATAGGTCAGTCACACAGATCACAGGGCACACAGCAGAGTGCCTCACATGGTGGAAGAAACCTATGTTTAGGTACCTGAGTCTCACACCTTCGGCGTTTTAGACTCAAGAAAAGCATCTTAAGTAAGGTAAATAACTTTTTACAATGAAATCACTTCCTAGGTTAATGGCAGAGACATTTAGTGGCTACCCATCCTGAGCCTTCTACCATCTAAGCACATGAGGTGATATGTCTCTGGTCAGAGATAGGATCTAGGAAATAGGGTCTAGATGACCCTATGAAACCACCACATGATTTGCTCTTGTTCACAAGAGGTGATAGCTCACTCAGCTATCATCACCCTTCAGCACAACTCCAGCTGAAAGGAAAGGATCTGTCTCATTCATTAACATGAGAGTGTCATGTATGTACCTGAGTTTCGTCTAGTGTTAATCCTTTTATTGCAGAGCTTTTTTCACAGTATGTGTTGAATTCCCATAGAAATAGTTCCATTGATCTTGGATTTTGCCTTTAGCACACTTTACTTCTGTGTCTGTAACAATCTGACACACTTTTTTTAACTATGAGAAAAATCTTTCTTTTTGACTACAGCAACACTGATTGATTCTGTGCTTACAGATGGATTTTGTTTTGTGGGCTTTTTTTCACTCATGCTTCAGAAACTTATTGGTTGGTTGTATTCCCATAACTGAAATAAACCAGTGGCACAGGAGAAAACTGCCACATTTGCTGAAACGCCACAGACAAATTGCTATTCCTTTAGCTAACCTTATTTTTTTTATTTCCCAAGAAATGTGCTACAGTTCTAAAGAGAACAATTTCAAGGAAACTAAACACTCTGCCTTTATAAAGAAAAATGAGATAAAATGGGAATGGGGAGAAAGTAGAGATATTTCTGGTTATTCTGAAAGTTTTTACTCTTTCCCAGTAAAACATGATTAAAAGAGTATGCAAAGTTCAGGGCTGTTGGGTTTTTCTAAAAGACGCGCAGACTTAACTCATTGTTCAGGTGAGAGAGCTCATTCCAATGAGTGATGGCATTTAGCAAACTCTTGCAAAGCATAATGTTAAAATGCCAATTCTTTAAGTTGCCTCTTGCTGGCAGGTGCCCCTGTGTCTGCTGGATCTACAAGAATGGGCACAGGATTCCATTCAGGCACTGACATTTTGGGTAAATAGGCTATTTTTTAAATGCCATGGCATACTGGCTGTGCTTTGAGATATGCTCATATGAATGAGGTAAAGAATGGGAAGGCTGAGTGTACAAACAAACCAATGAAAGACAGTAGCTGTCTAAATTGAGCCCTGTTTGTCTGGGGAAAAGGTCCTTACACTTTTGCTCTTTTCACTTAGATTGCTTTGCCATTATCTGTATCTCCAATTTTCTTGCAGACTTTCCCTGGGAACAGAGAAAGGAATGGACATATTAGAAGGATCAGACAGCTGTGAGTACAGAATCTATTGTGCAGTTCGAGTCAAATTATTGTGGGTCTGGTCCTGGGACATGCCCAGAATACACAGCCCTTACTAAAGTCAGGATAAGCAGCCCTCAGCACCTCACAGATACAGGCTATGGCAAAATAAGGAGTTATCCAGGCTGTTGCTAATATTGACAGAATTTTTAGACCTAAATCCATAAGAGATTTGACCTCCTAAATACATGATTTCCAAATCACTTAGACACTTGTGTGTCCCAACAGATATTTACATTAATTCATATGCCTACATGTTCACCACTACACACACAACCATTGATGACCTGTTTGGCTCTTTCTACAATACCTTGACTTCACAGCAAGACTTTCCCTTATTACAATCTCATCATAGAGGTGTTTTCACAAATGTAGAATCTACACAATAGGGATAAGTCTTGGCATAGGAAAGCTGGAATGCAGTTCCTAAAAAAAACAAAAAACTTGTAAATAAATTGTTAAACAGCCTATTTTGACCAGCATTCAGATGTAGTTCCAGGTTCACTTCTGTGAGTGATGAAGGGCCTTTTTACCTTTTTAAAAGATTTGATGTCCCCACTGGAGTGGAAATACCAATTATAACCCAAACATTTTCTGAGGTTTGAGGATTACCTAGGTTTGGTTCCATGACTGGCGAGTTGTGGAGGCAATGAGCAATACTAATGCTATATTACAATGATTGTGGTACTTTCATAATTAGTTATTTCAAATACAGGTAAATTTTTTTCTTCTGCATGTTTCTCGTGATCAATTTAAAATTAATAGACCAGTGTATTATGCTGACACATTCACCAGGTGTCAAATACCCAGAATGGTAATGGAACGATTAAAGAGATTGAAGGAAACAAGGAAAGATATAGTAAACCAGTAACCACAAAAACAGGTTTTCTAGAATGGCAAGAAAAAAAACCAAAACCACACTGAGGGTAAGAGTTCTAGTTCTGGTTATACATATGTGTATGTATTTTCAGTTACCAACAGAAAAACTGCTCTAAACATGAGGTATAACTGTGTGTAGGCAGATTTATGTCTTAGCCAGCCCTTTAAAAATGCTGACAGGTGTTGGAGATGCAACTGACATTGAAGGGACTCTATGTATAAGGTGTCAAGGCTTGTTTTATCAGCAGATGGGCAACTAAACAGTGTTGAGCCTTGAAGGCAATGCTGTCTCCAGGTACTAAAGAGGAATTTGTCTTTCCTTGATTTATGAGGAGTAGTGAATTATGGTATGTGGTCAGTGTGGATCTAAAGCTAAAAGGAGCCTTTCCTGCCTGCAGGAATCTCTCCTGCCTATTTCCAAACCATGATACCAGTCCTGCAGATATTTTTTTCTTCCCCTTTCTTCCTCCCATTGGTTACAGGAATGTGAGGTGTTGTTCATTTCCTTGTGGTCCCTCTGACTTTCATCTTTTTGTCTGGACTTTGTAGTTGGCAGGTAAACTAATACCTAATAAATTTTCAAGATAAATTCAGCAAAATTTTTGTT
The DNA here is from genome assembly GCF_017590135.1 of Pyrgilauda ruficollis. NCBI lineage: Eukaryota > Metazoa > Chordata > Aves > Passeriformes > Passeridae > Pyrgilauda > Pyrgilauda ruficollis. The sequence continues at coordinate 1,051,512 of NW_024521428.1, read as the reverse complement.
TCACATTACACCCCTCACACTCTTTTCTTCTTTTTTTTTTTTTGCATCCATGGTCTCATTTTTTTCCTCTCCCATGTTTCATTATTCTCTTCCCCTTCTTTGTTGCACAGTCCTTGCCCAAGCTCCCAAACACTGAACTCTCTCTGTTTTCATTCCTATATATCTCTCTCCCCCTCCTGCTTTTTCCAATTTCCTTTCCCCCTCAAATTCTCTTTCACAGCCTTTGTATGGCTATGACTGTCACAGTATGAGGGGAAACTGGTGCTGGACCTGTTGCTCTTCAGGCTCTCACACACTCAAGCATGGATTCTCCAGGGTCACCACACTTTTGTCTGCTGGGAAGAGCAGAGAAACAGAGAGACACATCCCGCCAGTGCAGCACATCAATATTTACTGATACAGAAAAGTACTCTCTGGGAATGGACACCAGGGAGCTGTTCTTCCAGTGGCTGGCTACTAATAATGAATGACAGTCACTTTTAGTTCTGGAGTGAAGGATATTTTGAAGGTTGCATTTTCTTTTGCCATCCTGTTTCTCATAGTGCCCACTTCACTGGGTCATGGTGATGACTGGTGTAATAGGCCAAAAATGTGGCTATTTAAACTTAAAGGTTGTTCTCCTGTCATTAACATTAAAGAAAAATATGCCACATTAAGGTCTTTCCTGATTGATTTTTTTCTAAACATGTCAAATTACTTCATTAGGTTTTAAGATAGCATTGATTTAAGCAAGCAAACTGATGCAGAAATATTAGTGAAGGCATAATTAGGGTGCTTTTCCCCCTTTTTCAAGATTGACTTAAGATGCTTCAGTGAGAGTAATTTTTTCCATTGATAACCAAACATTGCCTTAGAGAGTATGGTCTCTTATGATATTTATTCCATCCCACTTAAACAGAGAAGTATGGGTTTTTTAAATGCAATTTGTTTCACAGCAAATGCATTGTTGTGGCTGAATACAGACTTATATCCAAAGTAGGACATTTCCTGGTCAAATTTGCAAAGCTGTGACAAAAATTTCCCTGAGTCACTTAATTAGACCCTATCTGTGAAACATTTATCAATGCAATTGCCTTCTAACAATATATTCTCTTTCTCCACTCCTGCCTCTGACTAAATTTTGTGTATATTTGTTTGTAGATACAAAAAGTAAGGTCTTCCCATCACTTGAAATGAAATAGACCAATTTATCCTTCACTATTGTAATTATGTCACAGTAATCACTTTGCCCCACTGGCAACCTCCACCTTAGTTCCCAGGATGAGCTGTAATTTGGTTTCTTTGCCAACTAAGATCCTCATTCATCTCATGATGTTACTCTAAGCACTGTCTGCAGGGGGATTGTTGTTTTGCTTTTGTCTGCAGACTGGACTGAAGGAGCAACTGTCTATATTATTCACCTAGGGCACTATTAAGGATGAAAATAAGAGTTCAAGAAAATGGGAATACAAGCCTCCCTAAAATTCACAGTTGCACAGTGCAATAATTTCATTTACAATGAGAGGAGTAGTTATGGAGTGACAGTGAAATTTATCAGGAATATGTGGAATTGACCACTAACCAGTGCAATTAATTGTGGGTAATAGACTTGCCAGAAAATGGATTTCAAATTGTTAAATTTTGACATTGACACAGAATTTATGTATACACATTTATGTATATTCCATCTGAAGTGGAAGCTCATAAAAACCTTCTCCTTGCCCCAGTTGCCCATCTGGTAAAGTCAAGAAACATTTAAATGTATGGTCCTTTTCATAAATGAAGATGCTTTGAGCACATAAATGATATGTCCATATATAAACATATATATAGGATGTATATATACATATGCGTTGGATATGTAAATGCTCTATATTTACTTTCAGTACTTCCCCTTGAGTTATTGCTTTTCCTTTATCATTTCTGTAATGTTTTCATTTCTTCCCCAACTACCTCAGTTTGAAATGTTTTTAATAGTCCCTTGCCAATATAATTTCCGCAGCATGTATTATTTATTTAGATGTTGCTAATAGTACAATATTTCTACTGTCAAGAAAACTGATGTCTAGACTTTCTCACTTCTTTGGTTTGAATGACAAATAAGTTACACCTTCTGGGCATATTTCTTAATGATAAATAGTAACTATCTCCCTAGCTTTGTAGACCTAGCACAGAGGAAGGACTTTCTGAAGGAACACATTATTACTAAGTTGTACAAAGGGTGTCATGTCAGTATTTTTCAGATCTGCAATTCAAGAATTTCTGGTTTCAAAGTAATAGATGTATATGAATTACTTCTCAAAAGCAAATTTTGGAAGTCTCAAACATGATTGGGAAGCACTTATATTTCCATTTCTTGTTTTCCTTCAGAGCAATGACTTTCATTGGTTCTTGTCCAGGGAAGAGCCCAGCGAAATCACTGAAGTTCCTACAAACCTCTGTAGAGTCAGGTCTTAGCTGAAATTGTAAATTAATGAATCAAATAAAAATATGGACAGGTCTGTTCACTTTCATGGAGGAAATTTTTGTAGGTCTAATCTTTCCCTTGTAGTCTACCACTGTTGCAGCAGACCTTAAACCTTACAGCAACGAAAGCGCGTTCATATTGTTTAACTTATTCATGTAAATAGCATCTGTTTTGTCTATAAACCTCAATTTTTAAATTTTAATTCTGTAAACATAAGTAGCATCAAGGCTTCTCACTGGCAATGTGTCTCTTGCCAATCACTGTCTACAGACCACAGTATTCTGGATTCCCATTCCAAATTAAGCACACAAGTACCCTGGAGAAAGAACAGTATAGTCCCAAACAAGAGTTCTTGCTTCAACTATATTTCAAAATGTTCCAATATGACTCTTGGAAAAACTGTTACAGGACAGTCTGCAAATGCATCATATTGCTCCTTATTTGTGTCCAAAGTAGTTGACTGCTCCAGGGTGTAGTATAAAATTCCTCTGTTCACTTGGGATCTAAAGGAACTCATCTAATCAAGAGGTCATGAAAACCTCCAAACTGAGCAAGCCAGAGAACCTACTCTCCAGTGGCTCTTAATTTATTGTACAATAAAAGAAAACAAGTGAGCCCTGTTGTGAATGGCACAGTTGCAAGTGTTCAATAGTTCTCCTAGGAATTTTACTTAAGCTTGTGTAGACATAAACACTATATTCCAGGATGATTTTCTTGCTGTAAAAATACTGGAGAACTTCAATGCAAAACTTATCTGCTGACACTCAAAAAGACCAGAAAATTATTGCACCGTACCATAGCTCATTCTAATTAAATTGACTCAGATTCTTAAAGTTCTCTTGACAGATTGTGCCAGCTCTTGTTCCTTGTCATCTTTTAAGTATAGCTACTCAATAAATTTATCTTCCTTCATAAGGAATAACACTAACAGTTTGTTTCTTTGCTTGAAACGGTAATTTTCTCTCTCAAAATTTCCATTTAAGGTGGAAGGGTAAATTATAGATACATATCTCAGGCTGTGTTTCCTACCATGTATAATTACACGATGACTCCTCTGAAATCTCTTTTTAAAAATTAATGAGTTTAAGCTTAGATCATAAGCAATCTGTCAAAAAATTAAATCTACTTCTGATCTTGAACATATAAATGAAATTATTACTTTATAATTATGCATGCCTATAAGTATATATATATAGAGAGAAATAGAATGAGACAATTTTAAAAAATTTGTTTATGTTTATATGTATTTAATGTGTGTATGGTTGTTGTATGTAAAGAGAAATGGGATTCCAATGACTAGAAGTTAAAATAGCAAATACGACATTTGAATATTTGCTATGTAAGCAGAATTGCTTTCCTTGTTTTCTTTATGGGTTACCTGTGTCAATGTTTCAATGAAAAAAATATGTAAAAAAAAAAAAAGAAAAAGAAACAACCTTGGAAAGGGATGCTGGACAGTGGATAAACTTTAAAGACATACATTTAATTGTGGAAGCTTCATTGCTGTACATGAAATAAAAAATTGCCCATAATATCATGATCTGCAACTATGGTGACGTAAAAAGTGTTTCTTGAGATTTTCAATGCCACCTTGGAGAATTTGCATGAAGGAAATAAATTAGATGTTGTACAAAAATCTTAGGAACGCCTTCCCAGAAGGAGGCACAGCTGAAATGTGTCAGTCTTGTTTCCAGCAATAATATGGAACATTAGGTAAGATATGTTTCTCACCATAAACCTTCACTCACTTATGTTCGGTTAAGGACCGGGCAGCCCCTTTGAACAGCAGTTGTGAGTTCGTACCACTTTCATTTACTATTCAAATAGCTTTATTGTCAATGTTAGTAAAAACATGATATTTTCTGTGCATAATATTATTCTTAGATTAATAAATTCTGATTTTGGTATTGACTAGAAACAAGCCAGAGACACTGTTGGTGGCACAGACACCTAAAAGTTATGATCATTCTCTGGAGATGCAGGAAAATTCTGTGTATTACTACCAAATCAAATAAATTGTATGGACATTCTGTAAATTATCCTTAGGTGACAAGAATATGCCCATCTTATCAGCCAATACAGTTTGGTCACTTGGGAACTTTGATTTAAATTGCAGAGAGATGAGGGAATTGACATTAGTTGGTTTTTAAGGCATAACTGTAGTTTATATATTCCTCCAAGACAATAATGTTTTTCAATACCCTTTTCCCCAAAGGTTTTGATTGCAACAAAAAATGTCTTTTCATCCCATTTTCTCATAGGTCTTAACACTGAAGAAAATATGATAGACTAGCTTTGCTGTCATGATTTGTCTTTATGCTTTCTATATAACCTTTCTATCCAACTTTTTGAAGTTGCCTTACAATCAAATAAAACTAACCCCTACTTACTGCTTAGAGCTTAAAAGACAAATGCTCAAAAGAATGTTTGAATACTTGCTGTTCCCATGGGACCCAATTTAGAGAATGCAAATTTCATTTTTTTCAGGCCCTGATTTCAAAATTATGATAAATAAAATCATTGCTGCAGATTCCAAACTGTTGCCCTGTGAAATATGATTGATGTATTGGGTAGTGCAATGTATGTGTATGCATTTGCATATACACAACTCTACTAATTGCTAAATTTGGAATCTTCATGTTCACAAATAATCTTTCCAGGCTGAGCTGAAAAAGCACAGTAATTCTTGTGGGACCAACTTTAAGTTGAGCTTTACAAATATTATGTTGCATTTCTTTCTGCTATCTCACGCCAATTCCCGACATATATTTTAGAATAGTTTTTAAAGTCATTGCAGGAATAAAATCTAAATCAAACTGTACATAGATTTCTAAGAAAGAAGAGGCCTTTTTTTATGTTTCATTTTCCCAGGCAGGCAGCAATCCTCTTTTCCCTGCAACATAAACTATCTGGACACACACTCAAGACACATTGCAGAAAGGTGCTACTCTCTGACACCGTCTGCTTTGAGCTTCTCCTTACAGTGGTGGTCAATATGTGAACACATTAAAGACTTCTCTTCTTTTGATATGTGAGCATTGCCTTGGGATATGCTGGTCACATCATTTTCTCTCAGTAGATAATGATTTCCCATCTTTTGCCTGGCTCCAAGCTGGAATTTGTAGGGAAGGGAAAAGCTTGTCCTATTGCCTTTAAAACACAGCTTTCTGGGGCTTGTGATGTATCTTGTATCAAAAGGGAAATATGACAAACCTACTGAATATAATCTAAAATCTCTCTCCTGCCTTTGAAGGACCTCCAATCCACACAGCCTTTCTTCATGTGAAATGCATCTGCTGTTCTCAAGCTCATTTTTAGCACTATTTTGACACTTACTTTTCTGCAGACTTTCTATTCCATCATGAAATAATGCTTTATCATTTGCAGAAGGCTGTGAAAATGAGTACTCAAGTGTTACGATCTTCCAGATAGCCAAAATCTTACGGTAATTCAAGACATAATTCAAGGTAGTACTGGAGGGAACAAGAAAGCAGCGATTCACAGCAGAAGTCCCAGGTGACACTTTCAACCTTCATCAATTCACTTCCTCCAAGGGATATTTGTGAAATTTGGTGCTATGACAAGAGGTTGCCAGACCCTGCAAGTCCAAGCACACCTGAGTATGAAACATGCTTAAGTACTTTTCTTTAACCACCCCCAAGAAATTGTCATGACCACCTGCCCAGCATTGCAGGAAATCTATGGTTCTGTGAAGTATTTCTCCTTGTAAAGCTCTAAACTCTTTAAAGTGACATTTAAATTGCATTCAGGAACAATTTTTCCTATCTCTAATCCAGACAGGGTTTTGAAGCAGTGTCTGTTGGAGATGTCTGCACTGGCCTCCTATGAAAGTCAAACCCATTCTGCTTGGTACCACTTTTCACATAAAAGAAACCTGTAGAGGAGGAGATGTTGGCTGAAATGCAGCCAAGAGATTCCAAGGAACATCCTGTAAAATACAGTACCCCAGAGCAAGCACACTATTTGCCCCTGCCTAGGATTAGCCTGACTTGCCTTAGATAGGCATGAGATTTTTCTCTAGAGTGCAAATGGTAATAAAGGTCCTTAGAAACCTAAAAGGGTACCTTAAGAATGAGAAAAGGAGAACTGCCATACTGGATTCCCTAATTATTGTTACCTTCAATTATTTTACCTCTCATCATTCAGTTGTATTAGTCAACTCATTTATTGGGAAAAATCTTGGATGACTGTGAGGTCTATTCAGCACCCTCGTTATTTTTTTGTGACTCTCTTACTGTTTTTTCATAAGATTGCAGGAGAATAAAAATTGTGATGAACTCCTGGCCTTCTTGTTCCTGGAAAAGTTTCTTTTCTGCATATTTTGCAACCATGGAGGGGAGAAGAAGGAAAGCCTGTGTTTCTGATCTCTTCTGTAGCAGTACAGTAACCGTACCTCATGTGTTTTCCTGCTGAGAAAATATGCTGCTGCTCTTCATGGAAAGACCAAAGATTTATGTGTCTTGACTTTGAACTGTGCACATCAATTCCAGCTCATGGCTTCAATAGCTACATCAGTTAGAAGCCGTTGAAAATGGTCAGCTGGAGGCAGCAGATATTCCCAGGTTCAATCAGACAGGAGCCAATCACAGGCATTTTGGGTCTTTAAAGTCAGTGACTTCCTCTGTGCTGTGCCACTAAACCATTTCATTTATGAATTAGGCATAGATGATCCTGCCCAACTCCACACTATCTATGCTTTTAGTCCACTGAGATATAAATGTGTCTCACATGAAACTAGAAGTTGACTTGTAGATAGATACTATGGTGCATTGTCAGTGCTGCCACTTAATTCTGATTAAATTACACCTTTTGAAAAGAGAACAGAAAAAATTTATCTGGCAAAAATCAAGTTCTTCACAGAAGACTTCCTTGTCTCCATTACCATTTTTATGTCAATGATTTGATAATCAGCCTTTTTGTTATAAAACACTTTCTCATGCAAAAATGTACAATCAATCATTTCTGTTTCCGTTGCACACTGACATTTATTGGTACCTTTTATATTCAGTTTCCATAATAGTGTTAGAGCCAGATGAAGGGAAGGGCTGACTTGAACTTCTAGCTCACTAATTCTTTACAGATTAGCACTGTCAGCACTGATGGATGAAGGGAGAGATCTATCAGAATGGATGTGAGAGGTTTCACTCCTGCTTTGTAAATCATGCAGGAAATCCCAGTGTAAACTAAGCCTCTGCTTCTCACAAAAGTTAAAACATCAGAAACAGAGCAATAACCCCCCAGTTAAATTGGCTTTTTGTTGCTGCTGATCAAATTTCACATAATCCTTCCCACTTGTTTTGTCTAGTGCTGCATTAGTGATGAAAGGCCTTCAGATTTATTAAAAGAATATAAAAGCAGAACAGAACAAATTAAAACAGCCCAGAAACTCATGATCAGGGAAAAGTGCATAATGCCTTTCTGTGTGCTCCTGTTGGTGATCACAATTCCCATGGAAGTCATGCAGGTGCAGAGCCATGCAACAGTCTCGAGAAGTGATCCCATTCTTTTCCACTGGACACCCACAAACTTAGCAGTGTTATAATGCACTTTAAACTATATTCCCAAGGAAAAATCCTCTCTTTTCTTCATAACTACAGTAAAAGCAAAAGCAAAAGTTTAATTTCATGTCTCTGATATAGAGACAACGGCAACTGGAGTGCTCACTGGTGGTCTGTGGAGTGGGAATCTGTAATTTATTTTTTTTTTAATGTAAATGTTCCCTCTTAACTCCCATGGTTGCAGACCTACCTTCTTACAGGTTTTCCCCCTTGATATTACTTCAGGGTGGGCCCCTTACCACAGGCAGGGACACAGAGGTCCAGTCTTTAAATGAAATCTGGCAGATGTATTTTTGAGACTCCCTCCTACAGCTTTATAACTTTTACCTGATACAGGATTTAGTTTCACCTTCTGAGAGTTTTTCTTGTTTCCATCCCTGACACCACAACACAGTCACCTACAAAGAAGCATCTGGATCAGGCACAATTCCAGGAAAAATTCATTAAAAATAGTATAGATTTCATTAAAAAATAGTATAGATGTATTAAAAAAAATATACATTAATTCTCTTCATCCATTAGAGGAAATCACAAAGACTCTGGTCTCTCATTCAATAGATCCTAGCCATTGCCAGACATATCACAATTTTCTTTAAAGAAACTATGAGGTGCTGATTGTTGGCATTTATGAACTGTAGTTTCAGTAGTTTCTAGTGAGATTGACAGAAGAAGGAAAGGAAGAGGTAACAGAAAGATCTTGGTTATTAAAGCCAGCCAGGGAAGGCTTGGAGGAGAGATCATTTCCTCTGTGCATAATATTTAAGTAAATAAGGAAACAAAGATCACTGAATAAGTTTCCCCTTGGGAGGAAGAAAAGTTCTTTAAGCAGAATAACTGGCTCTGAATAGGTTTAGACTGGAAATAGTATGTCTCCTACCACTAGGTCAGTGCTGCTCTAGAACAAGCTTCCAGCTAGAGCTAAAGCAGTAAATAAGACAAGTAATTAATGGGACAAAGCTAGATAACTACTCTATGAAGGCATTATCCACTGCATGGCCAGTGCTGACTCAGTGTTGATATTAAAGAGGGTCCTTCTAGTCCCATGCTCTTAGGAGCAGTGCCCTAACATGAGAGCTGTCTCTACCCAAAAGGACATTTCTCATTTAGTACTTTTAGGTCAGAACATTCAGTACAAAAGTGCAAATGCTAAGTCTAAAACTCTCAGGTTAAAATAAGACAGGAGGTGGGCTGAATTTTCTCTTAACAAACATAATTTTGTGACAGGGAATTATTACTGCTTTTGATGGAATCCCTCTTTGTCTGAGGAGGTAGGATTGAAAAAAAAATCTATATTAAAGGTTATTAGAGCTTTATTATTGTCCTAAAAGAAGTCTGAAAAGGAGACAATGGGATAAGTAGCATCTAAGTTCTCTCATTTTTAATAGTTATCTCCCTTTACAACTTTCCTGAATGACTTTTCGAGTACTTCTGGCTTAGGCTTCTCCTAATTGCCCCTTGAAAATTCGAGGACATGTGGCTGCATTAACTTCTAAAATATAACGCTCATAGTTCATGTTTCAAAGTGGGAAAGGGGAAAGAAATTTCAGGGTGTCTTATGACTCTGTGTGCACTATTATGTCTTTCTTGATGATCCATTGATATGGTTTGCTACTTGTTGAATGGTTTATTAAATGCCTTTCAGCCCATGTTGCATGGGCACATCACTCATTACAGACACTTCAGGTGCCATCAGCTCTGCAAAGTGGGTATGAGTAATAAAGACCCTTCTTGTTCTGGTGTGAATGCAGAGAAAGGGAAATCATCATTCAGTCCTCTTTTCCAGCATGAGGTTGACTCTTGACTTGCTTGTTATCATGGTTACTGACAGACTTTAGGCAAGAAGCTTGTTAGCTTTGTCTTGCAATATGGGTTTCTATGGCTGTGGTTAAACTGTGGGGCAAAATGTTGTCCAGGCATAATGAGATCTGTCCCAATGTCACAGTCAGCCTCTCATAAAGAAACTTAATCATAGATTCACAGAATAACTGAGGTGGGAAAAGACCTCTAAGATCATTGACTCACAACCATTAATGCAACACTACCATATTTACCTTTAAACCAAATCCCTAGATCATATTCACATGCCTTTTGAACACTTTCAGATGTGATGATTCTACCACTTCCCTGGGCAGCCTGTTCCAATGCTTGACTACACTTTAAGTGAAGAAATTTTTCCAAATAGCCAATCCAAGTATCCCCTGGTGCCCCTTGAGACCATTTCTTCTTGTCTTGTTAACAGAGCACATCATAGTTCTTCACACCTCTTTTTCCTTTCTTTTTCCTTTCCAGAGATGGTACATACCAAATTCCCCCAGGGTCAGTGGAGGCTGGGACCAAGATGTGCAGGCTCAGCACACAGGCTGAAAGCTGCAGAACAGTCAGTGCAGATACAGCCAATAACACCATGGAGATCCACAGTTGTTTCCATGGCATTTATTTATTACTTCACGAGTAGTGAATAGAAATGAAAAAGACAAGCATTCTACTTTACAGAAAGAGAAAAAGAAAACATATAGCACACTTTAAATTGAGTATTTAAGAGATTACTTTTAAATCTTTATATTAGCAGTAAAATAGCTTTTTGTCAAGCAGTGAATCTCTTCTATTATGCATTTTTACATCATGTCTTACTGTCCTATGTCTATACCTACCAATAATTACTAGCAGGAGTTTTGTATGGGCTTTAGTCAGATATTAAATAGATGAAACTGGATTTAAACATAACAAAAATCTGGTTTACCATGAAGAGTGATCAAACACTGGAACATATTTCCTAAAGTGGAGCTGCCCAGTGGAACAGCCATCCCTGGAAATGTTCAGACCCTGCCAGTATATCACCCTGGGTAACTGGCTCTAGTTGACTCCTTCATCAGGGGGTTGGACTAGAAGATCTCCAGAAGTGCCTTCCAGCCCCAGAAATCCTGTGACTGGGATTTCAAAGCAGATACATAAGAAGACACACCACCAGACACGAACCTACAAAGTACCAGGATTTCTTTTTGCCGAAGTGAGTGAGCATTAAGCAAGATCATGAGTGGTTTGCAGCCTTGACAGGAAGTCTGAGATGTGCTTTGTTATAAAGGTAGCTAATAAACCCCCCTCCCCCCCTTTCTGTGAGATCTGTTTTTATTTTTAATAACAAAGGGGTACTTCCCACTTTTTATATTGAACTTCATGCATTTTCCTTTACTGATATTCTCCATATTTTTCTGTGACACCAACATATACCAATAAATAGCATTCTCTAAGACAAACAATGGCATTTTTCACTTAGATAAAAGAGAGAGGATTTTGTTTCTTAGAGGAGAAACAAGTGAGAGAGAGGTATATCTTATATAATATAAGTTGATTTTGTAAAATAATTAACAGAAGACTCAGAACATATATTTTTGGCAATATATCAGTATTAGTGTTTTACAATTTCTCATCCTCTTTCTTTCTCAGTGAATTTTCAACTGCAGAAAAAGAAAAAAATCCCCCAGCTTTTCTGAATAAATAGTTAATCAAAACTTAGTCTTTGAAGAAATGTTGGTTTGCTGGAATTTTTTCTGCTGAAAAGCTGAATTGTAGGACATCTGTTGTTCTACTCTCTGCTACCTAAGAATGAAAAGTCTTTTATTGTTTACTGGTCTGATCTTTGAAATGGTTCAAAAAACATGTTTGATAAATAATGATAACTTCTTGGGGAAAAAATTAGATTTGGTTCATTGCTAGTTTTTAAATCATAGTGTGTTAGAATAAGGCCGATATAATTGCTTTGTCGGAATGGTTTTCTTCTCTTTTGGAGCTCTCCTAGGGTATTTTAGCTGTTATTAAATTGTTCTTTTTAGAATTCATAGCAAATTTTAAAGATATTTAAATCAAACCTGGGTAATGGCTATTAACTCTGTTTTACACCATTCAAACATTGTAATAACTAATATTGGGTGGGTCTTGCACAGATTTGAGAGATATCTGAGCTTTTACAGTTCCTATTGAAAATCTAGAATTTTTGATAGGCTGTTCAAGGTCAAAGAATGGGCAAGAAGTTGTGAATGCATTTTAAGTTCTTAATGTAAGAACTGTGGCATTAAAATCCAACAGCAGTAAAATGTTTTAAAGTAGACAGATTAATTGTCAGCAATTCTTATGAGCACTGAGCTGTTACGGACAGTTCAGGATGGTTCTGCAAGTGCTCTAATGTGCCCAGGTAAGGGCAACAAGGCTGGTGAAGGGAGCACAAGTCCTAGAGGGAGCAGCTGAGGGAGCTGGGGTTGTTCAGCCTGGAGAGGAGGAGGCTCAGGGGGGACCTTCTCACTCTCTACAACCACCTGAAAGGGGCTGTAGCCAGGTGGGGGTTGGCTTTTCCTCCCAGGCAGTCAGTGACAGGACAAGAGGATGTAGTCTTAAGCTGTGCCAGGGGAGGATTGTGATGGACATCAGGAAGAAATCCTTCACAGAAGGGGTGATTGAGCTGCCCAGAGTCACCCCTGGAGGTGTTTAAGAAAAGAGTGGAGGTGGCACTCAGCGCCATGGTCAGTTGACAAAGTGGTGTTACGTTGCACTTGATTATCTCAGAGGTCTTTTCCAATCTGGTTAATTCCGTGATTCTATGATAGATATTACATGGCTAGATATTTCTTCATATTGTTTCTAGATTTAGAAATATTTCCAAGTTTCTGGTACACCACCACACTGCATTGCATGCCATGCCACTTGACTCTGGCCCAGAATATAATGTACATTACCATAGCAACCATAAATCAAAAAGCAGATATTTTGCATATGACTTTGACGGCATTATGTTATTGCTCTGTCAATGTCTTAAATTTCTCTAGTTTTACACAGTGACAGATTCACTCTCTGCACTGCATATTTTATGCTGCAAGGGCAGAGTCAGGCCCTGTGATCGTAAGTTCCAATTATGGTGTTTTCAAGATATGATGGCTACAACTCAGAAGTTTTGATAGACTAGGGTAAAAATTTAGATAAAAATCCCAATTGTTTTTTAAACCATCTTAATCTTTCAAGTCTAGGAAACCAGACTGGAAAGTTTTCAGGGTACAATGTGATTTGAAAAAATTTGCCTAATTTCTTCCTCTTTTTATATATTCTGCTCACATTTCCTCAGCCATTACATATCTTCCCAAAATCATGGAGTGGCAAAGGCATATGGAAGGAATGATTTAAAGACACAGACTTGATCTGCATTTGGAAATTCCAGGAAGATATGTTCAATTTTTTTTTTTTATTTGACATTTTAAAAATTTCTGGTGGACTCCGTTCTAGGCAGTGCAAGGCTTTTCTCCTCTAAAGCAGAGAGTGATTAGACAGAAGTGATTAGCACTGTGATGGGGCAGCTAAACAAATGGCTGAAAGGAGGATTTAAAAATATCACTGTATTTATCTACATCTTTTGACTAGAAGAAGCCAAAGAAGAATGTGACACAGGGAAAAAAAAAAAAAAAAAAAAAAAGGTGAGGGCTCTTCTTTTCATTTTCCATATAAATATCCCTCTGAGAGCCCAAATTTAGTCATGCCTTCAGTTTCCTACTTTTGAAAACACACACATGCAGAGAATTTCCTAAAACTCCAGATTTTGCATATGTGCAAATATTCTCCCCTTAGAAAATGCCAAATGCACTCTCTGTGCCAAAAGCTCCTCTGATACATCTGCACAGAACTGTGGCATTACTGTCTTTCCAAATCTGTTGACCACAGCCAAAATTAACTGAAAACACATCTGTTAGAGAATTTCCCAAAGGAAAAAACCCACAACACAACAAAACATTAACATTATAGGTTGTCCAGCTGTTCAAAAACTCAAAGAATGAAATAGTACTTTGAATAGTGATTGGAATAGGACACATGTAGAAATCTAGGAAGCGGGTCAACTTTCATTTTAATTATTTCTTCATTGATATTATTAGCCAGAGAAATATATATATATATATATATAATATTTATATATATATATATATATATATATATATATATATATACACATATATATATACACATGTATATATATATATATATATATATATATATATATGCACACATATATACATACACTTGGAACTTTTTTGGATATAGAAATCAGGTTGTCCAGTACAAGTTGCACCTTACTTACATTCACAAAGGTAAGTAAATTTCACACTACATGAAGTGAAACTTGTAGCCTCTTGTAAACAGTTTTGTTCAAATAATGTCACCAGGAATTTTTTTAGGAAATAATGTGGAACTTGAACAGACTTTGCATGCAGAGTCTGATACTATGCATCAATGCAACTCTTTTAGGAGAAAAGCTTGCTACCTACTATTATAGCCATTATTAATGTAATATGAAAATAATAACAGGTTAGCTGTTACAGCCATTTTAAAAAAATCTATGACATACATTTTAAGAAGCATCTTCACCTTACTTGCAAGTTTCTGATAAAGTGTTACTAAATACCTAAACCTAAACAATCAAAACTAAAAGTTCTAGTGCTCTGCACAAGCTCATCTCTCTGAGTGATTATCTAGTGTTTCCAATCTCTGTTTCATCAACTGAAAGAGCCATAAAGGGCTCCCTGAATACCAGCTTCTTGCAAATTATCCTGTTCCATAACAGGTGACAAGAGAAATAAAAACACAGTCTGCTTTGTCTCATCTTTAATATCTCAGTCAGATCATTCTCTTTTCTTATCCATATATCACTGCAGAGTGCCAGTAGGAGAATATTCTGATGTCTGCAAATGATTCCTTAATGGGGTTCTGGTAAGCATTCTATCTGTATTCAATTTGTACATAAATGGTGCCATTTTTCAAGTGCCAAACAGTGCACTGCACTTAATTGGGATGTGCTTAATCAGAAAAATCATTTAATGGGACATTGTTTGGGGATGCTGTTTAAGCCCAGTGATAATTAAAAGCAATGGGTGCTGATTAATGGTGGCAGTAATTCTGCATATTGGAACACTCTCTAATTACTTGGTCTTGGTGATGCCTTTTGTGTCTCACTCTCCTGGCAAGTCACTCACTTTGCTTCTCTAAGAAATTATTTCACTCTCTGCAGCAAAAACAGAAGGATCAGTAATCAGCTCACTCCTACCTGCTCCCTGTACTCAAGGGTTCCTTACAAGTAGTGTTTCTGATTTGTCATTTAACACCATAATAACGATTCTGAGGTTGTTTGAAAAAGCATTCTTGCTAAATGACACTTGCTTTTAGCTCTTGCTGATTAGTGGTAGTCTGAAACAGTAAGGTTTGTTGGGAAAATGAATTATTTTCATAAGACAAAATTGCATCTCCTGCAGTAAATATGATACTGAAATTTGGCATTTACAGCCTCAAATGCTGTGACTTAAAAACAGGCAAAACTGAGACCCATACATAAAACCATTTAATAATAAACCATTTAATGAAAGGTAGCCCTCCCCTCTGCAAATCCTTCATCACTTTTTGCTTAGCTGGAGTCTACAAAAGAACAGACTGCAGAAACACAGGACAGCTGGACTGAGCTTCCCTTTGTTCTGTGATTGTCTAGCTGATCACCAGGAATCACTGTAGTATTTTCCAGCGCAGCAAAGCTGCCCCAGGCAACACTAAAGGCTACTTAAAAAGTCCACCATGTGCACACCAAAGTACAGGTGTGGGACAGTGTTGATCAATTGTGTTTCATTATCTCAGTCACGTCTGAGTGTGCAAAGCAGGTTCATGCCAAAACATACTTGTCTGTTGGGTTGCAATGCATCCCTCACATTATCAGCCAAAAGAGTAATATTTTTATTTTTTGATGGCAAATAAAGATTGTGAAGTAGGCGCAGGGTTGAATGTTATGTAGTGAGGTGGTTGACTGAGGCCAGCCAGCTCTAGAGAAGTGAGGTCCCAGGCCTTCTGCACATCGCAATCTAGGGTTCAAAAGAAATGTCCCAGAAATTCTGCATTTAGTCCTGCATTGCAATACTTCAGATATCTATTAAATCAACAGTAACCAGTGCAAGACTATGGGATTCACTGAAGATGTCAGAATTAGTTTATTGGTTTTACAAATCTTATTCCTGCCTACCGCTTCTCCCCTCCCAGAAGACAGCTAATGTGAGCATGCTGGCCCCTCTGTAGTGAGTCTTTAAACATGGTAGCAAAAAGACATCAGGCTTCAAGAATCAAGATCTGAAAAAACCCCAAGATGAAGATTACTGAGAGAGAGAGAAAGAGAGAGAATGAAAATACATGTATTGATTCTAAAACACTTTTAAAGAAAGTATCAAGAGTAGTAGGGGAAAAAAAATAGTAGTGAATAAGATTGATGCAGTTTTATTAATTACGGATGAAATATTTGCTTTCATAAAATGAAAGGATTTCTGCCTTTGACTTCGAGGAAAGCAGGACTTCATCCTTTCTATTCTTCAGCAATACACAGGCTTTAAAAGTGTGAGAATCTTCTTACTTAACCAATATTTGTTTGAGACAAATTCCATTCCATCTGCTCTTAAAAATAAGCATTTCTAGGGTGAAATCAATATGATCTATTTTCGATGTCTATTTTATAGATGACTATTTTAAAAAGGATTAATCATATGCCAGATTTTTTTTTTCAATTTCTTCACACTTACAATCAAAAGAATATAAGTTCCTAGCATCTGCATGCAACCAGATGAATCCAACCCCAGAGAGCTTGTCTCTGTATATTTCCCGTTTTCTTACAGTGAGCATGCAGTCAAGGAAATTCTGGACAAACTATATTTTTTTATTTGGAAAATACATATCTTTTGGTGCAATATTCTTATTTTATCTTACTAATCACTAAAGGTATGTGGAAAATTTTTCATGTGTTTTAGTAATTCTGCATGCATAATTGTATTCAATAATTATATGGCCATATAATTAATACAGTGCGCATTCAACAAACAAATATAGTAACACAAAACTGTTCAAAGTTGTGGGAATATCTGTAAACACTAAAACAGAAATATTAACATATTGCTGATTTGAGGGTGTGTATTCACAGTTATGACATTTCCCATGCCATATCTTGAATGTCTGTTTCATAGACCTAGTTAACTATAATGTCTCCATGAATCATTTTATGTTGTAAAGGATTTTAAAGTTCTGCTAAATGTATACTTGATAAAGACTGTATAGATGAATAAAGGCAGAAAGGCAATCTTTGCTTCTTTATAATAAATATGAAGTCACAGTAGACTTGAGACTTCACTTCAGCTTGGCTGGCTGAACCACACTTCTGTTTTCTACAGATTTGGTACAGAAATGGCCCATACTCACAGGAAGGAAAGCAAACAAGGAAGGACTGATTTGTTGCTGGAAGAGGTGTGTTTTCCTTATCAGGCTGGAAGACAGGCTTTCTAACCAATATATTGCAAATTACTAATACACCACTCACATTACAATTGCATTGTCTCTTTGGGTCAACATAATGTTGACCCTTGTGCATTCCAAATTAGTTTGTGCAGTTACTATTATTGATATTGTCTCCAAACAAAAATCATTCAGGAATTCTGTTCTTGCTTTCACATGGGTATTTCAATCAGATCCTTTACAGCAAAATCTATTTTTGAAAAAACCATGTGGAGTTGCCCAACAGCAGTTCCTTTCAGAATGCCTACAAATTGTACTCCTCCTAGTAAAAGAACAAAAAGTCTGCTGTAGAAACAATATGGAAAGTGCTTGCTCTTCAACATATTTAAATTTGGAATTTCATCATTCTTCTAGTTATTCATTTGTTTGAGTCCATTTCACATAGCCTTGCTGCAAGATTTTCCATACAAAAATTACCAGTTTAGAAAGAATGGTTTTATGGTCTCCAGTATTTTATGTGACAAACTCTAAATGCAGTGAATAGTCAGATGATTGACAAAGAGAAGAGGGAGTGAAGAGAAGCAATGCTGTTTTACAGTGCTGCCAAAGCCTCTCTCAAATACAAAGGCAAAAGTGTTTTTGAAAAAATCTTTAAAATTCTCTTGGAAGGCTCTTTTGTTTCTGAAAGCTGTCAGGACTGCTCAAAAGAAGTTTCTGGAGCAAAGACTTAAAAAAAAATTCCATGTTTTGGTTGAGCTTCAAAGTTGGAGCTTGGTAAACTTTTAAAACACAGGACCTGAAAATTTTCCATTTCAAGTATTTTTTTTCATTTTAACAGTTTTTATACACAGCCTTAGAACATAGCAGCAGAAAATTGCCCTGCCCTCAGTTTGGCCTCTGCTGTCTGGAAGAAGAGTGATGCCTTGAGAGGCTACCTAGAAAAGCGGAATATTTATTCCTTTAACAGTGTTAAAGGAATAAAGTAGGTGTTTACTACAAAGGCCTTCAAAGGATACACCTTGGGCAGTACAAGAACCTGGTAGAGGCTACACCCAAGATGGACAATGAGTCACAAGTTTTCACACTTTTATAAGTTTTGGTCCAATTGCTCTCCTCAATTTGCTGTTGTTTATACTTATTGGGCCTGAAGCTGCAATGGTGTCCCTGGTTCTGGACAGGGCTGGAAAAGGATGGTTTTATCTAACTAAACTGTGAGGAGAACGTGCTACCAGTTTATATGAAGTTCAGAGTTATATATTAATGCAGTACAGAATCTGGAAAATAAGAAAGCTAAAACTTAAGGCATGAAGACGAGTTGTAGGAATGGTGGTTGAAGGAGGAGAAATGTGCAAGGCTGGGAGACCATGTCCATGTTGACTTTTGGGAGGGGGCCTTGAAGACCAGTCATGTCTGCTGTGCACTGGGGAACATGCAGGTGCATAACACAGCAGAAGTTCTTCACCAGGACAGCCAGCAGCAGCTGCATTATCTGTGGAGGGCTCATTAGCTGTGGAGCTTAACACCTTCTGGAGAAACCTCCTTCAGAGCAAAAATTATGAAGGCGATGAGTTTCTTATTGCACCGAGGCACATGAGAAAATATCAAAAGAATTGCATATACCTCCCCCTTCCCAATAAAAATCCCAATATTTATTGTCTGGGGCTTGCAAAACTGAATCCTACTACCTCTTAACTACTGGAACTAGGAGCATCCTTCCAAGTCATTGAGTATCTCCTATGGTAGCGAGACATCTGCCTGGCACCCAGGTGGAGGCATAGGAGCACAGGGAGCAGCACAGAGACATATTACTGCATTTAATTGGTCTGGACTAATGTAGGTGGGAGCAGAAAAAGTTCCTCATCAACCCAGTTAAAGGGGGAATCAGACATAAAACATGTGATGGTTAGAGTTTACACTGTGGCTGAAGCGTGTAATGGTGCATCAAACCTCTGTTGGCTATGTTAAAATAGCAGGGAGGAGTTGAATAATTTTATATTAAGGCATTGTGTGGTTACAAGATGAGTATAATATAATGAGGATCAAATTCTGCTTTGGGTCATTTTTTTAATATGGAATTAACCATTCTTTTAATTGTTACCCTTGAAAATAGCAGTGAAAATTTCCATAATCAGAGTCCAGTTGTGAAAGTCACACTTTGACTACCAAAACAGATCTTTCACTATAGAGATTGTAATATGAGGTGAAAAAAAGAACAAAATCATATAGAGCAAAAAGGTGGGGATTTTCTTCTACAGGCATCCTTTTTCTCCCAGCATAGGTGAAATGTAAAAGTCCAACTTTGTGTTAACGAGATGTTGATCTATAGTAGTCTTGTGGAGGGGCAAAAATTCATGCTCTCATTATTGCCAAAACAGTCATCTCCCCCTAAAGCAAGTGAGGCCCTCTGCATCATCTGAAGCAATCAATCTGACTAACAGGAGGTAACTGCCTTCTTCAGCTCAGACCTGACCAGGGTGTTCTCTCATCTCTGGGGATAATAGTATTACAAATCTGCATCTGCAAAGCAGTCAAGCAACTGGTAAGACATTTGGCTAACCTGCTCAGAGAAAATGGCCTTAAAACAGCCCTGGATGCATCCAGCAGAGCCTGCTCTTCCCTGCTGAGGAACAAAAGAGGTGAGCAGCTAAGATCCAATACCATGAAGACTTTCTTGACTGAAAGGTTTATACAATGATGCAGAACAGGAAGTTCATGAAAGGCTGCATGAATATTTCCCTTGCCTCTATTCAGAGACAGAGAATGTGTTAGTGTGGCAATTTGCCTGTTCCTGTATCTAAACTGTTCCATAGAAATTTACTCTTTGTGAGCCTACTGTAATATATGGCACTCAGCAGAGCTCAAATCTCCCTGGAAACACACTGGGTTTTCCTGGCCCATAGCCAAGAATGGTGTATGCACAGAGGGACAAATTATTAGAAGATATTGGAAAAAACCCTTCACAATTACCTCTGTCCTTTTGGAAACTTGATAGATATCCCTCCTTTATTAGCTAAATATAATGGGCAGAGTTCTGGGGCACAGATAAGCAGCAGGAGGAAAAAAACTTATCACAAAACATGTGATGAGAATCCCTGTTATTTTTCAGACACTTTTTAGATTGCCCCCGTGAGATTTACCAAAATGCTTTTCTTAGGCCCTGCAGACAGTGCTTTACACACCATACCTTGGAAAGTGGAAGTTGTCTGAGGTCTCTGGAAATGCCCAAGCCCCATTTCTCAACTTGATGAGGCCAGTGAAATCTATGTAGGTATTTTTTTTCCTGTGTTTTAAGCCATGACACATTTTTTGCAGTTTATTGAGCCTGTAAGGGGCAGAAGATCACATTATTCAGCTCCACACCACAGTCATCTTGGTACAGCTGACGCCTGTGTCAAGAAAATGCTTATTTTTCACTCCTCCCATTTACCTGTCAAGAAAGAACAGAAAAAAACATTCTTGGGAGAGTGTGTAGCACCCAGGCCCTGAAAGGCAGAGTCATGCTCTGGCTTAGCCTGTGAGCATAACCCAGCCCCACAGAGAGGTAATTATGTTTGGGAGCTCAGCAGACTGTTCATAATTATACTCTAAGGAGGATTACTGCCTTGTATGAATAATACCATGATGCAATGGCAAATGCAGAGTGTAAGCCTCAAACCTGCAATCCAGGCAGGATGACAGACCCCTCCTGGACCACCCTGCCTGCTGCACAGATTTGCTGTCCCCGCAGGAAGAATGTCTTGCATGAATCAGTTTCCCATACAGACCTCACTTTTTCAGAGACAGGTAATAAGTGAAGTTTTACTCCATTCAGGAGATAGAGAAGTGAAGACTTGTTAGTCAAAGTAAGATTATGAATGTGAAAGGGAGAAATACATTGCTCACACTGCCTGCAGCTTAATCTGGACTAAATCATTCCTTCCAGTTTCTCCCTTCCCAGCTTCTCCTCAGCCAAGAGACCTATACAGTGATTCTGGGATCCAAATCAGCTTTCTGCTAAGCCTGACATACCAAACAAGCAGCTTAGCATTGCAAAACCTGTGCATATGGGCAACAGCACACAAAGCTGTGCCCCTGGGCATGGGCAGCTATGTATGAGATTATTCAGGACTTCCCTATCTCCCTGTTCTCTTCCCCCTTCTCAGGGCAATTCAGCAAAGCATCTCCACCACCTGCCATGGAGCACGTGGAAACCCAAGGAGATTTCCTGGATGCTGTGGAAATGGGCTGTTGGTAGAGGTAACTGCAGCCTGCAGGAAATCCCTTTGACTTAACTAAATAGTGAGGCAAGACAGTAATGGGCTTGTTTACCCTGTTTATCTGCTTCTGGCTTGCTTTGGGCTCCAGCCCCTCTGCTGTAACCAGGTTTCTCAGTTGTTGATGTTACCAACACCTAGTTACCTGTCCCACTTTCTCTGCTTGTCAGTCAGCTTTTGAAAACTCCAAGCTTACAGCATGGAGATACTGACTAGTAGCTCTGACTTTCATGCCTCAATAGAGGGCAGGCACCTGCAGGGAGATGACCCCAATTGTCATCTCAGCCTCAGCTGTCCTGGTGGCCCATTGTCTGCTGGAGCCCACAATAGACTTTTTAACATTGTAAAGAACTACCCACTGCATTGAAAGTCTTCCCAGCATCACACAAGCCTGGTGGCACTTCAAATGTTTTTGGGAGCAGATGTGAAATCTAACCAGGGGGAGGGGAGGGGAGGGGGAGAGGAGAGGAGAGGAGAGATCCTTCTGACATAGGAACATGAAATACCAGCTAGGAGAGACACAGCTTTCCTGTGCAGAAGTAATAAGGAGCAGGGAGGAAATAGCCCCTCTACTGATGGGGCTGAATGTACGAAAAAATACTATTATAGCCCTTAAAATTTTATTTAAGAACACCCATTTAAATATGCTGATATTATTTATGTGTACAGAAGCCTTCAGAATTAACTTCAGCTAAAAACATCAGGTAGACTAGAGTTTCAAAAGAGAAAAGAAGTAAATATATGCTCCAAACATTACTTTTAATTGGGATCTGAGTGTCCAGCTCTAGGGCACTTTTGATAACCTACACCTCAGTGCAGCCAGCCCTGGCCAGTGGCCTGATCAGCTGCTCCACTGCTTGGGCAGCAACCTTCAAGGAACACCTCTGCTACAGCTGTTTGTATAAAATACTGGCTTAGTTTGCAATGCACATCCTCTCAGGAAAAGTTGTTGGCAAGCTTTTGACTAAAAAAGTAGCAACTGCAACCCTTTGACAGATGAGCTGGGTAAGTAAAAGTGACAGGGACCTAAAGTGGAAAGGTGGGGGAAAAGTGCCCAAAAATAAATAGAAATCTAAATGGAAAAATATGAATAACATATAAGTTTAAATTAATGTTGTGTTGCGTAAGACTTCTAGATAGAGAAAGCAAAAACACTCTTTGCCCTGTCAGTATATACCTCATGCATTATAGCAGTGAGAGCCCATTGGCAAAACAAAAACCAACCAATCAACCAAAAAATATTCTGTCAGTTATTCCATTAAACATGGTAAAAGTCTAATGTTACAGAGAATAGTTTTGCTTCTAAGAAATAAAAGAAATAAGAAGAAGCATTAGAGTTCTTGGCATGTCTCAGCAAAATGGTTAAACCAATAGGTATAATACCAAATGTACACTGCATTTTGGATATTTGTTGCAACCACAAGGATTTTAGGGCACAAAGTTTCACTGTTGTTTAGGCACCTCTTGGGAAGCACAAATTTAGACCACTCGTGTCTATAAACATTTTAAAATGCAATAGTTCGCATATGCTGTGATGATAGACTGCAGCAACTGCTGGACAAGTATTGGAAAATGTTTTTTACACTGAATAATTCTACACTGTCAAAATGTTCAGAATGAAGTCATCGCTGAAAGTGAGAAGCAAGCAGAAATTGTAGGTGCCGGATGCACACTCATTGCTGTCAGGCATTAATGGACAAATAATTCCTGTGATGGCTAAAGTGGATTTGAGTGTAATGGTATGTCTTAATTGTGATCTGTGATAAATTCTCTGATGCTTTTAAATTAATCAGTCAAAAGAAGTAAGATAGGCTCCAATTTCTAAAAAAAAAAAAAAAAGAAAAAAAACGTAACATTTTGCTTTATTATCCTGGTTTGTGTCTGTGGCCAAAAAACCCAAGAATGCAGCTACACAAATATATATCATAACTGGTGACTTTAATAGTAATGTGACAGTTCCATAGTATTCAAAAGGAAGATAAATGTTAAAAATAGTGAGAAAATCACTGATCACTTCATACTGTACTGGTAATAGAATTATTGATCCATATTATAGTATCAATCAGTACATCACAGCAGGCGTTGAGGGAAATTTCCTTTAGATATGAGGTATGTCCCCTGTCATTTAGTTCAGATAAATCATTCACAGGAATTATGTAAAAAATATTTTCAAAGAAACAAAATTAAATTGAAAATTGGTAATTTAGAGAATGTCACTGAACTACGGCTTTCTTCAACATTGAAAAATATCTTGGAGAAAAAAGAAGGCATCCTCTCAAACAGCTATTTTGGATATAAAGGTTAGATCCTGAAAGTTACTGTTGACTTAGCGTGTTACAGTGGGTTTCACAGATAATTAGCACCTCTGAGGCTTGGGCCCAAAAGTGTGGTTGGTCTGAGCTTATGCTCAGAAAACAAAGCAGTAGCTTTCCAGGAGTGCTTGCTTCTGGGCCCAAAAGTGTGGTTGGTCCCTTAGCTTATGCTCAGAAAACAAAGCAGTAGCTTTCCAGGAGTGCTTGCTTGCTACTTGACATCAGCTTTTCTTTTTAACATGCTCTCTGTGCACTTGCATTTTATATGCAATAAGCCTTAAAACCCACTCAAAGCAGAAGCTCTAGAGCAGAGGGAGAGCTAAGAGGGAAGAAGTAATTAGATTAAGAGGGAAATCTTTTGTTAGTTATGCAAGAAAGAATTCAGTGGCCTACACTCTCAACCACATAAATCATTGCTGTTCCAGTGGTGACAAGGGAGCTGTCAACTTAAAGCTGTTCACAGTCCTACCCTTTCATTTTGTAGTATCTTTTCTCCTTCAAAAGAATTATACTGGACCTAAGAGAGCTGCAGGGATAATGCTTGTGTTTTACTGTTACAACATACCTGCTTTGTGCTGCATCCCAGTCAAATCTCCCATATAAAGTCAGTTTATTTAGCTCAGAAATATCACCATAATGTAAAGGGAAAATGTGGCATTTCAACAGAAATGGACGTGCCCGTATTCCTGCCCTTCTGCTCTCTTCTGGCATTTGGGGTAGGAAATGGCCGAAGGGAGAGGTCAATGCTTGGATGGGGCATATGCTGCAGAAATCACCAGCCTGTGCTTCCATAAACACAAGGCTTCCATCCAACAAAACAAAATCAAAGCTCCTCTGCCACAGGCTCCTGCCTTGCAAAGGTGCTCCCTATGCCTGGAGGATTTCTAAAGGAGAGCCTCATGCCCATTCCCCCAGTACATTCTGTAGTGATGTATGAGGATTTCACTCAAGAGATTCATATGCAGCCACAAATAGTGTTTTACTAATTAACATTGTAGTGCTGGGTTTAAATACCTTCTGTTGTTTACAGATGGGCTGTCAAGACTGTCACTGCTGTATGACTATTTTTAATAGAGGCATAATCAATTAAATTGACTACATGTGTTAAAAACTGCCATGAGAAACCTATTATACAAATACAGAACATTACAAAAAATCCCTTTTTGGGAGTTACTCATAGAGAACCAAAATGAATTACAGAGTACCATGTGCCATGAGGACATCATTCATTCATGACTCCACGGCTTTGCCTTTGATAAACCCCACACTGTACAAAGGGAGCCGCTGAAAAGTTACGTGTGGCAGCACAGTCGGGACTGGTGCCGACAGTGAAAATACAGTAACCACTAAAAAGTATCTCATCTGCAGATGTCACACACAGCCTTGGTGGGATTGATGGAAACTCTGAAAGAAAGAAAATACTTTGGCTTTACTAACCCATCTGTGGGACCCATGTGTTTTGCAATAGCTGATTTTCAGTCAGTCAGAAATCCCAATCAAGTACAAATGCTAAGGCAGCCAAGACAGGCAAGGCAGCAGCTCTGGGGTTTGCATCAGAGAGTAATATGGTACAGCTGGAGCATGCTTTGCTGGGACTCCTAATGCCCAGTTATTAAAGAATTTATCAGGTGGTGTCAGAGTCCTTTGCTTCTCCACTGTGACCAGATATTTTAGGTCTTGGATTAGATTCTTTTGGCTTTTTTCCTCCAAACGGATGGATGGATTAGAATTATTAAGTAAAAGAAACCATCAATATAAGTGCATTAGGGAGACATTACAGTAATGTACATTGTAAAACCTCAATTTAAAACTTTATTAGACAAAACCCATGTGCTGTCTCACTCACTGTGGGGCAGGAATTGACTAAGAAGCTGATAGAAATGTCCATTTTAAAATATTCCCCTCTAAAGGAGTGGTGTATGGAGAAAGGTTGGAGGTAGAGGAATAGCACACATGAAGAGTTTGTCCTGACGTGTCACCAGGTCTCTTTTTTCATGGTAGAAATGGAAAGAGAGATAGAAAATGCTTCTTGGTCCCAGAGTATGTTGATAGCTATAGTCAAGCCTATATTCCACTACAGCAGAGACCCTCCAGTCTATACATAAGACCCTCTCCCACAGCACCACTGCTCTGCAATCAAAACTACAATTTTCCATGTGCCTGACTTTCCCAAAGAGCAAGGGATTTAAAATGGACACATCATTTGTCACAAATGGCCGCTCTGAGGTACCTGGAAGATACTTCCCCTGCAGGCTGGAGGCTGCAGAAAGCACACACTATGATTTTTCTCAGTACATTACAATTGAAAAGCAGCAAGGCAATCTGTGTGAGAACTGTGTGTCTGATTTACAAGTTCATAAGTAATGGTCTAAATCCAGCCTCTTTTTAATTTCATATTTAGGTGTCTACTGATGGCTTGATATATTCTGACCCTTGATTGGTCAAGCAGGGCTCTTTGAAGCACTTTGCCTGCACCAGAACTTTTTAATACATAGCCCTTTTTCCTTTATTAGTCTACAAGATTCACTTAGAACATGATGGTTCTGGACTAACTTCTGTCATTAATCTTAATCACTGTAGTATTTGAGAGGCATGCAAACACATCCTACAAATATAATGGAAGTGGACCTGCCTTGAAAGCTCAGCAAACCTTCACGGGAAGTGTGAAGTCTCAAGTGTCACAAATTTCCACTCAGATGTGGCTGCAAAGCTTCTCTCCACGGTTCAGCATTCTTCAGAGTATCACATGGATCACGCACCTGCTCTGCTGTCCAATAAGCTGCACCACAAGGGTTGTCAGTGAGTATTTAAAGATTAGTCACCAGGGAGGTCCCAGACCCTATGCTTAGTAAAGAAGAACAAAAATGGATCTTGCATCATGTGCTAAAAATGGCTAAAACTTTACCTTCAGAAAATCAAGGAAAACTTTAATAAAGTAGATTGATTCTGTCATATATATGCACCTGCCAGTAATTGCCACCACTGTTTCACTTGGATGCAGACCAAGACATCCATCTTTCATCCAGGATATAAGGGTAGTGGAATGGAAATTAGGAAAGCTCCCGTAATTTAGGCTAGAGCAATTTTGATAATGTGTTCCTTTGCACCTAATGTTGGGAGGTATAAAATGCAAGAATTATTGTTTAATTGTAAGAGAACAGTCCAGATTTAATTCCAGACAGGATAATAACTAATTCTTGTAGACACATGTGAATGCAGAAAAGAGATTATATCAGTAATGCATAAGAGTAATTTAATATGGAAAAAAATATGTGAGCAAGCAGTTGTGGGGAAGATGAAAAGTCACATTGCATAAAAGTGCCCAGCATTACTTTGTGAATTAGCAATGCTGTGTGTCATTCAACTGTCGGAAAGAATCAGGAATGTCACTGCGGCAAATTCTTGATGTGGCATTACAGAAGGTTCTGCTGTGCTTGAGATTAATTCAGCTGGCTTCTAGTGAGCATTAACAATACAGCAGCAAGAGGTTTGCAGGGAAGAGCCATTCAGAAATTTACACTTAATATGAAATAACTATTCTAGTGCAGAATCCTGGACATGAATAATATCAAACCTTTGTCAGCAAGCCTGGATTTGATGGCAAACAATTAACATGTACAGAATTCATATATTCAAAATGCCATGTTGCCTTTTTGGTGTCAATAAGCACTATTCAATGGTATGAGAAAAACAAATTAGAAAAGTCATTCTGCTCAGTACGAGAGAAGAGAAAGCATTTTCTTCCTGAGATTGTGAGGCATGTACAAGTGTGGGGACATATGAAATATGCTAAATTTTTCTCCTGAAAACTTTTCTTCATATCTTGTAAAGAATAAAAACCAAAAGAATTGCTAGAGTGCTACACCAGAGAATGTTATTAGAATTAATACCAAATTTTCAAACATATAAAGATTTCAGTTGCATTCAACTGTAGACAAAACATGGAGGGGAATTATTAAGGGTGGGGTATTTTTTTTTCCCCAAGCATTTCTACTCTAAGCATTTTCAACCATGAATTAAAATAGAAGCTCACAGAAATCCTGTAAAATATTATTAATAAAATTCCATGTCCTAGTGGAGGAAGGAATCTGAGAATGAGTGAGACACATATGCTAACAGAGCAAACCTTGACCCGGGAGATTTGAATAACTGGATAAGTGTTCTGGGAAGCAAGATATTGGAAACATCAGCTGTCAACACTAAGGCATGACTTTTGGCATCATAGTACATCATTATCCATTGCCTCTGAGACAGTCCAGAAATGAAAGTTATTATAGTGACAATGCATTAAAATAAACTGGCAAAGCTATGTAAAACAGTGGAAAACAGTTTGCAGTGAGTGCACTTGCTCAGAGTTGTTCAGTTCAGTTTCTCCAAGGCAAATATAAAGGTCAAAGGGCAGTTTAAACACTTCCACTTCTTGGGAGTGTTTTCTGCCATATACAGTCTCACTTCTTATCTAATTTGTATGGAGGTGGCAGATTTCAGCTGAGGTGATATTCTTTGTCTGGAGGGATTGTCACTGCAACTATTCCCTGAAGCAAGTCAATCAATTTTTTTAAATGTTTGTGACTTTTTATCCCAAATTTGTTTGTTGTCTGTCTAGGTACAAGGAAAGCAGAATGTTTTTATTTTTATTTGTTCTGTTACCCAGCTAGTGCCTTTATTCACTTGTAAATGTCAGTCATGACCAGTTCTTCCACAGATGACACTAATCTAGGATACAGTCACTAATGAAGATGATCTTGCTGATCTGTGCTGTCTGGTTACATTACAGCTCAAAATGCAGTTTTAGTTTTAGACTTTGCGTTGAGGATAAATCACACAACAGAACATCAGCTTTTGAACTACAGTTTTACAATATGTTTTTATCTAGCATATGTTTAAATAGGCATAATAATAAAAGTAATGGATTCACCACTACAGTCAGGAAACTTGCTGAGTCTACAAAAATAGAAGCTGGGGGCGGGGGGGTGTTTAATTAGAATGTGTTTCCTTAAACTCTCCAAGGCAGAATGAGACATTTCCTCAATTACCACCTATACTTTTCATTGAACTTCTCCTAGTGTGTTTTGGGACTATATGAGGCCTGTGTCCACTCAAAAAATCCTGTCTCACCTAAAACTAATTCTACTGAAAGCTCTCTGAAAAGTACTCATCTTACTGAGCACCATATCTTTGGTGAAGTACAGAAGGGTGCTTGAAATAAATCCATTCTAGCAGCTATGGTTTTGTCTACTAATGAAGAGGATTATGACCATATGGTACTTCCAGATTGTATGTGGAAATAGTAGTAATTCCAGAAAATCGATGTTATGCTCCTGATCACAGTAACTGTAAGAAAAAATAATATATACGTGCATAAATTTACAGTAGCTGTAGAGAATGGTTTCCCAGTTGAGGAGTAACAGATAAAATGTGCTTATTTCAGTAAGGGGAACATGCACAGTCCTTTTGTCAATCAAAAGGGAAATCAGGATGTTTCTGGCCACTTACTAATACTCAATCATAAATCAAAGAGGATTATGCCTGCTTTCAATATTCTGTGGGAGCCCTCAAAACTGATAACTTTTAAAAGTCTCTGTTAATTGTTACAGAGAAAATCTTGGTATATACTGGGCTGAATTGTGTGTTGGTAAGAAACTATTCATTTTTAGAATGGCAGCAGGTGGGCAAGACCCTCAGTCAATTGATGACATGAGGATGGACACTACTTGGTGGACACACAGTCAGGGATTGTGCATTTCGTTGACTGAGATACTGTGCATCCTGCAGGAGAAAAGACAGAACTAAGCTTTGTGAAACTTTTGTGCACTCAGAAGCACCTTAAATGTGCCTTTTGACCATCATGGATGGGCTTTTTCAATCTGTCATAAGGAAAGGGATGGTAACAGTCATGCATCAGCTTGGCTGTACACCTGAGCTGTTGGTATCATGCAGACAATTCTGCTGAATACTGAGTGGATTCATTAGCATCAGAATGAACCCTATGGCCTGAAATGGGAGAGTATTTCCTGGCAATGCTGCTAGCAACATTATTCTAGTTTGGTACATTCATGTCTGCAGGCTGACTTAATGGGGCCATACACAGAGACAAAAGCTAGCTAATGTTAGAATTAATTTTCCACTATTTTCCTCCTCATGTTGCCAAACAGAAAGTGTAGAAATTGAATGGAAAAGAGAGGGAGAGTTTCAAGGGACCATCTGGCTCAGAGTCTTGGCCTCCAAAGTTGCTTTACAGAAGATACTTAATGCAAAAGTGTATGCCTGAAGTTTGTTCCATATTCTCTTACTCATAGCAATTTCTTTTAATTTTCTTTTCAAGTCCTACCTCAGTTTCATTTATGGTTCCTTTTCTGTACATTTTAACTCCAAAAATACAATTTCCTTGCTAATCCACTTCTATATTTTTCCAGGGGAGCTGTATTTCTTCTTTACTGTTTCATCCTTCTTAATAAAACCCAGAGTATTGCACTGCAGACCCAAAGCAGTTCTACCCATACCTAATGAAAGCTCTGAGTTTAATTCCCATTAGCTTTGCAAACTAATTTTCTCTGATTGTTTACATTTACACATAAAAAGTCATACAGTGTTTTATCTTAATGTTTCAATCTCTCAGTTGAAAAAAGTCAAAATCTGTCACATCTACCCAATCCAGGATTATTTTCTAGGAATATTTACTCTTATGTTTTTTGCTGCTCATGTAATCCAAATCTAAAATAGCATCACTGTTTCGCTGACTCTTTGTCAAAATTTTTCTAAATATAATATCCCAGATATCTGGGTCTTACCATGTTTGGTATTTTGTGTGGTTTGGGGTTTTTGGGTGGGATTTTTATCCCTCCAGCATGTATTTGAGAAGCTGACATTTCCTCCCTCTCTCTCTCTCTCTCTCCAGCCCCCATCTCCACCATTTCTTTGTATGTATTTCTCTCATTATTAGCTAGATCCATATCCAGCTCTGAAAAGTCTGTAATACTGCTTTTATCATCCTTCTTAGGGGTAATCTTTATAAGAAAAGATTTCATTTTACTCTTGCTGCCGCAGTACAATTCATCCATCAGCTACTTAATGGGTACGCAGCACAACTAACTCCCTCATTTCTCTTTTCTGAATGTAAGAATGCTTTCACTCCAGTTAACCCTACCTTTCCTACATTTTCTCACTTTTCCTGCAATGTCTGGTTTCATAACCTTTCCAAGAATTTCAGTCTCCTTGCAAGCCTAAAACAAACATTTCAGTTTTTTCCACAAAGTATGAACTGAGTTCCCACACAGAATATGCATGTTCATGTGTATTCCTTAAATTGCAGCTGAAGCTTTGATATAAAGTGATACAATCACAGCATAGAGACAATTTCAAGTGGTTGTGGTGTTTTACAGGGAGTAGAGGTTACCTGAGACTCTCAGCTTTCTCCAACAATTACCTGACTCTGACAATATCCTTTTGGAAAAGTAATGTCAAACTTCATGAATAGGTAGTGTACTGGTGTATGTTTGAATATAATATAATCATCAAGAAGTATGTTATTACTTTTCAAACTCTTTAATCTTTTTAATCTGTTTTTCAGGACAGAAATAATCCCCATTTTTTCATTCTTGGACTAGGTTTCCTCATGGCATTAAACAGTTTGTTTTCTATGGCAAGAACCTGGCTGCCTGCTCTGATGTGAAGAGCAACCAGTGGTGTTTTTCTCCTTAAATCAGTTTGCTCTTCAAGCACTGCTTGGTTCTCTTTCATAACATGCCTTGTCACTCCTCTCAGTAATGAGGCTCCGCTGATACTCTGGTGCTAGCAACAGACACTGTTTCTCTTGGTATTATTTTTTTTTTTGCTCATTTTTCTTCCTACACTGCATCTTGCCTTTGGCTATCTCTGCTCTCTGGATCACTCTCCTATTATCCCTGGACACTGTCTCTGAAGGATTTTATCATCGCATTGTCTGTTCACTGTAGACTAGTTCTTTGCTTCATCTCTGATGAAAGCAGAGAACCTGCAGAGATACCCAGACAAATTAGAGAGCTGGAAAATCACTGGTTGTGTAAAGTTTAATATGGGCAAGTGCCAGATTCTGCACCTGGCATGGGACAACCCTGGATGTACAGGCTGGGAAATGAGAGGCTGGAGAGCAGTGCCATAGAAAGGGACCCAGGGGTCAATGGCTAGTTGAGCATGAGCCAGCAGTTCCCTGGCAGCCAGGTGGACCAACCCTGTCCTGGGGGGCATCAGGCACAGCATGGCCAGCTGGGCAAGGGAGGGGATTGTCCTGCTCTGCTCTGAGCTGGGGCAGCCTCACCTCCAGTGCAGGGGGCAGTTTTGGGTGCCAAAATATGAAAAAGATACTGAACTAATAGAGAGTGTCCAAAGTAGACTAACAAGAATGGTGGAGGGCCTTGAGGAGAAGCCATACAAGGAGCAGATGAGGATACTTGGTTTGTTCAGCCTGGAGAAGAGGAGACTGAGGGAAGACCTTATCACAGTCTACAGGTTCCTTATGAAGGGCAGTGCAGGGGTAGGCACTGATCTCTTCTGTCTGATGACCGGTGACAGGACACAAGTGAACACCATGAAGCTGAATCAGGAAAGATTAAGTTGAATACCATGAAAAGTTTCTTCACCCAGAGGATGACTGAGCACTGGAACAGCTCTCCAGGGAAGTGGTCTCAGCACCAAGCCTGTGGGTGCCAAAATATGAAAAAGATACTGAACTAATAGAGAGTGTCCAAAGTAGACTAACAAGAATGGTGGAGGGCCTTGAGGAGAAGCCATACACGGAGCAGATGAGGATACTTGGTTTGTTCAGCCTGGAGAAGAGGAGACTGAGGGAAGACCTTATCACAGTCTACAGGTTCCTTATGAAGGGCAGTGCAGGGGTAGGCACTGATCTCTTCTGTCTGATGACCGGTGACAGGACACAAGTGAACACCATGAAGCTGAATCAGGAAAGATTAAGTTGAATACCATGAAAAGTTTCTTCACCCAGAGGATGACTGAGCACTGGAACAGCTCTCCAGGGAAGTGGTCTCAGCACCAAGCCTGATAGAGCTCCAGAAGCATTTGGACAATTCTCTCAGGTGCAGGGTGTGGTTCTTGGGGATGCTGCTGTGCAGGGTCAGGAATTCAACTTGGTGATCCTTGTGGGTTTCTTTCAACTCAGGATGTTCTATGACCCTATGATTCTTGCTATCCCATTTTGTCAGACTGATTTTTGTTCCTTAACAGAATAAGACTGCTCCCGTGCTTGAATTCTCTTGCACATAGCCAGATATTTTCTTGGAAAATGCATGATGTCAGTGTTCCCCTCTCTTTTAAACAGAATTTCTTTTTGGGTGCCAGGCATCTGCAAATCATCTCAGCTTTCTATCACATCCCTAAAATTTTTTTAAGGTCTGTAATTGCCTTCATTTCTATGTCTAGGGCCTGAAACCTCACCAGAAGCTCTGTCAGGAAATATCTTTTATAAAGAATGAGATCTAAAATTGTGCTAATCTTACAGATCTAGCATTCAGCCTCCTCCATGGCCTATGCCATATTTGCTATTTTCCTTGCTAGTGCTAAAGCAGCCTTCTCCATCCACCTTAACATTTCATAATACAGTAGAAAACCAAATCCCATATCTCTCTCTCTCTCTGTCTCTCTTTCTGACTCTTCTAACTCATAAGCAAACTCATGGTTGTTGCCCAGTCAAAAGATTACTCAGCATGTAGGTTTCTAAAAAGCTTTTTATTTAGTCAGTCCTACCTTTAAATTGTCTGAGCTAGGATGAGCTTTCTATTTCCTCAGTTTCTGCAAGCTCAAAAAAAGATAAAAAATAAAAAATCACTCACTCTCCCATGATCATCACCAAAACGTTCTAAAAAAGAGACACTCCTTTTAAATCATATGGCAAATTAAAGTTCTACTAAATAAAATCTTCCCCAACAACAAGATTAGAGGCTCTGCCTTAGCTGACAAAATTTATGGCAACTAGCCACGATTTTTTAGAATTAGCAAAGCAACTTAGTATTCCAGGCTGAAAAGAAAGCACAGAGCAGATTAGCCATTCTTGCAATTTGGCACAGTATCAAAAATTTGAATATGATCTGAACTCAGAAGTTCAGAAACTCAGAAGTTTTACCTTATGGAACAAAGGCAAATGTTTTTATCTTCTGGTTGTGTTAGTACAGTATTCTGTGTGATTCTGAAAATGTCATTACTTTATAGAAGGAAATTTTTTTAAAGAAAGACCGGAAGAAAAATATCCAAAATTAGATTTGCTATACATGAAACATCTTAAAATTCTTAAATATGTACTTCCTTACACAATGATGATGACCCATGAAAGTTCCACAACAGCAGGGGATGAGTAAGAAATCTTGGTGTGAGGTAAAGAGTGCATCCATTTAATGAAAAGGCATTGCTTTTATTTCACTCTGATAGTAGCTGCTTGTTATGGAAAGACTAATGCCAAATATAAAAAATAGTTGCTTCATATTGATTTAGAGTTTTCATCAGTCTAGTCACCAGATTTAGAGTATTTCACCAGTCTAACAGTAGGAAAATTGTTCCCTTAAAATCAATGCTTCAGTTAGATACTGAATATCAAGTTTTTGTCTTTCAAGATTTAATAGGGAAAATCCACTTATCCCTTTGATCAATCATGGGTGACTTAGCCTTTTTTTTGTTGAAGTTTTTGAAAATCCATCTGTATAGCTTTCATTATAGTGTTAATACCTTTCAGGCTTTAAACAGATAGTGGAAAAAAAAAAAAAAGAAGAATATTTCTCTCTGTTCTCAATACCATCAAATGCATTATGCTTTTTAGTAATAACTTGAGAAAAATAATTGGGAAGAATCACTGTCCAATAACATAGCAATAATATATTTTAAAATAATAATAATAAGATAAATCATCATCATTTTACGATCTTCATAAGATTGTTTTAGAGTAATATAGGAAGATCTTTTCTCTGTTAAGAAGATTGGAACTTTAAATGTTCTTCTTAACACAGTGATCCAGGAATAGTTAGGGTGGCAACACAGGTGGCTTTGTAGGATTCCAGTTTATTTTTTTTTCATTCTAGTCCATGAGATAGGTAATTTTCTATCATATTTTCACAAAAGTACCTCTACTCTTAAACCTAAGGTGGTTTGGTTTTTTTTCTAATAAATAAAAGAAAACAAACTTTGTGGAATAGTCAACATTTTTAGGACGGTTGAAAATAAAAAAGAACTTCAAAAAGGAGAAGTTAGGCAAAAAAACTCATCACAAAGAAGTGAGCATGATCTATCCAGTGCCATTCTTCAAGCATAAGAAATTGCAGAACACAGACTTTACTGCCCGTGTCTCTCTGCAGCCCTGAGAGATTGTGCACAGTCCCTGTGAAAAGCTGCTTGGGCTGTGATGTTAGTGATATTAAAACCTAAGAATATACTGATGTGCTAGGTAAACTCAGATCAAGTTGAAACTTGAAATTATACCAGTAGTTCTCAAATGATAGTGTTTCTCTGTCCTAGATTGAAAGATGAAGTAAGTGGGATTAATTCAATCTTATGTGAGTGTAATGATATTCCAACATTCCAGCTCCATGGATAGAAATCAGTACAGTGATGTGGCAAAACCAGGACTGCATAAAAATAGCACATGTGGAAAATACCCAAGCAGACAATCTGCCTTAAAAATAATAAGATGACTAAAAGGTGGCTATGAAAACTGTAACAGTGGAAGACCATAGCCTTCAGAGCAGATATTAGAACAAAGATGAAAAGGAAACTACCTCAAGAGGAAAAATTATTTCTTTAATGGTGACTTGGGACAATACTAGCAGCCTCTGTTTGCCTTAGACTCACAACTTTCCTATTTTGTTTTCACAGGAATTATGTCAATGTGGGAACTAAGTTGGAACTTGAGAAAAACCTTGAGGTATG
This sequence comes from Pyrgilauda ruficollis, assembly GCF_017590135.1. Lineage (NCBI taxonomy): Eukaryota > Metazoa > Chordata > Aves > Passeriformes > Passeridae > Pyrgilauda > Pyrgilauda ruficollis. The sequence continues at coordinate 1,015,733 of NW_024521428.1, read as the reverse complement.
GCCTCTGGAAAAGACCATATCAGTACCAGCAGATGTGAGTGAATTATCCACTGCTAAACAGAGATGAAGGAATTTATCTGTTTATTATGGGCAAGCACTGATAAATTATTGTGTAATTAAAATTGGAATTGAGTCCCATGCTGCACTGGCTGGGGTGTGAGGAGGCACGCTGAGGCAGTGTGAGACCTCATGCTCTGGTGGAAGCACAAGGTTAAACATCTGCTCCCAGCTCTCAGCATCCAAGGCCATCAGATGATCTCCCTCCCCCTTTAATTCCTCCATCGAATGCTTTGAGACTTGCAGACACTGAAGGAGCAAAGTGCTACCAGCAACAAGAGGTTTGCCACATTTACCCTCATGTAGTGACGAGATCACAGTGCTGATTCTGGTGAACCCACTTCAGAATTTATCTCACACAGTCCCCATTTGTGTACTAAAATGAAGGAAAATGGAAGTTTGAGAGGAAATTTTTGGTAAAAGAAAATTATTCATGTTGATATAAATAACATATATAGTAATAATGTTATTATAATAGTGACAGTCTAAGCATATAAGCCAAGCTAGGTTTACAGAGAGAGGTAATAGATTTTACTGGACCAGTGAGGTAACTGGTATTTTAAAAAAACCAAAAAAACAACAAACAGAGAATCTTTCACTTTGGAATTTGGTAATTGGCATGCAAACTGAACCATTGCAAAGGTAATTACATGAGCTATGTTTGAGAAATTGGTCTCATTAATCATTAACCAGAGTTACCAAAAATACACACTCTTCATGGGTAGGAAGAAGGGAAGCTGTAGAGATCTTCTATCACTGCTTAGAAGCTATTCACACACTTCAGAAATCCCTAATAACTCAATTGATTTAAATCTCAAATTCAGCCCAGCTGAAAGCCTAGTCTTTAAAGCTTAATAACACTAGAAATGTGTCTATGTATTTTTATAAATTTTCCAGACATGTGAATCACTCAGTCACCTCCTATCATATGACGAATGTCAACAGATTATTTCTCCACCCAGTTTCTAGTCAAACATTATCTTTTCTTACTCTCAACTGGACCAAAGAATTACTAACACTGAAAAGCTCTTAAAAATAGAACTAGCAGGGATGCTAAAAAGTAGGATGTGGAACACGAACTGGGGAAGAAGTGTGTGGTTGTGAAATCTCTTGATGGATGCAATAATACAGAACAGTGGGGGAAGATAAAGGAAGTGACTGTAAATGTGGATTGAGAATATCTGCCCTGCGTAATGGATGCCCTGCTGAGAGGTATCCCAGGTGGATACCTGACAGTGGTCTAGGCAGCAGCAGGAGAAAAACACTTGGTTCTGATGGTGGTCTAGGCAGCAGCACAAGACCATGGTTCCCAGCTGGATAAATCCTGCCAGTCAGTTCATCACTGCATGTTCCCAAGGTGCTGTGATCTCCACTATCTAAAATGTTACAGCATAGTCTTTCAGCTTTCCAGTATAGGCATGCTTTAAAGATATTTGTCTAGAAGTGAATGTTAGAGAGTCAACTACAGGAGAAAGGATTGCTTTGGAAGTGCGGACTTCTCCGAAGTACAATCTTTATCCTATATCCCATATTCTCGGGTTTCGTGTTGCTGAAATGGCTCCCGAGGTATTTCCCAGCCCCACGACTGAAGAAGAAGCTGAGATGCATCAGTTCTGCTTTTCAAAGTTGTTTGTTTTTCCTTATCTATAACATTCTTTTTCTGACCTAGAGGTCTGTCCAGCAGGTCAATTTGTAGCACACTGACTGCCCTTGGGGTGGTGCTATCTTTTTATACTAAAAACTACGTGTACTTTATTTACAATAATTTTCCAATAACTATTACCTATGTTAGACAGTCTGTCTCTACTGTAAACCAATCCAAAAGTGCCACCATCACAGCAGAAGATGGAGGCTAAGAAGAAACAGGAGGAAGGACAAGACACACCCAAATCCCTCCATCTTGTCACCTGAACCCCCATTCTAAAAACCCCAAAATTCTACTTTTCACCCTGTGACAAATCAACTATCATTCTACGTAAACTCTCGTGTCTTCTAATTCCTCACACAAAGCTGGTGATTTTCTCCACAGGTTAAAGTCTTTGACTCTGTGCCAAGGTCTCTGAGCCCCCTGCCAGGGTCTCAAGCCATCCAGGGCAGCCCGAGGAATGTCTTGTGTTCTGACACCATGTGATCTCTACAGGGAAAAGATAGCTACCTGTAGCCTCCTTCCCTTCCATGTTCTTCTCACTTTCTTTGGACCTACAGGCCCAAAAAGTGTACAAGGAAGTCCATGGACACTGATGTTTTTAGTGCTTGCTACTTGCGACATAAAATAAGTGCTGTCCCTTCACAGGAAGGACTGTGGAACCCTCCTGAGCCAGAGCTGAAACTGAACATGGTAGGGGATGCATCAGTGGAAACAACAGAGAAATTCTGTTCCTTAGATCTGCTGAGACATTCCTCTGCGCCATGCAGGAACATGGAAAAGTTTCTCACTGTAAAATCTCTTTTTCAACAAGCTGAGTGAGATTAAAGCAACACAGGAATAATCTAAGAGACGTTCTAAGGGAGATGTTATGTGTCTGTTTCATAAGGCATGGAGTGGATGAGCGCTACATAGTAGAGACTCAATTTTCACTCTCAAACTCATAAAGAACTTTTTATGATCAAAGTGAGGGAACCAAAGTGATGCTGCTTCAGTGTTAATTTGCAGCAATATGGGAATAAAAAAATAAAAATCCATTCCAATGAACAGTTGTGCTGGAGGGAATAGTGTTGACTGACTTCTGACCATTTGCTTGTTCTGTATTGAAAGTATTTTCTTGACCTACCTCTGTGGAACTACAGACAAATTGATATGATCCTTGTTTCTATAATTTTTAGTGTCAGTGAAGCCCAGTGTTACAATTATTCTACATCTCATCAGTTGTTAGTGTGATGTCTTGGCTAAGAAAACAGTGAAATATGAAATTTAAGCCTTTATGTTAGACTGAAATTGTCCTAAATTTAGGGAAGTAGACACTACTTAAGGAAGGGTACATTTTTTTACTTGCATAGTGTTTGTCACTATGGAACAATCTTGGTACAGGACCAAAATACATCAGGATTAGTGTCAGACAGATCCATGGAAAACTGAAACCTGCATAATGTCATAAAGAGGTTTCATAACTTCCGTTTAGAACATTTTCTCATTTCTTCACTCAGGAAAGTAATTTGGAAAATTAAAAACTTGTAACAAATACTTGCCAAACTGCACTAGGATCTAAATGGCCTGTTGTGCAATGTACTGGTGAGTCACACACAGTAACAACAGCATGGTGCAAAATTATTCTAATTAAATGCCTCTAAGAAGACTTTGACATTTTTGGTATGCTTTTCATCTTGCAGAACCAACAGGTAATGGTGCCTAAATTTTTCTTTCACACATTTTTATTGCTGCTGTGTCTAGAAATATGTTAGTATTTTAAAAATAACTGCCATTTAATTTTAACAGGTTTATCCATATTGAATGTGAAAAATATCATAACCTTAAGAAGTGCCTGCATGGAGGATTGAGACTGGGGTCTTTTGTTGTGAAAATGACCTGTGAAGAATGTAATTCCTAGGAGAAAGTGTATAGATTAACTTCAGATACATTTTTCAATAATGGATACAAAATAAATACCTTAAAATAAATAAATAACCAGAAAATCCTTTACTTGCTCTGCACTCACAATATATGTTTGAATACAACTAAAGCACTCTGAAGAAGCAGAGATGAGGGAAAGAGGGGAAAACAAACACATTTGAGTTTCCTTAGACCATAAATACAGTGTTCTTATACATTACTGGCCACTCTTTAGTAGCTATAAACAGGATTAGTTCCACAAAAGTTACTGTTTCCCCTGAAGGCAGGGCAGGTGTGCTGATGGCATTGCCTGGAACAGCAGGGAACAGGGTCAATTCATCCTAGGAGTTCACGGTAATCCATGTAGAATTGTGCCAAACAGAAAAACCACCTGGGAAATGAGCTCTACGAGGGGCTGCTGGTATTTGCATGGTGCCTGGTACCTATTAAAGGTTTTCAGAAATTGCTTGCACCTGTCATTCTGAAGCAGATTCTCAGCCGTAGTTCAGCCATCAGCTGCTTCCCTGCTACCACCACCATTTCCTCTGCTGCTGCCTCAAGCTCTCCCACTGGCCCACACAGGTAAACTTGCTGCTCTGGTTCCTTCAATACTACATGTGAGGTTCTCCAGTTGCATTGCATCTCAAATCTTTTGGTCAGCATCACTGTTGTCAAACTTGTAATCAGGTTTTTTGTTAAGAGGGCAGAGATATTTCTCTAACCTTAGGACTGTGACAGGCTGTGGCTGTCTGTGGGTGCAAAGCACAGTTCAAGAAGCTGTGCCTTGGAAATATGAGCACTCAAGGAAGGCACTGGTATCCAAGGGAAAGAACAGATACTTGGAGGCAGAAGAGATCAGTTACAGACTTCAGGAGCCGTGGGCACCACCTGGAGGGAAAGCAGCTCTGCAGGAAGCACAGCGCTACTTCCTAGGACTGCTGCTGTGTCAAAGCAAAAGTGAATGGATGCAGGTCACGAGCTGAGGAGAAACTATGGGCTTTTTGTTTTTAAGGTTCTTACAAAATCTGACTTTTTCAGACACCTCCTTTCATGCCTTCAAGCAATCTGACAGATAGAATCCTCCAGTAACTAGAGTTGTTCTGTCTTTTAAATGTGCTTTTATACTTTAAACCAAGACAATGAGAAGAAGGGGATATTTAGGTCCCTACTCAATTTAGCCTCACCTTCTTGACACTTCTTTGAAATTGGTTATAGTTTTGCCATGCAACTTTATCTGTCATCTTCTCAACCACTATAAAATTTCAGTCAAAATGGCTGAAACCACTCAAATGATTCTGAGATGACAAGTCCTTTAAACAGAGGTACAAAATCATAGCTGCTGTATATTTCCCTATATCCATAATTTCAATGCATGAAAAGCATAATGCAAAATAAGACTTTTCACATGATATATCCTTTTCTCCATTTTAGTTTCAGACTGTGACCCCTACATTTAAGGACCTTTGTATTTGGCTACCTTGGTATTTGTAACGGGAAAAGTTCTACAGCACCTCTGAATTGTTTTTCAATTTTGTCCTTGTGTGGTGTCAGTTCTTTGTTGTTAAACCAGATTTACACAGAGATTGTGACAGTAACAGCAGCAGCCCATAATCTGTCAAGTCTGTCTGAAATGTCCTTCAGTTGCCTTTGTAAATTTAGTGCATCTGTATAAAACTCCATGTGTAAAATGCATGTTCTGGTTTTGATCAAGTCCCCCATATGCTAACAGCAAATTTCAAGACACTTCTGGTAGTGGTATGCAAATGCAGAGATAGATTCAAGGCATTTTGATACATCTCTTTGTGTCTTTTTCCTGCTGCAGTAATTGCTTTGCATTTCTCATTTTTGTGGTGTATTGATGATAATGTTAACATGGAGAAAGGTTGTAACTTTCTTGGTTTCTACTTTTCAGGCTCTTTTTATGGAGCAATTACCAACTGGTCCTCTCATGTTTGTTTTTCTGAAGATTGTTCTACATTCAATTTTTAATTTTATAGTTAAACATCTCCTTTTCTGGAAAATTTGGGCCAGGGATTTAAATCAGCAGGTAAGACTATGGTCCAAAAAATATCTGTCTGTGGATTTAATCACTTCCATTTCCTATTCTCCTAATTCAAACTTTTGAGAAAATGACAGAAGGGAACTATCCAGATTTTTGACTCTTTTTGAAAGAAATATAAGTACACTGTTTTCCATAAAGCACAGAAATTTTGGGCTACTGTCTTCCATCCATTAAATAGAATGACTCCCAGCAAAGAATTTTGCTCTCTGCTGGGTTGTCCACTCTGATGTCCTAATATCTGATAGATATCTTACTTCAAGGGAACACACTTAGCATGTTGATGAATGAGGAGCCACCACCAGGAAGTTGTAAATAAATATAGATATACAGAACAAAACCCATCTTCTTGTCTTCAAGATTTACCTCTTGAAGCTGGAGCTAAACACAAAACCCATTTATTTTTTATAAAATGCAACTGGGCATTGTAGCAAGACATTTCTTTCTTGTACTCTTCTGCTGAGGAGTTAAGAACTTTCCTCTTGCATGTAACAGGGACTGGTTACACACCTATGACTTCAGAAAGTTCAGCTGACAAGCAGTGACTTCCAGTTGCCAAGACAGTGCTCCACTGCCAAGCAAAAGACATCTTTGCACATACCTTCCATTTTTTTCTGTTAAAACTCCATTTGTTATAATACATTCACAGTTGCCTGGGGTCTCCTCTGAAGAGGTTCCAGGCTGTAATCCCAGTCTCACCTGTGTTTTAAGACCCTGTCTGATAGGTATAACCCCTAAACCCACTATGGTGACAAGTGGAAATTGCAGGGATAAGTACCTTTTGAATTCCACCAGGTGTGACAAGTCTTAGACAAGACTTGTGGAAAACAGTGACAAAACCTACCTTCTATCAATGTTTCAGAGGAGGTACAACTAACTCCCCCATCCATTGTCCTCATGGATAGGAAAGCTACCTTATGATGAGCCAGGCACTTTTTTCTCCCATGATCTCCAGACAGACAACTCAGTGTCCCCTTACTGGTGAGTGCTTAAGATTTAATAGCTCTGTGCAAGCAGAATATCAAACACCATGGATTTCTAGTGTCTCCAGAGAAAGGCAGCAGCTGCATAGAGTATTTCTAAGTTTTGTGTTTCAGGGAGGATATACTAGGCCTGACATGTAAGTAAAGTATCTGGATCCATTTTTCAAACTCTTCTGTGTTTTTCACCTCATCAGTTTTAAGCATACAAGAAATACACATCCTCATTCTTAATAGATAATATTAAGCATGTACATGTGGTATTTCTCACTGATCACTGATTACTGTAAAAAGTTTTGCAACCGTGCATGGATCCAACACTGAAAACTATCAATAAAACAACCTATCAGGTTTATACTACTTTGCAACCCTGCTTATGTAATATGCTTATGCCCCAAAATCCCCAGAGCACTTATGATGCCAAGTGAATCCAGAGAGTTTGGGCACCATTTGGTAAGTCATTTTTCTCTCAGACCACTACCAGGAAATCCAGCAGTGTCTTCTTTTTTTTGATTTTTCAGGATAGTTAAGATTTCCATTCATAGCTTGAAATAAAAGCATAATGTTTTAGTGTCAAAATCGCTACAAATGTCTCATTTGCTTTCATAAATGTGGAGGGCCGCATTTATCTTTCCCCAAAAGTAAAAATGAGACTTAGTATCCTACAAAATCTTTACAGGAAGAGAAACAACAATACTTTTTTTTTTTGTTTTATTGGTAGATAATGAAAAATATTAATGTCTATAGCTATCACAGAAGCCAACACATTAAAATTGGAAAGGAATACTAGATCAATTAGTTAATCTCCCTGCAAATCAAGTTCTATTTCACACTACACAATATGATTTGTGCTTTCTAATTCTTATTTACTACAATCATTAAAATGCGCAAAAGAAACTAATCACTTTAATGACTGGGCGACCTTTTTGAATGACTGAATTTTGGGAGAAATTAAATCGTATGAAATCTGCAGAAAACAGAACTGTCAAAACTGCATTGGGTGACCACATGGTGTTCAGGAGCTACTATATCATGTGTGCTTGAAATGGGTATGTTGGTATCTGAAATGCAAATTAACCAGCTTTTATATATGATACTTAAAAAACAAAACTCACAGCAAATCGAGTGCCCCTGTGGATATTTAAGGGTTACAAGTGAATGTAAGTCAAAACACAGTTGATGTTGAAATTACAGTAGCCTAGTTACAAGAGAAATATAGTGATGATGGAATGAACCCAGAAATAACTGATGTTAAATTAGCCTGGTAAATGGGCAATTAGCACGGATGTGGTGCGAAAAAATGTGCCTCAGGTTTTACCATGCTAATTATTCAGAGGCTTCATCATTCAGACCTTCACTGCCTTTCGTCTTTTCCTGCAGTTCATATGTACGTGTCACATTGCAGCTAAGTTTTATGGTGGGAAAGGAAAGCTTCCAGTGATAACCACTGCATGACATCCTCAGTCTGCTCAGTGTTGCCCTTCTCTTGGTGCACTGTATGAGCACAGCTAATGCTTTGGATCTACACAGGCAAGGGCTCTGCCAGGTGGGACACCAAGAATATACCAGGTGAGTTTATACAGCCCTGGTAAACCTCAACACATCAAATCTGGTTGGTTAAGCTACATCTTCCATTCATAGATATCTATTTATTGCAGCAACTGTGGTGAAGACTTAAAAAAAAAAAGCTGGTTTGAGCTGTCAGGACCATTTGACTACTGAGACATTTTCTGAAGATGAGATCATTAATGAGTGGTTTCAAACCACTACAGTAATTTTATTTTCATGGATTTCCATTATTTGAGCAGTGCCAGAAATATATTAATTAATTTTTCACTGATGCATCTAAGTAACCTTTACACACAGCAGACAAATAAAATCAACAGTGAAATCATGGTTTAATTATTTACCTAGCAACAACTTAGAATCAATGCAACATCTCTTAGTGACTGCAAGAACTTAATCTCCTTTCTATTCTCTTCCTTTTATGTGGTTATCATGCAATCAGGAGACAAAAGATGATGGGATTTTGCTCACATAATTATAGCTCATCAAAACGGCCCTCATGAACAATTCATTCATCAGATTTGACCCTTTATCTCTTGGAGAATTATCTGTGAATTTATCATGGCTTTTATTATTTGGCTGATGAAGAGCTTTTTCCAAACATATCTGAGCCTGAGTATCGTGAGTACTACAAGTGTTTGCTATTTAGGGTTCTCTGGTTTGATGTCAGCTCTCTTGTATGGTATAAATTTTTTTTACTGTTTGATTAAATAGATGTCCTTTGCAAAATGGAGATCTACAAAAAAATACTAGAGTGCTGAAATCTTCCCAGGGAAAAAAGTGAATATGCTATGAAGGCTCACTAGGAAATTAAAGGCCTGAAATACAAAGTGTAGGTATAATGTGAAATAAGAATAACAATTTCTGCTGTTTTACCATTTTATACCTGCCTCAGTATAGCTCATTGTTGAAACACTGCCCAACCTTCCAGAATTTCAGGACTTTTTAGAAATTATTCAACACTAAACATCAAGGCTATTATATGTGGCCCTTGATATCAAGTTCTTAATAGTTTTGAGTTAATGTCAGAAGGAAGCACTTTCATCGTTCTTTAGAAAAACAATGAATGTTCAGAGAGAATGCTGCAAATGGTGTAACACATCATAAATACCACTACGAGTGGCTTTCATGAACTCTCAGAGTGCAGATCTACTTATGCTACTCCTACAGATTCCCCTCTTCTACCACACTTAGGTCTGTTGCAGATTTGTGGTTAAATAGGAAATGTCAGATTTTATGCTTTCATACATATGCACTCATTTTACTTTGTCCTCTAGTTCCTCCAAGACAATTTCTCAGTCATTGCAGAATGGGGATTTTGAGTCCTGTGGTCTACAAGGGATTTTGACACTTTCTAAGAAAAGAGCATTACCCTCTCTCCTCTCTCCCCAAACCTATAAACTCATTACTCTCTTAAAGTGAGGAATACTTTCTGACTTGTTCAATAAAAGTAACACTGAAATAATATACTCTACAAGATGACTTAATAATAAAGCTGGAATTATACTCTTATCTCTAGCCAAAATACTGTAAATCTGGGGAAAGTGCTCTCACATATTGTTCCTTCTCATGTATTATGTGTTGTGTCTGTCAGTCACCAAGTCTCTAACTAGTAAATTTGCATCATCCCCACCCGTCTGTCAGTGTGCTCTGATTAACTCGGCTCTCAAAGAGAGAATGTGTGTGGAGCCTGTGACAGCCTGAAAAGCTTTTTTCCGAATGTAATCTTCCAACACATTTGCGTAAGCACTTACAAAGTAATGACTGTCCTTTACGATGGGACTTTCTGAGGTTTTATCTCACCGCAGGCTTGTAGAGACAAATAATACTCAAGATAAAGTGCATGTCACATCCCATTGCTGCTTCCCCTCTCCCCTGCATCAAACAAAATCAAACTGGTACAATCTAATGTGGCAGAGTGACATAGATTGAATGATTCATTTCAAATGAAGGGAGAAAAAATAAGAAAGTAAGAAAAGTGTTCTGAGAAAGAAAACACATTGTGTTCTACTCCTCTGTAGTAAATTGTGTCTACCCAGTCTCACATTTTAGGGAGAAACTCTCTGACAGAGTACAGGGTTCAGTCCAGGTGGGTATCTCAGGCTGGACTGGGGTTTCTAGTGTAACCTTTCTGCAGCAGAGACAGTGATAAAGTCTCATTCATTAACTTACAGATTTCCCCTGTCTGAGGGTGTGTGGCATGTAGTCCCTTTCCTTGGTCAGAATATTAAAGATATTCCTCTTCTCACCTGCAGCTAAATTTCATTTAAGATATAAGAATTTAGCATTTTTGAGGTTTCCTTTCTTCCTCCATCCTTTAACTGAGGTCAGCCATGAAGTTTTACAGTTACAGAGGAGAAGGCGGCAAACACAAATGGGCTCACCCATATCCTCTCCTTAGAAAATCGGGTGAGGAAGATAAACCACATCTTAGATAAGGAACTGCTCAGGTATCTGTAAAAAAATTGTCATGGAGTAGTAGGGTAGTGAGAATAATGGGGGAAATGTTATTTGGTAAAAAGGCAAACAGTGCGAGCTGACCACTAGAGCAGAGATCTTCCTTCCCACTCCCATATGCCCCCCACACCCCTTCCAACTGCCTTGGGAAGCACTCTACATCTCTTACACATTCCCCTTGGCTATTCCCAGACATCCTCCCCATCCCCTGAGTAAGTCTGCTGCCCACCATCTGGGAATATGTGTGTGCCATGGGCCCCCAGACAATGCTGCCTGCAGGCTGGGGGCTGCTGCGCTGGGCAGCCTGGGGGAGTGGTGTCTGTCCTGCCCTCAGTGAAAGCAGCAGGAGGTCTCTCCTCTAAGCAGCCCCTCACCTTGAACAGCTGTGCCAGTAATTATCACGTCTGAGACATCTATCTGCCTCTGTGAACGGGGATGATGGGTTTGAAAAAAAGCCTGTTGTAACACGTACTTTAGGAGCATGCACCTTTTTCCTTAGGAATTCAGACTAAAAGGAGTGCTTGTCTCAGAAACTCACCTTTGACATGAGAACTATTCATGCAATTCAAGAGATGTGACAGCCTACAGTTCTGCTAAAAGTATCATCTTAATGATCATTTGAGCAGAAGACTATTTTTTTAATGTGCATTATCATTGTGATATTTTTTACCTAGCACATTTAATGCACATGCGCACACGCGCACACACACACACACACACACACACACACACACTGTCTCCCAGTGATTTGCATTTGGATATTTAAAACAAATCTAAAACTGTGCAGGTGTGCATGCATGTACTTACAGGTATTTAGAGGTTCCTGGAGAGATTCCTCCTGTTTTCTGACCTCTTATTTTCTACTATTATTCATCCTCCTTGGATTGGAAAACAAAGACAGGAGATTGCAGCTCTCAAACATCACTTCAGGGGTGCACAAAAGCATAAGCTGTGATCTCAACGAGACTGAGTTGCTCTCTGCTCTTTCTATCAGAAAGGGTTTTTAATATTATTAAGCTTATTTTTCCATCAATACTGCATGTTGACTTAACTGTCCCCTACACAGTTGTCAGTGCAGACCAAATAACTCATTTCAAATGCCACACATGAGCCTAATATGTTTTTGGATGGTAAAGGTCATACGAATTTAATAGTCATATTTTTTCACTTCTAAATACATGGTCAGGAAAATACAGTACATTGATATAGGTGTAGGAATGAGGCATAAACTTTGGAAGGAAAATAACATTTTAATAACTTATATATCCTGTTCAGATACCCAAATCAGGATGGCAACATTAAACGAATACACAAAATAATTTCTTAATGTAAGACACAGTCTTATTATTTAATTAGTTATTTAATCTAAACCTTAATCTGGCTGGTTTGCCACTTGAACAGAAGGTTTATTTTCATGTGTTCTATAATTTGATCAGACCTTGGACTGCAAGTAATTGAGGACAGGAAGGTGGAGGAAGAGTAAAGAAAGAGTTTTATACTGAGGGATGTGAATTTTGCATTGTGTTCAAAGCAGAAACAGCAGTTAAGGAGCACACCTCCCACCAGCACCCTCAGCATTAAAAACATGGAACAAAATTAAATACTTTCAAGCAGTAGACACTTAACCCCAGGCCCCTCATAGCCTCTTCAGAGCATCTGAAGCTCTCTCCCTCCCTCTGTCCTCAGGCACAAGGAAGAAGCACTGTTTGCATCCTTTTGTCCCCTCTGCTTTCCTTGCTGGTCCATGCAGCCAATAGATGGCACATCCTTGTGCCACACAGCACTGCCATGGCTCCAGTCTGTCACTCAGGAACTACTTTACTTGGATTCCACTTTGGGGATTATGCCCTATTGGAAAAATTGTCTCCTTATCTCAATGAAATGCTGGCTATGGGTAGTACAATGGGCTGAGGAAGAATAAGAAAAACCTGGCCAAATATTCAGAAAAACCCTCCATGTTCTCCAGGGAGTCCTGGATGAGGATGCCAGGTTTGGCCCTATGTACTGTGTACATTGTTGTGCTAAAAAGACAGGTTATTATAAGGCTTCAGAGAAGCTTTCCTGGATTTTCATTGGTCGGCAAAGGTTGGTTTTCTTCCCTTCAGTGACTGTCTCTCCGACCTGTGATAGTCTGGACAGTTTCTTCTGGTGAGCAGACTTTCTTCAAAGAAAGGTTCCTAGGAGTGCAAATCCACTAAGAGGAGATTAGTCAGGGTCAACTGAGAAATCTCCAGGAAAAATATAAAGACTCTCTTCTGGATCCACACAAACTCCTTGTCTCTCCCTGGCTGAATTACTGTCCTACTCCTCAATAAAGCACTTGAATTAGCAGTTGGCAGCTGGCCAGCATATCTTTCATTCTGTCCAAAAGGTGAAAGGCAGGGAATTTGTGAGCTTTTCAGAGAAAGCCAGTGATGAGTTTGCTCAGCAGACACTGAATATCTGGTGAACAGCTTGCCACAGCTTTTGTCTGCCAATGCTATCATTTTTTCTATCCACCCTTTGTCCCTCCTGATTTCCACTCATGCTAACATGGAATGACGGGCTTGCCCGTTTAACTCTGCAGGCTAAATTTCAGCTTCATTACTATGTATTAGACCTATTTTCACCCCAATTTAACATTAATAGAGTAATTTGAAGAGTTCTTAACTGAACTGCAAATCTCCTAAATTACTTTTTTACTTTTTTTTTTTAACAGATTCAGCTTAATATTTAACATTTCTTCTAATTTAGTGTTTATACAAATGTCACACTTCTGCTTGTCCTCTTTGCTCTCTTCTTGGATCCAGGCTTAGAGGGCATCATAGCCATACAGCTTTACTGCTGTCTGCTCCCATTAGGCTGATCTGAGGAATCAGCTGTGACCACAGCCTAGTGCTGTTGGACCTGGTTACAGCCTATGACAATGAACTTCTAAGCAATAATCCTTTACAGTAAATCCTTTTGTGTCTGTAGAGTAAAGGTCCAATATCTTCTTTCTCATTCTGGCTCTGAAGTCATTGCCTTCAAGGATTTCTATCCCTAAATCGTGACTGCACTTAAAAGAAGCAATGTGAACTTGAGGACCCCATGGCCGGGTGCTTTTAACCTACACCCACCCTGAAAGCGTTTGCATTGCTTTTAAGAACAGCCCAGTTTAAGAAATCTGCTGCTTGTGGCAGACACCACATTTATGCTTGCCTAAACTGGATCTTGTCCTTGTGAACACAGGATTCTAAGAAACTTTCTAAGAAGTTGAAAGAAACTTCCTCTCTGTCCCTTCAGATCTTTCTGGGTCTTGGACTGAGGCTTTTAACACAGACTTTATAAACACAAATGGCTGGTGAGTCTCTACTTGAGAAGGGGCTCTGAGGAGTCTAGCCATACGCTGGTCTCAATAGCTTCAATTTAGCAGTGAGTCTTTATTTATTTGCGACAGCACAGCTTTTTGGAAGAAAGTAGTTGTTTCCATTCCTGAACTTTTCAACAACTAAAATGTTGCTAAGGCTTAAATATTTCAACAGAAGGGTGAGGTCGGGGTATATGTTTGGACTTCAGTGAGTTCAGGTTTTTGGCAGTGAGGTGAGCCCTTTTTCTGACAATGTTAATAACGTGATTTGATGATAACATTGCAATGTCTCATGGCTCTCATAAAAACTGGAGCCCCCTCATTTTTGTCAAGAGATGCATTACAAGTCAACCCCTGTAGTTCTCAGTGTTTAGGCAAGCCAGGTAGGATTGCCTTGCCAGAAGCTGAGGTGAAGGTTTACAGGGACAGACAATCCTGTAGTCTTGGCTTTCTCTCAAGCGCCCCACCCACGACTGGATGGTGCATAAGCCATCACTCAAAATATATGGAAATGGCAACAGACATTACCTTGTCAAGAAGGTTAAAATGTCTGAGAGCTTTCTCAGACTTTTAAGAAAATAACTCAGCATTCTATTTTAAAAGTACAGTAAGATAAAAGAGAGCTGCCACAATAAAAATCTTTTTATGGCAGGGTAGGTGCTTTGGGGGTGAATATTCTTCTCTATTTTTGCCTTTCTGGGTGGAAGGGCCTTAGGATTTAATGTGTCCTGGCAGTCCATTTGTGAAATTGCATTTCAGATGACACAAAAGGGGCTTTTAAAAAAGTTGAGAAAAGGCACATGAAGGGCAAAAAACTCTTTTAGAAGATAAAACAGCTTCAGACGAATTAAAGTTCACACACTTGCAGCTGGAATCTACTCTCACAGTGCCTGGTGCTGATGAACTTTGATATCACAAAGCACAACACACTTCCTTCTGACTATTTTTTAAAATGTCAACCACCACAAATTGCTAAAGGTGGGAATAACATTTCAGGAGTGTATTGTAGTAATAAGACCCACTGCTGTCATTAAGGGTTTGTATATCTGTTTGCTCTGGTATTCCTCTCTGATGTCTTTCCTGCTGTGACAGAGAAAAGGCAGGCTAGAGGAATTGATAAAACACTTCCAGAGCCCTGAAACAGACATATACATCTTCTTGTCCTTTCACTTGGCATTGCTCCTGTTCAATTTACTGGATCTTGTTCTTCAGAAAATGAGGCTCTTTTCATTTAATCTTTTATATCACAAACACAAGAAATCTTATTCATGTTCTCTTGTACTTGTGGTACAAAGAACCATTTTCATACAAAGAACATTTTCATATGCTTTAAACAAAGTAGTATCTGCTTTTTACGTATTTCAAATGCAGAGTGATGCTGTAACTGTGAGCTTCATCCAGAATGAAAAAAAGCTGAGTTCACGCAGTCCCAGGATCTGGCCTCAAGATGACTGGCATTACTGAGAGGAAGGAGATTTCCTAGTAGGGAGGAGTATCATAGACTCAAGGAGCAGGTCAATTTGTAGAATACCTTGAGAGGTCACCTGTTTCCAACCACTCAAGGTAGGTCCAGCTTAGATCAGAACATCACCTTCTCTCAGATCCAGACAGCATCAACTGTTTTATCTTTACATTTACCTCCAATGTCCAGTGTTTTGGCAGAGCTCAGATATTTTAAAGCAAATATATCTTTTCTTTAGAATAGGCAGGAAGAAAATGTGTGACACTTTTCAAAGTGCACTTTGCAAGCAAAATGGGAATACTGAAGGATGAAAGGGAAGATGACCTTCATTAGAGAGAGTAATTTTATTAATCTGGAAGCTGAATCATATTAAGAGTCTGTGACTCTCAGAGGAGCTTGAGTTCTGTTAAAATCTGCTGGTAGAAGAGGAATTCTGCTAACTAGAAAGATACAAAGGAGAGAAACCTGAGATCCTATTTTTGCCAACTTGACACACTCTCAAAGTAACAGCACTAACTACATACAGTCTTTTATAAAATGAGCTGGGGAAAAAAAACCAAGAGAGGCAGTCACATCACAGTATCTGCAGTCCTCCAGCTAGTGGTTAAACCCAATGTACACAGAACACATTTTCTAAACAGAATTAAACTGTTCTGGCAGTTCTGACCTCTAGATAGTCCTCTCTTTTGAAGGAAAATTGAAGTGACTCTTTAAGTACGGGAAGAAATTTCTCCTGCACCTGGGACTCTGTAACTGTGGTAAAGGGACCACAAGCTGATTCCTCAACATGTTTGGCTTCAGTCTGCAGCAAAAGAGAGGCTGAAGCAACCATGGAGCTTAAAGGTAGGGAAAAGGGAAGGAGGAGAAAAATTAGAGAGTACCAAACACAACTGGTCATACTCCTTCTCATTTTTGTGCCTCAAAATTTCCATCCAAAAATAATGTTAAACCAAATTTTTGGAAAAAAATAAAAAAAGCTACACAGGGATAGGGAGGAGGGAGGAGTGGATTTAACACAATTTTTCAGAAGTCAGTAATGTCAAAGTGCTTTTCTTGATGTGTTCAAGACAGGTGTATTTTATGCGGTGGAACTGGGTTCTCTTTTTAAGCTAAATGCTTCAGGGCACATGATTTCCTTTCCAACCTTTGTTCACAATTCTGTGAGAGCAGTGACAATGTAAACACTCAAAACCTGAGGCTGGCAATGTTTCCTGAACAGTAAGGAGTAAAATGACAGGTATTCAGAAAAGTGCAATTATTTAGAGAGGGAAGAAAGTAATCTTTTTTGAATTGCAGCAAAATCAGCTACCTTCTATTTTTCAAATCACATATTTATTAGTCAAAGATAAAATTAGACTTACTGAAAAACAATTGCCAGTGTGAAGGGTAGGAGAGAACAGTTTCTCTCCCTTTTCTGCAAAAACCAGGATATGATTAGACAACACTGGGAATCTAGTGTGTGCACAGTGTGTGAAAGAGACAGGGAAAGAGGCAGGGTAATAGGATCATCTGGCATCCACCCCCTTGGGCAGACTCCAAGTCCCTTGAGCACTGGTCAAGATGTGTCATTGTCCCATTGGCTTCAGCAGAACAACTCCCTTGCCTTATAAGCAAGAATTTTAGCATTTTTCTTAGATGGAGACTAGCCCTGCCCTGATGCACACTGATGTCTGCTGAGAGGGTGTAGTGGGAGCAGGGGAGAAGAAGCAGGACTGGGAGGAACAGAAGTGATTATTCAGAGAGGGGCTGAAGTAGAAAGAGGACAAATAAGGGTATGTAGTGAAGAAGAAAGATTTACTGTTACGTCAAATCTTAATATTAATTAAAATGTAAGTGAGCTTTGAATTATGGGCTATCACTCTATTTTGTAATATTTGTGTCTCTCTGAACTGCTGGAGACTAATTTTTGAGGTTTACAATGTCACCTTTGATAAAATTGTATTTCCATAATTCATGGTGCTTGTTAAATTGTTATATATAGAAGAGCATGTATTATAAATTAAAGCCTGTAATAGGTTTTAGGACCAGTGAATACACTGAAAAAATACTGAACTCATAACTTACTTGATCTGGTTTGTCATTAATATTTGAATAAATTATTCAGAGAAGAGTCATTGATCAGACAGAGATGATCAAAACCTATCAGGAATATTTGCTGAATATATTACAATATTCAACAACAGAAAAGGTAAGGTAAATAAAAGAGCATGTCTGCTTCTTCAGCATGTTTCAATATCAATCATCTCCTGAATTAGTGCTTTTCTCTATATTTCTTCAAATTTCAAGCCCTGTTTTTTTCCTGAGACCATTTTGAGTGTAGAGCAGAACTCTTTCATAATTTTTTGCAGTATACAAGATATTTGGGGAGATATATTTACACTTAGCCATTCCTGACAACAGAGAATTTTTACAATTCAATATCATACTGCTCAAACCAGACCCATATAGGCAAAGAAAGAGTTCATACCCTTGTATACCCTGCTACAAAAATATTAACATACTGAGGATTTTTTTTTTTTAAATTTGGTGACGAATATAAAAAATACATAACACCTTCAGATAAAGAAAATGTCCTTCATTGGGCACTTCTTTTTGGTGAAAGTCTGAAACTGCAAATTACTGCCCCAGTAACCCAGGGAATGCTCCAAAATAGCAAGGAAACGAAAGTAAAGGCACGCAGAAGTTTGATATTTTAATTGACCTTTACATCTTTCATTTCATTTAAATTAAAGAACAAACACATATGAAATCATTACAAATTCTCTATAAGACATGGTTTAAACCTCTCTTGATAGGATAGCTTATAAAACAGACGAGAAAGCAATAAAAAAAAAGATTGCTTTTAATCCTGTGGATTCTTCACAGGTCATGACTGGAGTTGAGAGCCAAAAAAAGTCTGAGATTTTGATCTTAGATCCATGTAGGACTGATAACTAAAGGAAAAGTGCCAGATGAGCCAAAGACTTTGGCTGCAATTAAGGGAATTTACAATCACATTTTTCACTGTTTGGGGCCCAAACCCAAGATGTTCATGAATATCAATACGTAATTACCAGCAAGGCTCTGACCACTGCAGTAATAAGTGATGTCAGGAAAAATATATAGCAATAATTCAATCCTCATAGTCTTCCACTTTGTTTGGTGGATCTATTTTTTGGTAAATTATGTCTCTGGAAGGTTTACTTGAGTAAGGTATCCCTAAGCATTTAGTTGTTGATCCTAAAACCAGGGATAAATTCTGTCCTCTTCCTTTTTGTATAATACCCATGAATATTAATCACAGTTATGTTATAAAAGGATCAAAAGCAGCAACTTTCTCATTACAGACTATAACTCCCTGCCGGCTGATGGAAAAATAGGTTTATGAAGGGAGAAAGGAGAGAAGAACATGTAAAAATCAGTATAGCAAAATAAAAGGAATGGCCAGACTTTTTAAGAGGGGAGAGGAAAAGACAGAAACTATGGCTAATTAACCCTAATGATATCCAAATTTATAATTTTTTCAGGGTTTCTGATAATCTGAACAAGTCACTCCATCCTAATAAACAGTGCTGATGACACATTAATCAATATAACTTCTCTGAAATGAGTATGTGCAGACAGATCAGTTAGTAGACGTCAAAATAATGATCAATATATTGCATTGACAATGAGTTTTTGTTTGACAAATAATAATAACAAATAACCATAATTGACACCTGAAGAACTGAGTTCTGGAAGCTCTGTTTCCATTTGGTTTATTTTCTGTATTCGAGGCTAACTGGTGTTTAGTTATTTTTTTCATTTATTTTACAGCTTGTCACAATGATTTTTCAGAATTATAACTCTCCAGATATAATTCTAAGTATTATACTTGATTCTTGACTTCTCAAAGAAGCAAAAACTATTTCTTGAAGCAAATTTTAGAAGTTCTTGAACTGTACTCTTACAGGTTATAGAATATAAAAAGCAAAAATTAAACCCACAAGATATATTAAAAGAATTACACTGGTGCACTGGAATAGCATAAATAATTAAGGATAGAGCTTCTGGGTTAGATTTATGCAGCTGAGAAAACTTGGAAAAAACATGTATTGAAATATTCAATATTCCACAAAGTGTAAATTAAAAATGAAAATTATACCACGGAAAATATTACTTTGAATGTTAATTGTAGCATAAGAATAAAGAAGAGCTGGAGGATGATGGTGTCTTTGTTCTGTGCAGGAATTATTTGCTCAGATCCACCACTAATATCAGTGGAAAGCCTTTGTCTGAACTGTTATGAACTCTGCTCAAAATGAAAGTCGGGAAGAATGGCACTGCAGGATACCTAGGCACAAACCTGTGGAACTCTTTGAATGAATGCCACATAATCACTAGGTATTATTCAAAACCCAAATACATGCTGAGAACCCAGTTAAAACACTGTCATTCTTTCTCATTACATTTCTACCAGCCTGAATCTTCCCAGTATAAAAAAAATGAGAATACTTTGGGGAAAGCAAATAGTTTTTCAGTGTTGCCAAAAGTGTCACAATCAACTTGGGCTGTTACTACAATTAAAAAAAAAAACACAAAATGTTATCTTACAGAATGATATTTACTGCAGATATTTCTGCCCTGTTTGGGCCATCAGCTCTCATGAATATCTGGAAAGCCTCACGCCCATACCAAGGCACTCTGCTGCCCAGATTGGATGACAATGTTACAACAGTTGGTTTGACATGATACTTGTTCTTTATTGTACTGGAGAAGTGAAGATATGTAGTAGCTGTCATGGGGTGTATAAATATTTTATAAATAGTGAACCAACACACAAAGTCCTCACTCAATTATTATTTGGGCAGAATTCTTTTGTTCTCATAAATAAAGCTGGATATAGCCTCAAAGCACTTATTCCACAGAACTGTTATTAGAAAACAATCACTGCAAATGCAATTATTTTCAGGACAGCACAGCAAAGAATGCCCTATTCCCCAAGCAGAGATCAAACCAAATAATTAGGAAAAAAGACCAACAAACTCTCCAGAATGATTTGGTGAGTAATCAAAAGTAACAGAAAACACAATCTATGCCAGTGTATATTATTCCACTTCAAACACAATGGCAAAATGAAATGCAAAAGCAAAGAAAAGGCAGAAAGGGACACATGAGTTGTGTCTCATTGTCAATATGTATAAGAAATCACTGGTAAAAAGCAGAATATGTAAATACATATCTTTTAAAAGCTGAAAAATTGAAAGGGGAAATAGCATGGCAATCTATGGGCTGTTTCTGTCAGCATAAAATTTTCATAAATATATATTTTATGTAATCTGCTTTTGGGGGAATTTTCTTTTCCAAGCTTGGCAGGTGACAGATGTTTCAATCGATTTATTTAAAGCCACAAGGATTCTGTGAACAATCAATTCTTATTGGAAATCCCTGTCATAAGCACTTATTCTTAAAAACATTTACTCATTGCAGTGTTCCCCACTGGGTCCTCTCTACCAGTTTATTAAGGGCCAATCTTAATAAGCAGTCACTATAAAGTTACCATAAGTACCTGCTTTAAATATCACAGATGGAAAATGGCTAATGACTAAGATACTACTGTGTGTGAACACTTAAAAGAGTTACCTGTAGCACTGAGACCTAGCCAATACACAATTTTGGGATTTACTATAAATTTCTTCCTCTTTCATTTGGTTCAAGTTCCAGCTGAACACCTGGAAGGGTGGATAAGGGTGGATAACAACTAAAGCTAAAGGGCTAGGCTTTTAGAGAAATGAATTAGACACCAACAGAGCTATGACTTAAGGAGAAGAGTAAATGTTCCCCTTAGGGCTGTGTTGCTCTGGAATAAACTCCTCTGGGTATAACAGGTTTGGGCAGCAGGGTCTGCGGGTGTCCTGTGTGGAAGGAGAGAATAGGAATTGCCTGGGAGGCACATAATGGGTCCAGCCCGCTTCGACACCATGTGAGAGATGCCAGGACAAGGACCTGCCCAAGGGACTACAGTCATTGGTGACCCACAACAGGGTAGAAGAAAGCTAGTAAGAAGCAGAAGTTAGCAGAAAAAACCAACATGCACACAACCCAAACAACTTATACTCCCTACCTCTTCACAGAAGGCATTGGGAAAGTCTGAGTGTAATCAGAGCAAAATAAGGGAATTTGATGTGAGAATGAGAGAAGGGCGTTTAGCTGAAGTTGAGCCTAGGAAAGAAAAACTTTCAGTTTAAATGTTTGATTGGTTTTTTTTTTTTTTTAATGCCAAAACTAGAGATCAGAAGCTAGTGTTAATTAAAGACAATGATTGGGTTATTGTATCAAAAAGATTAAATTAAGTACAAATTGCAGAAGGCAAGGCATTTTTGCCTGCAGTGAGTGCCAGTAGCAGCAGCAGGACCAGAGAACTTGTGCTGATACTTAGTGTTGGAACCAAGTATGTACCTACAGCATGAAAAGCTCATACAGAGAGTGCCTGATGTCACCAGCCAAGCTGAGTTTCATCTGAAGGGTAACCAAACTTGGAGGTCAATGCTTAGGAACCTAAGGGCCTAAGCCCAGCATAAGGCTGGGTCTTAGTGTGCCAGAAAGGAATAAGTGCTGGGAGGAAAGCACTCAGGAATTGGGCTGGCTGCCTTTGCACCTATTGGATAACCAAAGGCACAACGTTTGCTTCTGGAAAAAGATATTGCAGCAGTAGCTCCATTGCCAAATATTTTGACTGATTTTATTGATGACAGAAATGCATTGGAAACCAGTCAGTCTTTCTAAGGCAGTGACACAGATAAAGCCTTCAGCAGGACTGTGCCCCCTTTGCTACATTGAACTCCTGTCTTTAAAAGACATAGTTTTCTGTGACAGCAAGGTAGCAGACTCAGTGACTGAGAATGTTGTCAGAGACTGAAATAGCTCATGCCTCAAACATTGATATAAAGTTTTGCTCATTATAACAAAAGCTGCATAAAGAAGCTGCAATCAAAGAAGCCTCCCTGAAGATACCTGATGGGGACTTTGGACTGAAAGTAAAACTGCTGAGATTAGATAAAAGGAAAACCCATTCTAAAATCACCTGAAACAACAAGTAAACAAGGAAAAGAATGTGATCCAAACCCAGCAGTCGTTCTAAGAATCATCTTTGGTTTGCTTCAGGGTGGGGGAGGCCGTAGCCCACAGTCCCATTTGCTGGCAGCAGGTTTGCACAGGTTTCCCCAGCTGAGGTAGAGGGGAGGAAATGTTGGTGTCTTGTGACCTCTGCTCAGGGGCAGTGAGCCCATCCTCCCTTAAACAACTGGCTGTGGAACCCCCAACCCTGGGAAAAACACATCCATGGGACATTCATGTGAGAGGCAGCTGAGGGGGTGTCTTAATCCACCAAAGACTCTCCCAAAGTGCCCCCCAGAGTCACTCCTGAAGCCCTGCACCACAGGACTGCATGTGATGCAGCAAACCCAGAGTCTGTTTTAAGAGACAACAGCAAATTCTCCCCAAAGATGTGCCTGGATTTTCCTACCTGGCCTGAGCTTATATTAACCCATCAGATTCTGTGCTTTTTTGGGGGGGGACCTTCAACACCAAGAAGACCAGCTGGAGAGAATCAGTGGAACATCATGGGAATCCATGGAGTGGTGATATTTTCCTTATTCCATTCCTGTTAGTCTCTTTCTGTCACCCCCACCTATTTTCTATTTCTTTCTTTCTTTCTCTCTCTCTCTCTCTCTCTCTCTCTCTAAGATTTACTATCAAATAAAACCCATTGTCACAGGAATATGGTCTTGTTTGCACTTCAATTTGGGCAGAGGCATTTCTAAGAACCCTCATAATCAGATCTTGACAGTCTTTTCTAATCCTGCTTGTTCTACGCCTGAGAACAGGTTACTTTCACTGGCAACTATATATTCATTCCTCTTAGGGCGAAATTATAACTCAGAAAGAACTGAGTAATAGGATAAAAATCTGCTACAAGATAAACGTGAATCTTTCTTAAGTGTCTACTGGGGCAAAGAAAAGTCATCCAGGGTAATGCAGATTGCTTCTCCTTGAAGTTGGATCACTTTTTTGCCTCTTGCTGCATATTCCTGCATTTTCACGTACCAAACAAATTCCCATGGTAATGCCTGCAAAGAAATCCTTCTCTGTGCTAATATAAAAGCAAGTGCCAGCCTCCAAGGGAGCAGCCAGCAACATGTCAGAAGCTGACTGACATCAGTGGCAGGGTAGTATGAAAGTGATAAAAATAGGAATAACCAAATTAGTGTTTAAGGCCACCATATGTGAAATCACCTAACTTCCTTTGAGTGGGAGGCATGAATGTGCCCTGAGCTTCCAGGGAACAGGTGGCACTTTCAGCATTTTGCCCAAAGGTTCAGTAGATCCATGTGAATTGCCTTAGTCTTATCACAAAGATTAAGCTAGCCAGCTGTTATCAAAGGCTGGACACTGACAAAGTTAAGTGCACATGGGCTTTGGGCACATGAAATAACCAGCTTATTTTGCACACTTCTGTAAAAGTGAGAAGTCTGCAAGTATGAAACACAGGTCCACTGCTCTGAAGTTTATGTGATGGCAGTTTGGATGCCAAAACAAACCCATGCACTCCTGAGTACCTTGGACCTTGGATGTTTTTCAAGGCACTTTTTTCCTGCAAGCCATATTCTTACTGCACTATTCTTACTGACAGATTCTATACTTAACATCTGAGTGGAAAACAGGGGAAGTGTTTCCAGAAAGAGCTGAAACAACTCTTGTAATATTGTGAAGGTCCAGACTACTGACTTCTACCTGCTTCTCTGCATATCTGCCTGATAATTATGTCTCACTCTTTCTCTCTCATAGCATTCTCTCACCAGCCTGCCTAATTCATAAAATTTTAATTGGCTTCTAATTGTACCAGTATATCTGAATTATCACCTCATATTTCTGAACTGCCACTCTAGTCTGGAAGTAAAACCTAAAAGACTGGCTTCCCATATGAAACCATGCATCACACTATTCCTTATAAGTAAATAATAGGTTTTTTGGATTTAGTCTTGGATACAAGGAGATATTGATATGATCTATTATGACAGAGATTTAATTTTCACTACTATCAATTAAAAGCACCACTCTTGCTAAATCATGGATGAAGAGTATTAATAAACACTAAGATAAAAAATGACTTAACATGTCTTTCATTTTGAAGTATGTACTTAATATTGTCTTTCATCACTTCAGGAAGATAGTGATCTTGCCAAAAGCTAGAGCAGCAAGAGGGAGGGGGACTGATAAAGAGCCACTGCTCTGCAGCTAACTGAGGAATTTCTTTAGCTGCAAGATGTTATTAAAACTGTACTTTGAGCTTCTAAAAGAATTTAATCTAGGTGCCTCTTGGGAAGAGGCAGCAAACAGTGAGCAGTGGTCTCTTTTGTGTTGTTCTTTTTCTGTAATTCTCACAGCATAAAATAAGCAAAACCAATTAGATGTCTCACACAAAACATCAGCAGAGATTGCTGTGTGGTGAGCAATCATGGTGAGCTCCATGGCTGACTTGGCAATGCTCATAGCATGGTGACAACCTGGCAGTGCAGAGACTCAGCTTTTAGCTTGAAGCAAAAAAACTGGTAAAATTCATCGAAAAATACATTTGGGGAATGGATGACTGGAGAGAATGGATGAGGTTGCTGGCTGAAGTCTGACCTGCTTTGGTAATGACCAAGTAGCTTTATGGTCTGGATGTTTCACATATTCTATTGGTTTCATATTGTGTTCAAACTTCCATGCAAGCTGTAAGTACACAGAGAAACTCAGAACATTTTATTGGTTTGATCTTCATAGCAGAAGCTCTGATTCTTCAACTTAACACTTTTCTTCTATGAATTGGTTCAGGCATTCTCCTCTATAATAGGATATGGGCAACAATTGCTCTTATGGTGATTGCAACATCACAGCACTGACACTGTAATTGTGATTGAAATTGTACTTTCAAGTCCCTAATTTCAAATACTTCTGTCATGAAAAAAAATGCATCCAGTCTTTTCAAATAAAATTGCATTTTTATTTACCACTTTTTAAATATCACGACTAGCCTGCTGTCAGGGAGCAGCAAGGGATGACTTTCTGTAAAAAGAATGTTATCCAGACGGAGTCTGCACAGGCTTGTATTTTATATATAATGATTAAAAGTACAGAAATCCAAATATTTTAATGTATTGGTCTTTAATGACTAGGAGATAGGACATTGTCTCCAATACCACCTCCACAGTTAAAAGATACCACCTAGTTTTTGTGAAACAGGAAGAAAAGAGACGAAAAATCTGTTTTAGCTTGATGTTAGCACTGATAAATACTGTCCTTCAGGATGCAACTGAACATTTATCTTTCTGCCTTGCTTGAGGCAAGATGACTGGGTGAGTCACAGCACTAGAAAGGATGATTTGGCATTCATGGAAATGTTTGATAGGAACTTTTGTCAGTCCAGTGCTATAGTCTTCATCTTTTTAACTGTGTCATGTGCAACCAGGTGCAACCAATTCAGATAAGCCTCTTGTCATAAGTTTAGGTGTAAATATCTTAAGATTTGAATAGCTGAAAAGCGAAAATTAAAGGCATAAAAGTTAGTCTTCATATGTACAAGAGGGTTTGAGTTACAGATCCCGGAGGAAAAGTAGCTCTAAGTTTCAAACTTAGATAGGAATATTTACTGGTTTGTTTTAGTTTCTATTGCAAGTATATTTCTTATGAAAGAGGAAATCTAATACATCAGTTATGAACTGCTGCACAGATGCATCTTACTTTCCACTGTGCTCAGTTTTACACCAGGAAAACTCCATTTATTTACAATAAATTTCTTACTGAAATTGATGGTTAAAGCTCATAAAAATAAATTGCCTAACATTTTCTGTTAAAAAATATTTTGGGGGCATTTTCTGGAGAAACTCCTGCTGTTGACTTTAGTCAGATCTTTCCAAACCATCTGGGCTCAGGAAACACCCCATAAAATTCTTTACAGGTTTAGCTGGTACATAATATTAACAGAAAAATCCAGTTCTCACATTTGCATTGTGAGTCCAGCTCATGACGAAGGGTAGATGGACATAAACCTTCCAGTCTCACTGAGGGTCCACAGAGCCAGCAAACAAAGCTCAGCTCGGGTGAGGCAGCAGAGCAGGGCACCAGGCACACTCTCAGGGAGCAGGTGGCTCAGCAGCCCAGCGTGGTGCTGGGTGACAGCTCCTCCTTGGGTGAGTTCTTTGCATCAGGCGGCAGCAGCTTATCTGGAAAGTTCAAGTTCAGATGTTGATATGCCCTGATGTGTTGCCAGGCTTCCTATTCCCTCCTATTAATACAGCGGAGAAAATTATGCTCAATTCAAACCCTCACATTGAAAGAACTCCTCAGCATAAATTGCCAAATCAAAAATTTGGAAATCAGCAAATGCCAAACATAGTTTTCTTGCTGCTTTTACACTTTCTGTATCTGTGCTATTTTAATTGTTTTGTAACATCCAATGTTTCCAAAGACACCTACTTTATTCAACGCACATATCAAGGAATTAATTTATAATTCAGCATTGTATTAGGAAGTGTGCAGAAAGCAAAGTAAAAGACTGGGTAAAGCAAAGAATGACACTGGTGTTAGAATAGGTGTCCTGATATTAAAATGAACAGTATTTTCTCCATGTCTTTGCCATTTGCAGACTTTTGAAAAAACTAAAACAAATTATATCAAAATATGAAGAGCCAGAAAAAAGGTCTGGGTTTGTCTGTGGTTGTACTCAGCTCAGGATCACCAGGAGTGACTGGGAACAGAGCTAACCATTTCCCATTGCAGCACACACCCACACTATGGCTGTTCAGTCTCTGACAATAAATAGGCACAGATGAGATGAAGCAGCAAAGAGCTGTCAAAGGCAAGGCAATGTCATTATTCCACAGGGGCAATGACAGTTCTCAGGGATGAGAACACACTGTGGGACATCTTACAAACTGGTTCCTATACTCCACTGGAATACACTGAGAGGCTTTAGAGAACATCATGGCTCATTTCTAGCCTGCACAATTGTTTATCAGTGGGTGCTGAGTAGCACTAAGTAAAAAAATTTGCATGTCCCTGGAGCTCATCCCAATGTGAAACTGAACCTTGGCTAGGGCAGACAGCAAAACCCCTGAGCTAGGATCATTCCAAAGCTACAGGAGGTCTTCATCATCTGAATTAGTAAAGATAAGACCCTTTAATCTTTGTTTACTCATTTATAAATGTGGATTTTCATTAACACAGTTAATGGTCATGAAACTAGGACATCCATGAGTGGGTCCTCAAAGGACATGTGGAACAGACAGGATTTGAAACAGACAAGTCATCCCAGTGTGGGACAAGGGCAGAGCACACCTGAACAATGAACCGTGGTTGCAGGTAGCATGTCGGTCTGCATTACCTTTCCATATTTGAAGTTACATAGGAAGAGAGAACATAAGTGAAAAGCATTGGGAGACAAAAGAGAAGAAGCAGGTGAAGGAAACGGAACACTGATGAAGAATAGAATAAGGAGAAGATGTAAAAGTGACAGATAATCCATCTGATTTCCCCTCTTTTTCATCAATCAGAAAAAATCCTGTGTAATTTTCATGTATAAGTTCTGACTACCTTCCTGTTCCTAATGTTGACTTTTTTCCTGCTCTCCACACCATGAAAAAGCAAAAGCCACAGCACTGCTAGAACATGACATCAAACTGGGACCAAAATAAGATCAAAGACCCACTTAATGGATCCTTGTAGTATCAGAATAAAACCATATCCTTGGCTGGTAAATGAGTGATCCTTCTGGATCATTTGTATAAATGAGTGCTTGTCATTGCCCACAAATTTCACAGCTCAGTCACTTTTGAAACCTGTAGAATATAAAGATTACAAATAGGAAAGCAGACCAAAAAAAAAAAAAAAAAAAAAAACAA
This sequence comes from Pyrgilauda ruficollis, assembly GCF_017590135.1. Lineage (NCBI taxonomy): Eukaryota > Metazoa > Chordata > Aves > Passeriformes > Passeridae > Pyrgilauda > Pyrgilauda ruficollis. Next base: position 987,378 of record NW_024521428.1, on the reverse strand, counting down.
ACCAACAAAAGAACCAAACCAAAAAAACCCACAAAACCATTCAACAAAACAAAACAAAAAACCCAAAACCAAACAAAACAACAAACCAAACAAAGCTGTGTATCTTGTGTAAATTTACATAACTCCACAGAGACTTCACTTCGTAACTGTATTAACTTGCATTATTTGCAGATCAGTCTGAGAAATTTCTACCTGAAGCTTACAGAAGAAAATCCTCATTCTGCACTTCTTGCATTTCTTGCATTCCTGAAATTCACATTCAATTAAGAATTTATGAAAGGAAGGCTTAAAGTCTAAATTGCACCATTAATTCTCTCTTGTGCTAATAGATCATAGCAGATTACAGAGAAAGGAAACTAGGAACAAAAAGAGATTCTTTCTGTGAAACATAAATTATCTTTGACTGTACACTCCTTGGGAGATGGGAAAGGCCAACATTGATTGTTTGTTAAAGTATTGTGTGTGCAACAAAGGATAATAGTAAAACCCTGTAGTTTCTCCTAAGATTAAAGCATCAGTACTATGTAACCTAAACAGCAGCTCAGAGAGAGAACTAGATGCCCAACACTTACTGTAATTTTTGTAACTGCGTTAATTGTCCTAATAAGGGATATTATTATCTTCCCTGTCCTGCTTGTCAGCTAGGCTAGAGTTAATTTCTTCTCAGTAGCTGTCACAATGCTGTGTTTTGGATTTGGAATGAGAATGGTGTTGATAACACACTGATGTTTTGGGTTTTTTGCTTGTTTATCCTAAGTCAAGGACATTTTTTCCTTTTCTCATGGTCTGCCAGTGAAGACAGATGCAAAACAAACTGGGAAGGAGCAGAGCTGGGATAGATGACCCTGACCAAAGGGATGTTCCACACCATACAGCATCATGCCTAGTATATGAACCAGTGGCAGTTACCTGGAAGAGGCTAATCTGTGTTCAGGAAGTGGGTCTGACATTTGTCAGCAGGTGGCATGCAATTGTATTTTGCAGCACTTGATTTCTTCCTTTTATTATCATCATTATTATTATTTAACAATATTTTAGTATATAACAATATTATTATCTTTTCCTTTATTTTAAGTTACTAAACTTTCTTTATCTCAGCATACAGGTTGAACTTTGATTCTCCTCCCAATTCCACCAAGGTGGAGGGGGATGACAGGGATTATTGCTTGAGCAGCTGTGTGATGATCTCCAGCTGGGCTTAAAAACACAACATCCCCACAAACCTTCCTCAATAAGCAGCAAACTGAATGTGCATATATATATATATATATATATATATATATTTTTTTTATCTTAGTAGTCTTGCTGGAGCTGTATGATTGCCTTACAAGTAAACTTTGAAAAGCAGCTCAGCAATGGCTAGGAGGAGAAAGTGGAGAAAGGAAAGTGATAAAGGAGGGGTGGAGACTTGTGAATGCATTTTGGTTCTGTTAGTGAAAATGCAACTCAAAATCTACAAAAGATTGCTGAAGAATGAGTAGGGATAGGGAACTGATGGTCATACTTGTGGTAAGGAGGAACTGCTGCTCTTGGTCTGAGCCTTTTGCTGTGGAAACTGTATTTGCTGACCAGTAGGAGAAAAGGAACAGCTCCCTCTCATGCCTTCCTGAGCAAGGTTTTCACCCCGGCATTATCAGAAATGGGAGCCTTGGTGAAAGGCAGGGGCAGAGGCAGAGGCAGATGCCACTTTCTGAAGCAAACTGCCCCCACAGGCTGCAGAGCAATGTCAGGAGAAGAGAACCGGTGTCAGGGAAAATGCCAAAAAGAGTAGTTTGTCTGCCTGCAAGATGAAACTGCTGTTGTGACCAAGGCAACAGCTTGCAGAGCCATGGAGCCCAGCCATCTCAATGGTAGTCTGGAAGGAAAGGCCACTTGCCACATGTGAGAAATGCCACTCACTTCCAAAAATTCAACACTATTTATTAAAAAATGCAACAGAAGACTGAATAGAGGAAATAATACAGCGCCAGGAGCAAAGGATTTATTCCCACCCTGTGGTCATCAACACAATGGATGTTCCACTTTTTAACCCTTTAGCCCCTCCCAAAGTCTCATCAATCGACTCCTTCTTTGCTGCCCAGTGGTGGAGATCACTTTCTTACATCTTGATTGGAGGTCAGGTGTTGCCACAGTAATGAGCCAACCCTCCCAAATGCCCCAACTACCCAGGCCATCCCAAGATAACAATGTAAGGGGGTGTAAAACATAACTATAAATCTCTAAAACTTCTCTTAACAAATATATAATATTTGTCTTTTAATTCTGAGAGTCAGCCATCACATTACTCATTTATCACACCACATATATCTATAGTCAGTGCAGTTGTGACACTACAGTTGTGGCACTGTCCAGGTGCCCAAGATGGACACTAGTAACAAACCCACTACTCCAACACCATCTTTCAGTCCATGCATACACTCACCATTCATTTTAAATTATTACAGCAGAGGTGTTTACACCTAAGCTAGTCAGATGACCTGCTTGTAGTCAAAAGAGCAAAAACAGTACTAATAGCACAAAACTTATGTGAGCTATTCTAGTCGCCTGTAATATAGTGAATCACACTTTGAAAATGCCTGTTCTTTCTGTTGCTTCTAATGGAAACTCAGTTTAGGGAAATGGTTCTATGTTTGGTGAGGTGAATCTCAACTTTTCAGCCCTTCTCTTTAGTCATTCAGTGTAAAGTATGTCAGAGATGTGTGTAAAGGAGTAGTTCTGTAGTTATCTATTTCAGTCACACATTGCATCTCCTCAACTTAATGATATGAGACAGCCCAGTCATTCTGATGATGCTCTTTTGTCTGACTGAAATGGGTAAGGCTTGTTTGCATGTAACGATGAGCTCTGCAGCTGGAGAAACAGCTTCAGCACACATTATACAGGTGCCTACACTCATTATAAAAGAAAAGTTTTCAATCATTTAAGCTATGTGGTTAAAATCGTATCTGAAAAACTAGTTAATCACTCTGCACAGGCATGCCACTCATCAGCTCAGAGCCCAATTAAAGCGCACAATGGAAGACTATTAATGAACAATGCCTTAAATGCTAAGCAGAACACTTATGGCTTGATAAATAGTCACATTTTATTGGGCACTCTTTTTAAATGCACCATTTGAATACAGATAAAAGCAGAGCCAGTTGACTTGCAGATGTTGCTTCATTAATGGATTAATGTGATGTGTAATAGATTATACTGATTGCCATTAAATCAAACTTCAACAGATTAGCTGACATATTTAAGAAACTTACACATTTTCTATGTAATAATGACAAGATGCCTCATCAGCATGACACTTTATAGACAGAAGTAGCACTTTTGAGCACTGGCAGACAGTTGGCTCCTGTACCACCTCTACAGTTTGATTTTACTTTCAGGTTGGCTGGTTGATCCTATTTAGTCTTATCCAGTGTAACAATAGTGACCAGAGGTGACAGCAATGTGTTCTTAGAAGCCTTCTTTTTGTGAGCTTTTTTCCACACTGCCCTCAGAGACAGTCACATCTGTCTGGCTTTGGGTATAACCACTTGTACCTCCTTGGAGAAATGTGGCTCAAGGCAAAATTCAGCACAAGACTGTTTAAACCATATTACTGTCATCAGTGCAATACAGCAGATGGCCCAAGAATTTTTTATCTTAAGAAGTTGGTGCTGACATACAAGCATGAAAGGTAACTTAAAAAAAAAACTAGAAGAGATAACCTGTTTTTAAAAAGTTGTCTGTATTATTTTTCTGCAGTTAATTTTCTTTAATGGTCTGGTGTACTTTTTCACCTACTTCCCTTAAAATTTTGGTATGTAAGCTCAGAAATACTATGTGATTTTCGGTATAATCTTGCATTGTGTGCTGACTACAAGAATAAAGTAGAGAAGTGTGTAGCATAGGGTTGTTCAAACAATAGATGTCCTTGAAGAAAGTATTTCTCTCTTAAGGAAAATTCTCACTGATGAGATAAAGCCACATTATCAATAAATATTCATAGTTCCAGCGTGTTCCTAGATATAGACTTACATATTATTTTAAAGGACAAAATCTCCTAAGGCTCATGGTAGGCATCTTCTCTCATTATCTTGAGCATCCATCTCACCACTGCAGCACTGCAAATATTCTTTCTTACTGCACAGCATTAATAAGAGAAAAGTGCCTGTACTGTAAAAAACATGAGCTACCTTCATTTTTCACACTAAAGAATCACCAGTGAGGTCCCTTTTATAAGATCATAGATATAGTCATTTAGACAAAAGATACATTTTGAAGGGAGGCAAGAGCCTTTTAAACCTTTGCATCTAACAATTTATGCAATATCTTCAAAAGAAGAAACTATGTCTCAAGAGAAGCTTGGCATTTCACGTGTGAACTTGCAAAAGAAAGGATACAATAAAGCTGTGGCAATTTTGTACAGTCATAGCTGTATGAAGTAGTGTCATTATAATCTCAGACTTTCATACACTAGGTCCCTGCACAGGTATTTATCCAGCTGCAGTACGAATGTACTTGGGGGTTTATGAATAGGTTCATTATTGGGCCCACCTCAGCTCCCACAGGTATATGCAGAGATGCAGATCCAGTGTGGATGAAGTAGCTTTTTCCAGGTGACATAAAACACACCACCCAGAATTTGTGTATTGTCATGGGGGTAAATCCCCACTTACTAACCATTTCCCATCTTCCCTCAAAGCGAATCTGCATCTCATATTTGTCATCCACTTCACTAAGAGAAGGTTTACAGAACACGGAGCACTTCTGAAAATCCTGCCCTAGAGGAAAAGGTTATATTGTGATATCTCAAAGTGAGGATCAGTGGGAACTGCAAATATATCAGGCTAGGTTTATAGATACTTTTTTTTGTGTCCTTGCAGATTCATTTAAAAAACCCCAAACAACTAGGATCGTCCAAGTTATTTCATTTGTTGAGAAAAATTTAAATGTGACCATGTCATCTCTGAGACTTCCCTTATTCTATGGAGACAGCACTTTCCATTTCATTTGGTTAGTACCCTTATCAACAGGCTTTACATTCATCAAAGTATTCCAGCGGGCTGGAAACATGCAGTGGATGGCTTGGTAAGCCTCGTGTCCTTCACCCCATGCTTGTTGGGATGTTAAATCTTCTTCATAACCCCAGTGCATCAACCATTAGTTTGGAGGCATATTTTAAAGCTTTTATTCACAGAGGCTTAAATACTGATCAAAAATTGTCTGAAATCATCAAGGTCTCTGCTGGTCCCTCAGCCACTTCAGAAGATGCTCTTGTCAGCATGATCTGACTCATCAGTCTATTCTTACACTGATGGTTTATTAGAAGAAAATAAATTAAAGACCCCATGGATCCTGCAAGTCAAGATTTTATAGCCAGTGTCTGTTCTGTATGTAGCATTCACTCTCAGAAATTGGACAGAAAAACCTTCCTTCCTTTTTTTCTAGGCGAAATCAATTTCTCTGTTATAATTCTACTTCTTTTTTTCAGTCTCCAGGCTGGCATCTGGTGGCTTAGATTACCAAAAGGACCTTGAGGCAGAAGGTCAGCCAGGGGCACTGCTGGAGACTTCAGCAGCACAACACAGCTGCAAAATCCCCTTTGCTGGCAAACCATCAGCTGGCTAGCCCTGCACAAAGAGTGAGCCATGCGCCACGGGGCAGCGGTGAAAGGATGGAGGGGAGCTGTGCTGGTTATTCTCTCAGCAGCATCTGCTTGGCACATCTTTTATTATGAGTTTAGAGGGGTCTTGTGCTTCACTAAGTCACCCTATCCTCTATAGTCTAACAGAAGCTGCTAGGAGCTGAGTGAACCTTACCTACCCTTTCAACTCCACAAGCAGCCTCCAGTGAGTAGCATTTGGAGTCATGCCCTGGATGAGGCCAGACTAATTTCTCAAAAAATTGTGTTTATCTTACAGTTTGATCAATTTTCCAGTTGGGTGAAATCCACCCAATATAGAGTGACATAACATTGAAATAAGTAAAAGTAGTAAAAGTAGTAAAAGAAGTTAAATCACCTTATAAAATTGTTAATTTCTTGGATTGAGCTCATTAATAACAAATATGTAGCCAGCCTTGCTCTGTACCAGACTTGGTTGTCAGAGGGGGTTAGCACACTCAGCTTGAACAGAAGGATCCGCAGTGCAGAGATGGAATTAACATCCCAGTATTGAGAGAGGGATCCAAGAGCAGGAACGGCAAAGTAGAACAAGATCCCACAATGCAGACTTGGGATAACTACAGCTGCAACATGTAAGAAAAGATGGTGAAATCTGACTGAACAACTTTGCTATTATCTAGTTTCTAACATATGCCAATTTCTTTTCCTAAAACAGAAAAACATTCACCAATAGTGGTAAATAGAGATTTTTGAAACAGAAATAGAAAACAAATAGATTTATTAGAGACGGGATGTTTTTCCTCAAATTTCTTGTACAGAGTTTTGTAGATTACAAACAATAAACAAGGCCTTATGCCTTCATACCACTCAAGCCCTGGAAAGAAAAAGGTAAGCCATTACAGAATCATCCATCAAAAATGAAAGCACATAGTAAAGATGTGTTTTCCTGAGAAAAGTGTGTACTTTTAAATGAAAATGTGCCTTTGAAAGGGCAATTTATCAATCAAAACCACTCTAAGCTACCTTTGCACTTTTATGCAACTTTCTTCTGAAAGACTATAAACACTTTATAAAACCTGGATTAGGTACGTGTGGATACAATGAAGTATACAGAGGAGATGCTGTTGTTTTCTTGCTAATTTTCTGAATCTCAGGCAATGTTCTCTGCTTATGACAGGAATTTTTTGTATTTTTTATTCATTATGTTTCCCAGAGAAGTGCTACCACTTTGTATGAGATTGTCTATATCATTCTACTGTTGATAAAAAATTTGGTATGACTTATGTAGGTTTCTGTTTGTTTGAAGAGCAAGGGTTTAACAGTATATATTGCAGCACATATGATTCAAATTTGATTGTAAAGGAATTTTTTTTTTTCAGATATCTGCTGCCAAACCTTACAGATTTCTGCATGCACTGTTCCATGGTTAGCAGCCATTACAACAAAGGAGTGACACAAAATATCCAGACACATTGTCATACTGTATGTGAGGACACGGCATATCAGTGCATATTCTGACAACAGTTATGGGTTAGAAATATATTCTAGGAAAATATTAAACAGCCCTATTACTCTATGTCTCCTGGCTGATGTGAAATCTGACATGGGCTATGGATCTTTCTATTACACCAGCTGTTTATGTCAAGCTTGGGGTGGTCACAGCAATTATTGTGAGTAATATGCATCATCTTTCCAACTCACTTACCATTGACTCTGGCAAGCTCTCACACAGATGACATGAAAGACACAGCTTGCCTGGTCTTCCAGGCTATAAAAGCCTGGTCTTCCTGTTTAACCCAAATGAATCATAAGTTCACAGGAAATGTCTTCAATTCTATTCTATGGAAAGCAGTTTTGCTATTGTAGAATAGCCTTTGGAAGGGACATTTAAAAGTCATGTAGTCCAACTACCCTGCCATGGACATCTTCAATTTAATCAGCTCAGAACCTCATCCAACCTGACTTTGAATGTTTTCAGGGTTGGGACATCTGTCATATCTCTGGGCAACTTGTTACCTCTTTGTAAAAAGTTTTTTTCCTTTATGTGGTGTCAATAGATCATTCCTCAGTTTAAACAGCTACCCCTTGTCCTATTGCAATAGGCCATACTAAAATGCCCATGTCTTTCTTATAAGACCCCTTTAAGTACTAAGAGGCCACAGGGAAGACTTTTTGGTGGGTTCTCCAGGCTGAACAATCCCACCTCTCTCAGTCTTTTCACATAGGAAAAGTTCCCTCTGATCATTGGATCTGTGTCGTTCCTGTGCTGAGGACCCAGAGATGGGCACAGCACTGCAGGTGGGGTCTGCTGAGGGCGGTGAGAGAAGGAGAATCACTTCCCTTGCCCTGCTGCCCGCACTGCTTTGGATGAAGCCCAGGATACCATTGCCTTTCTGGGCTGCAAGTGCACACTGTGAGCTCATGTCCAGCCTCGCATTCACCAGCACCTCCAAGTCCTGCCCATCCCCAAGGATTGCTCTTGGTCCGTTCATCCCCCAGCCTGTAGGTGCCTCAACCCAGCCACAGAGGACCTTGCAGCTGGCCTTGCTGAACATCATGAGGTTCACATGGACCCACTCGATACATGAGAAACAAGGCACAGATAAATAGAGAAATACAAGAAGATCTAATCAGAGGATGGTTTAATATCACAGGTAAACAAGTAAAAAAAAAAAAAATTAGAAGCATAGGCTGATCACCTGTTTAACTATTCTCCTGAGGTCATTTTTTCTGAAGCCATCACAGTAAATTTGGGATTTATTTTTGGCAGGGCAGAATACTTTTGCAGGAAGAATTGGAATGACAAAGATAAGCATTAAGTACAGTATGTGATCTAAGGCTAAGTAAAGGACCCTCTTAATGAATCAGGAAGTTTTTATTTCTTTGTTTAAAGAAAAATTCAATTCAGCCATATTCTGTATGTCAAGGAATATTCTGCCTGACTTACACAGAGCTGAAGAGCTCCTGTGTACTGCTATAAACGGAAAGATAAACCTATCATCTTCTCGAAGGCACAGTGAACAGCTGTGTATTGAGAATATCCATTAAATAGATATCTAAAACAGAATTAATTTTTTGTTCATTATAAATTCATAATAGGCAAGTCTGTACATTTCATGCTGACTCTAGTTTTATGCTGTCAGAGCTTTTTAATTATGCCACATTGCCTCAGCACTTCATTTTACTGCAGACTGATTGTGTTTCTCAGATGGTTCTATAATTCCTCAAAAAATCATCCCATGGCAACAAAACAAATAGGTTTTATGGAGTTATTTTTCCCCAAAGTAAGTTAAAAAAATCTTTTGAAGGCAGCTAGCTTTTGAAAGATTCTGTGTGTGTGTGTTTGTTCCCCTCTGGTTCATTCTACCTTTCCAGGGAGGAAAAAAAAGCCATCAAAAATTTTCTTCTCAGTATAGACCAATCAGCCAAAGGGTTTTGCCCTTAAAATACATAACTATTCACATCATGAACATAGTTTTAATACACAAAGTCTTGCATTTGTAAAGATTTCCATGTATTACTTTAGAGACCTCCAATAGCATTATTTTAATACTGGTTTGTTTTGAGTTTTAGAGTCCCTGTTGACTGCCTATGTTTCCTGTGGAGGACCATCAGGGATATTCCTGTTCACACATTAGGATGAACATTTCAGCCTTGAAATGTCCTCTGGGGTGACTCAACGAACATGTTTAAGAGTATCCCGTGCTTGTAAAACGTTGCAGAAGCCATTAAATAGCCCAAACTGCAGTACAGGGTATCCCATACCTGCTCGTTTCCCAGTGGACTTGTTCACTCATGTTTGGCACATCTCTTCAAAAAAATTCGCTGTTTATCTGGGATACCTCACAATGCAAGCGCCCCAGTGGTCATGTCTGATGTCTGTCCTGGGCAACAGCCACTATTTCTGGTCCTCGCTGGGAAACAATTATATATCTACGGTGTCACCTTTCTTCTGCTGTACCTCAGGGAAGGACATTAGCTCCTGAACTCACACCACCTGTATGGGGTGAGGGATCCTAATTCCCCCTTCATAATTTTCTTCCCCTGCTCTTAAAAGGTTCTCTTGGACCCTCTGCTATGACCAAACCCTAGAAGGGATCTCAATGAAAAATTGAGAACATTCCAGTGGTCTGGAGCCCATCAGGCAGACGAAGTCCATGTGAGTGGGTCCAGATTTGCCAGCCCTTGCTTTAGCTGCCAAGAAGACACAGAGAAGTCTAGTGGGACCAGAGGGAAATTCTGGTGGACCAGGGTGTGGCTTTGGTCCAAGCAATTATTTTTATTCTGTAAACCCACACATTCTGTTTGATGCAATACATTGCCTTACACAAAGCAGCAGGGTGGTCATCAGAGGTTGTGGGTTACACAGCTGTCAGGCTGGAAGGAAAATACCTGCAGCTCCTCCAGGCACATCTGAGGATGCCATGCCACAGTTACACCTCCATGCCCAGCAGCAGCAGCAGGAGCCTCACCATGCAGCTACTGCAGGATTACAGCAGGATATTCCGCACTTAGGAGGCTTCACAGAGTCAGTCTTTGGGGAAACCTTAGGCTGGTGTGGACACAGGCCCTTGGAGACTGCTCAATACACCCTGCAGTAAGGAGAAGACTGCAATTTTGTTTGCAGGACCAGGGGCAGCAACAGTGTTTATGGCACAGGTCCTAGTGAAAGGAATGGAGCTCCTCCCTGCACTGAGACACCTGCCAGTGTTCACACCCTCCTGGGAGCACAGCACATGAGACCTTGCAGATCTGCCCAGTTCCCGTGTCCAGATCCCCGGTCCCAAGCCCAGCTGCAGCTAGGATGTAGAGTTAGAGGATGCAGTAAAGAGGTTAGAGCTGTAAGGTCAAACCTCATCTCAATGGGAGCAATTTTATTCAGTCAGTCAGCTCTTATTAGTTTGTTTTTCTTGCATGGACATTGCAGGTATGAGTCTAAAGTTTTCTATAGAAAAATTCCGTTTGGAGATAGCTGCAGGGAGATTTTGGCAGGCATAAATACACACAGTCTTGCTAACAATTTTTCTTCTGAGCTCCATTGTGGGAAACAAAAGATAATTAAAGGTAGTTAGAGGCTGAAAAATACTGTTTCAGAAAGCAATGTATAATGAGGGCTCAGACGGTTCAGTGATTGAACTGCCTTTGTAAAGATACAGTCTGCCCTCAGGCCTCAATCTTCTGGGCTGAACATATTTGTCAACAGCCTACCAGCACTTTCTAGGTGGCATTTGGCACTACTCAGAATTGGGTATTAGAGCCATGTTTGTGGCAATGATACATTGCATTTATGAAGTTAAATTACTCTTCCAGTGAACTTACAATGATATTGTCACATACATATTTCCCTGACTTCAGCATATCGGCAAACCTCTGTGTACATTGCTGTGCTGGATATGCTTGTCTGATCATAGAAATTAATTTTCAAAGGTATTTTAGTTTACATATGGGAAGCAGAATCTGGATTCACAAAGTCTAAAATTCCATGCAATTAAAAATAGAAGGGAGGGAGAGAGGACTGTATTTCTGAATGTTTTCTGCTGTTGAGACCGTGAATGAATGACACCAAAATGCTTTGAGAGCTGCTTTATTTTCAAAGTTTGGCCTATTTTATTGCCCAGGTAACCCTCCACCGAACTCATAAGCTGGACTTGAGAATCTTGAGTAAGAGATCTTAGTTAATTTGTTTAGATTCAACCAATCCCCAAAATGTATTTTTCATGAGATTCCTATAAACCTCTATATTTTAATAACCATTAATAATCATTAATCATTTTAATAATCACCTTTGACAGTGGAGAAAATTGCCATGATGCTTGGATAAGTCTGTATAATCAGATTTTTATCATCTTTCAGCCAGGAGATTTTTTCAGTGTTGCAGAAGGTGTATGTGGTGTAACAAAGAAATCTGTCTCCAGAATATACAAGACATCTCCCCAGGAAAGATGAGTAGCAGGAAAACATGAAGGAGGCAATGGAGATCCATAAAGCACTTTCTAGTGCTTTATGTAATCACTAGTAATTTGTGACTACACTACTGGGAAGTTCAAGGTGAAGTGAAGGGTTTCTGTTGCAAAACTGAAGAAGCAAGGGAGAGCAAGCAGATTTATGCACTTTTAGTCAGCTAAATTAATTAAAGGAAATAAATACAAATGTGGAAATTTTTTCTCTCTCTTTATTTTTAGTATTGAATAGAAATCAAACTGACAGTTACTTCTTGTTATTCTGCTTCTTTTTTTTGTCTGCTGCAAGTTTTGTAAACTATATTGAGCAGGGTGAATAAATATGGTGACCACCAAGTCAGCATCACTCCCTTATTTCCACCTTATATTCTCTTTGAATGGGTTTTTCTCCAGACTGTTATCTTTTCATCTTAAAGTGAGAGCACACACATGAGTAAGAGTAACAAATATAAAAAAGGCACCTTAATGTGGCCAATGATCAGTACTCGAGACTATCAAACATGGTCTCCAAAAATGTCAATGGGATGTAAACATATCAATAAAAGAGAAAGTTCCCATCTGCCTGTCCTCCAGTCCCCTGAAACTGCAAAAGGAAGAAAGTAGTTACTGCAGCTGTGAGGTTTTCACAAAGAGATTCTTCCTTCCCATCTGACTTTATTTATTGTTTGTTTGTTTATTTAAGTCAAACTTCTTTCAAATATTCCACAGCCTCAGGGAACAGAGGTAAGGTGGGGACAATAAATTAAACCTTCATCCTGAGCAAATTTGAATGGCACCTGTGTAGTTTAGGGAAGGGAAATCAGGGTGAGAATCACTTCACAGTTAAGCCCGTCCAGGTGCTAGCATCTGAAGTGACTCACCTGTTTATCCCACTTCTATACACAGATGCAATAAGCTGTAAGATGCAGCCCATTGTGTCAGGAGAATATTGTCAGATTCCTGACTTAAATATATGTGGCTTCAGTTTGGCATAGCTCTGAGAAAGATCCATTCCTCTCTCTACATGTAGCAGATAAAAGTGTGTGAAAATTACATGCCAGTGTGGTATTGGGAGGACATATAAAAGGAAAATAATCTAATAGAAAGTGAATAATACAAAGACTCTTACTTTAGAGTGCACTTTATTAAATTCACTGGTGAGAGACCAAACTCCCTTCTCTCTCTCTGGTTTATGATTTATTGCACTCTTATTCCTGATCCAATAATATCTATCAGCCTGGGTCAGATTCCGACTTCAGCAATTCAGGTGAAAATTTAAAGCCATCTGAAGTACTTCTGCAAATAGTAATGGATTTCTTGTGGATGTATAGGGGTGTAAATTGAATACAGTTCTGGTCAATATCTATACCTGACATCCAGCTGTTCTAGGATCTCAAACTACAAGTTCTGGTCTAGAAGCCATCCTGTTTCATTATTAGCATTGTTTTAATTGTGTTAGGACCCAAAATATTCTGGGTATTTTTTCAGACCAGCAGCAGATGTAGTGCTTCTCCTGCAGAATGTACAGTGTAAAGTAAAAATAACAAAGGGTGATGGAGACATAACACATAATCCAAGGGATGTCTGTATTAAGGAGAGTTTTATCACAAATATATTGTTCCATTTAAATTATCATTTTAAAGCTTGTTTTCCTAAGGAACGGGAGCAAGGTGATTATTCATTGACTTAGTGGTCAGTTATGCAGGGAAATTGTTGAGTTCTTTTGTCTTAATTCTTACCTTGTTCAGCATGAGGGACTCCAGTCAGGCAATGTATCCTCTGTAGTTTCACCAGGACCTTTAAAGGGTTGAGTTCATGTTGCAACCTTGATATTATTTAATTAAAAAGTCAATCAACCATGAGACATACACTCACTGGAAAACAGGCTTCATTAATTCTGAAACTGATATTCATAAACAAATTGATCTTCCCTCTCTGGTTTTCTTTCTGTGGATCAGTTCTCACACTCTTCTGGCCATCCACACCAATAAATCATCTTTACACACAGGGTGAATCAGCTTTACATGCTCCCTCCTGAATCTAACAGATTGGAGCCGTAGTTTCAAAACCACTTTTGTACCTGGTAGTTAAATATAGGGGTTTGAACAATGTAATGAAAAACCCTGTCTCAACAGCTCCCCCTCGCAATCCTGACTGCTTTTGGTGCAGAACAGTCATGCACTGGGCAGTTTGCTCTCTCATTTTGCAGAATGAATGTTTTGCATTGCCCTAGCATTATAAATAGCTTTCCTATTTACTGTGCAAATTTCCTTGTGATAGGTAGGTCTTAAGATCAGGACATGCAATTGCTCTAAATATCCTGAGAGCTGGCAGGATCCTCCAAGCTGGACAGTTCTGTGTCAAAGAAAGGGATTTTCTTCATTATATGTCATTACTGTTTTACAGCAAGTTTTGCTCCCGCCAAAGATGTGACCTCAGCATAACTTAAGCATAATCATGTCTAGCTTATAATAGAAAAGTTGGCAGTGCAGTGAGGACTTCTGCAATTTGTGGATTAGTGTAGGCTGTAAGTCGACTTGGGACTGAAGGAAAGTATTTGGAAAGGTAATATCAATATTTGACTGCATTTGGTAAAGCCAGCTTGGGTGTTTACAAAACCATCCATCGTGTGTTTCACTGCAACATAGACACATTTTTGCGTCCTGAGGAGGAAAGTGCTCAAGGAGTCTCCACACAGTAAACATAAAGTACATTTTAATAACTCTGTTCTGATGTTGAGCAAATACTTCTAGCCGAAGCAGTTCCAGCATATATCCCTTCATGCTATGAGAACATGCATTTCTGGACTTCAGCCATTAAGGTACAAAGATTTAAGGGGATTTTTGGCCAGCATATGCACCAGTCTAGATTAAAGTTGAACAATGTTTTTGATCCTTTCTCAAGCAGCACTTTGCATATCTGTGTTCCACTCCCAATCTGTCAGATGGTTTTCCAATATTAAAATTTTCTTGGAATGGCAGCCATCCATAAACTACATCTCTCTGTAAAACACAGTTTTTAATTGGTTAATATTTCATTCAAGTCTTCTTAAGGTTATAGTTACCACCTGTATACAAAAGGAAGATTCAGTATAAGGTGCCAAGAAGAAAATCCACCCCAGATGGCATCAAAATGCTTAACTAATATTCTGTTTCTTCTACTGCTCCAGAATGGCTCATTGATCTCCCCTGCTTTGTTCATGTTTGTACATGTCTGGGTGCCATTCACTGCTGTCTGCTTCACTTTCAGCCACATACTAGTTCCTGGGACGGGTCTTTCCCACCTGACTTTCCTATTGCTTATACATCTGGGAAAGAAATGCACATCTGATTTGGTTTATAAAGAGCCCTGTCATTCAAGGTTTTTCTTCATGCTCCTTGGAACCTGGCTATTTCTAGCCATGTTGAGTGGAATGCAGGTTCACGCCACCTGGAAATAATGAGAAGGGAATAAAGTTATCACAATACTGTTGAAGGCAAAGTTGCAGCAATTGGGAGTATAGTCTTTCTTCTTGGTTTCTCTGAGGAAACCATCTTGCTTTCTCCTGGCACTTCAAGCACTGGAATGCACTACAGGGATGAAAGGGGAAACCTGAATCCTTGAACTAATGTCTGAACAGTACTCTTAAGGTAGCTTTCTTCCTCACACTGCCTTAAATGCATAATTAAGGTTCAGAGAAGAGCAAGTGTTTGCACTGCTCCACTTTGCAAGTAAGTATGGGAGTTGAGAGAGAGGTGCTGAAGCATGGACTAAAGCCAGGTCACACCAGCTCTAGCAGAGCTTTATTTATTCTCAAGACCTACTGAGCAATTCCATAGGGAAAATTAGTTGAGGCCCTCCAGACAAGAGGTTTTAGTAAAAAGAAGAATAGGTGGAATGAAAATTTTGTAAGAAAGAACATATTTATTTTGTCTGTCCACTATTTGTGGGCTGTTTGAAGAAGATGGGAATGTGCAGGGGGTGGCTGGTATGATAAGCAAAGGGTGCTAGCATAGGAGAATTCAGGTATTTTCAGAAGACCATCCCTACCCAAGAACCACATCTAAAAATTGTAAGCATTAATAATTACTTTCTACTCTTCAAAGGACTGTGGTAGGTCAAAGTTTGATGTATGACAGTTGCCTCTCTAGCCATTTTTCCACTCACACTTCTCACAAGACAGAGGTATAAAATACAATAAAAACAAAAAAAAAAAATAATGGGTTGAGGCAAGGAAAAGGATATCACTCACAATTGCCATCACGGGCAAACAGACTTGATTTGGGGAAATTACTTTAATTTATTGCTAATTGTTAACTGAGCAGGACAGAGAGAGATGAAACAAAGTAAAACCAAAACTAGAAACACTTTCCCCACACCTCCAGTTCTTCCAGCCTCAAATTCACTGCTGAGCCTTTTCTTTCCTCCCCTTAGCAGACCCCAGGAATAGTAATTGTGGTTAGGGTCAGTTCAGAATACTTTGTGTATGCCAGTCTTTCCTTCTCACACTGCTCCCTAGCTCCCACATGGAGTCTCTCCCACAGGATCCCATTCTTCAGGATACCTCTTCCCACAGGATACCAGCTTTCTCCTATATGGGTCCTTCCCACAGGATGCAGTTCTCAAAAACTGCTCCAGCATGGGTCCTTTTCAACAGGGTGGAGTCCTTCAGGAACTGCCCCTGTGTCCCCATGTGTCACAGGTCCTGCCTGAGAACCTGCTCCTACACAGAGCTCTCTCTGTGGGCTACAGCTCCAGCATGGCCTCTCTGCAGGCTTCATCTTTCTTCAAGGCCTCTCCACCTGCTCTGCCATGAGGTCCTGCTGGCCACTGATGAACTCTGCTTTGGGCAGTGACAAGTCTGTCTCAGAGCTGTCTGGAACTGGCACTGTGTGACATGGAGCAGCTCCTGGTGTCATTTCACTGAAACCGCCTCTGCAGGACACCCACCACCAAAGCCTTTTCAATGCAAAAGGACAGCACGTCTTGTCACTCTGAAATAAATTAATGGGTTTAAGCTCTAATTGTGAAGGTGCAAATGCTTTCAGCAGCTAAAGAAAGAGGATTCTGCTGCACTGTCCTTACAACAGGGCAAGTCACAGAGGAAAAGCTCAGCCTGCTGCAGACTGGTGAGAAGAGGTAGAGAGGATCTTTAACCTTGACTCAAAAAGATGCTTCCATGATGGGATTGGAATGTTGGCTCACAGACAGCTTGAAGAGGGCTAGTGTCCATGCTGAAAGCAGGTACTCCATCTGTCACGGGAGACAAAGCAGCAAACCCCTTTCACCTTTGGTACCTGAGAGAAAATCTCTGAGTGATCTGCCAGGAGCCTGGGGGTGGTCCCAGTCACCGCTGCCATGTGTGCATCCTCCTGACCAGAGCGAGGGTGCAGTGTGTTTTAAACACACACACACACAGACACACACACCAATATAACATATATTCATACACTTGCATGCTTACATATATACATATATATATACATATACATATATATGTGTGTATGTGTATGTGTGTGTGTATATATATATATATATATAAAATATATATATATATATATATATATATACAGACACACACACATATATACATACACTTACATCCCAAGACAGAAATATTGAAGCCCTCTTATGCCAATCCACATCCCAAAACACCTGTGCTGGCAAACTGTCACCTTTCCTGTTGCTGAAGCTAAGTGGATTACTGTTCATTGGAGAGACTGATAGAATAGATAGTGAGGAGAGATGAATAGGAGAAAATAGTTGTTTGCTGCCATCAACAGCAATGTGGATGACACCTGTAATGTCATCCATTGTCTCATAAAAACAGACAGCATCAAACAACGCCTGGTTTATATAGCCAGACTTCTTGGGCTCGCCTCTGAACACTCAGGGCTACTTGAGAAAAAAATTAGAAGCTGAAGTCTCAGCAACAAGACCCACTGATTTGCAGGATGAGTCACTCAGCAGAAAGCAGTTTCCAGCTGATTTGAAGTGGGTGTTTGCTACTTCCTTCAATGATCAAACATATGAAAGCATTTTATACAAGAGTGCAATCCACACACAAAGAAATACTTTGATTTCTCTTTTGTTTGTTTCATAGCAGCAGAAAATACTAAATACCTCTACCCTATTAACAGTAGCAAGTACAGAAAGGATTGTGTCTTAGCTATTCTGTGAACCAGTAGTGTTATAAAGAAATAACAGAAAACTCATATCTCACTGTTTGCACCATATAACTTTTATATTTCAGAAACTGAACTTTACTGAATAAAATAGATTGCTTTAAATGGTACAACTCACTTGAAGTTTTTGAAGTTAAAATATATGGGTGTTCTTAAACTGTTGTTAGTTAAAATGTATGCATGCATGTAACATGTCAGCACATCATTAAAATCGCTATGAGATCCATGAAAGATAATGTTTTTAAAGGCAAATTGGACTCTTGGTTTCAGGTGGACAAGTACCTTCCATGGGTTAAGGTACTGCACACGCAGAATTCCTAGTTTCAAGGAAATTCCTGTATATCCTAAGATTTTATTTAAATCCACCTACAAAATATTGTAGCTGTCACTCAAAGGAAACAAGCAATCAAAATGGTCCAGTAAAGGCATCTATTGTAAAGGCATCTATTTCCTCATGCAGCTGGGGTGAATGCATTCAACTCAACCATCCCTTTCCACTGATAGCAATGGAAGATTGAAAGATAAAAATATTTTAGCAGGAAAGGGCCTCTTTTAATTAAAATCTCTCTGACAAATTAAGGGACAAGGTTTGTATTTATGTTAGGAGGCTGTGGATAAACAGCATTCAAGGAATGTCTAGTATCTGTGGAGTGGCAGCAAAAGTTTTTAAAAAAATCAGAGGGTGGACAAGAATACACGCAACGGACTGAAAAGCCAATTTTTCTGTATGTACTGTGAAATACTGAATGGGGTTTAGGCTTGGGACACTGATAAATGGTGCTTATTGGTTCTCTCCATTCTGAGTTCCAGACTTCAGTGTCATGGTTACCTTGATAATTTGTTTGATGGACTGAGACACTAAAAAATCTACCTGCAACAGATTTCTTTAAATGTTACAGGGAAAGAGGAGAAAATTGATATTAAAATCTGTTATTTTTGTTAGGGTGAAGTTTTGACTGTAAAATCTCCTTAGAGAAAGCTGTAATTTTTTCAGTCTTTCCATAAACTGTGAGTTTTAAAATGTGATTATGTCAAATTTTGCTAGCTGTTTTGTACCAAAGGAATGAAATTACTGAATACTGAATCTCTCAGGGTCTCTGAATGTCTCTTTTCAAAATATGTCTTATGTATATGCATAGCTCTGCTCAAGTCATAAAATTAAATACTTGTAGTAAAAAGGTTTTGCAAAGCACATTCTATGAATTATTTCAGGCCTTAGATTCAGAAAAACAAATGCAAAATCCCAAGGAAATAAATGTTTTCTCTGTTCCCTCTTAAGGTATTCCAACCTGACTGCTGGGGGTAGGTGATGGGAAGATAAGTTATAAAAGAAAATCAGGTGTGTTAAAAAGACCTCTGAAGAGTTTCAAGGCCAACCCACCATCAGAATTTATACCTTAATCCTCCAAAATATGAAAGAGGGATGTTTACAGGTTTAATGCTATTTCATCTGTAGAAAATATTCAGAGGAATGAAATACAAATAAGCAGTGAGCTTACATCTCTCTAGAGACTCTGGCTTCATAGCTCCAGCTATGCATTAAAAAACTCAGCTTGACCAATACAGAAAGCAGTGGTTTCCTGCCAAACCAAACTGGCAGCCCACCTTCCAGCTGCCTGCTGCTCATTCAGTCTGGCTGACTTTGAGAATCTCACTCAATAATGTGTAATGTGACATAACAGAGCCAGTACTAACATCCATTTTTAATAAATGTATAACTCCTTGTCATAGTAGAAAAGTAGCATTTCTTCTCCTGTGCTCCTCTTTCCAGTGGACACCGAAATTACACAATTACACCTATGCTTCATAATTAGCCAGCACATCAACTTTTTATGGTTTGAAATGTTTTGCTTATAGCAGAAAGTAGAAGTGGGAATAAGTTGTCTTACCTTGGTGTGTAGGCTATACCAACTCCTGCATTTCAGCTTGCATTTATGTTTTTCTCAAATCCCAGTGATATCCCTTTGGTGTTATGTTTCTTCATTCAGTGTCAATGTCATCCAGAACTGACTTTAAAAGGGCTTCTTTTTTTTTTTTTTTTGGCTCCTGACATAGGACTTGTTCTGGGCAGCTGAAACTGCTACCTTGAGACTGTTTGAAGACTTCTTAGCAGTATGGTAGGACTTCCCTTTGGGGAGGGACATTAGTGATCCAGTCTTTTGTGGACCTTTCCAAATCCATCTGCTATTACACAGAGAATACTTTATGTCACTATAGCATGAGGAAAGCACGGGCACTTGGATGTATGTTTCAAATCTGAAAAGTGTATTCAGATATTGGTGTATCTGAAAACTTCTCTGTCTTTTTTCTAACTATATCAAATTGTCAAACAAAAAAAAAAATAAAGACATTACTCCATTTCTTCGTAATGATAAAGGCTGAGTTTTATCAGAGTACCAAAAAAACCAGCTATTTTCTTGCAGGAATATTACCATTTTTGTCTGGGATTTCACATGAGCAGGTTTGAAGGTCAAATACCAGCAGAAGGATGTTTCTGACTGTTGAGATCTATGTTCTGCTGTCCTTGGACAACTTCTGATTTCCTATTTAGAACACAAAGTAGTCGATCACTACATGCTTTCCTGAATTTCTCACTACCAATGATACAGGTAAAGCTAAAGCCTGGTGGCTGTTGTGGTTTAGGAATGGTATTCCTCAATTTAGTACTCCCACTGGAAAGAAAACCACAAGCAACTACCCTCCCCCACTCCAGTGGGAGACAAAATAAACTGGTCCTGATAGATCTTATAATTAAATAAATCTGCACCAAAGAATGGAAAGAATCTGTGGAATGGCCATGTAGAAATTGTAGCATTTTCTACCATGGAAATCCTCTTGATATTTGGAGTCTTTTTTGATGTTTAGAAGAATTTTCCTAAGATTTTCCTAAGATAAAACTGTAAAGAGGGATGTAGAAATTGCTTTCAAATTTATGAAAATGAATTAATAATATAAGGTTCCTTTCAGGTTTCTTATACTATCACAGCGAGAATATGGTTATGTATTCTAAAGGATGGGTTAAATCTTTAAAAAGCATTACTCTAATAAATGTCTTAGGACTCTAGACAATTACTAGAATGGATTGCACTTAGCAGAATATTTTATTGTTGGAAGACTCATATTTGTGCTAAACTTTTGGGAGGGTGTCAGGAGTACTAAGCCTATTGATTGAGAAAATACACATATGCTATTCATCAACACCAAAAAGAAAGTAGATATGGATTCCCAGAGATGTCATTTGGCTGTTTTCAAAAGCGATTGTAGCTCAGAGCAAGTAATAGCCTCAGGTTTGTTGTCTGTTGGCTACAAGAGATTCATGCAGAAGCAAGATACATTACTGCCTATCCCACAGAGGTGCTGTGTAACACCACTGAGTGTATTCAGCCCTGCTATGGCTTTACCCCTAAAAATACAATCCTCATTTCACAGGTTAGCTTCCAACATATGCAATATTTTGTTTCATACTCTTCAGCAGGGAAAAATGGAACCTTTTTTTTGGGGGGGGACTGACTAAAACAGAAACCTGTGTTGCTGACAATAAAAGGGGATTTTTGCATGCACTACTCCACTTTAATTCAGTTTAAAATCCATGTGAGATGACTGAAATAAACAGATTTACACTATATATATTTTTCATATAGGTGAGCACCCGAGGTAATAGGAGAAAGTAAATGCCACTATTAATATCTTGGTGATGATATGAGCTGGGAGTTCATTACAAGGCTCTAGTGTGAAAGCAAATTTCTCTAACCTGTCTGCAAAAGGGACTTAGGGATATCTGCCTCATGCATAATTCATTGGAAAGCAACTAAAGTCACATGTATGAAGGATCATGGTCACTAGAGATGCTGTCTTGTGCAATAAAGGATCTCTCAATGAAGAGCTATCACTTATGACAATACCATTCAGATCTTTGCTACTGACATCTCTTTAGCAAACCCATTAGCCCCTCCAGCATAGGCTACAGCAGTAGATAAAAGGAATTCTTTTAAATACACAAGTATACTTATCAAATGTTTATGGAAGTGGGCAACTTCAATCCCACTCTCCATGACAAACATCTGATTTAGACTACTTCTCCCCTTTTTTCCTAGGCTTTCTTCAATTCACCATGCCCGTGGATTGGATCCAGGAAGACACAGAGTAGTGGGGTCTGTGAGAGAAGCCTGAAAATTCTCCTGCCTTCTGACTCTTTGGCTGGCTCTGCCTAGGAAGCAAACTTGTGAGGACCAATGCAAGTAACATCAAAGAATCAAATTGCCACAGTAAGGCAAATTTGATTTGAAGCACTGTGGTTTTAACATAACAACCCCCAAAAAGGGCTTTTTCAAAGCATGTTTTTCAAAGCATTTTTCACACCTCATTAGAAAGGAAGCACTATTCTAACTCTAATAATCTTAAAAGTATATAGCCAAATGGAATGGAAATCTGTGGAAACTCCTTGGGGTGTCAGTTGACTCTTGAATCATCATTGAGCACATCACAGTCCTGAGCTGGAACTATTCTTGGCGCTATCCTTGCTGTTATGCAGCACAGGCCAGGTAAAAGGAGGACTTACTGTAAATTGAACTGTTTCCTTTGCAGGAATATCATCCAAGATGAGCCTACAAGAAACTGCACATGAAGAAAAAAACTTACAGAAAATTCTGCATGACCTTTCTTTCTCTCCCCAGTTGATTTCCTTATGGGCTCATTCACAATCCAGCCAAGACTCATCTGCAAATTATCTAGAACATTTATTTTTCTTAGCCCTATATCATTTTGGAAGAGTCCTTTGGAAATTTTCTGTCTTGATGTCTAAAAGTCTTTTAATGTCCAGCCTCTGCCTATTCATGGTCAACTCATATCTATTTACTCCTGAGTCTTTCAATGTCAAATGTTCAGGTGCTGTGCTTCAGTTTGTAGTACTTTCTTCACAGTTTCAACAATACCTACTACCACAGTCACTGCTGGCTTCAGTCAACTTCCAAAGACAGTGTCTCCCCTCAGGACAAGTATTTCTGCAGCCAAGTGGAAGTAACCTCTTTCAACTTTTGTCTTGGAAGTGCCATGTGAGGGCATTTTAAGACAGTGCAGGCAGTCAGCTGGGGTACAAAAGAGGTGGTGCTTTCACTACACCTCTTCCCAACGCCCCTACTTTGTTATGGATTGAGTGAAAGTGTTAGACAACCCCGCCTTAAGTTCAGATTTTTGGCAGCAGCTTAAATTCAGGTGACCCACACCTAAACCACCCTGGCTCACAAGTTCTAAAAAATGGCAAATCAAGTCTAATATAGAATGAGTTATTTATTGGATAGACAGAAGATTAACAAACAAAAGGCCTTAAACAGAGTTACTTACTACACAGGTTAAAACAAAGAACTACAAGCAGATTTACATAAAACAGTGCACAATATATATTATAGCTAGAAAAGACATATTATAGATTAGCAGTCAATGTAACTTACCACTGAATTGATGATGGGGTACACTGATTCCGTTCACTCAGCCCCTGGGTCAGCATCCCAAACCTTGGGAAGAGATCCCCTCACACATTCCAGGGAATTTTCAGAAGACTTCTGCTTTTTAAAAGTTTTGTGTAACTTTTATAGTTTGTAAAGTGAAGTGTTTGTCAGTCAGAAACTCAAGGCTTATCTCCCTTCAATCTGCTCTCAAGGCAAGGTGCTTATTGTCAGCTGGGAACACCACCTCCATGGCACCAGAGATAACTCCCTACTGGACAGATGTCCAGTTATCTGGGTTGGGTTATCTCACCAATTAGCAGATTCATGTTAGGGGGACGATGTCCTGAGCTGTCACACCAGCTGATAGGCAGAACAGATAAGCCCTCCTGTGGCAGGGAACTTCCTGCTACATACTTCCCTCTACAGAAGATGACTTTGCTGTCCTGGAAGCATGGTTAGACTACTTATAAGCCAAGCTGATACATCTGTACAAAAATATTTGTACTACTGTTGTCAGTGTAGCCTAGGCATTGTTTCATGATTACTTCCATTTTCCTGTCCTCATTCTGGCTACCCTGTCTCTCAAAGTCATTGGCATGTCTTATCTAGTGTAAACCAAGGACAGTCTAACTTTTTCCCATGTATATGTATTGGATTATTGTCCATTTCTTTTGTGAGTTTCCCTATCTGACACCTGAATAATCTCCTGCTTCTTGCTTTAAGATTAAAAGTTAAACCTAGCTTGTCTCTACCATGGAAAATTGTTACTGTATCAATATATTAACTGATTCCATCTTTCTTTGACCATGTACAGACTTACCTGAAGTTTGTTCAGGGATGCTGGTCCTGCAGTGACTCAGGTATTTCCTAAAACTTGCCTTGCATAGTAATCAGGGTGCATTTGGAGGAAGAAGAAGGGATGGGGTTTGACATACATCAGAAGCGTGTACCCAGACAAAGGATCTTGGAAGTGCTCCCAGCCAAATAATTCAGTCATAGCCTGAGTTGATCTAGCCTTTTCACTCCTTCCAAGCTCTCAGCTTCTTTCTAATACCTCTCTTGGGAAGGAGGCAGAGATTACTAAAGTAAGGAAGCCTGCAACTTACTTGCCATGCACATTGCTGACTGGTTGTTGTAACTTTGATCCAAATAAATCCCAAATAACTTTAGCATTCTAGTCCCTGGGTTCTGAGGTCATTTGAATTTCTGAATCAGTATTTCCAGTTCATTGAAGTTTGCTCTCTTTAGAAAAAATATTGTCACTTAATCCAAGACTCTCCATGACTCTCCAAGACTTTCCATGACTCTCTATGACATTCTGACAACTCTTGAAAATCACATCTAACAACATTACCTCAACATTTCCAGCAACTGTTTAGTGAATAAATATATCAGATGTTGTATTCAGGAATGTACAGCACTTGGTACCCACCTGTCTGAGACACAAAGGTCTTTTGTGCCACTGCTAGTTCCAGTATGGACCAGAGATACAAAGGCTCTGTCTTTGCTTCCCTTGCAAAATGTCTGTGCTGGTGTGCAGGAGTGCTGCTATTCTAAGTGAATGTTCTAGGTGAATTCTAGATGATGCTGCAGCAGCCTCAGCTGACTGTGATGATGGCTATGACTAATATGAGCTGCACTCCCTAATCAAGGATAGCTTGTCTGGCAATTGGTTATTTGTGTGAACACAGAAACCAAGCCAGTCCTCACAAGAATTAACTTTATTCAAAGCCTGAGCAAAATAAAGAAATAATCTCAGAAATCTCCTATGAAAAAGGGGTGGACATCTATATAAAAAGAAAGGCCAAGCCAAATCAAATCTTTTTCTGAGCTTTTTTCTTCTTCCAGTGGGACAGCGTGTCCTAGCTGTTACCTGTGGCCTGGCTGATTGATGTACCCTTCTGCAAATTAGCTTCCATTTGAAAGAATAGTAGCTTTCTCATACTTCATATTATCACCATGCTTGCACTGGACCAAAATTGAATAGATTATATTCCACTATTAGTCCAGTTCCTTTATAAGAATACCACCCCTGTTGCCCTTACAACTGAAGTAAACACAAGTCACCTGTTTTCAGGAGTTCTGACTGTCTGAGGGGATGACCCCATGACAGGTCAGGGGTGAGTTCCAGTGAGGTCTGGATGGTATCAGGTGTCTCTCTTTCCATGGCGCTCTGGTGAGTTTACTGTTTGGAAAGGACAGAAATGGATGGTTCTTAGCATGGAATAGGAGTTACCTGTATGCTTTCTTCACTGGGATAATGTTTCTTACAAAAGAAGTTACTTTATGCTGAGGGAAGAGATTAGGGGCTACTACTGTAAACACATTAGATTGGGCATTTTGCTGTTGGTCTCAGAATGATAAAGAGAGGAATTTGTTCTCTGCAAGACTGAGGGAGGTAAGAAAAATTAAGGAAAGGATGGAGACATGGTGGACAAGGCAGAAACTCCGTGGCGTTTGCAGAACACACATTGCACTTAAGTGTTCTTTCATTCCCCAGAGGCTGCTGTCACTTATTCAATCCCCCAAGTTTGCCTAAGGCTAGGTGGGACCCAGTGGAGCACCTGGCCTACCTTCAGCCACATGACTCACTAGCAGCATGTGAAATGTGCAGCAGGCCGTGGTGATGATGCTGCTCTTCACTCTGCCAACAAGCTGAGCTCACAGACACTGACTTGAGCTACCCAAACACAGATCCTGGCGAGCATCCCTGGATCAGACACCATATGTTGCTGCACAGGGAATAAATTTTGCCTCTGAGCTTAGTATCATCACACCCCCCACATCTATCTTGTGTACAAGAATAAGGTGATATGTTGTAATAAGATGAAGATTCCAGATTTCTACAATAAATTTGCCACAACTTTTAGCAAGGCTTTGGCCCTTCACTATTGCAACAATTGTGGCCTTCTACTCTCCTTCCTTCTCCCTGACAGCAGAGTCAGAGTATTTCTCCTACAAACAACCTAACAGACCAGAGCAGGATGCTCCTCCTAAGTGATGTCCAGAGTGTTGTGGAACACATTCAGCGAGGCACAGCACATGATGTTGGGCACTTCATAGCACTGCAACAGTGAACTCAACAGAGGTCAACCAGTAGGCACAGTGGCCTGGCCAGCCTCTTGAATATCCTATTTACCCGGTATCAGACCAGGTAAGGACCCTGGCTGCTCCACAGTCAATGCTAATTCACTGCAGTGGCCTTATTCCTTCAGAGTCTCACAGGAGTTCAGCATGGCTCAGGATGGAGTTGCTAGGTGACTCAGCAGGACTTCCTCAGTCATCCATAACCCTGTGACATTTCCACTATCCTGCAAAGATATTAATTTAAGGGCTGTGGCAAGTAGGATGAGGTAGTCAGTCATCCAGTCTTTTGCTCCTTCTTCTTGCTTATGGTTCTGAGACTTTCAGTTTCTCTCTTGCCAAATTTATGTCAAACAAATTGTATCATCCTGCCATGGTGAAATGAGCAGAAAGGCACCAGGAGGCTGCTCTCCTTAAACGTTTGAAAGGTGAACAAGAGCTTCTGGGATACACATTGTTAACAGCTTGTTGCATCCAAGTTACAGAACAGCTTGCTTGAATTCTGACTAATTTGTTATGCTTAAAGTCTTTTTATGGGCAAAATGAACACATTATACAGAAAAAGACAATAGTTCATTGTTATTCTAAATAGTCTTAATAGTCCAGTTAAAAAATTATCAGTACAGTTATGATGATACTGACGCAATGCAAATACTTCAAAGTACATAGCCTTAAATGATATATACAAAAACTTCTAAATAACAAAATTTCTTTGGTACCCATTACTGCCCCAAGTGTCCCGAGATGGCTTGCTGCTGGGAATTTGTGAACAAGTCCTTCTCCAGTTGGAATGCAACACTGATCCTTCCTTCTCATCCTTGGAAAGTTTGGGGTAATTTTTGCATGTTTGCCAAGAAACTTCAATACCTTCTCTTTCTTCATTGATCTGCAAGTCCATGTTATGAGTAAATCTCTTGATACCACAGTTTACAATAACAGATAGAAGTCACTTCTGAAACCATTTCACCCAGCTCTCAGGGTTGCACTCCTCTGGTGACTAGTAAGTACTAGTGAGTACTGGTGAGCTACTTATAGCCCTGGGAACACATCCTTTGCCTAGGTTTTCAAGGTTCTCTTCTATTTTCCCAAGCCCATAGTCCTCCAAGTTGCATTTCTTTCTGGGCTCAAAAGCCATTCTGCATGAAAGAACTATTCGTTATTACTATTAGTAGATGATATTATAAGTATACATATTATAAGTATACACATAGCATAAAGTTTTACACCAAAGCTAAGCAAAAGCCAAATCAAGGTATGTTGCCTTGAGAATTGCTGGTGTTAGCTAAAATAAGTTCCCAGGAAGGCCAAAGTCCAGACAAAGCAAGAGAAATGATAGGACCATTGTTGTTAGTTAAAATGAAGCCTGCACTGTATTCCAGGCAGTGGAATTTACTGTGATAGACCTTCCCAGCATATCTCCAGAGCCATCAGCTGTACAGGATGTTCCTACAATGCAGATGAGAAATGAGTGCTTCACTGTGGAAGAGTTGCCTAATGAAATCTGTGCAGGCTTTTAGTTTGAAGGACTAAGCACTATCACACAGCTTAAGATATAGTTTAATTCCCACCTCAGTCATGACTTCTTATGAATTTTCTCAAATAGTGCTTAATATGGGCATTGTCTCAGTCTTGATTAATGGAGAGTAGGGATTGTCTCAAACACTAACAATGAGAAACTAAGGGTGCAACAGAAGGGTATGAATTCTTACTGACCTAAATACATTTATGTGTCATTTTTTAACCTCACAGCCTACATAGGAATTAGATATTTCTGGCCTCACCTGAAAATTCTATTTTTAATTTTTGTTTTTCTTTCTGAGCTAGCAGTTGGCCTAATTTTCTTCCACTCTCAACTGCCTCTGGCTGGAGCAAAAGTGGTATTTTGATGAGGATGTGTGCACATCATTTGGACAGGGATTCTTACTGATGTGGTGTTTTTTCCATCTCCATCCTCATGCATACTAAAGACAGGGATGCACAGAACCAAGAAGATCCATCACCCCCTGAGGCACAGCAGTCCCATTCCCTGCCATATGGTCAGAGTGACAGGGTTGGGTGCCAAGCTCCACTCTGGATGAGCAAACATCCTAAAGGTGGCAGAGGTGCCGCCCCTCTTGCTGAAGATGAGAAAATGGTGTCCTGGGAACATAATCTGTGTGTTTTTAATGCAAAAGGATGGTTCTCATTTATATTGAGCATCCACTGAATTAGCAGCCTGTAATTGAAAAAAAATCTCAGCCTGTATCCCTAGAGAGAGTCCTCGGTATTAAGGTTAAATGAATGCCTTGAACTACAGAGTATTTATTTTCAATTTACATGTCTATACTAGTTTTTAATACTATTGTGGTGAGAGAGGAAATGAAGGCTTAATAATTAATGGGCACTTCACTCTTTAGCTTGCTCTTTTCCTATTACCTTTGGGCTTCAGGGTCTCATTCTGCTTCTGCTTGGTGAATT
The DNA here is from genome assembly GCF_017590135.1 of Pyrgilauda ruficollis. Lineage (NCBI taxonomy): Eukaryota > Metazoa > Chordata > Aves > Passeriformes > Passeridae > Pyrgilauda > Pyrgilauda ruficollis. The sequence goes on along the minus strand of NW_024521428.1, from coordinate 958,691 downwards.
TTACAATTGACCTGAAAACAAGAAGTCTTCAGTCCTTATTTCATCTGCTATGTTAAAATACATTCCAAAGACACAGTTTGTTCCAGTACAAATAATTGTTATTTGAGTAAGAGGGGAGAAATGAATAGATAAATATGGATGGCTGTATTGGTACTCTCAGTGGAAAGAGGTTAAGGAGTGAGAAGCTGGATGTCACTACTGGCACAGGAAAAACATCAGTGCAGGCAACTGGAGAACAGAGGTGTGTGAGAGGTAAGAATGTGTGCAAGAGGTCAGAATTCATAAGCTTTCTTTGCAGAGAAAGAAAATAAAAAATATGAAGTACCATCTACACGTCAGCCATCTTTGGACCTTCTCAAAAGAAGCTGAAGTAAAAAGCCCATTGCACTGATACTGAGCTAGCTCCTGCCATAGCAGCTTTGAAGGAGATCCATGTGAGAAGAATGCCAGTCCTCCGCACAGATGTGCTGCTGGGATGAGGGCCAGAGATGGAGCCGATGATGAAGGTGGAGCTCAAACACTGCTTTGAGTGTCCTCTTCAATGAATTCCTAGCTCACCAATATATCAATACCAATATATCTGTGGGAACACACACCTTCTGTGGTCCATTGCCTGCACAATAAGTGCTCCTTTACTGCACTGCAAAGCACTTCAGAAGAGTGCACCTTAATGCTATTGGTTCCAAGCTGAAGTGACTCTTCAGATCTAACCCATCATAATTCAAACGAAAGTTTCAGTGTGGAGAGGAAATTTCTGTCTTCTTTTATGTATGTGTTTTCCACATAGGGAAGTCTTGAAAGAAATTTCCATCTTCTTTCACTTATGTGTTTCATGTGTAAGGAAGTCAGAACAACCTTCAGAAATAAATCCATTCCCTCAGCCTCAGAAGCCAAATGAGCTCATTCTTAGGTCCTCTCCTCTTCTTTCCATCTCTTCCCAAAGGTTAAAGTTTTTTACAAAATGTGTAAAACTCCAAGCTCTTTAAACAAGTAGGATATTTACCAGTTCATCCAGTGAGACTATTGTATGACTGTTGCATACCTCTGAAAATGTCACTGGTACGTTCTTATTTTATTCAATTACCCTGATAATTGCATTTCCCCATCATGATCACCTCCTCCAAAATTTCTACTGATAATTACACTAATTTTTGATTTCCCTGATGTACCCATAAGCAGGAGATATGTCATGAGATATCAAAACTAATGCTCATGTTCATTAACGGGAAACTGAGAACTGGTGAAATCTGTAATAGCCACCCACCTACCAGTCATGGTGACTGAGTCTCAGAGTAATCTCTGTAGTCTGCAGAAAGAGCTATGCAGCATGATACTGGGGAGGTGATGGGAATGCCATATTGGTAGTTCTTCTGCATTTATTATCTTGGTCTTATTTTCTTCAAAATCTGGAGCTGTCAAAAATCCATTTTCAAAACATTTCCTGATAATCATTTTGCAAAAGTTACTGTGGAGAAATTAAAAAAGAAAATGTCTTGACATTTTTATTTTGGAAAGTTTACAGATTTCAAAATTCTAAATGTTAATGTTATCACATTGAGCTATTTTGACTTGTACATTTTTATATAATTTTCTGGCATCCTTGATTTTGCATTTTTCATGCATTTTACAGTTCATATTTCAAACTCTGACCTGGAGAACATTGCAGCTAAAAAAATCTGCCGAAATATTGCTTTAATCTTTGAGAACAACAGTTATTTAAGAATAGTCTGACACCCTACATGGGATTCATTTCAGGTGTTATATAGCTAAGTTATATCAAAAATCCCCTCATAGTCAAGTTAGAGCACTGTTGAAGTGTATCTTGGCTACTTTGTTTTAGACTTCAACCTTAGGATGAGAAGAAAAGCACTCCATCAGGCCTCATTCAGTAAATTATATAGGTATTCTTTGTCATCTAAGAGATACAAGGGTATTTAAGACCTTAGGGTCTTAAATAGGATCCTTAGGGAGATCTGTTTCCACCTGGAGTGGCAGTGCAGGTGGGACAGCCTGATCATCTCAGATAATGCTGGACTACAGAGTGAATCCAAGGCGTTTCTTTTTTTTTTTAATAGAAAATAAGATCTCAAAAAATTATTCAGTTATTATGGATATCCAGAATGGATTCAGCTGACTAAATTTAGATATCTACTGCCATGTGGGACATTTTAGAGATCCCACTTGACTTTCAGTTGTCTTTCCACTGTGGCCTGATCTACCTGTGTCTTTGGTTATATCCGCCTGCCCCATGAGGGTTCTTAGATATGCCAGAATAGCTCACATGGCACGAGGTGCCTAAATTTAAGCATCAAGATCATGCCTTTCAGGTGGCATTAATTTCCAGATTAAGACACCAAAATTTAAGTTTCTGTATGTGCACCAGACATCCAAGATTCCAAAGGTTTCAAAGTTGACAACAGAGCCAGGAGAGCAGTCTTACTGCCTAAATGTAGCAGTCATGGTCACATGGGATCAGTAGGGTTGGAAAATACCTCCAGGATCATCAAGTCCACTGGGGCCTCCCAGCTACAGACATGGCTCAGCTCATGACCATGAGCTCATGACCATGACCATGGACCAGCCCAGCTCGCCCCTGGGTGTTGTGTCCTCACTGCCTGACCTGTGCAGATAGTTCAGGCACCCCAGGGGCTTCAAAAGGCCCCAAACACCCCAGGGAGGAGTGTCTGGAGTTCTGCAGGGTGCACACTGGCACTGCTGACATACATCCAGGTGTTGTAATGTGGTGCTGATGCCCATTCCTACAGCTGGTGAAATGAAAAATATACCTATGTCAACCTACTCACTACTGACCAGATAAGATCTTCAGGTCCAGGAAAAAAAAATAATAAAAAACCCAAGTCCGAGGGATGTTAACTACAGATCTCCTCAACAGTGATAAGAAAATTTAAAAATCCAGTAATTTGGATAAAGCAGAAGCAGTAGAAAAAAGACCTTGAATTAAGGGAGACCAGAACAATTTCAAATTTTTATTTTACTGTCTGAGAAACCTTGAAAATTGTTTCATTTTTGCAATGAGAAATACTAAAACATGCATTCAGCTCAGCCACTGAAAAGTCTGTGGATTTCAGGCTGGTCTGCTCTGGGGGACCTGCCCTTTACCTTCACAACTGCACACCCCTTCTGAAAGCCACAGCACAGTGATGTCATTCTTAACCTGCTTTCACTGGAGGCAACTTCACAAAAATCTGGACTATTCAAGTCTGAAAAAAGACTTCTCGACTATTTTAACTCAGCCAGAGGCATCAGATCTTGCTTAGATTTTGCTGAATCTAGCAGACTCTGGGCTTATACACTGTAATTTTGGAGACACCCATCTTTCAAAATATTTTTTCAAAGGCTGCAGTCCGATTTCTTTGATTTTTTTTTTTCTCTATAATGTTTTTGGGGCTATGGTTTGCTAGAAAAATATATGTGTGAAATTTTGGATAGATTGCTTGAGTTTGGAGAAAACTAGAAGAGAAGAAAATTGATCTTAGTTACAGCAACATTACTATGGAGGAATTCCTGTCTCTGCAACAAGCACAAGAAATGATGATTTGAGATGCTGAAAAATCTGCTGAAGATGGAGCAGCTAATGACATGTGGATTTGGAACATCTACTCATTCTAAATCTGATGGAAAGAAAAAGAAAGGAAAGGACCTGCTTTATATGCAACCACTTGGAAACATCACTCCCCAGTAAGGGAAAACCTTATGGATCAGGCAATGTATATTCAGAGAATTATGGTTACCCAGAAAAAATACGAGCAGCTTTTTAATTTTATATATCTCATAACTGGACCTCTGAGAAAACTTTGGTACAGAATGAGAAAAGCTGCAGGTAAAATGAATGGAAAAATGAAGACTTGTTAGTTCTCATTAACCTGCTCACTGCCAGTATGTGGTGCATACTAAGACTTGATGATGATGACCTTGGCCTCCAGGAAAATAACAAGTCAAAGAACTTTGATTATCTGCAGATTATTTCAGAAGGTAAAAAAATAAAAGAAAAAGAAGCTCATTTACCATTTTACATCCCTAATGTCTAATCTATTTTTTCCATTTCTTAGTTCCATTTGCCTTCTTTAGGCTTCTACTTATTTCAGGCAGTTGCCACTTATTACCTTTCTTTCCTTCTCTTCCCTGGCTTTTCATTGCTTCATTAAATGAGGTGCCTCAAATGTTCCTATATCCTTCAGTTTCATAACATGTGTTTCTGCTTCCTAAAACTTGTTGGCATCCTTCTCCTCTTAAAATGCATGCGCTGAGCATCCTGGCTTAAAGATACTGCTTGAGAATATAGATCCAGACATATCACGTGCAGCGTACCAAGCATTTGCATACACAGCATCAATTTGCACAAGTAATTTCAGCTGCCATCACACATTTCAAATTCATGCATGCTGTTTTGTCACCTTTCTGTACGTTTCAGCATTGTTGCCTCTCTTTTTTTTTCTTCTTTTCATCCTGAACATATATTAGATTAGTAGGGGTAGTCTTCAATTGAATCTGGCTTTTGAAGCTCTCTAAATCCCTTTTATTCTCTCTCTATCTATATTTATGGTAATAAGCTGGTGCTTGATTGGGTTACTCTAATACAAATTTATGTGCAATATGACCTGCAGGCTTTCAATAATGTGCTGTTTACTTTCTCATTAATGAGGTGCTCAGGTTAAGAGAAAAATCTCCAATCTCAGTAATGTACAAATAAAGTGCTCCTGAAACTTATTCTGGCATTCAAAACTCTTTTCCAGGCTGTTGATACAGAAGGTATCTTCTGTCCAGGGTAATCTTAGCATTTTTTTCCAGATAAGAGCTTGTGAAATGGGATGGTTAGTGCTTAAGTAAATCTACAAATATCTCTTGAATTGCTTAATTTTAGTACGTCTAGAAAAGCAAAATCTACTGCCCAGTGTTTGTTCTTCAGCAATTTGTGTAGTGTCTAGCATGGGGATAACTGGAGCCTTATTTTGATTAATTCAGTGACTTTTCAAAATATTTTATTCCACAATTTACTGAAAGAAAAGTAGGAAAAGTGATTAAAAAAGGAGGATCCACTAATGAAATAATAGTGGAAAAATTCAGGCCTGTGAGCTGGTTTTTTACATGATTTTTATTTTCCCTGTCCTTAATTCTTAGAAGTTTTGGTGGTTTTGTTTTTTTTCTTCACAGGACATTTCCAAAGGTTATTCCTTCCTAGTCTGAAGGCCACAGTAATATTTATTTTTATTAACTTTTTAGGTAATTTACTTTTATTTTAGTTTTACCCCAGCTATTTTTACTTCTCAATTCATAGTTTACTCGAGACAAAATTATGAATCCACCTAAGTCAAAGTGAAATACACCACTCTTTAACTGGAAAAGGGGGCCCTGCCTTTTAGCTTTAGTTTCTGTAAATTGGTTTTATGTTGCTAGTGAAAGTAATAGACATTACTTAGAGGAGAGCACACAGGGCCAGTCACCACAGCTCAGCTGGCATGAAGTAACTTACCTACCTGCAGTAATTCAATCATGCTCAATTATGAGCCACATCATCAATTTTATTGCTGTAACTTTCAAGAGTAGGTGAAGCCTACAGCTTATATAACTCTGGGAGGTGATTGCCCTAAGATATGATCAAGACCAGCTGGATTGTATGCATTCAGATTTCCAAATGTATTTGAGTAAGTTTTCTCTGCACCTAATGTTTCAACCTTTTTTGATATATATTTTTACTGATGACAGGCATGATACCACTGCAAGTTATCTCAGTCACTTCTGAAGCATTATTAATTTCATGTCTTCCTTATTTATGAGTGGACCTGGTTTCTTCCCTCTGGCAAGCTTCCAAAAGCTGTTATACTGCTTTCATATCTCTGGCACATATTGACTTATTTTGCTGCTTTGCTCCCAAATATCGGTTTTCACTGCAAACCTGCAAAATCTAGCAGCAATCCACTGAAAAGCTGATAATATTTTCAGGTTAAGTAAGATCCTGTTTTCAGTGGCTTGGCTCCCACAAGATGTCATATTATCAAAACATAAACAATAGTTAAGGTTAGTAGTAGAAATCTAGATTCTTCTGTGGGCTCAGGAGAGTTATGAGTGTGGTCTGCTAAGTTCTGATTAAGCTTTTCATTTCCACCTGTTTTCTATGCAAAAGTAAGCAATGGTGTTGATTTTTTTTCATGGAATGATACAGTATCTCAAGTTGACCCATAAGCATTGTGTCCATGCTCATCACAGGACTAAGTTTCTATATTTTAGGAGTGTTCAATTACCAGTCTTCAAAGAAAGCCTCTAAGGGAACATCTACCTGAAGGACAGGGCAAAACAACTTCTCTCATACCTGAAGTGGTCGTTCCTGCAAAACTACTCATTTTTGTAAGTGTTATAGGCTTTCAGTCGCATTCTTTTACATGTGTTGGTGATGTCTGTCAACTTATGTGACACAGTGCAGATGTTAAAGGGTTTCAAGGGATCTTGGTGTTCATGCTGGCTATCCAGAAGCAGTGGAAAGACTTTAAAATTTCTTTTAAACTCCCTCTGAATATACTATGGATTTTCTCTGCCATAGATACACATAATTTGGATACTTCTAACTTTCTCTTGATCCAATGATATATGTGTCTCTCCTACATGAGTTTGCCAGCAGGGAGGGTTATCAACTCTGACCTTATTACAGATATCAGGAAGGATCTGGAAGGTTCAGAAATGACAGGAATGGGAACGGGTGATATTTTTTTCCAAAATCCACTTATGGAAGCTCAAGGCTGCAGCCAGACTCCCCTGTAGACCTAGTCTTCAGCTTATGGTTGCAGAAAGCATTCAGCAATTTCTTCCACTGATGTCTTTTGCCATGCAGCCTGGATCCCATTAGTCAAGCAATGCTAAAAGGTTTGGAGCTGATCTTCCATCTTGATGGTCCCTGTCAGTATAAGCCCATTGGTATCCAGGCAAAAAAGAACAGGTTGCATCCTATGCCTGCAGTCTGCTTGTGTTCTGAGAACTTCTTTTTCATTGTCCACAGGCGTATTTTATGTTTGCCTGGGGCTAATTTTTTTGTTTGGGGTTTTTGGTTGTTTGGATTTGGATTTGGTTGGTTCATGTTTTTTGTGGGAGAATGAAAACTTTTATTTCTATTTCCTTCCCCTGTAGATTACAATTAGGGGAATTAATGTGTTTAGAAAAAGAAATCCAGGAAATAAGTGCATTAACATTCTTTGAATAGGAAGTTTCCATTCCTTTGAATATATGTCTTGAAGAGTATTGTAGTATAATTACAGTGGGGTTTGAGTCTCAAGAGAGCCTTGCAAGTACCTTTTCAAGTGAAAATTGATCAAGGCTAATAACAGGAATAAAAAGTCAGACTATGCAAAGTTTTTAGAGTCTTTTAGGATACTGAAGTTTTATGTATATTGCCTCTGCTGTCAATTCACTGAGTGCCAAAGTTTTGCTGTCTTCTGGGGTGAAATCTGCTTTAGCTGAGAACATAAGAAAAAGAACCCTGACTGGATTCAATTTTTTTAAAATGTAATTTCAGCTAATAATGGTGTGATTATGCTTTTTTCTTTTAATTCAAGTGGACAACAAATTCTTGCTAGTAGTTAAGCATTTTTACATTAACTGCTTCACTTGTAGGAAAAAGACAGACAATTTTATCAGCTAAGTATTTAACTTTAAAAAAAGTCAGAATAGGGGAGATAATGTTCCTAAAGTCTTTGTTCTGTTGTATGTACTTTAGGATGAAATTTTCCCGTTTCTGTTGTTGCCCATCATTTGATGTTTGACCCAGAGGCATGTCAAGCTGCGTGTCTCTCTTTGACCCCTGTGGAGAGATGACTGCTGTATCCCACTCTGCTGAAACTGAGTATATATCCTTCTCAACAAATGAGTTTATACCCCTCCCAGCCCTCTGTGACAGCCAGATGGTCCTGAGAAATACTGAGGCATGATGAGATTTCTTTCTTTGTCAGGTTATGCCTTTTCCTCTTAGCCAGGTTCATCTGACCCCAGTGATTCACAAGCTGCATTACCAGCAGCATTGACTGAACCATTGTGGCTGCCTGAGGTAGTATTTGGATACATAGATGAGAAGCTTAACCAAAGGGCATCCTAATTCTGTCAGCAGAGCCACATGTGGGGAAAATTCTTTCACTAGGGGAATTTGGACTTTTCCAGGGACTTGAAATTACATCACATAAATATCTGCTAAAGCCACTTGTTGCTGGCTTTTAGGGCTGTCTTGCCATACTCTCCACCTTTCGTTCTTAATTATGTCCACTGCTATCCATCTTGTCTTCCATTTCCTCCCCAGTTATAGTAGTGAAATCATGGTGAAATAAGGCTCAGAGCTTAATTAAAGTTCACAGCAGCCTTCAATATGGAAGACAGTGTGGTCTTAGTACTGGGCATGGTAGGACCCCAAAACCATTTCTCAAGAGACAATAGGCTGAAGTAGATCAAATCATCATCGGCCCACCATGAGCAAATAATAGTTTGCTTCCAAATTACATATCTATAACATCTGCCACTCCCTCTGTCTTTCAGTCCTCCAGAGAGGGAAGATTGTAATTTTGGTGTAAAAGAATCAATTCTGGTGCATCACGAAACTAGAAAGGGTTGGGGGTTTTTTTACCTCTGAAAGGAGGACAACACTGGGAAATATGGCAAAACATCAAAAAGGGAAGATTTCTAATGTGATTTCTTTCCCATCAGACTATTTCTTTGCTCTTTATCTCCTTGACCGTTCAGTATCCTTCCCATCTGGAAGTGTCCTTTGTATACATATCCTCAGATATACAGATCCTTAGGATTCTGTGAGGAGTCTTCATTTTCTCATACAGGTTATTGCAGAAATTTTGTCCTTCCTTTCCAAGTTAGAGTGAAAGAAAATATCTGAGCACCTGAGTGCTCCAAAGTCTTTTTCTGCTTAATTCTAGTACTGACAGTTTCAGGGTGACTAATAAATTGTTTGAGGTTTTCACAGAAAATGACACACATAGCAGCATATGGATGAGCCTGTACTACCATCAGCTTCCTTTACAGTCAATAAAGTGAAATAGGCACTTTTGGCTTATGATTCATCTGATATTTTCCAGCAATCCACTTAGGAGAAGATAGCTTGAGTTCTGTAAGTATTTATTCCTCTCTGCTGAGAAGGCACAAAATCTAGGCATGTCTCAGACTTTAATGCATTTATTGTAGGCATCCATGGAGAAGAGTGATGAATGCCAAAGGATTAGGACTCTGAAAAACTTCTGGAGGAGATCCTCTTGTGGACAGCATGTCTGCTCTGGGAAATGTAAAAAACTGATATAAAACTGCTCCTTACTTTTCAGCAAGCCCTTACATAATGAACCTGCTCCAAATAAAGTAGACTGACTTCTGTGTGTTTGCTTTTTGTAATCAGTTTCTTACATACGCATTTCTTGCAGGAAAATTTCCACCTATTTTCTGAGACTTGACATTATTCTTGGCTCATTACACCTAAAGCGTGCCCTTCTCTTGAACTTGGATCCTATTGTCCTGGTTTCAGCTGATATAGAGTTCATTTTCTTCCTAGTACCGGGTACAGTTCTGTGTTTTGGATTCAGTATAAAATAATACTGACACCACACTGATGTTTTGGTTGTTGCCAAATAGTGCTTAACCTGGGCCAAGGAATTTTCATTTTCCTATGCTCTGTCAGTGAGGAGCTGCACAAGTTGCCTTGAGGACATCTGGGACAGCTGGCCCAAACTCGCCAAAGGGATATTCCATACCACAGAGAGCCAAGCTCAGTACACAAACTGGAGAAAGTTGATCTGGAGGGGACAATCACCAGAGGATTGCTGGAAATGGGGTGGGCATTGGTTATTGGGTATTGAGCACTTGTATCATGAATTGCTTGGGTCTTCTCTTGGGTTTTATTTCTCCAGCTCTCTCTTCATTTTTTTATTGTTATTTGTAGAAGTTTATATTGTTTCAATTATTTAACTGTTCTATCACAAGTCATTAATTTTGGAGTGGTTTTTTTTTTTTTTTTAACTTTTATCTGATTCTTCTTCCCATGCCACCATTGGGGATGGTTTGAGAAAGTTGCTGAGCGGTGTTTAGTTGTGGGCTGAGTTAAACCAAGATACCTATATACCACAACTCAGAGAAATCCCCAGGCACACTCATGCAACTGAAAGGATTATATCCTTGCTTTCTCATGACCTCTGTCAAACTTATAAACAAAAAATAAAAAGGCCTTGCTTGTCTTTCCTACTGGTAACCTCAATATCCTCAAACTGTTCTCTCAGTTATCCTTTGCTGCACTTTTCCTCATGTTGTCCCTTTCAGCCAGGCTCTGAACCACCACACTATTGCAAATAACCCCCCAGCAATATGTTTGATCTCTTACAAAGACATCTTTTATTAGTCTCATTTATAAAGATGCAGTTTCCTAGTCTAATGCCTGTCTTTTCCCCCAGAATTTTGGCCATGACTGAGAGAGAGAAATTATGTGCCAGTCTGACCATTGTGAGTCTGATTAACCTAAGAAATATTATTTCCTTGAGCCAGGGTATACCTGAAAGGGTACATGATTTTGGGGTAACAAGTGCCACACATTTTTCAGTAGATATAGTGGGATTTGGAAGTTTGGTCAACATTCTTATCAGCACAGGATGAGGCACACCTCATTTAAAAAACAGTTAAGGTAGCTGACTCAGTTTTGATTCATTCTTCTCATTTCCTCCTTTTTTTCTTGTCAGTTTACCCAAGACTGAACACACCCATTTCTGTCTTTCCACTTCTTAAAGTTACTGCTTTCTGCTGCCACCATCCCCCATCCCCAATGTATTTCAGTGTGAAAAGGCAACATATTCTCTCATTAACATGGAAATTGTTCTCATAATTATTTTTATTTATTAACTGAATAGAAAAGAACATGAAGCACACATATGCCCAGTGTCTGACAATCTGTTACTTTCAGTTGCAGAAAACTGTAACAATCTTAGATATAATGACACCAGTTACCTTCTGTCCCTCTAAGCTGCACAATAAAAACTTCTTTCATATAACAACTAAAGCAGGCCTGGAAAGAATTATTTCTTCCCTGTTAGGCACTGTACACTACTGTAAAGGGCAATGTGCAATATGTGACTCATACTCTACTGCTGCAATGAAAGCTTGGCATAACTGAAGTAACTCATGCATAATTTTCAACAAATGTGTAACCTCACATGGGTCTAACATGGATTTTTCATGCCTCATGTAGGTATTTGTATGAGCATGCCAGGAATAGAGGGGTATCCCAAGCCACTGTTCCCAGAAGTGTTTTCACATTTCTGTGTCGAGAGGGAACCTTATAAATATCTATAAAGATCTGAAGGGAGGTGTCTAGAGGTTGGAGGGAGTCAGGCAGTGCCAAACAACAAGTGGCAATGAGCAGAAACGGGTGCCCAGCAAGTTCCACCTGATCATGGGGAAGAACATCCTTACTGTTCAGGTGACACTGTGGTCCTTTCCAAACCTAGCCATTCCATCATTCTGTCATTCTCTATACAATTTAGTGGCCCAAGTGCCAGAAGCACACTAAGAAGAGGAACTGAGATCCCCCCACTACCCAAGGCAAAAAAGTCGGTCTGTATCTTCCTCAGGCCACCAGACCCTGTCTGTGGTTCAGCCCCACTTTTGTGGTGACTGAGACATTCAGAAGATGTGAACATAGTACCTATCTTCTTAGACTTGGAATGGGGGATATTCCATGTCCTAGGCATATCCTGTAGACCACTGCAGAAAGGTGGCAGCTGATCCTGATAAAACTGCATCATCCACAAGTATTTTTGGAGGACGTGTTTAAAGCTGACCAAAGTATGAACATCAGGACAAGCCAAAGTAGCAACTGCGCTAACATGTAGTTACAGACTGATATGAGGCTCTTCAGTGGCATGTAAGAGCCATCTCTCCAAGAGGAGATCCCTGACAGTTTGCTCAGGCTTAGAGACACAGACCATTAAAATTTTAAATTTTAAGTGGGATTTAGCCCAGCTGTACAAACCACCTCCAAAGCTTGAAGTAATTTACTGTGTACTGTTGCTGTTATATTGCACCCTGTTTCCCTTATAATCTGTCCAACAAGTACATAACACATCGTATAGAAAGCTACAGTCCTACTTGAAGAATAAATTCCAGTGTCTGTTTAGGACTTTGTTTTAGTTCATACATACCACACTCTCATGTGGCACTCTTACACATAAAAGGACAGTCCATGCATAAAGCTGAGAAAGCTGCACCTTCAGAATACTTTGGGCAGTCATTCAATTTTCTTTCTCTGTCTTCTCTTAAAAATAGACAGATAAATAAGTAGATATTCTAAATTAAAAGGTATTTAAAAATGTCTGTGTCTTCTGGCAGGCAGCAGAAAAGCTACTGCTTTGGATTGTTTTTTAAATTGTCTTAAACCTATAACAGTCATTTCTACTTGAACGAAAAAGTAAAGTGTACCTGAATGAAAAAGTAAACTGTTTCAGATTCTGATTTCCTTCCATGCTGCAATAATTTGCAACATGCTGCTGATGCAATTTTTAAAAATTAGACTTTTCATTTACTCCACCCTATTCATTTTAGCATACATTGCAAGAATTTGACAGACTGAATCCTGAAACTAGGATTAAAAAATCTTATATTAGAGCCAAGATTAGGTCACTTAATAGTTTCTCCCATTTCAGGATGTTTTCCAGGTCTTCCTAAATGGCATGTATATGTTTCTGTATCAGGTTTGCACGGCCAAGCTTTGGTAGTAAGGGGGGCTACAGGGGGGTGGCTTCAGTGACAAGCTGCCAGAAGTAGCTCTGTGCCTGGCAGAACCAATCCTTGGTAGCTCCAAAGACTGATGTGCTGCTGGTCAAGGCTGGGCCAAATAGAAATGGTGGTAAGACCTCTGTGAGAACCTATTTAAGAAGAAAGAAAAAAAGTTATGGCACAGTTGTAATTGCATCTAGGGAAGTGGGGCTGAGAACAGGTGAGAAGAACAACTCTGCAGCCGCCAAGGTCAGTGAAGAAGGAGGGGGGAGATCTGAGATTCCCCTGCAGCCTGTGGGGCAGCCCATGGTGAAGCAGCTGTCCCCTGCAGCCCATAGAGGTCCAGGGGGATGCAGAGATCCACCTGCAGCCCATGGAAGTCCAGGGGGATGCAGAGATCCATCTGCAGCCCATGGAGGTCCAGGGGGATGCAGAGATCCATCTGCAGCCCATGAGGAGACCCATACTAGAGCAGGGGGACGCTGAGAGGAGGCTGTGGTGCCATGGGGGGCCCATGGAGAGAGGAGCCCCTGCTGGAGAAGCCTGCCCTTGAAGGACGGCACCCCATGGAAGGGTGACTCAGTTGCAGTAGTTTTGGGAGGATTGTCACCTCTGGGATGGACTCACATTGCAGCAGTTGGTGGAGAACTGTTACCTGTGAGATGGACACACATCTGAGAAGTTCATTGAAAACTGTCTCCCATGGGAGAGACCCCATGGTGCAGCAGGGGAATGACTCCTCTCCCTGAGCAGCAGGGCAAACCACAGGTGATGAATTGACCATAATCCCTGTTCCCTGGGGGTGGAAGGAAGGGTTTTTTTTTAGTGTCTTATTTTACTTTTCATTATTCTGCTCTGATTTTGTTAGCAATAAATCCAATTAATATCTCTGTTTCTACCCTGTTTTGCCCATGACAATATTTGGGAAGTGATCTCTCCCAGTCCTTATCTCAACTTCATTATATTTTCTCTTCCCTGTCCAGCCACAGAGTGCAGTGATAGAGCAGCTTTGGTGGATGCTCAGCACCCAGACAGCATCAACCCACTACAGTTTCATATTTGGGGTTTTGTTTTGGTTTGATTTTTTAATCCTTCCTTTATTATATTGGTCAGCACTTTCTGGGGGTTAAGGCTCCTCTTACTTTATCCCTACACTTCCAACATCTGTTTTGAGTTGGTCTCAAAATCTTCTGTTCAGTATCTTTCAGTTCTTTATCTCAGAGCATAATGAATTCTGGTTTAACCTTTTCCCTCAACAATACAGCCAGATCTCTACTAATGATAGTGAATCTTCTGTACAGCTCCAACACCAGTTAAAAGAGGAATTCATTTAAAAGTATTAATGTCTACTGTAAGTGTAATTTTGCAGCCACCTTAATTTCTATTTCTATTTCAAACTTTCTGACAGACCATTACTTTCAGCAATATTTGGTCTAAGAGTTTCAAGAAAAATCTGATCTGAAACACTGAGAGAGTGAAAAAATGTAACATCAGGAGTCAAAAAGGTGAAACAAAATGATTCTTGCTAAAATGCATCTGACTATAAAAGACAACCTGAAGTATAAATCTACCACATGGTAAGTTGGATTTGTATGTCCTGTCCACATGGTTAAGTACTCTAATCTGACCTAGAATTCCCTCTAGCCCAGTTTTCTGGTCACCAAAAGTTCTCAGAAACTGAAAATATTACCAATACAGTAAAAATATAACATATTGTTTCATTACTGTTCTATGAGGGTAACAAGAGTTGATCTGCTTTATAATTTTTTTCCATCAGTGACACTAAAAACTTTTATTGTATTTCAGTTCTTTCTGGGCACAAAATTCCCCATTGGGGAGCCAAATAAATCCTTCCATTCTTGCTTAGGGGCTCCATTGGAAATGGCTGGGCAAGATTCCCTGCATGTAGTTTAATATTAGACAGCTGTAGATGACCACTCTAAAAGGAAAGAACCCTAGAAGACCAGTCACATTGTCCATAGAAAGATGTCATTCATATCCTGTTTGACTCTCCATCCTGCAGAGGCATGTTTCTGTAGTTTACAGGAAAAGAAATTGCTCCTTTATGGTTTATTAAAATGGTTGTGTGTTCACTGGGGTTTTTTACATCTGGGATAGCCATCTGAACTCCCTCTCTGTGATGCATGGGAGTCATAAGATGTCTCTGAGGACTGACCAGTGGCAGTAACTTTTATTGTACCAGTGGTGTATCATTGCAGAGTTTTCAAATTAGTAAAATTTTCTGATTAAATATAGATGAAAATATACTGTTTCCCTTCCTGTGCTCTAGATGTGAAAGAACCACTTAATTAAGCTAATTAGGATAATTGTATCCCTAGGCCATAAAAGTGCCCTCAGTTCAGCTCCTTGGGAAACTGCAAGGTAACTGAAATGGGTTAACATGTCACCATTTAGCACAGTGCTGTGGAGAAGTGAGGGTGGAAAAACTTCTCAGGACAGCATCTCACATGAATTTGACTGGAATTATTTCAAGAAAAACTCCCTACTGTAATATTCAAGCAGGGTTGATTTGCGCTCATGCTTTCTTCTTGTTGCTTGCAAATTAGTGTCTTTTCCATTACTGTTTTGGTTTTATTGCAGTCATATCTTTTATTGTATGATCATTTCTCTTTTAATAAACCTTATCTGATTGAAGGTCTGAAGCCACCAAAGCACTTTTAAAAGATGACTGGTTACTAGGCAAACAAAAGTTGCAGCAAAATATCCCTGAACTCTAGCGAGACATTTGCCACTACTTTGCTCTGAACTTTGGCAAATGATTTGACTTTCTCCTCTTCTCCCCACTTTAACACATGCTGCTTAGAGCCCTTAGTTTCCTGGACTATGTTACTCCATGCAGCTCCTGTGAATGAGATGGAGTTTGTAGAAAAAGGATCCCAGGCAGATCCACAATCACATTACTTTAGCAGCACAGCTTGATGTACTCAGCAAATAAAATATAGCCTTCACTGGTGGTAGAAGACAAAATTTAGCTTCCACAAGAATGCCCTAATTTGCCCTAACACTCTTTCGTCTCGGTCTTCCTTGTGATCAGTAGACTTTCTGCCAAGGATCCATGCTGTGCTGAAAAGAAGCTGACAGAGTTCAAGGCACTTCAGCCTTAATGCAAAGTCCTCATTAAGAAACATGAAATGCACTATTTGATATTATAAAGTTATGGGCAATGAGAAAAGGGAATGCAACGGCTACAAAAATCAACACAGACAAAAATGGCTTGTCCTTCCAACAGTCCCAATCTACACTCTATTTTAAAGTCTCCAAGAAAGATCCCAAATACTATGAAACAGGTATACTGGGCTGGTACTTGCTTCTTGGGTAGAAAAGGTAGAAGAGCCAGGATGAATATCTTTGTTAAGGTGGTATTTTGTCATGTTCCTATAGATAGGCTTGCATCATAGTCTCTATTCAGTCCTGCAGATTTTGTAGCAAAAATTTCAGGAGTGCAAGGTAACTGGTAGAAGAGAAATAGGGTTTATCATCAAGGTCTGATGAAAACCACAAGCAAAAACACACAGAAGAATTCACTTGTGACACTTGTATGAGAGACAGTACATGGTTTTCCTTTTGCTTCTTTGTCTTTTGCCTGCTGGAAAATTCAATGGAACATTGAAGGTCCCACCGCTTGTTTCATTTCAGTATCATATTTCATCTCTTGTTAAAGTATTTATGTTCATTTAATTAGACATAGAAAAGACAGACAATGATAAACATGAACCTGTTTCAAGCGGGTCTTGTGCGTGAATTTCCCCCAAAATGTTCATCATTAATAATTGCTCTTAGTTATCCTTCTGGTAATAGCACCTTCAAATCAAATTAGCTATTGTGGCAAACAGCAAACATTTAGCTTCATTTCATCTTCCTGGATTAAATCCTTTTTAATTTAACTAACTGAAAAATCACTCCAAAGATTTTAATCATCCCCAGAATCTACACATAAGCCACACGGCTTGACAGAACTTTAATGGCAAAATCAGAAAATGTGTTCCCAGGACTATGCAATTACCTACATCTCACTGTTCCCTCAGATGAAAATTTTTTTAAGCTTGGGGATATTTTGCATTAAAAAAAAAACACAAAAAACAAACCAAAGAAAAATGAAACAAAAAAACCCCAAACAAATTTAAAAAAAAAAAAAGCAAAAAACACCAAAACAAAAAACTAACATAACGAAAGCATGGGATTATGGACTGATTGTTTCCAGGGTTTTTTCCCTTTATTGTGCAAATCTACAGATCCACAGGTCTCTCTCATTAAACAGAATTGACACACATGTACAGAAAGGGCACAGAATGAGTTAAGGAAGGGTTTTTATATAATTTCTCCAGATATCAAAACATTTAATTCAGCTGCAATGAAACATTGTTAAACCTCAGGTCATTTGAATGTTGAAGCAAAATATTCCCTTTAGAAATTTCACAGCTATTAGCCTTGAGTTACCAGTGATGAATGTTTCTGCAGCTGTAACACTTCTTCAGGCCCAAGAGCACATTTTAGCCTAGTTTATTGTGGTCTTTCTGTCTCCTTGAAGGGGAATGATCAGTCCTGATTAGCTGTGCTAATGTAGTGCAGTGTAATAGCTACATATACCAGTGTCCACTTTGTTCAGATCTGAACTTGAAAAACATTGTTCTTTTGTAATGCTGGATCTTGAATGGATATAAAACTTCAGAAATTAAACCCTGATGAAAACAGGCTTTCAAAAGTGAATATAAACTGTTCTCCCTGATTCTGCTTTAGGATTCAATATGTTCATGATATATAGGAACATAGTGTGTGGATGGGTGCATTTCTTCTTTCTTGATTGCACAATGCAAATTATTTTTGTGTCACAGGGATGATACTAAACCTTTTAGTTGGGCTTACACAATACATTAATTCCTTTACACATTGTCAGACATTATTAAGTGACTGCAGAAAGGTTCTAAAGAAAAGTTCCCTTGCACTTTGTCATAGTCATTATTAATTGGCTGGAGAAAGGTCTTTTTTCCTCTTATAAATATGGTCTGGTTTGGGCAGATTCTCTTGATATTTTATTAAGATATTTATGTTCTCAGGACTCACAGGTCTGCTCTAACATGCTTGATCTCTCCCACCTCCCATGTCCTAAATAGCCACCCTACATATTTAGACAATTTTCACCCCCAGATGTTTTCTCCTCTGCATCCTTTAGCATGTCATTTCCCAACATCTTAGGTAAAAATCACGCCAAATTCTCCTCCTCCCAAGCATGTAAGCCACACTCTTTCTTTGCAAAACTTAATTTCTGGGAGCCCTTTATTCCTGTGTTTCTCAAGTGAATACACTGAGTGATGAAATGGCTGCTCTGCCCCATACCTCACCTAGCTTCTAATTCCCAATAGATTTACAGATAGCTCATCTACCATCTCTGCTCTTCCACTGGAGTAATGGGACATCCAGGTCTCTTCCTTAGCACTCTCAATCATAATGAAAAACACAATACTAATAGAAAAGGAAGTTTTCTACCTGTAATTGATTTCCACTACAATACTTACATGATCAAAACAGAGGATGAGGTGCAAGCTTACCTGAAAATTATGACAAAGACAGAGTAATGGAAATGAGCACAGATCACCAAGTGCCACTGCTGACAACTCTGCCTCCCTTGAAATTAACTACCATGTCTTAGTGGAAGATGAGACCATAGCATATATAGCAGCTGGTGTTTTCATGTCCATGTAGGCATTCGTTACTGGACACTGACAACAGGAAGGTGCAAGATGCTTTTTCCTTGTTTTCAGTGGAAAGGTAAATCTAGGCAGGTTCTCTGATCTATTTATTCATTTTTTTCTGTTGTTAAATAACAGCAGCATCGTGGCTGTTAATGTGGCCTCACTCAGATGCGGAGAATAAATGATGAAAAAACTATTGCAGCTCTCATATGGCAAACAGAAGGAGCCTGGAAAAATTTAATACATTATTCAATCGAAAGAAATGGAATCACAGAGCTAGCAGAGGTAAAAGATTCGTTATATGAGATCCTCAGCTCTTGAAGACCACTAAAAATATTAGTATGCAAAAATGGTGAAAATCTAAACAAAACTGCAGTCAAAATAAACTTGATTTAGGACTATACCTTTCCATGGAGATTTTATTTATTTGTTAATTTTAGTAGTACTTAAATGCTTTAGGTACATTTAATTTAGATTTATTTAGATATTTAATTCATAAAAAATACTGTATAAATGAGAACATATCTCTTCCATAACAATAAAACAGAAAAAACAAACAAACAAAAAATAGTCTGCTAGAGTGACAAATTGCTAAAATGGAATTATTTTGTTATAAAGATTAAGATGCATTTGTTAAATCATAGGGTTATTGCTTTCACATGAAGGCTTTAAATGTGCTTATGGATCCATGCATAGCCAAAAGCATGTGTGATCAAATTTGCACCACAGAATGTTTAGTTAGCTCTCTGATTAGCCAGTTTCTACAGACAAAAGCATACAGCTTCCTCTAATTCACTATTACTATAATTATTCCCTTGAAAATTTGGTCAAGTAGCCATCAAATCATACTTGCCAGGCCTTAATAATTCATATTTATCAACTGTTATCTCATTAACAATTAATAAATATTTACTAAATGCAAATTATATCGTAAATTGGATTATGTATTTTGAAGAAGTAGTTTAATTTTGATAGCTGGTCAGGTTTGATGCCTAACAAGCAGCCAAAGAGTGCAGAGACATTTCAGTGAGGAGCTTCATCCGCCCAAGTCACCCGAAGCAGCTTCTGACTGGCCAGCTGCAGCTCCAAAGAGCCACCCCAGTGGGTGACTCTGCTCCCCGTGGGCACACAACCACAGAGCCCTGTGACTTCATGCCAGTAATTTGAAAAGGAAACTTCATGGGTTCCCATGGATCCAGGCAGGGACTTTTGCTTTCCAGGCTGAGCCCAGTCACTCAGCACCACGTAGACCTGTCACTGGACCAGAGATTGATCCTATTGGACTATCCTGTTTAGTGGAAAGTAACCCTTTCCATGCCAGAGAGACGTTGGAACCAGATATTGTCAAGGCCTGTTCCAACCCAAACCATTCTGTGATTCTATTTCTTCTGAAGTTCATTTGTTCCTTGGGTTTTCTCCTATTCCCAGATGGTCAGGGGATTGCCTGTAGATCCCAGGATGAGGCATCCTCATGCTGTCTGAGATAGGATGGAGGAGGAAATAGACAAAAGAATGACCAGAAAGTATTTACAGGAGCTTTGTGGTCTACTGAAGAAGGCACACCACTGTCAGAGGGAAAACATCTCTCCTTTCTGGAGTTATTTTTATGTTTTATTGAATGTCCTGCCTAATACAGGACAAAACAACCCAGAGAGCCAGAAGCAAACAGAGGAAGATCAGATATTCAAATAATTTCTTGGTCATCACTCGAGTTGATGTTGTCATTCGTGTGGATGAAGCAATGATCACTGGCCTGTGAGCTCTCCTTCTCCTGCTTTTGCTTCCCTTGACAAGCTTGACAAGCCTGTCCCCAGTCTGCATCTTCTCTCTACCCTGTAAAACCATTTTTTGTCTTCACCACTCTTACACATGCCACTGGCAGACCGAGGGCCTAGGCAAGAGACTGTTAATTTTGCATCTCTTTCTAAATAAATGCTGAGAAACTGTTCTCAGTTTGTATTTTCCTCTAAAATCTACATATTTTCTTTTATACTGGAAAAAATGTCTCACTCAAAATCTAGTGTCATTTTCTCAAAAATACTTAGCTGGCCTAATGACAGACATTGCATCATGTAAAAAAAAAAACCCCAAAAAAAAACCCCGAAAACATTTCCCTGTCTTTCTCTGGCTTTGTACCAACACAGTAAAATACTACTGTATCTAAACCCATAGCTATGGCTTCCCTTTACAGGCAATAGAATTTAGGATACAATTCAGATGCCCTAGTTTACACAAGGATGTTGCGAACTGCCATCTAGTAAGAGCAATTTTCTCCACTAGCTGTGAAGGAAGTCTGTAGTGACTAGTTCTGATGTAGAAGACCTACACTTGATCAAATGAATCCCAAAACTATTCTATAGATGTGTTGCATCTAAAAATAAATTATATGCAAAATAGTTGTACTATAACTTTAACAGCTCTTTTTTTTAGCAATAAGAGAATCGGAAAGTCACATTCTCTTTTGCACATGCCTGGTTAAGTATGTTATTGTTAATTTTCAGCTACTTCCTACTATTTAATTTAGTACTACTCTACAGAGGGTTCTTTCTAGTATTATAAGAGAGCCATTTAGCATCATGTGAGGTAACAGATGAGTACTGAAGAATCTGAGAAGCAAATGTCCAGGAGGACGTGACAAATGAAGGGGCAGTATTGTTTATAAATGGAAAGCTAGTAATTGTAGATAATTTTGAACAAAAGAAGCACACAACAACACAGAAGATAAGCATATTTAAAAGTGATCATCCTTACAGTAACAAGAGCATACTGCCTACAAGGGATCTCATTTTGATGTTGCTAGCCCTAAGGTCGCCAAGGGGTTTGAAGTGCCAAGTTTTACTTCATCCTTAATCCACAGATGATGGTACACACAGGAAAGTTGACTCTTGTGCCACTACTGCCCAACACCCTCCTGAGATATTTCAGCAAACTAAGTGGATTTTTTTAGGTGGTTTTCTGCTAGATACACATTCGTGAATTGCTCTGTAAAGGAATAGACATGACCAGAAGCAACAGTGCAATGGAGAAATTGTAAAGTTAATAGTTAAATACATAGGGGTCACACAACAATCTAAGCCAAACTCTCAGCTTCCACTCAAAAATATGTTTCTACACTATCCTATTTCCAGCCATACATTCCCAGCACTTCACCTATATGAACATGAGTTATATGCTGCAGGACTAAAGCCTAATCCAAAAACAGCAGCGAACAATTGATGTTCAGCCAACTCAGCATCCTGGTGGACTTCTAACTAGACTAATAGTCTAATTAATCTATTAGTCTATTAGACTTCAAATAGCCTTCCAATTGGCTTGGAAGAAATTGAAATGCTTGCAACATTTCTCCGCCTACTCTTAGTGTTAAATGCTAAGAAGGTGACAAGGTGAGGCTTACATTGGTTCAAAATTCAGATCCACAGTGATGAGAGCAACCCTGTCAGCAGGAACAGAGATTTAGACCCTAACCATAAAAAAATGAAACCCAACATTAGGGTGAGAAATGCCAGAGATCAAGCATAGAACTGTAGCCATTTAAATTAACAATTAAACCTGGTCAAGGCCCTGGCCCAGAGAGAGAAGCAGTTTGCAGCAGTGAGCTGCCAGACAAGGCTTTCACATTGTGCTGTTAATTTACGCACAGTGGAATTAAGGATGTACAAGATTCGCTTATTAGAAATAACTCTCCAAAACAGATCTTGCTCTTAATCTACAATAACCTGCCTGCTACAGTATCAATCAAAAGAACAGATCTTTTGCAGTTTGGTCATTTGTTCCATCTTTCAGTTTTAGCCTAACAACCTGCATGTTCACGTACATCATCCTCTGACTTGAAGCTGAAGGGAAGCAAACCACCCACAAGTGTCACCTGGATGCTAAAATTTAATTTCCATGTGAAAATTAGATATTCCTACACTTCTTTTCATTCCATATCAGGATATGAAATCATAAAATACTTATGAAGTTAAGAAAAAGAAACAAAACTTCATTTTGAAAATACTTTAATGATCATTTGTTTCAAGTTAAATGTGTCTGAGTTGCTGCATCAGATGCTCTCTTTCAGCTTGGTCAAGCCATCTAGAAATGAGTCATGAGTTCCAATAAAAATCTGAACTTAAGGCAGTTTAGCTTGCAAAGAGGAGCCTGAGACAGGATGTGACAACAATTTTCAAGGATGGAAAATGTTACTGAAAGGGTGAATGAGAACCAGTTCTCCATGACCATACTAGGCATACAAGAAGTAATGGACTAAACATCAAAAAAACTGATGTAATGTCATAGGAACAAGCATTCTTCCTAGGAACAGGTTACAAATGAACTGAACTGACCTGTTTGGGCAAGCTTGAGGTTCTTTAAGGACATAGGAGATGAACATCTGCCAGTATCATTGATCCTTCCCACTGAGGGAAGGATTGGGCTGGGTAGCAAAGAGAGGTATTCCTAAGTGGAATAATTCAATGAAATTACTGCCTCCATTCAAAACCAAACAACACACTTGGATGGTGAGTTCTCATGCGGTTTGGTCTATGTCATATGTCACTTTGAAAATTTAGCTTTTCAGCCTAAAGTGCTTTTTTTTTTTTTCTGTTGCAGTGTCTGAGGTTAAACCATTTGCATTTTAATTTGCCAGTATTTCACAATGGCATCAATGAATGCTGAGAGAGGTGTTTGTTCTAGCAGAAAGGTGAATAACAGCCAGAATCTCCCGCAATGCAAGGACACACACTCTGCTACACATGCTGGTCTGCATTCAGTTTCTGAGAGTCATTGAGAGATTGCTTTAGGAGGTGAATGGGAGTGCAGCCTTGTTTAAAAAAGTCTTTCCAATGGAGAGATTATGTCATTCTTGTGAAAGATGGTGCGTTGCTGTGACAACATGTACTCTCAGGAATAAGCTGAGAATCAGCAAAAGAGAGCTCATCATAGCCTCTTATCTCCACAGAGGTGTCTGCAGTTCAAGCACAGTTTGAGTAGCTTGGTTTCTCCTGCTGTTCCCAAGGGAAGGGTGCATACTTACAAGAGGACATTAAAAAGCAGAAAACAACACTGAGACTTTATTCTCTTCAGGGAGAAGGGCTTTTCAAATTTGTTACCCGGCAGATCAACTGGTGTGTTGATTTAACTGATACAACATAGCAATTGAAATTGCCATGAGCCTTGGCATGCCAGTGTGATCAGTCTGGGGCCTGTGCTGCCTTTGGCTTTCTCTGGGAGAGAGGTATGAAAGCTTTTTGCAGCTGGGAATGCTGTGGGCGGTGGAAAGATGAAAAAGAAAACAAAAGCCTTTTCTCTACACTTGTTATTTCCATGACTGGGGCTGGGGTAAAGAGATATGTCTTTCTGTTTTCCATCACAAAGTTTAAATAGCTAATATTAATTAAATTATTTCCACCATTTTCTGCACTTCTTGCAGTTGGAATAGGCCCTTGACTAATTCTTATCCTCACGTTCATCATCTTTGAAGGAATATGCTTTCCTGAGAAAGCAGATGCATTTCTTTGCTGCAGTTTGAGGTAAGAAGGTCAAGTAGTAGAGCAAGACTGTCATTCTTTCAGCTGAAAGGCTCCTGAGAAATGCCCTTGAACTGACAGGGAGGAATATTCTTTTCTTCTTCAGAAGATGTATGCAAGAAGTTTATGTTGTTCTTTTGTCAGCATAGTTTTCTCCCTTTCTTTGAGTAACAGTAACATTGTGTATTTAATTGTGGTGATGCATGACCTCTCAGCTAATATTAGGGGAAATATATGTCTTTGTTATTTTGCTTCACTTTCTCAGTAGTCATGCTCCATTCTTTCTTCAGTATGCTCTATGTCTATAAAAGGATTTTTCTCTTTCAGAATAGGGGAGGGATGAAAGTAATTGAGAGTTACAGGTTGTTTGTTCAATGACTAATTCCTAAAATCCTAGTAGCAGTAAAAGTGGCCCTCATTACACTAACATGAGTGTTGCATATAGGAAAATCTATTTCCGTTTGGGAAAGATAGGTCTAAGTCCGAATTCTCTTGGAAACTTTCCAGAGTTTATAATGAAATGTTGTTTGCAAAGACAAAAAGGAAATTGATGCCTTAGCTGAAAGTGTCCAGGAAGTATGCCAACCTTTGTTGCTTTATTTGTTGACTCTGTCAGAAAATCTGCTTATCTAGGAGGCCGTTTTCCTCTCCTGAAGCAGGGCTGCTTTTCAGCAGACTGACTTTCTATCAAGGTGGTATTCTCTGTCCTGGAATCCCCAGGAATACCCTCAGAAATATTTCAAAGGATGAAAGCCCCTTATGTGGCAACCAGATTTAATGAGGTGGCATGTTTGTGAGAATAGGTAAGCAGATCAAACTTCTTTCCCTTTTTTTTCTGTTTTGTGACTTTTGCAGTAGCACAAGTAATACAGATACATAAAACCAAAGATATCATAGTTATAAGTTGTTCAAAAACACTTTAAAATCAAACTATTCAAATGATCTTGTATATTGTTCCAAACATTCTTCACCATTTTCATGTCAAAATATTAATTCTATTTGCCTATTTCTGAAAGCCCGTGAACTGCATATAGAGAGGAATTAAAATATACACAGATAAAATATGTTCCACTTACAGTTTGAGTGCATTATTTCATTTTGGACAAAATCGCAAATGAAGGTGGTGCTTAAGAAAACGAAATATTATCAGTGCTAGCTCAAGCCAGGCATAGTGCCAGGAAGTTGTGGAAGAGCTATAGGGGAAAGCTTGCTTAAGTACCTAATAGCCTGATTTCCAAAACCCTTTCTACTTCACTCCCAACCCACTCTTGTTCAAATAGTGCCTAGTTAATGAATTATGATGACAATTATGGTGATCTGGTAATAAAAATGAATGAGGATAAGTATGAGGCCACCAAAATCAGACCCAGATATCAGAAGGGCTTTTAATTATTCTCAAATTCCTGTCAAACTTTAAAGAAAAAGATTAGGAAATTAAGCACTTAAGGTGTCACCAGTCTTAACAAATGAATACCATTAGAGTGTCTTCTTTCTTTCCTCAGCTGGAAATCACATGGCATGGACTGAAAGCTGTGAAAAATGCTCTTCCTATCACAGCATCTGGCTTCTTGGCAGCCTTGACTGGCTTGTTTTATTGGCTATTTCTGCATTGCCTGAAAATTTCTCACACAAACAACAAACACTGTTGTTTGGCTATTAGGTTTACTTTGTGCTCTTAGAAAATGTTTTATTTAATTCCTTTTGAATTTAGAGAATTTCAGGACTGTATTGAAAAATCATGCATGAATCACTAATCTTTGACTGCCAAGCTTCCTTGAGAGTGGAAGAGAGAAAGTGATAAGAGAAAAAGTGTTAAATGTGGTGTTTTTCAAGGCAGAATTTAAGGAGTACAGTGGCTGGATTAAGATGACAAAAGAAACTTGCCCTTTTTCCTCATCATCTGATGCAATGTTGTGCCACCCAGTCTTGTCCCTCTCAGAAGGGACAATGGCTTTTGTGGGCATCTGGCATCCAGCCATGGTCAATCCACTACATCTTCCAGCCTTCTAATACACTCTAAGGCTTTTCTATACATGTTCTGTAGTGAATAATAATCAAATTAAAACAAAATGGTTGATCATAGACATCAAACTCTCATGTACAGACACCTAAAGCTGGAATGACTTTTAAAGATTCTGAACTTATATCACTGATAACAGGGAGACCAATATCTGCAGTAAAGAAGTCAGTGAAGTAAACACATACAGAACACTTTTTTAGGCATTATGGTGCAAAAGACTGACCTTATTTCTCATTTGCTTTGGAATGTTGTGATTGGAATTGTTCAGATTTAAGCATTCAAAGAATATGTCTCTATCCCTCAATCCTCACATTTCAGAACAACTAACTTGAGTAAGTGCACACATAAATATAGAATTGCTCAACAAAAACTAACATCCATACATCGATCATTGCATTTCCAAACAAATATTGCATTTCCAAACAAAGCCATATTGTATTTCCAAATATGAAACCAGATCCCCGTAATCCAATAGACGCTGAGAAGCCTGGAGAGTTTGTGGTGGGTTTTGGTGTCACTGCTGGTGGTAAAAAGCTGTGAAACTTGGAGGAGCTCCATTTCTTTCAGTCCAAGGATGAAAATCCATTTCAGATTGTCCCAGGATAAAATCTGCCTTGCATTATCGCGACCAAATCACCGGGCTGTGGTGCCAGCTGACTGCCTGGATTGTCTGAGGGGAAGTTCCTAACCCCTGCACATGAAGTGCATGTAATTCATTATGCTTGGAAGTCACTGCCCCAAAGAGTGAGGCTGCAGGAGCCAAGCAGCCTAGACTGCCTCAGATATTGCTAAGCTCTAGCTCTCCAAACTGGAGGTTGCTCTAGGCTGCATGATTTGGAAGCTCTTGTCTTTGAGTGACAGAATTCAGTGAAGCTTTCCTTTCATTTTAATTTGTGTCCTGCAAGCCCACAGCCCCATCACCACAAGAACTTTCCTCTTGTCCTGCCTGCCACATTTCCAATCTCCATCAGATCCCTTCATGCCTCCAGCTTCCCACAGCTCCACCTTTTCTGCCTTGATTCCCCTCTAGTTACAACAAAAATAACATGAGTTTTGGACAGTTTGATGCTATCTGAACAAGTGTACAAAAGGAGCTCACCACATTCATAGTCATGGTGGAATATTTATTTCTGTGACACATTATTTTAGTACTCTTGTACCTTCATACAACCACTTTCCCTGAAGTGTGTCAGATTTAAGTATCTTTGAGACATCATAGTGAAAGGTAATTGCAATTATGTCAACAGATTTGGAGGATATTAGGAGAGGATAAGCAGATGGATGGAAAAAATTGTTCATTAAACTTTCTTTTTCAGTAAGTCAGGCTAAAACAAGGCTATTTTCTCTAATTTAGCAGAAGAAAGTTATTCTCGTATCAATAACTACTTTAGAAAAATCTGGCAAAACCTGAAATGTGCGTGTAGACTTATCTTCATGTGACAGTGTTTGGAGTCGTGACTACTGTCTATGTAAGGATTTATCTCACCATGTGTAAAAGTTGTCATGGCAACAGCTCTCTGCAAATAATTATATAAATAATAAATGAAAGATTTTATGAGCGTACATTAAAGCTGTAGTTCTCAAACAGCTGTCTTTTGCTGCATGGAAAAGGGTCACAGAAAAGAAAAACACAGAGTTTTTCTTGGTGTGCTATTTATTTGCCTCACTCAAGGATGTAAAACATTTAGTTTAGGAGGTGAATACTAAAAATTATTAATCCAGAAAATAAATTTCCCTGCTGAGAAATAATACAATTGATGTTTCTTAAAGTCAGAGGTCAGAAGCACAGGTTCTGAATATCTCCTAAAGCAGTGAAGCAAATTAAAAGCTGCCTTAATAAGACTCCTGGGATTCCACCTGTACAGACACATTCCCAGCAGGGGTAGAATCACCAGAGGGCTGCTTTAATGTCCTTTACACCTCAGACAGAGACAGTGACCATGGAGAAGTTGCATAACTAATGGATCTGCCCTCTTTGTACCTCTGGCTCTCTCAATCCAGCACATGCTGGTTAAAGCTACTATAAACTAACCTGCTGCCTACCCTTTCTTGATCTTTCTGCAAGTACTCATCTTTGCTCTTAGAAGAGGAATCTGAGTAATCATCCATATGTATTCCACATGTTCTCAGGGCCATGTCCTGCAGAGATCCTCCACAGAGAGCTGAACACATGAACACATGCAGGGGTGCCTACAAAAAGCACTGAGGAACCCGGTGTTGCATGTTTTCATCAGGAGGTACTTAAGTCTCCTCATTCTAACTCCAGGGGGTTTTGTGTGCAGGAGTGCTCTTTAAAACTGAGAAGCTGAATCAGTTTTTTGGTAGGAGGGTCAAATGGACAACTATTGTTCATCACTTAAAACCAGTCAGGAAGATGATGTGTATACGTTTATTAGAAGGGTTCATTGGTGATGACTGTTATTTTCAGCAGTCTTGGTGATTCACAAGGCATTATTTTCATGTGCAGCCTGACTGGCTCACGTTATTCTGTATTATGCCTAGTATTTTTAGTTAATAAAGAGATAAACACAATGCTTGACTCATCAGTTTGACGTTTCAGGCAATTTTTAACCATGTTTGCCCTAATTGTTTCTTTAGGTCTATTTATAATTTTGATAAAGCTTGTTATATTACATAGGCAGATCATATTTGCATGTACATATATGCATATGTATACATATATTTATATTTTACAGTTCTGTCATGTCTATATATAAAGTATGTAAAACGCACAATTAATAGAAACAAAGGAAGATTGATCCAGCCAGACTCAGTTATGAACTTCAAGTCATATTGATGCAAGTATCTCCCATTAACATTTTGAGATTTTTTAGGTTCTTCTGAGTAAAAATAAAGATCTGCTTTTCAACATGGTTTTAAGGTATAAAAAACTGTGGTTTTTTACTAAAGCTGAAAATGAGTTCTAAGCCAGGATTTTCATAAGCCCTGTCCTGAAACCAACTCCCTCTTTTTAAGCCAGGAGACCAATAGCCTAAATATCTTCATAAAGCAAAGTTGGCTGTCTGTCAGATAAGAAAATCTCAAATTGCAGGAAGACTGGATTCAGCAATGTGTGCAGTTTTAACACATGAGCAATCTCACTGACTTTATACTCTTAGTCTAAACAAGTATGTGGCAGTCCGTTCAAAAATAAGCAGACCAGTCTAGAATGTTAAGCACTGCTGCAGTAACCCTACTGAGAAAATGGTAGATCAATTGTTTTTCTTGTTCAGACCTTTGAATTAAGGAGTGTAGGTGATAAACCGAGACATACAATCATAGCTGACACCAGTAAAGTCTGTATTTTAAACAAAAATATGTGTCTGGTTAAATACAGCCTCTGAAGCCATGTTCTTTCAGGTGAATAGCATCAAAGACTGAACCCTCTTAAGTTCATCACCTCCTAAATTCTTGAGGATGATTCTCAGAATGCTCCATCGATGATGGGTCTCATTCTGTCTGCTAAGTTTGCTTTGCTGTATCATATGACAGTAAGACACCACCTGGGTCAATATGATCCAGATGTCCCCAAACCAAAATTCATGAAACTGTCCCTGATCCCATGTAACAGTCTTCATCCCTTTAGAACAATGACTAGAATTTTACCAAATTTCTGCCTGCAGGATGAGAGGACTTCCAGTTGAGAAATATTATGACAATTCTGGGGTGAAAATGACCCTATGATCCTAGGAAGAAGACCACAATACAGAAGGGAAAAAACCACAAGTCAGCAGTCCCTGATAGTATAATGGGGGGAAAAGTCCTCCTGTGTCCCATAGCACAATTTTTTTTGTCCTGAATGCATAAGCAAGACACATACCACTGAACAAAAGACAATTTGCTAACACTGTAGATGCCAATGAAAAGTCCTTTTGCTACTTGTGGCTAGTTTTCAGTCTTCCAAAGGAAGGAAAAACCATGTTCAAGACACATACCGTGTTCATGAAAAAGCATGTTCAAGACACACACCACTGAACAAAAGACAATTTGCTAACACTGTAGATGCCAATGAAAAGTCCTTTTGCTACTTGTGGCTAGTTTTCAGTCTTCCAAATGAAGGAAAAACCCAAATTCCTCCCCACTCTTCATCAAAGCCAAGTTGTATATCTGGAGTGAAAAAACACAAATTTCATCCTGTGCCCTGCATGTGGTCAACAATCCTAAAACATAGTTTCAGTTTAAAGCACTAGCAATATGTGGAATAAAAATACATGACCAAATCTCTTCAAACCTCACTTGCATCTATCAGCAAAGGAAGCACTGGAAATCTTAATCACATGCTTGAATTACAGGCTCTGGGATTACTCTCACCTTATAACATAACTACTATCAGCCATTTCACATTTTGTCTCCATTCTCCTCTAATTGGAAGCCTCTCCCAGAAGCATGCTCCTTCAATGTTTATAAACATTCTTCATCTTTGTTTATTCTTTCTTAGCAAGGACCTACTAGATTCACAGGAAAGACCTATATGGTAATCAATGTGCAGCAAAGCACAAAGCAAATACAGTAAGTCTTGACTGAATGGTGATTTGTGTATTTCTGTATTTTGTTTGGCTTTTTGGGGTGTCACTGAAGCAGATGAAGCTGCAGCATATTTTCTCCCCAGCTAAATCTGCTGGTCTGGCCTATGTGGCCATTGAGACCAAAATATATAGAAAAAAAATTTGCAGATTCTATCAGTACATTCCCTAAAAGTATCACATTGAGGGAAAAAATATGTAAACTTCAGAATGAAAACCATGGAGATTATTTTAGCATAAAAATTGTCTCCAGATCCTTTGCTGCTTTCCAGATTTCAGTGGCTCTAGCCTCTGCTAAAATATTGTTGTGTGAGCAGAGGTCATACCCTCTGTTAATTGACAGCTCACTTGTCCTCTAGAGGAAGGAAAACTGTGCATGCTCCATGTAAGAAGAAAAATATCACATAACCTGAGTAGCTTGAATTTCCTAATCCACCAGGAAGTAACCTTAAATGCAATACTGAGGAGTTGACCTAAGACTCTTTTTCTTAAACTGATCAAATGTCTTTACTTTTTACAGTTTACTCTGTCTGGCACTTTTCCTCATTTATTGCTGGTTCATGTACCTTCAGCTCCCCAATGTAAATAAAAATCCTCATACTCTGCTTTAGGGTAGAACTATTTAGATTCCATTTCCCAAAGAAGATGTTTCAAAGAGAATCCAACACAATGAATGGCAGCGCTAAATTACTTATTCCTTGAGATTTTCTTCTTTTTATTTGTGATGGTCCAACTTGGTGCCTGTATCATAAAATTGATTACAACAGCAGATGGTTAACAGTACCCATGAAAGCCACACAGATCAGATAAATTTGTACAGCTCTAGATCACACAGTAGCAGAATGTCAAACAGCACAACAACAACAACAACAACAACAAAAAGCCAAAAAACCCCACATTGCATAGACAGTGGGCTTATTTTCAGTAAAATGACAAATTCAGATTTCATATGCATGCTGCAGCCCAACAAAAACCACATTTACAGGATTTCAGTTTACTGAAGAGTAGCGCATTTGGTAAAATTGTTTTCAAATGTCTTTACGTTTGCTCCCTCACAAAATAGTTTTCCAAGAAGTTGTGTTTTTCTGTTTTCCCATGTATCTGGATATGGCACTGGGACTGTGGTCATTGCTGACCCTGATGTCTCAAACAACAATAAGCCTGAGGTATTTCATATCTAAATTACAGTGGCAAACACATCTCAGATACAGGTATTTTTTTTGCTATCATGGATGCTGCACATTTTTAATGTATTTTAAAAGAAATATTACTTTCTGAAGTCAGGTTTATTTCTACTCCTTTCAGTATTTATAGGTTTGGATTAAAATTTTGTAACCATATCCATTAGAGAGTGTACATATTTTGAAGATAATTCTGCCAGATCATCTACTTGGGCAGGAGCAGCTAGTTTTGACAGGGCTTTTGCCAAATAAAGGATTCTACAATTAAAAATTCTAATCAAAATATGTAGTCAAAACAAAATATATAGTGCTAGTCATCATTTGGTTATTTATCATACTGAGTTTATGTCTGTTCATAACCCCTGTGGCAATAACCTGCATTTTCCCCTTTCAAGGCAGGCCAGCCACACTGCATTAGTGCAATGCTCCTGCTGCCTTTTAAAGTCACACATCTGATTCCACCATGGCACTTCAGACGGTTTGCACCCTGTGCAGGAGAGGAAGGCCCAGAAACTTGGTCTTCTGAAAGAATAACCAGCATTTGCTTTGGAAGAAATTTGTGCACATACAGATGAAGCCAATCCAGTCCTTTGGGGAATCACCCACCCCTTGTGAACTCCTCTTCCAGCTCCGTGTGGATGTGTGGATGCTGTCAGAACTCGTCAGAGGCAGCATGGACACAGCCCATATTCAGCAAGTCCATTAATTCTCTCCTAATCTGTCTAAATATTCTTTCTTTGAGGAAAACTGGATAGCACGGGACTTTCCCAAAAGTACTGGAATTTGTGTCTGCACAACTCAGTACTTATGGAACATCTGGATTCTATGCTGCATCATATCTGAAATGCAGATGTTGAGTAGATAGGTGACAGGCATTCAGCTTATAACAGGTACCAGATTGTGGGACAATCTGTGCTAAGTACAGAATCCTTGAAATGCCCTAGGACCATGAATAGGAGAAGAGATGGCGGGTAAAAAATGTGAAATATTGATGTTTTCCTGAAGAGTCTTAAATTCTTCTCAGACTTTGGAGAAATCCTGCTTAAGAAACAGAGATCCATAACATCCTTCACAGAGATCAATTCATAGAAAAACTTGATCACTTGCAGATATCATGACCATAGGCAGAAACTTGTCCTCTAGTTTCTTCAGTGAAATTCCAACGCCAAGATTCTTTCTGTAGCTGTGAGTTTTGCATGTAGTTGCTGTCTTGGACTTTTTGGTGCTGGGGAAGGTTTGCCAGAGGAACTGAAGAGATCTGAGAAATTAAGACAGACTTATATCTGAAAACTTCAGGGGCTTCAGAGGACAGTTTGCTTTAAAATTCCTTTTAGAACAGGGTTTCAATTTTTAAATATCCAGGTTCAAAGGTCCTCTGACAGGTAAGTGAAAAATATTTTGATAAACCCTTAGACTTTTTGATGAAACCTGTGAATGCTGTGAAAGAGGACACAGGTTCAGAAACAAGTATCTCAAATAGGTGTTGTTATATGACTGTTATGTTAGCTAAGAGATGACTAAGTTTTTAGGACTGACTTCATGTAGAGAGACTGGTGATGTTCTAACATGCTTTTTCTACACATTTTGAGTTATCTATCAGCTTCTCCCATAGTGTCCTCATTGATCTTAGAAATTTGCCAGTGGCTTCTGCTTCATTACTTGTCTTGTTATGATTCCTCAAGACGAAAGGGCATAATTTGTAAACCATAGAGAATTTATGAGGATTTCTGGGCAGATATCTGAATTCACTCCTTGCCCATGAAAGTACAAATCTCTACTCCTAGGATTAAAATAAAATAAAATAAAATAAAATAAAATAAAATAAAATAAAAAAAAAACTGGCAAACAATTCCAAAACTTACAAAGCATGATTGCAGTAGTCTTATCCCAAAACACAACACAAATCTGTAGAGCAGGATTTTGGGGCAGTAATAATCATCATGGTACCGGTGAAACTGTTGATCTGACTGACAATCTTTAGAACTGCAAATAAATACTGTAAAAAGACTTAAAGGCATGTTTCTCCTCTGTGTACTTGGGAAGTCCTGAATCAAGGAATACATATTTTTTTCTTGAGCTAATGGTGACAGATAATGAACCAATTCATGAAAACACAGAAACAAAGATATAATCCCAGTGGAAAAAAACAAATTAAAAAGAGGAAAGGGAAAGGGAAAGGGAAAGGGAAAGGGAAAGGGAAAGGGAAGAAAATAATAGAGAAAAGAAAAGGAAGAAAGGGGAAAGAAAAGAGAAAGAGAAGGAAAGAAAAGGAAAAGAAAGAAAAGAAAAGAAAATTTTCCTAAATTGCATGTTATTCTAGACTGAGTTCTGTCCTTGTAATATGAGATTACAGAATAGATAATATTCAAAGGTAGGGAAAGCACATTATTTATAATCATTTCTACCCCCTTCTGTGGGTATCTAAATGTGTCTTTTTCTGCACCTTCAGACCACTATATATTATTTTCAATTTTGATGCCACTGGCTGTGATAAGGGAAATATAGAATAGTGAATTTGTCAAATGTAAAAGATGGAAAAGGATCCTCCAGCTGTGTAGTTTTTATTTTATACTTTTTGGAACAACAAACACTGAGAAAATTACCACCTTTAGGACTCACACACCATGCATAGGAATATCAATAGGCTTTCCTAAATGCAGCAGATCACCCTGGAAGCTGGCAAGCTACTCCAGAGTGGAAGTCACTGAAAAAAATCTAGCTTGTGAGCTCTTACTGGGGTCAAGCAAGACTGGAAGCATCGCTCCATCAGAACTCCATGTGGCATGGCACCTCCAATCCTGTGCAGGGATGCTGAAATGCCACTTTCTTTCTGTGATGATGGTACCCAAACAAATTAGCTTTGGGATTGCTCTCACAGCTGGTGTCTCTGTCCTGGCTGAGGACAAAATCTCGGCCATGCTGGTTTGGATTTGTTATAAATTATTTGTAAAGCTCCTTTTAACAAACATCTCTTTTCCTTCTCTCTGTAACACAATCTTTGAGGCTTATAGAGAATTGAAGGGATATATGTTTGAGAAATGCTACTTTGTCTTCTCAAAACAGCCCCTGAAATCATGAGCTGATTAAACAGCTGAAAATATACTCAGTGTCAAGGGCAATTCATTTGCAAGGGCTGTACTAGCTAGATAACCATGGCAGTCCTGATTTGGACTCTGTGCAACCAGAACACACTTTCCAAAATCATAAGTATTCTGAAAACCAGCTGAAGAGCCAGGGGTGAGCTTCATTCTAAAAAGCAGGCTTTATTTAACCTTCCATCCTGCATTTAGCACCAGCTTCTGATCCACATCTTGTCTCCACACCAAAATGGTAGTGCTTGTAACCTACAGATACAGACTCTGAATTAGCTCCTGACATAGCACAGAAGGTGGTTTATTTGAAATGAGTCAGCAAGCATTTGAAAGTCTGCAGTGCACACTGAGCCCACATCTTCTGTTCCCTTGACTTCCATGGGGTGTTTAGTCTGTGCCAAGAAGGAGGCATGTGATTGACTTGAGTAATACAGAGATAACCAACACATCTCTGGGTTAAAGACCTGCCTGGAGAAAATCTCATCAGCACACTTAAAAAGTGTCTCTAAGCACAGAGTCACAGCACACATGGGCAGCAGCACTGTGACGGGCTGTGCAGTGCCAGCAGGAATCCACAGACACCTCAGAGTTAGAGAGCAAAGGCTTCCCCAGAGGTGTCACTTATGCTGCTGTTCCATGCTCACCACTCCTGTCCTGCAAGGGGCTGCAGATTACATGGAAAACCCTCAATTAAGGCTCCCCTATCCTTCCTTTCCTGCTGTCAGGCTGCACAGTAAATAAAGGTGCTAAGGCTGCTATTAGGCTGGAGATGCCCTTCCTTCCTTCCTGTTTCTGGGACTGGAAGGGGACTGCCTCCTCTGTGTGCTGCTGAGTACTCACAGTGGGGTGCTTGCTCAAGTGCAGACACTGACTTGCCTCCAGGCAGCTCAAGAAAGCTGAGACAATCTGTACCAGCACAGGCTCTGACCCTATATTTACAACTGATGCAATTCCAAGCATTCACGAAATATTCGTTCTGTGAGTTATGCCAAGAACAGCAATGAAGTGGAATAACTGGTTGAAAACACACATAAGCAAATTTGTCCCCAAAAGCTTCAGAATAATCCAAGTGTGCTTCTCCATTACAATTAAATGAGAGCTGGAGCTCTTTATTATTTAGTGGAGGGAAGGGGGGCAGTGGAGGAGGATGAGATTTATCTGTGCAACCTTGGATTTGATTTTCTCCATTGTCCAGAGTGGCAGCTATTAGCATAGTTTGGATGCTGGTGAAGGAGAGGGGAGCAGAGCTTCAGGCCCTTACCTTCCTGCCAATGCAAACATCTCTTCAAGATGTACTGGCACGACCTGTCCTGAACCATAACTCAAATGCAAGAACCAACATTATTGTTAAAAATACAACTCCTGTCTCCAGCAGATATCCTTGAGCAAACACATGTTGTTGATCAGAGTGGTTGTTGCTCTTTGCCCAGAACTCATCATCCGAATTTTCCTGCCCTGCTGATGCAGATCAAATAAGGAAAAGAAAATCTTAATTCACTTGACAGTGGATAGGGACTTCTCCTGAATATTTCCTGACTGATCCTCTGCCAAGTTGTCCTGATAGTTGGGGCCCAGCTCTGCAGCAGGAAGCCTGGCAACCTCAAAGCCTGGGAATAAAATCAAGGCAGGTAAAGGCTGCCAGACACTGAGCTTCTTAGTAGCTCTGAAGCCAGACAGCTGGAAAACCTAGGCAGATGAGGGAGCCTTGTCAATTAGGGTTAGGATTGTTTGACAAGTCATAGCACTTTTACATACTGAAACAAATTATGAATATTTTCCTATGCAATATGAAATTCCATTTTGCTGGGTGCTGCTCTGATGTAAAATTGTTTGGGGCAGGGGGCAGGCCTTTCTGGACCACAGGGATTCTGCTCTTTGCTTTCCTTTAGCAGGTAAGAATCCAAAGTCTGCTGTCTTAGATAAATTTCAGATAAACTTCCTGAAAATTGTGCTAGGTGTTTAACACTTGGTTCCTTTAGCCTGGAGAAGAGGAGATTGAGGGGACAACTCATTGTTGTCTTCAATGTCCTCACAAGGGGAGGCAGAGGGGCAGGCACTGATCTCTTCACTCTCATGACAGTGACAAGACTCAAGGAAGCAGCATGAAACTGAGTCAGGAAAGGTTTAGGTGGGATATCAGGAAAATATTTTTCTCCCAGAGGGTGGTTATTGCATGGAAAACAGGATCCCTAGAGAAGTGATCACAGCATGAAGCCTGTCTGAGTTCAAGAATCATTTGGACAATACTCTCATGCACAGGGTGTGATTTCTGGGGTCTCCTGTGCAGTGCCAGGATTTTGACTCAATGATCCTGATGGGTCCTTTCCAACTCAGCATATTCTATGATTTCGTGATTCTATGATTCCATGAACAAGTCTTTGAGCTCTAAAACATATTAATACTCTAGTTCTAGAAACCAAATTTATTTTTTCTTCAATTCATGTCCCCTTTGCACCCCTTTGTAAGCGATCATTTGGCAACTATTGTAAAACCCTCAGGTACAATGATAAAAATAAACTGCATTCAGGTGCTAATGCATAATGTTAAAAATAGGAGTACCTGCTCATGAAGGATGGGAATATTTCCTCTTAAATCCAATGGAAAATATGCCTTTAAAAGTTTCAGACTAAATTCCTATACTTAGACTGTTCTCAGTGCGATACTCTGCTGTTGGAATAAATCCATTTTTGCTCTCCTTGAAAACACATAGCCCCATGCTGACTTGCATATTGTTTAGACAAGCCTAATGCTCTGCCCTTTGTCTGGTCTATTTAAAGAAAATCAATCTGCATTCCTCTGATGAACTTCATAGGCACTGGTGTTAGACACTTGCTTAGACTTGCCTGCTTAATGGAACACATTCTTATTCCAAGCACCATTTTTTTAAGTAATAATGACACAACCAAGAGTTTACCAAAAGGAGGTCACAGGTGAATGATAATTATTGGGCAGGAGCAAAATCCTTCTTAGACAGTCGGTGATTGCAGAGGGGAATTCCTTTCAAGCTTGAGCAATTGTCTTAAACACCTACACTTGCATACATACAGGATAAACGATGCACCAGACAAAGAAAAGGAAACAGACGCCAACAAAAATCAAGGAAAGGAGGAGAAGGAAGGCAGGCAAAAAAAAAAAAAAAGCTGTCAAGACAATGAACATCACTGTGATATGTTTGGAATATGAATGGGTTAAAGGCAATTCCTTAATTCACCTTTTGAATTTGTGCTGAACTTCATGTCTCCTGGCTTCCCCTCCCTAGCTTTTTGTCCATCTGTCCATCCTTTGGCTGTAACTCCTGTGGGTGAGGAATTTACCTTCTTACCTGTCTGGAAACTGCCTGGATTTAATTTAATCTTTAAAACCTGTCAAGTCTGGACAAAGTAAATTTATGCCAATAATTTGAGGTCTTGGACCTTTTGAATAAAGAAATCCTCTTCTTGTAAATTAGCTCATTGGAACCAAACAGGAAAGTGACTGCATGCCTCTGTATGATTATTGTTTAGGAGTATTTACAGCATGGAATGTGTTGTATGTGATACTATGTATGCATCTCCACATTATTATACTTTAACACTATCTGGTAATTGCACAGATTTTAAAAGAAGAAACATTTCTGCTTTGAAAGCAGAAGGAATTAATTTTGCCTACATCTCTCTTTCCTTCTGCTTGTTTTCAATTAAAAAAAAAAAAACAAACAGAAAAAAACAAACAACAAAAACAGAAAAACAAAAACTAACCAAGCCCTCAAGAAAAAATAGCCTGCAGGCAAACCCACTCCTAATGACATCAAAAGGATGAATACATGAATACTGGTTAATATCTGTATAAGTTTTCTGCTTAGTAGTGCACTCTCCATTTCTGGTGGTCTTTTAAAACCTTCTTGTTGTTCCAGCCACATTCATACTTGTCACTTGTGCCAGAGCCCACAGAGGAAAGAAATTGGTGGCAGCATCCAAGCAGTGGTGCACTCTGACCATCACAGCCACAAGAGCAGCAGGGTGGCAGCAGAGCCAGTGCTCCCTGCTTCCAGCACAGCTCAGCTGCAGCCGCAGGTCGGGGCTGATCTCACCATAA
This sequence comes from Pyrgilauda ruficollis, assembly GCF_017590135.1. Classification (NCBI taxonomy): domain Eukaryota; kingdom Metazoa; phylum Chordata; class Aves; order Passeriformes; family Passeridae; genus Pyrgilauda; species Pyrgilauda ruficollis. The sequence goes on along the minus strand of NW_024521428.1, from coordinate 919,833 downwards.
CACTGAGGCTGACCATAAATACATCTCCAGAGGTGGAGTCATGCAGACCTCTTAGTATAACGGCTGGAGTCTGCTCCTCTCACGGATCCACAGCCACTGTAGTCACTCACACTGTGCAAGAGAGTTGATAACACATCAGTGAGAGGCTTGTCATCACCAACACTGTCTCCTACGCACTGCAAGTTACTGCAGTCATGACATGAGCTAAGCCATCAGTAAAAGAGGCACTGACTCAAGTCTCTCTCTTCTTCTGGATCTTCATAGGCTTTGCCCTCAGGGAGGAAATGACAATAAAATTGTGATTTTGTTTTCAAGCTGAATGTCAAGGAAATGAAATTAATATAAAGGGAGCTGCTGTTTGAAAAAGACTAGATATTTCTGAAATTTTATTGGGCCACTAACTGGCAGTTCATGAAAAGACAACAGAGTTTGTCATCATCACCTGAGTCACCTTTTAAACACCAGGAAGCAATCAATGTAGTGATCATCTAAGTAGTTTTTGCATGCTTTCTATGGGGATGATGCTGGATGAGGATCCATTTGATCCATATGAACTGAAAATAGAAGAGTCATAATGCCCTAATTTTCTTTAAGAGCAGAAGTTGAATGTTGCATATGGATAAACCCTTATAAAATAAGGGCTTTGTCACCCTTGCAAAATCATAGCTCAGACCTTTGGCCAAGCAGAAAAGGACACTGGGAAAGAACTTAGCTGAACTGGAGGTAGAAAAACAAGTTATATAACCATTACATGCTCACATCATGGTTTATGGTGGTTGGGTGAATTATATTTGTTATTCTTAAATGGAATGTAACTCTTAATGGGCTAACTGCTTAAAAAGGCCTGGTTTTTGCAATAAAGGGACTCTTCTTTGCATCTGCCTGGGGACTTGCTTCATACAGTTGAACAGTGAGAAAAAGCCATCCTGACCAGGTGTTCCTGATGTCTAGCTGCTTGGACATTTTTACTTAGTTGTGCCTGCACGTACATGGAAGGTAGCAAAAAAAAAAAAAAAAAAAAGTAAACTGCTCTGTGTTGACTGGATTAATTTCCTTTTCAGCATTCACAGGATGCACATACCAATGTCTCAAAGCCACAAAATAATTATGTCAGGCAATGGTGGACTTTTCCAAAATCAATCTATTGATCTATTTATCCAACTACAGCAAAGATCTTAATAACTTTTATTCAGTGCTCTGAGTCAAGCTTGCTCGGTGTTACCAAATCATTAGGAAGGAGGCTTTCACCATGCAGAATGGGCTGCCTGGCTTGGATGCATGGTGAGGTGGTTTGACACTGGCCCAACTCCAGGCACCCACAAGAGTCGCTCACTCACCCTCACCTGCCACAGCTGGGCAGAGGAGAAGAAAAAAATCAATGAAGGGTTCACATATTGAGATAAGGACCAGGAGAAAACATTTTAAGGGTAAAACAGGCTCAGCTAAAAGTTGCAAAGTGAATTTATTACTAACAGAATCAGAGGAGGATAATGAGAAGTAAAATAAGCCCTTAAAAACACCTTTTTCGCTCCAGCCCCTCCCTCCTTCCCACTGACAGCACAGGGAGATAGGGCATGGGGATTTTTGGGTCAGTTCATCACTGAGATTTTCTCCTGCTGCTCTGGGAGAGGAGTCTTTTCCCTGTGACACCACGGGGTCCCTCCCACAAGAGACAGTTCATGAATTGCCCCGGCCTGGGTCCACTCTCACCAGCAGCAGTCAAACCACACCTGCTGCAGTGTGAACTCCCCCCACGAGCACACAGTCCCCAGAAAACTGCTGTGGTGTGGGTCTCTCTTCCATGAGGTGCAGTCCTTCAAGGAATGGCTGCTCCAGCCTGTAAGCAAAGGTCCCCCATCTCCACCAGGACCCCCACTGGATCACAGCCTCCTCCAGGTGTCTACCTGCACCTACCTGGGCACTTCCCCCGTGGGCTGCGGGTGCATCTCTGCATCCCCCATGGATCCCCAGGGGCTGCAGGTGGATCTCTGTATCCCCCATGGATCCCCACAGGCTGCGGGTGCATCCCTGCTTCCCCCATGGATCCCCAGGGGCTGCAGGGGCACAGCTGCTTCACCATGGCCATCACTACAGCCTGCGGAGGAATCTCAGCTCCAGCGCCTGGAGCACCACCTCCTCTTCCTCCTTCTTCTCCACTGACCTTGGTGCCACCATGTTGTTTTCCCTCACATGTCCTCAATTCCTCCTCTCCTCTGATTAGAAGCAAGACCATGTGTCCTTTGTTTTGATTTTCTTCTTAAATATGTCATCACAGAGGCATTACCAACCTCTCTCATTGGCCTAGTTTTGGCCAGCAGCATGTCCATCTTCAAAGCCATCAGAGATTGGCTCTGCTGGACATGGTGGAAGCTTCCAGCAGCTCCTCACAGGAACCATCTTTGTGGCCCCCCTGCTACCAAAAACCAGGCTGTGCAAAACCAATGCACATGGGAGTCAGTCTAGAATAGACTGGGTGATCTTCAGATGGGTCCAGTGTCTCAAAACCAGAACATCTCAGCACAGAGATCACAATCCTGGAGGAGATGTCATGGGCTGCTTTGATCAGAAGTCAGTCCCAGACCCTGTTTGAAGGCCACCTCCACCTACAAGGTAATGCAGTTTAACTCCTTGGAAGTGTTCAAGACTGGGTTGGATGGGGCTTTGAGCAACCCGGCCTAGTGGCAGATGTCCCTGCCTGTAGCAGAGAGGTTGGAGCTAGATGGTCTTTAAGGTGCCTTTCAACACAACATTATGATTCTGTGACTAGGACAAACAGAGCAGGAGAAGGTTGTAGGGACAAGAACTGCAGAGAGGTCCAACTACCAGGAGTGAGACTGGGAGAAACTGGTTAAAGGCAGAAGTGTAGAAGAAATATAAAGTAGAAAAGTGGGGATATGAAATGAAAACTGTGGGAGTAAAAGGTGAAAAAAGTGCATGCAAGGAAAAAGGGCAAGAAATCTCTGTGAACAGATCACCTCCATCCTGCCCTCAGCTCCCAGCCATTACTGATCAATATCCTGTGCCTGCCAGCAGGTGAGGCCAGGGGCTTTAAGCAAAGGTGAAAGCCACCTGTAATGAGCTATTGCATTGTGATACAGCTAAAGGGAAGTTTCTTTTTCACTTCAGGGTGCTATTTGCTTACAAATGGCTTATTTTCCTTATAAATTTGATTTTAACAAGTGTAACCAAATGATATTCATCTTGATCACCTATCTGTGTCTAATCCTTTTTAACCTTCTGCAAAGTGTTTCTCTTGAGTGATATTTGTCTTGGGGTTACAGAACTGAATTATGTACTCTGGTTTTAAATGTTAGTTTTTAAATGTTTCCTTTTCCAATTGATTTTTTTAAAATTTTATCTGCAGCATCGAACATACATATTTCCATTCATTTTAGATGACAGTTTAATATCACCTCATACATTTCCTCTCTAGACTAGTCATAACAGTAGCTAGCCAGCAAACAAAATTGCCTTTTTTGAACAAAAGTATTGAAAAGATGGGGTTTTAGCTTTCTTCCTAATATCACATAGAAAACTTTCATGTCAGTAATCACTTCATTAGTCCATCTGGACTATAGTTTTACTTTTTAGAGACAGGAATTACCAAAACTGCATGAGATGTAAAATGTGGAGACAGCACTGACTCACAGACTGTTTTCAAACCCTGATACATGCAGTACCTCCTAATTATCTGGTTTTATATTGCCTCTCCTCATGGGGCCAATGCTGTTCTCATCTCTCAAAACATAATATTTCCTCTCTATTTAGATGGAAAATTAAAAAAAAAATCTGTATGAAAAGTGTTACCATTTCATTTCAATATGAGTTCCCTTCTATGGCCACTTACGGTTGTCACTATCCCGGCTACTGATCTAACTCCGGTAGAGCCCTCAAACTTTCATCTGAAAATGCTGCTTTATAGGCCAATAATAGCCTTGCTAACACTGTCACATAAGGGTTAATTAAAACCAAAAAGATAACAGATGGTTTAGCAGACTGACTATAAAATAACATTGTTTATTTTAATTAAAAAGGGAGCAACAAGACTATATCTTTTGTAAAAGAAGGGAGATGTATTCTGAAGAAAAAGATTAATTTGGTGGAATCTGAAAGTTGGAGTAGCTAGGAAAGCAAAATTATCCTATCAGGAAGTACTTTTCTCTGCAGTGGATGCAATCTGAGACACAAAAATTGCAGAGACAAAATCTCTAAGCAGGTAGACCTAGGAATGTCTACAGCAAACCGAGGAGCAGAGAGGTGAGAAAAAACCCTTGGTTTAAATTAAATAGAGTAAGAAAGTTCTTTTCTTTCATTTCTTGACCTATGACTTTTATAAACATTGGCAGCCGTGTTGTCAATTTTGCTTAAATAAATCCACCATTTCCACACTCTCCCTCACCATTCTACCATAACTTGGCTTAAATTAAGAGCATTTTTTGGCTGACAGCAAAGCATTCCTTCCCTAAGGATTTGAAGGAATTTACAAACCAGAGTAGTGGAACACCTTAACCAGATACCTCAAGCTCTGCATTGCCAGCACACTTCTCAGCCTTCCCAGTGGATCAAGGACCCTCCAGACTGTACATCAGGACATGGCCTGCTCTCATGGGGTCAGGAGAGACACTAACAGGGCCAGGACAAAAGGCCTTTCCAGCTTGTATCAAGATGTTAAAGCATATGCAAAAGCCAAGTCAGGCCAATGTAACAACACTGTAACCCTGAAGCAGAACATCCAGTGTCACTGGCAGTTCCTTAAATTCACATTTAAACTCTTGAACGGAAATATTTCAATGCCACAGTATGCAAATTCGGAACAGAGAGCTCTCTATCTGTTTGGTTTTGGGAAATTATCCAGGATCTGATCCCAGATATACACAAAGGCCATTTTATCATTTCTTCTTACCAAAGGCACCCACAAATATTTCATGGAAGGGCACGGAGCTATAAGGAAGTAGCTTTTTTAAGATAAAAAATACGTAAGTATTTTATTAGGCAGAGTCTTAGACACACTTGTGTTTCATATCTGTGGAAAGGATTGTGCCCAAAATGTATTTGTATTGCTCAGTGTAGTTCACTGATCTAATTTATTACATCTCCCTATAACCCTGCACTCACACATATCCTGAGACCATTTCAGCTATTCAAACACAGTAATTCTTACCTGCCTACAGACAGACAGAGCAGGAATTTATATGTTTAGACTTGAACTGAGAATAATTTTATTTTTAGGAGGAAATGCATGTTTTGGTTTTATTCCCATTTGAACAAAAAAATTTTTACAGTTTAAAGATAAAAAAAAATCTGGGAGAGAATAGTACTGTACCCCACACAGCTTTGGGAACAGCAGCTCACTTGGCTGGCCTCCTCTGAGTCCTTTCAAGTCCATGGGCAGTGGCATCTAGGGCTGCTCCATGTCCTGTCACCCCCCTTCCCTCTGACACACTTCTGGCTAACCAACCAGGGGGTGCGTAAATCACTATCAAAATTGGACAGACTTCCACTTGTAGGTTTCAACAATCTTCCATTTTATTTAAAGAGAAAATATTTCATTTTTTTGTTATGTCTGACCAGGTTGTATCATATAGGCTGGATAAAGATAAATCTTTGCAATATGTCAGTTTGAATAATGCTCTGAAGCCAAACATCTGGAAATATATATTTTATCAGTGTAGCCTGTGTCAGACAAGTTAATGTTGATACTTTAAGTGTTCCTATCCCTATTTCCAAGACCTGGATCATGTTATGGGAATTGCAGTGCTCATGGCAAAATGACTGATATGAAACTACAGGAATTTTAAGCCCTTGGGGGTAATGGTATGCTTTAGTAATCTGATGCAGAACTGAACTTCATGCTGATTAAGCAGAGTGGCCATCTTAAATTGATTTCCAGAAAACATTTAGCTTCTAAAATGGTTTTTGTTACAAGAACTTTGTGGAGAGAGCACAGACTCTGCTTCTGGCATGAATTAATAAAGAACTGGTTGGTAAGTTAACAAAGGCACCCCCACCCTCTTTGTCCCTCCCTTTGGGCATCCCTAATATAAATGCATCATTAGCTAGACTGTCCTTTCTGCCCTTTTAAACACAAAGAGGTTCTTACTTGAGATTATTTTGCTTTTCAGTGTTACCATCCCTTCTCTCCTGCTTTTCAGTGAAGACTACTTATCACTGATATTATAGCTTGACACACAGAAAGATGTTTTTGCTGTTTCTGTTCAAATGAGACAACTGGATCTTCCACAGGGAGGTGGGGAACCAGACCCCTGTCTTGACCACAGCCTGTTCATGTGTCCTGAACAAGGCTCTGACACCACCATACCTGCAAACGTGTCCTGCAGTTCAGTGAACACAGACATGGGTGAGAATTTCAGTAAGTCCTGCTGGCAGCAAGTTAAATGACCCAAGCAATACCTACCAGCCTTGCAGATAGGAAGATCTACTTTCTCCTGTAATGAAAGCACCACTAATATCTCCACTAAGCAGAATGTGATTTTCTACTAGTAATCTGATGGTCCATTCCAGGAGAACATTTTATGACTATATATTTTAAATCTTGATCAGTGGAAAAGCCCAAGTCTTGGCACAAATATAAACAGTGACAATAAATTAGACACAAGCAGGGTGCAACTTCTCCAGATCCCAGGCTCAAATTTACAAGCTGTTTGCTGAGGCTTTGTGACTAATGGCAGCATAAAATATTTTAGTCAACTGGCAAAGTGAGAACTCAATGATTGAGAAGTTCTTAACTGGCTGCTCTGATTAACAGTGGGTAAATTACTATCAATGCTGGTAATAAATGCCATTAGCAGTAATTCACTGAAAACCTATCCATAGGCTCCAATTTTGTCAAAGTTTAGCTAAAAACAACTGACCAGTCTTGGCAAGTTCTAAGCTTTGTTTTCTTCCCCATGGCTGCTTGAAGATGTTGCAGGATGCAGTGGGCTGTGCACACTTGTGCTTTGAAAAGGATTGGAATGGCTTTCTTATTAGCCATATTACTCTTTCCTTCAGCTGGAATGACACCTGACACATATTTATGTTTGAAAGCAAGCAATGCTCCTCTGCTGCCCCCAGTGAGGTCAGAGTGGCAGGACCTGGGGACCCAGCACTACAGCAAAATTCAGTGCTCTGCTGTGAACTTCAATCTTCAGGAGAAAACCAGCATGAAGTCTGGTAGAACTTTTGGGTTTCCAAAGGGGTTACCCTCTCCTGCTCCCTCCCTGCCTGCCCTCCCTCCTCCCTGCCTTCTGCCATGGAACACCTTCTTTGCATTTGCCCCAGAGTAACAATATACAATCGTGTCACCCTCTACCAACTCCACACAGCAAACTCTGGCAGTGAACAGATCAATCCTATGGCTCCTGACTAATATGTCCTTATGTGAAGCACAAAGGCAATGGTATTATGTATTATTGTAATGAGGAGAGTCATTATTCCCACAAGTTGCAGTGAGAGAGTATGCAGTAAATTTGTCCCTTTATAATATTTATAAATATTATATTTAACAATCTATAGTGACATAAGCCATTACAGAGGTCACTACACAGCTTCTTTACTGGGACCTCAAGTACTTGCTTCAAATAATTCTATCACACTCCCTCACAGAAACATGACTAAAAGCTATTGCCTTTTCATATGCATACAAATTTGTGATGAATTTCATAAAATTGTGTTGCTTCAGTTCAGTATGTCTGGTACTGAACTTGAACTACAAAATGCAAGCCTCACTGCTTTCCTAGTCTTGGGCATTTCTAGCACATATTTTTTCATATGATTTGATACGGTTCTGGTTTTTGGTGTTTTGAGATGCATGTGGGCCAGATACACTGTACTTGACTCACTGAGTAATGCAAAATCACTGAGAAGGGAACATGGCAAAAGGCACACAAAGGTTATGTGACCTTTTCCTCAGGGAACAAAGCTGTGGCCAAGACAAGGATTTGGCCAAATGCAGCATCCCCACCAGAAATGAGGTGATCATTTGCTTAATCAACCTAATGAGCCACTGGCTGTTCATAGCCACACACAGACAGACATTTCTGCCGCCGTGGCTTTAGTGAAGCAGCACATGAAACACCAGGCATTTGAGCTGATGTTGATTCTGTTCCATTTCTGGAACTGGCAGAATATTGGTCTTTCAGAATATTCAAATATTGAATAGCAGTGAGCTGTCAGCTAAAGCTTCAGGATAACAGTAACAAGAAGTCAGCCTGGGCAAGGAAGATTTGTTTCAGAGGCATGAGATGGAAGGATACTGTCAGCACTCCACATAAATGGTGAAACAAGAGCAGGGGGAATACTTAAAGAAGCACATGCAACGTTGGAAAAATAACACAGTAATTATTTTAACCTATTAGGTGTTCATTCTAACAAAAGTAAATTGGCTTTTTATTCCCATACTGGTAGTAATGTATTCATCCATGCTCATTGTAGTTCCTATTTTCATTAGAGAGGAACCAGTGTGCATGCGAGTAATTACAAGAAAACTTCAGGCTCCTAAAATATGCTTATCTCGCAAGAAGCTGCTGTTAAATAGCTTAATCTAACTATGCTATACATAAGAGAAATGCAATACATTCTTAATTTTATAGTTTGCCATATGAAACATTTTTAATATGACATTTTCATTAAATTTTACTGGTTTTGCTATCTGGAATAAGTGTTCAGATATGAGACTTCTGATCTGCTCCTCAGACCTTAGTGACAAAAAAAAGACTTAGGGGATTTTTTTAAAGGTCTTGAAAGAATATTTTTAAAAGATATCTGATGCTCCAGCTTCCTCCTCTACCAAAATCTCATTTTTTAGAGGAACATCCATATCTCTCTCATATTTACACATCCTTTTTCCTGTCTCATTTATCAGCCCTCAAACCTTTAATGAACTTTCCTCCTCCACATAGCAAGTCTGCCTCACATTGGTTCACATCTTTCCTGCCACAAAGGCTTTTTGTGTGAGTAGCCAAATTTCTTAGTCCCTGTTCCCAAACAATTTGGAAAGCACATTTGGATTCACTGGGGTTCAGTCATGGTGTCAGATGATTTCATGAAAAAGAGCTGCACTTTCATGGTGTGTAAGTCTGCCTCAGTGTTTTTACACAAGTTACTATTGTATTTCAATGATCAGTTGTAGCTAAGAAATGGCAGCAAACCTGCAGCTCAGCTTGCTCATTTTTTTGGTAGTAAAAGATGCAGAGTGGTCATGTGTGTTTGCTGGTTTGATTTTGGGGAGGGGGTTATGTTGTTTAAAATACCCTTTTGTTTACTTTAAAGCTATGGTGAAGCATAAAAGAAATAATAGCTAAGAAATTCTAGTTCTGCAGAGAAATAAGCTCTTACAACAAAGGTTTTGCTGGAATAAGACTTTCCCATTGCTTCTAGGTCTCTGACACCCTCCATGCAAATGTGAAGTGAAATTGTCATACAGTGTCAGTGCAGTTGTCACAGAACTGCATGGCCAAATGAAGACCTCATGGCCAATCAGTGTTTTGTCATGGGAGGTAGACATGGGGAGGGAGGTTAGAGAAGGCTGGAGCCTTGCCTGCTTCTGCCATAGCGAGCTGTAAGCCCAAGAGCAACGTTAATTTGGGTTGCTACTGTTGTCATTTAGAACCTCTTTTTTATAGGCTGTCTCTCTTCTACAAGACATTAAATAAGAGTTTGTGTTTAGAGCAGTAAGTGGATTTAGTTCGGATTCCTTCAATATGTAGGCTACAAAAATATGTCATGGCTATAAGGTAAATTTCTGGGCCATTTCTAAAAATTAGGACCATGTCTGCTTTCAAGAGTGTATTATGTTGGAACTTAAAAAGGTTTTCTGTGGTATTTCTTAATCCCTCTGTAAATGCAGTTTAATGGGAAAAAAAAAAAAAAAGAGAGAACAGTTGAATGGAATGCATAAAGTTTACAGTGCCTGCTTACATCCAATGCCATTTGGGAGAATGCTAATATGGTTATTAGAATAAGTTCCTGTACTGGGTCAGTAAAATTTTCAAATTCTTCATTTAAGTTTCTCATTTTTTTCTAATTTTTCTGGGATTTTTCTCGAGGAAAAAAAATGGAAGAGGAAGAGGACATTTGATAGCAGGACTCTTGGATGTAAGAACATTTGAGAATCAGTATCTTCAATTTTAAGGTCTTCTCAGCAATTACAATCCATGAAATGTGAAGGACCAAACTTGAGGTGTCTTTGTTTAAAATTCAAGGAAAAATAGATTTCTTTTACTTATGCATTCCTATGCTACTCTGTTCTGCTAATGTATGAGAGCAAAGCTAATTGCATAGGCTGGGAAATGGATTGCTTGGACCTAAAGTACTAGTTGAATGAAGGTAAAATTAGGACTTTCACTCTTCATTGCCCTGAGTATTTCATGTTTAGTTACTCTTAAACCAAGTGGGTGTAAAATGTCACTGCTGCCATCATGTATACTGATTACGTACACAAAATATTAATCAATTTGAGGTAGTTGCAAGGACCAAAGGATGTTTTATGCTCAGGTCCTATTAACATATATATGTATGTTTATTTTATGTATATTACCTAAAATATTACCATGCCCTCTTGTGTGAAACGCTTTCAAGAAATTGGCTGAGCTGAGGAGGTAACAAGAACTCAGGTATAGGTATTTCTAAAATCAAAAGATAAAACTGTTGTAAGTAAGGCAATGTCCTGCAAAGCCTCACATTTTCTCTCTTAAAACTATCTACTTCGAAAAGAGGTTCTTGCCAGGCTGCTTGCCTAAAAAGCAAAGCTAAGAAAGAAATTTGCAGAAGTAAAGTAATCCTTTAACATGCTTCTCTTGCTGTGCCTAAAAATGCAGGTGACAATCTCACCCCTCAGACAGCGTCCATAGTAATGTAAATACAAAATCTACCCCAAAAAGAGAGCTGAAGCATGAATATGTGAATGCTCCTACTTATCTCTCATGTACAGCCACCATGGTCTTTTTTTTCACGCTCAGCTAATACAAATCTGCATATCAAAGAAAGTAATAAAACTTCATAAACCACAGAAGTTGCCTTATTTAAAATTAACACTGTTGCTTTTTTATATAGTTTCAGTTAACCTATTAAAACCACATAGAATGACCTCTTACAAAGAGAGCAATTACTTGAAAGAGTAACTTACCATGACAATGCACGGCTGTACACACTTTGGAGAAGTGTCACTTTTTCAGGCAGAAAGAATGTATCATATCAAAACAGCTATTATCAAATAATCTGCAATGGACCTCTTAACATGGAAAAGGAGAGGGAAAACTTCCCACTTGCTTTTTCACAGCATCTGGTTTGCAGGGTTTGGATAGAGTGTGGCCTCCCATCCCCTAGCGTGAATATTCTTTTCTTTTGTAAAACCTGCCCAGACCATCTACAGCCTTTGGCAATCTGGTCAGCAAAAATGACATTCAGACAAAAAAGGTGCCATATTTGCATCATGTGGATCCTTTTCCTTCAAAATCTAAGCCTTTAACCTGTTCATGTAATACCTTAGGAGGCAGAGTGATATGGAGAGAAATCAATAAGCAGCTCCACTTGACACTGAAGTCCAACTCTTATACTCCTTGATTCCTCACCCTGTTTTTCACAAGCTCAGTATAGTAATCTGCAAGCCTCCTAAGTGGGAGTGAAATACTACTAAATTAAATTTCCCTCTTTATTTTCCCTGCTTGCTGTTTCTATATCTCCTTTACAAATGTAGAATTCACTGCACAGGAGATACTTCATACCAGCATGTCAGTGGTGATTTCTGAGCTGTCTGGGCCTTTCCTGAGTGTCTGTATTTGCCTGCTGGACCTTGTTCTGTTGCCCCCTCCAGAAAAGGAGGCTCTCAGTGAAGGTGGTTGACTGTCCCTGTTCACATTGCTTCAGAGGATTTGCATTTTACTCACTGTTGAAAGGGGCATAACTCTTTCAAAGGCCATGTGGGATGGACTTGGTGGCTTCTCTGAGTTTGGTTTGAAGAGCTAAGAATAAGACGCATAAGCATTATGGTACTTGATTAAATGTCTAGCACATTTTCCACTATCTGTTTCTATATGTACACTGTGCTCTCTGGATGGTAGTTATAGGGGGCACTGGTGCTCTGAATGAGGAAGAAGAGCTGCTGTTCAGGGAGGTTTTAAACACTCATCTGGAAGATGCTGATGGCCAACTCCTTACTCAGACGACAAACCAGGAAAATAGGACTTCTTCCAGGATAACAGCAAATGAGGGATATCACTAACATGTTCAGGGCCATCCTAAGAGGTGATCCACCAGGACTGAGGTCTTGGGCTGTCCTTATTCCAAAACAACACTCAGAAGAACTTTGGCTGCAACAGGATTGCTGTGTGGGGTCACAGCTGACAGGTGTGAGGCACAAAGGAAGGAACAGCAGATATGCAGCAAGACCAGACACAGTCCCTGTTTGTGCACTGTGCCAAGAGCCTCCCTGTGACACCCCTGCCACTGCTTCAAGGAGACCTGCACGCCCTGATGTGTTATGCTGTCCAATCAAATGTGGATGTACAAGCATTTTTTTGCTAAAGGAAGAAAATAATGGAAACATACCTTACTCGTCTTGAATTACTATTTCAGCCCATGCATATGTGGATAGTAATAAATAAATAAAATCTGAGAAGCTTTACCTATAATATCCCACCCATTTTTGTCATATCCTTTAGAACTGAATGACTAACTGCTGGACTCCTGAATATGCATGGGTAACTGTTGGATTTTTGGCAAAGGTTGGAGTTTCCTGGGTTTCCAATTGGCCATGCAAATGTTCTTAAGTTTCAGTTTGCTAGACTGTGCTAGAGGGGGTAGAGGGGGTGTTAAATTTCCCATATGACCAATGACAGAATTGATGTTATTGAGTCTGCTCTGCTCTCTGCAAAGACTTTAACACCTTGTACTGTCAATATACTGATAAAAATAAAGCCTATTTGCATTTATTAGGTGAAAGACTGAAGCCAAAATGCAGCACATACCAGACCACTTGTGATGTGGTCAGGATCAGGTCAGTCTACCATCTGATTACCCTTTGCTCCTTTGGCTCCACCCGATTAATGCTAAGCCACCCAAGGCAGTGAAGCCTTCACACATGTTCATCAACTGTTCAAATATCCCAGTTCATCCAGGAGAACAAGTTTATCCAAAAAATAGGAGAAGGCTGAGGTGATTGCTGTACCAGAAAGGTTTTTGTGCAATTAGGTATCATATGACATCTCTTCTGAGCTCTTTTACAAATTCCTAGGGCAGCCAGTCTCTGGGAGGTGCAATGTCTGGGCCAAACCTGGGCTCCAGGTGCTCATTCAGGACACTGCACTTCCCAGAGTCTCTGCAGGCTTGGCTGCTGCCTCAGCTCTGCGATCTCTTAGATGCCCCGCTGCTGAGGTGCAGGGAAAGCTCACAGGCTTCCCACAGCGCTGCTCTCTGCTGCTTCAGCAAAGCGCCCTGCTTGGTGTTGTCCATCCAGAAACTACTTCAGCTTCTGTTTGCTTGGAAAAACTACCTCTCTGTAATATTTTATTAGAGGTTACTTTAGTTACGTTATAAAATGCACTCGATTTATTTTCAAACTGTAGCTAGCTGAAAATTCAAGATTCTGGTGCAGAAAACATCTCAACATTAGCTTCTTTAGCCACTAGATCAATTTTCCATTTAATGTGGAATAACTTATGTCACTTGAAGGTCTTTAGGGACCTTTTCATAATAAACCACTTGACAAGTGAGGCAAGTAAGCTTTGCAAGATTTATAATTGATCACTGGTGCTATTGTAGACATGATGGAAATACCATATATAACACAAATATTTTCTAGCAAAAAAATATTATTGCTTCATAATCAGGTGTAGGTGTTAGTCTCCGATTTGGCATCACTTTGGCATAATGAGCCTGTGGTTCTGCATCTACAGAATATAAAAATAATGATGTTTTTATAAGGCTTCCAGACATCTTGCCTGTATATGAAATGTAAATACTGTGTTCAATCTTTAGCCCTTGAAATTGGGTGTGAAGGAGGGATTCTGTTTGGGCCTAAATACAGGCAAAGCTTTATTTGTGGGCTATATTCCTATGGAAGTGCAGCTGTCCAAATGCTCTTAGTACCCAACAAAGACAGCATTGTTCTGTGGAAACACGCTGGCGGAGCTGGTGGGGCTCTGGCCAGCTGTAGGTGGGACGACTGCAACAGCAAGGGACTGTCACTCAGCAGTGCAGCCAGCGATGCCTGGTGGCTTGTGACAGCCCCAACAGACCGTGTCTGGCCAGGGGCGTGAGCAGCAGGGCACGGCTCACCTTGCCTCGCTCAGACACAGCGCGAGCTGCGGGCAGGCACTGGCACTCACGCAGGCGGCAAAGGAAGGCTTGCGATGAGCTTCCAGCTAAGGTGTGTGACTGGAGTGGCCTCTGAGCCTTCACCAGCACCACTTCAGTAGTCATGCTGTTACACTTATTGTTGGTTCAAGGCAGTGAACCACATTTTTGAGCAACTGGGCTAAGGTACCCCTACAAGAGTACTGATACTAACACACTCAGACCCTCATTCAGACTCCATTTTCTCAGATGTTTCTGACATGCTTTTCACTTGGACAAAAAATGGCAAAATTTGGGGAAAATACATTGATTTAGCAAGAAGAAAAGTCAGTGGCATGGAATACAATGTACAGTCCAGCTTGGTCTGTTTTTATTCATACACAAATTTCACAAAACAACCCACAGGAAAGAAAACTTGTTGTTTTCCACTACAAGGAGTCTCAGTCTAGCTGGCAAATTCTGGTCCTCGAGAAGCTGTTCAGATTGGAGAATTTCCTACAGACACAGACACAGACAGCAGGACAGACAGAAAATGTCATCATTTCACCATAAAATAAGTAATCATGCAGCATTTTCTGAATTATTAAATTTTCACTAAAATATCAAGAAACTAGGAAACAATATTATCTTGTGGCACTGCTATAGCAGTTAGAAATTCACTAGAAAACTATAAACCCTCCCATTTTGAAGCATAGGACTAATACTAGTGAGGGGGAATTTATAGGTTATGGCAAAATGCTAGCAAGGATTTCTTGCCCATGTGTTGGGAATATTCACCATTTTCTGAGAAATAATATCAGGCTAGATGGATCACTAATAGAATCTGTGCTGATAACAGTCACCTACCTGCACAAAAAAAAAGAAGAAATAAAAAAGGTTCTTTGTTTGAGGATAACATTTGATTTCAAAGAAAGTCTTCCTATGTATTCACTTGTATAGTTATTGAGTCTGCACCAGGAGAACATCAAGATTAACAGCACTTCCCTGGAGCTTGGCTAAGGCAATATACAACAGTAGTCTGTAAGAATGATAGTTGGGAGGTTTTATTTCTTTGATTGATTATTTCTTTGTTTTCCAGAGACACGTGGAATAAAGCACACTGACACTGTCCCTCTGTCTTTCTTCCAGGAGTGGTTAGACTTCACCTGGAGCTTTGAATCCGCTACTGTCTTTGAAGTAATTAATTGATTCTTTGAGTTCACTTGGGTCATCCTCTCACCTTGAGGTCCTGAGTGTCCTGTTTGCCTCCCACACCAATCTGCCATCATATTGGCAGCATGAGAAAAAATGTACGTTAGGAGAGGAGCAAAGGAGAGAGAATAAAATTAATTTGACACTCTCTCTAAAATGATGACACTTTAAGGGAAGTAACTTATGCAAGGGATTGCCTGAACATGGTGCCCTCTTCAGCACTTCATGTGCAAGCTCCCCTAGGGACTGACTTGCTGCAGCCAAGGACAGAATGGCTATTTCACCTTTTGGCTGCTGCTACCTCAGTATCAGGTCCAGAGCCTCAGCTACAAAACTCAGCTACCTCCCCCAAACTTTTATTTCTCTCTTTCCCATCATCCTTTCATTGGAGAAAATTGAAAGAGTACACTCTAAGTCAGTCGTCTCTGTTTACATTTGTTGCAACACCTATGGGGAAGGAAATACAGAATTAAGTCTGGGGTTTATATTTTCTGCGTCTCCTATTAGCTTCAGTCAAGATCAGCCAAAACATCTTTAATGACGTCAAGGCACAAAGTTACAAGCTGATGTTTTAAATATGGCTTATTTTACTAGTTTGGACTGCCTGCGGTTTTGCAAATTTCCTTAGTTCTTTTGGTTGATGTATCTATAGATCAACCAACTGTCCTCTCCTAGGAATACCTCATGTTTCAAGAGAAACACTGTGATCAACACTATGAAACTCACAACCTGTATCACTTTTTTTTTAGCCAAAATTGGACTTAGTGGCTTCATATTTGTGAGCTTGGAACAGTATGATACAGTTTATATAAAATAAAATTAAAGACATGGGAAATAAGTTTACTTACACACATGCACAAATTGATGGGCCTGGAGTTTCGATGGGGTTATGAATACAAGTTGTTCCCTGTATTTCTCTAAGCTGCATCACAGCGGTTACCTTCTTTAGCATTAAGACCACCTCTGTTCACCTGATTTATACTCTAAATTTATTTCATTTTGAGACAAAACACTTTCTCTTTAGTATTTTCATTCTATTCCCAAGTGACATCTGGCCCCCACTGCAGGAAGTGGGACTTTTGCTTTTATTTCTAGAAGCCTCAGTTTTCATTCCCCTTTTATGCCAAAGGTGTCCTGATGAGTTGATGTGAGCAGGGAAACAATTTGCTTGAAAGAGGCACCTCCCTGAAACTTCGGTAAAGGTCCCTGCATGGCCACAGAGCTGAGCTATGCTTAGCCAAGATGGAGAAACAAGTGACTTCTGTTTCTGCCAGGGTGTGCTGAGACCAACAAGGGCACACGCTATGCCCAGGAGCTCCTTCAGCCAGTACCAGCCAGCTCAGCAACCAAAGGGAGCCCCTTCCCCTCTCACTGCTCTCTGCCCTCACCCTCTCTCACCCTTCAGCAAGAACAAGGACAGGGCACCAGACTAAGGACCTGCTCTGGGTTCAGTGAATTTTAATCCAAAGCTGACTGTCTGCTCTGGTGTGCTTTTTAGCACACCAGCTGGGGACACAAGTGAGGAAAACAAAGTATTTTCATTTGGACCTGGAAGACTGTGGAGCAAGACAAATGTGTGTGGAAGGGAGTATTGCTCCTTTCTGCAGCACATCCCTCATGCCACCTGAAAACATGCAATGACAGTGGGAAGAACTCCCTGCTGCTTCATGCCCTATCTAAAATGTCACACACACAAATGAGACAAACCAATTCCCATCTTTTATTATTTTACAGCAGAGAGTGTTTTACTTATGAAGGAAATGTATGATTTAAAAACTAAAAAAAATCTTGCTGCTACCTGTTCATGCAAGTCAAGAACAATAGTTTGCTTCAACCTTGAGGTTTTGCTCCTCAGACTTCCTGGATAATGTAAGTCAATTATCAGGTGAAGATTTAGACATTTGTCATTCAGGATTGTAACATGAGGAACATGGGACTACAGTGTAGCTACATTGCCATGACCCCAGTTCTACAATCAGACACCAGTGTGGTATGATGCAAGACCTTACCCAAGGGGAACTGACTGCAGACCTAAGACCTAAATTTACCTAGGAGAACTGGCAGCAGTGGTGAGGTCCTGATGAAAATACTTAAGCAAAAACCTCTGTTTCTCTGAATTTTCTGATTAAAGAATGATTTGGATTTTGATTGATTATACAATTTATGATAAAAATAATTTTCTTCTCATGAAAAGTCAAGATTGTGATCATGATGTACATGCATACTTGGTCTTTTTTTGCTTTTATTTTTGCTTTTTTGGTTTTGTTACCATTTGGTTCTTTCATGCTTTCGGGGGCTTTTATTTTCACAAACAGAATCCCTAAAGCTCTGGAGAGTGCTAGTTTGTCACCTGCAGGTGTGCAGGGAAATGAATGCACATTAGACTCGTGGAGAGACTGATGGTCTCTCACCAGCTCACGCATGCACCAGGTCTCATGTGGGTGCCTCCTATCTGGTGGATACTTTGGCCTAACTGCTATTAGGTTTTGAGAATTTGAATAAAAACATATCCTTGACAAAGAGAAGGGTACATCCAGGACCTAGAGCAAATGTGCCTGGGATCAGAAGTCCTCGTGCTGTGCAGCTAAAGAGTAGAGTGCGCAGCCTCAAGGGAGATGGGGGCAGGGTAGTCTCCTCTCCAGTGGATAAGGATGAAGTTTCAGGCTGCCCTGTCACATCCTACATGTGTTGGATATCATAAGGGGATTTTTATTTGATACATGGACAATATTGGTGATTATAATTGGCTTTCCAGATTAAATTCCATGTCCCATTCCATTCTCCACCTTCAATAATGTTTTCTTTGTTTCATAGATGTGGTGCTGTTACAGACTAAACTTGGTGTATACTAGGAGGAAGTATTACATGACAAAAGTATTTAATTTCCCAGGGATCTGGTTGAAAAATCAATCCAATACTCTTTGTTACTTATACAAGAAATAATCCCTAGAAAATTAAATAGGTTTTTTTTTTCTTGCCAGAAGTACCTGAAAAAAAGTTACAAAAGGGTTCTTCTTCTCATTCATTTCTCAGTGGAAAGATACTTCATTATTGCTTTTGTTAGCATCATTATCATAATGAAATCTGAAAAATTATAAAAATATACTTCAGCAAACTGAAAATGAGTAAAGGAATGAAATGTAAAAAAACCTGGAGTGTTTTCTTTTTTGCATAATGTGAAAGTCATATGAACCACTTCTATTTACTTTTCCAAACCAGTTTCTATTAGTATACTAAAAACACTGGATAAGTTGCTTCCCAAATAACCTTCTCAGCCAATATCTAATGGGAAAATAAATCCTCATTCATCCTAATGTCATAAAATGAGCCAATCATAAAATGGCAAGTCTGCATCAAGTTCGTTATCTGATCCACAGACTTTTTGACAACAATCAGCTTATTTAGAATCTGGTGATGCATATCAGCTGCCAAGAGTAGCATACAGTAGTATTAAACTACTTTTACAGAAAAAAACCCCACCATTTGTATAACATTAGTGAGATTCCATTTGTGTGTTGCTGACAAATGGCTCCCCTGCAGTTGTCTCAGCATTAAGTTTCCAGACAAGACCCATTTATTGCTTCATTTATTGATATGCAATGCAAGTTATAGAATAAGTATCATATCAGTGAATCTAAAACAGTAATTTGCACTGTTCTTAGAGACATAATGTCTGGAGAGTCTAAAACTAAACTAACTCCAGGAGACGTTTATGAGTATTGTGAATGAGGGATAAAAAACCCACCCAAGAGTGATAACTTGATGATGGGATTTTAATTTAATTTGAAGTAATGCAACCAAACTGCATGAGAGGAAGGAATGGAGGGAACAATCAAGTCTCTTAACCAACACTATTTTATCCTGCCATTAAATTGTTATAATTACCTAGTATTTGACCAGATGGCAAGTCATTTCTAAAGTCAGACCAGGTGTTCAAGATGCAGAGATAATCACAAAGCTGATGACTGTGGTGAAACTAATTAAAAAGTGTGTTGCAGTGGCACAGTGGTGCTGTGGAGCAAGAGAATGACCAAAAATAACACGATCGAAAAATTCTGAAGTACTACTACAAAAATGATTTGGAAAACACCAAGCAAAACCAAACAGAATTTAATTAATTTGAATGATCAAGTTCAGAGAAACACTCTAATAAACTATTAGATAATATAATCTGTTAGGGGGTTCCTGGGATTTTGTTTCTGTTTTCTAACACAAATAGAAGGACAGAAGTGAAAGGCAGAACTAATAAAGATGAAAACTGTCAACCCAATCAGAAGGGCAAAACACAGGCACAGATGCACATCAAAATGAAATACGGGCACAGAAAGTCCTTTTCATGCAGATGAGCGCTGATTACATGGCCACAGCTGGAAATTACAGAGAGCTTTATTCATTAAAGACTGACTATCTTCAATTAGGCTTTCCTTTCATGGCAAAACAACAGAGTAGCAAAGAAATAAATTGCCATGCTGTGCCTGCAGCTCCCCAGAACACACTGCCCTGCAGCCAGCACACTTCTGCTTAATTGACCCCTTCACATTTCTGGGACCAAAAATCAATTCAGACATGAAGGAAAATGCATTTAACTGGCGGGTAGGGGTGAAAGCAAACTTTCAACACACATAAACACCCCACAACACAAAGAAGGAAATCAAACTGTCTTATTGCCAGCTGGGTGCACACAGGTCTATCCTGCCAGCTCTGTACTTTGTGATCTTCTCTGGCTGTCTGCTCTAAAATGTAGGTGTGAATGCTCATGCTGTGCCCATGGCCCCGAGGAGATCACTAATAGGCCCCGTGCTATGTCTGTACAAGAAGCCTGATGCTAAGGGGACCTGGGCACAAGTAAAAACTGAGATCTATTAAAGACAGCTCTTCATGAGGTTTTCCACTCAGGAAAGGGGGGCGTTCACTGCTGCCCAGCTGGTCAGCCTTGGCAGAAGAGGTGCTCCTCTCTGTGCTCTTCCAACCTGCTCCAAAGTCTGTGGATGCCCATGGTGGAGGAAGGTTCAAACATCCAGCAGGCTGATGTTTGGCAGGACTTAAAGTCCTTATCTTCAGTAAGCATTTTTGCCATTTGCCAAAAGTGATGAAAATTATATGCACCCCTTCACAGTGTGGCTGCCACATTGTGCTGATGATGTATTTTGGCACAGCTGCATGAGGAGCCTTTGCTAGCAATAGCAATTAGATTTCAGAGTCACTCTGCTGCTTGGCTTTTATCTCTGGGAGAACTTTCAGATGTGTGAGCTGACCTTTGGGCAAGGATGCTCAGAGCATTTTCACTCTCATCAAGCCCTCCATCATTACAGAGAGTTTCTTCTTGTTGCATTTGTCTTTGCCTGCAGAAAGGTAGAAATGTCTTGGTGCAGAGGTGCTATGATTTGAAATACTAACAGGTAACAGATGGAGTTGATAAATCTGTTGGTAGTCTTGATTAATTCTGCCAGTAAGAATTTTGCGCTCACGTTAGTTCTAGCAATAACATATTTCTGGCCTCTCTCTTGATTAAGGCTACAGACTGCAGGAGCCCTGCTGCTGCAATCAAATGTTTCTTCATACCTTCTCCAGAAACCAAAAAGGATCAGTAAGTCTGTTAATAAAAAATTATTCATTATATTCATATATATTCAGCATATAAAGTCTGTTAGTGAAAAATTTATATCTGTTGTATCTTGCCTAGTCATGGATGTCCAGCTTGCTAAAGCATTATCTCACTATTGTTTTCATCAGTTCTCCAGCTGACTCAAAAACAGAAAATTCATTTTTAATCTATTCCTTTTTCCCCCTTTTTCTTTCTTTTTTTTTTTTTTTTTTTTTAATCCCATATTTTGGAACTTTTCAGTCAACTCTTGTTGTGACATTGATGTTGGGAAGACATTTCCCTCACCACTGGAATGAGAAAAATAGAGACCCATAATTGGAAACAGGAGTGCAGACCCCAGATAACGGTGCAAGTCTATGGAACACTGTTTACCCAATTGAAAATACAGCTGAATTCATTCCAGCAGTGGTTCCTTAATACAGAACATACACTGTAGGGCATGAGGCTTTCCAAATATTTTTAACCTCTTAGAAATCTGGTATTCTAGCACAAATGTCTCAAGGCATTTCATATTCAGTGCTTTCCAGAGTTTGCACTTCCCAGAGTATATTTTTCTAGGGACAATTGTGAATAAGTAGACCAAGGACTGCAGCTTCTGTGAAAGCTGGTGCAGGCACAGTGTCTTTTACTATTATGGTTATTATCAACAAGTGCATAATTTCCTGCACCAGCTGTTGTTTCTATGCTGTCTTCTTACTGCCATACTTGTCCTGTGTTTAAACAAGCAGGGGGTTGCTATTTTTCAGAATAAGGCAAATAAAGATAGGTTAAAAGAACTTGGAAATAAAAGCTCATATACAAATTCAATAAGGGCACCACAGGATTGAGATAAGCACACTGCTAGGGAAGAGGAAACTTTGCTGTTAACCTACAGATTTTTAATTACAAATTAGAGCACACGTATTTGGCCCTATGACCTAAGGTTCAAGTTTATACTGACCTACATGCAGAGGTCTTTAAGAACCACGCAATCAATTTTAAGTGTTCAATATGCCTTGACACCTGCTCACATTTGCACACAGAATTGATGGAAAGGCCCTTTTTCCTCTGGCTCTGCCATACAATGTTGTCTGCTGGCAGGTGACACTGCAGAATAGATGAAGACTGGGTTAAAATCTGCTGCCTTCCTTGCCCAGGAGAAAGCTGGTATAAATCTATGTTCCCCCAAATCAGGCATGTGCCTTGGCTGTTAAGCATAAAAAAGACAGAAGCTAAAGAGAAGAAATAAAGGGAGAGAAAAAGAAGATCAAGTAAGTGTTTCTTCTTTCATTAATGATAACGGACCATTTCCTTATATGCAAAAATTTTATTTATTATATCCATTTTCCGTATATGCAAAAATAAAAATCTCTGGCTGTAACCTGATACATGATATGCTTGTAGAAGCCCTTTCTGTTGCCTTTCACAGTCGTGTTCAGCCTCAGATGGGCTTTGGCTTACCAAACCTCAACCCAAGGACACTTGGAACATTCCACCTCCTCAGTGTTCAGGCTCATGGCCAGCTCAGAGTTGATATAACCAGGGAACGCCCCCATCCCATTCAGACTGTGGTTCTACATCTCTCCTGTTTTTTTTCATCCCTGCTTCTACTTTCTGTACATTTTGGGTTTATGTCCAAGTTCCATCAGGATCTCCTTGTTCATCTAGCAGACCTCTTGCCACCATTACTTGACTTCTTTTGTGTCAGGATGGAACATGCTTGGAAATTGAGGAAGTGGTTCTTGAAAAGCAATCAGCTCTCCTGGATCTCTCTTCTCTCCAGGGCCATATCCCATGGTACTTTTCCAAACAAATTTTTGACATAACATTTTTGTTATTTTAGGATAACACTTCAGTGATGACTTAGCATGATTTGCCTCATTATTTGCTTTGGAGTGCTCTGTGTAAAACAACCAATTAAAGAAAATTCATATTTTGAACAATATAATAATTTTTTTTTTCCCATCAGGAAACCTAGAGGCTTTGTGCTGATCCCTTGTAGCTTTTCCAAAAATTCAGGACCACTAGCCTTGTGAATGGCTTCAGTCCTGCAAACCTGTTTATCTGTGACAATCTTGGGCAAATTAAAATTTAATGCATGCTCAAGAACCTCAAAAATCAATCTCCACGAGAGTAAGATCAGTCCAAGTAGATGTCATCTACTACTACTACTAATATAATATATAATATAATAATATATAATATAAAATATAATCATATAATAATAATAATAATAGTAATATGTTAATTCTGTCACAGAATGCAGATGGGCATTCCAGTAATAACCACACTAAAGCTAATAAAACCAAGATGTCTAGAGAGGATAATTGCTCTATGACCTTGCTGCTTTCCAGTGAATAACTTTGTAAGATTAGAGAGTGAAGATGGCTGAAAATGTTCTGATACAATGTTTTCCTATTAGAGAATGACCCCAAAACTGGGACATTGCAGAAGGACATATTTATTGTCCTGAAGAATTTGACACAAAATTATTTACCTTGTTTGAATAATTTGCAACTTAATGTGATCTCAAATCTCTGTTTGAACTAGTGCATCAGAATTTGAAATGCATAAGGTACAATATAAAGTTCAAATCAAGAAACTAAGTATGAAGATTTTCAATAAACTCATGTCAATGTTTCTCACCCTTTTTAATTTGCTCTTTAAAAATCTTTGCTTCTCATTCTCAACATGAAGAAGGAATGAAAGGATAAGGTGCTTTTCATTTTTTAACTACTGGTACTTACAGGAGTGTATTAAGGCAAAATGCAGTCCAGCAACTCTTAGATAAAAAAAAAATAAAGATGTCAGGTTTATTGTTTGGGACTTCTTTTTAATTTATATAATTAAGACATTGAGATAATGGCAGTGTTCTCATGGTTTGGGAAGAAATACCTGCACTCTACAGAGAAAACAGATGTTTTATCAAACTCTGAAGATAATCAGCATATTTACATACACTCTTTTATGTTTAACTGCCAATTTCTGTTTCCCAATTAAAGTGGTTTATTTGACTGTTATCTTTAGCTAATTAGTACTTATTTTAGGGAGTGAATACAGAGTAGGTTTCATGGGAAAGTAAACTCATTGGCTTCAAGTAGGGAGAATAGCTTGATGGCTGAAAGAGAATTGCCCCAGATAATGAATTCCTGCGTGTTTTGTAATGTAACCTAATGCCTCATGCAGCTACTAAACTCCCAGATGGCCCAGCAGAGGCGCATACTCATCAGGTGACATATTAGCCAATTTAAAAGATAATTAGTAAGCACCCCTCTTTCTGTATTCTTTAAGCATTAGGAAGATTCACATTCCACTCTTTTATGTACTGGCCTCCAATCCAAAACATATGGAAAATTCCTTTTTTTTTTTTTTTTTTTTTTTTTTCCCTAGAGGTGCTGCTCTCCTGCTGCTCCCATTGACTTCAGCACACATTTATTTCCTAAAGATGTTGCTGTGCATCTTGGCTCATGCACCTTTGATTTTCTAAACATCTTCACTGTCAGGATATCTGCTATTGCAGATGCCTCTTCCAGGTTTCACAGCAGGAGCACTTTATTTTTATCTTTCTTATCCCAACAGACCTGATGTTTAATTTCGCCAAGAGGAGCGTGGTTCAGTTACTGGAGGATGTCAGTGCTGTGTAAGTGCTGGCATTGTGACAGGCCAAAAGTTTGGTAAAATTACTAAAAAAAAACAGGAGGCAGATAGAGGATGTGCAGAAGATGAGGGAAGAGTGTGGCTTAATTCTGAACCATCGTATGGACCTGGCTCCATCTCTTCAGACAAGCATCTTAAAACTGAGCCCCATTAAAGTGACGGTATAAATGTATAAATACAGCTGAGTATAGCTCTCCCAAGGATTTAGGCTGATCAGGCTCTGAACAAAAGGGTACAGCTATTCTGTTCCGGTATTAAGTAGATCACTAGATTCCTCTCCCCATAACATTCCAGCTTGATTTCCTTCCCAAGAAGCAAACAATGAAAGGTGTGAAGTCTTGAGCCAACACTATAGGAGGCATGCGCTGGGACCTGACCCTTCAACATCTGGGTTTCAGATTATTTAGCCTGGATCTTTTTTGCATACCCCAGACTCCCAACCTACATTTAATTTTTCCACAGAATACTCACATTCATTCTAGCAAGTGTTAATAACATGAAGGGATTTCAAGCATACATACATATACTTAAGCATACAAGTTAACATACATAGAATAGTTGCATATACTGGACTCAGTCTTCTGTCTAGAAATCTGTTTAAATCTTTTGATCACAGCTGTTCTCTTCTTCAATTTTTCTTTGCCCAATTGCTTTTCAGTCATTAATTTCACTTTTTTGAAATTTGCTCATATCTGAAGTCTCAATTTTCTACCATTAAAATCCTGACAGGACAATTTGTATAGGTATTATAAATAGGGAATTTTCTTTTGATAGATTGTTATGCACCTACCACTTGGTCTCATGTAAGTGCTTAAGCAAGAAACAAAGTCCTGAAACTACCTCTAGATATGTAATTATTTTATGTTAATCCTTTATATATACATATATAAATAGATATAGATATATAGATATATATAATTTGGGCAGATCCTCAAACCTCCCCACCCACTTGCTCTGTAGCATGTGGTTTCCTGCCAAGTTCAGTGACGTACAGGAAGAGCAGATGGTGATCCCACTCTTCTCCCAAAATTCAGGATCTGGGGCTCTTGCAAGACACTTCATTTCTGAATGGTTAGGTCTCCACTCCAGACAAAACACAGGGTGATTCCATAGGGTGTTATTTTTCCAGGCTGTGGCAGAGGTGGCACCTGGCTGATCAGCCTGGGTGTTTCCATGCTCTGCCACTGCTTCTCTTCTTTGTTATATTTACATATTTTGATATACAGCAATTTCTTCTCAGCCCTCAAGGTTGCTCCTCTCCAACAGCCACTAACTGTCATGGAGCTGTCCATAGCCATGCATCCTCCACATACAACCTGTGCCCCAACTTTTTAGTCCTTAGCTGTTATTCCACACTTAAACCTGACATCAAGCACAAGGACTCCTGGTGCCAGGCTCTGTTTCACACAGCAGACTCTCGCAGCCAGATGGTGACAAGCCTGGCAGGAGAGGGCAGGAGCCTGGCAGAGTTAGCAAAAGGCTTGTGGCTGCTCTTACTGGGCTTGCTACCACTTATAAATGCTTAAGGATCTGTAAGGAGAAGTATCTGTCACAGTGATGTACCAATTACATATCTTCCCAGCCATCACAGGAAGAGAATTCATAGACTTCTCATTGCAAACTCTGTCTCATACTGTGCACGCTGCTGGTGTGCAGCAGGTCTTTTTTCACAGTTGGGAAGGTAGGAAAAATTGTAAAAGTTTCCCTTCCCCATCTTCAGAAGTACCAAACTGTTCTGTCCTAGTACATTGCAATCTGCTGGCAGGGATCAACCACTTGGAATTTCTGTCTCTGTGACTTCTTCTGGAATACTTCCCAACTGAAATCACCAAGGTGCCCACTGTGGATTTCAGGAATACAGATAAATACCTGGATTCCACAATTTGCTTCTTCTACACTCCTTCAAATTAAGGACAACCATATAGACTTCTGTGAAACATTGTTGGGAAAAATGGTCTGAGACTTAGAAGTGAAATGTTTCAAGGCTGTGAACATACACACAGCCAAGTGTTAAAACCTTGAAAAAGAGATTAAACGTATAAATTAGAGTAATTTCAAAGAGAGAGCAACAGAAGTCTGCACAGCAACAATTAGGAATACTATATAAAAGGTGCTATACTGAAAGAGAGAATTTATATGTCTCTGTGAAAGGGACAAAATTTAAACCATAATTATTCTCTTTGGCAGACTAGCAATTTTGCCTGTTGAAAGTTTATTGTTTATAAAAACTGGTGTAAGAGTATTATGTTTAAAAACTCTAATGATCACAGAGTCAGTGGCTCAAACTTTGGGGGAAAAAAAGGTTTAACTATGTTAGAGGCCACATAATAATTATTTGACAGTTATGATTTACAACAAAAATCATTAAACAGGTTTGTTTTTAGGTACCTGTGACATTCAGTGTGAAGAGTGCCAAATAAGTTTTGCTGCCCTTAATATCTTTAGGAATCTGTCAGTAAAATTTACTTTGAAGAGCAAAATTACCTCTCCCTGAAACCAACAGTCACCCACGCTGACTTCATAGGGAGCTGCATCAGGCACTGGTGACAAGCTCTAAAATTCAAAGTCATTTCAACAAGTTTCAGTGAAAGGAGGAGTGTTCAGCAGGACACAGCTCAGGCCTTCAGAATAAATGCATTTACATCTGAATAATTCTATATAATATATATCTATGTGCACTACAATATTTATTAATATGTGTGGAAGGAACCTATAGAACATGTAGCAATGCAGTACCCAGAAGAATGAGGTAGTTTTCAAAACATCTCAAATAAAATAAGTTGACAGATGCTCAGGGAGGTTTTGGGGCAATACTCTGAACAATCTGTACAAATTACTCTTTCAATATTGCAAGTATGATGCATAACTTCTAAGAAGTCACAGAATCATAGAATGGTTTGGGTTGGAAAGGACCTTGAAGGTTATTTAGCTCAAACTCCTCTGCCATGGGCAGGGACAGCTTTTACTACACCACATTGCTCAGAGCTCCATCCTACCTGGCCTTGAGAACTTCCAGGGATGGAGCATCCACAGCTTCTCTGGGCAACTTGTTCCTGCGTCTCACCACCCTCACAGTAGAGAATTTTTTCTTAATATCTAATTTAAACCTGCCCTCCAGTTTATAACCATTCCCCTTTATCTTATCATTACACACCCTTGTAAAAAGTCCCTCAACAACTTTCTTTTTTCAACTCAGGACAGCCCAACAGCTTTATTAGTTTTGGTTTTGATCAAATATATGGAAATGTGTAAATGTGTTTTAATTTCAAATCTGAAATGAAGCCAAGGCTGGGCTTGATTCTGTTGTTTAGTGATAAAACATACATTTCTTCATGTTCTTCTGATGTTCCTTCATAGCTGCAGCTAATGACAGATGTCACATATGATTAGTGTTTCAACACAAGACGGTGCTGAACTGAAACTGCGTTTGAGAAGGTGACCCCTGGACAAAATTTTCTGTGTTTTGCAAGAGCAAGGCCCTTCATGTTCTAGAGCTGACTTTTAATTATAACTGTAAGTTCAGATTCAAACCAAATGATTCAATATGAAGTACTTAAATTTTGAAGAGGTTATATGCTGAGGTTCCATTACCTAGTCCTGCTTCCCTTTCCACATTCCCCTACACAGGAGTGCTTTGCAATTTTTTATTATTATTTTCCATTGTAAGTAGTGCTCTTCTGGTTTCCTTTCCCTTTTTCCTCTCATAATTCCTGAATGTATTGCTTTGTTCAGACATTAAAAAGCTGCAAATATAAAAAATTGCTTAAAGTCATTGGAAAGAAGCACTGGAGCACAGGACTTTGCATTTCAGATCGTAAAACCAACACAAATAATTTAGTTCACATTGGGAGGACTGTAACTCACTGTTCACCAGAGGGGCCCGCTGCTGATCTATATTTTATGGAACGTACATTTTTAATGAAAAAGGAACAGTTTTCCATTTTGAAATGAAATGAAGAACTGATTGTTTCGTAATTTAAAAAGAATTTAAAAAAAAAAAGAAAAATGAAATTTCTTGCTGCTCCTGGTAGCAGTAACCCACCTGATTGCTTATTTTCCTTGTAAGTCTGTTCTAACACCTCATTTCCCTCCTCCCTCAAAGGGAACTCTGCAGCCTCGCATTTTACGCTTCTCCTCCCTTACTTCCCCCTCTCCTGACCCCTCGGTCTATTGCTCCTACCCTTGAAATGCCCAGACTTGTCCACAGTACTCTCCAGAGGGATGTTGCCTCCATGTCCATGCACAGTGGAATAGATTTTCCATTTCAACACCCAAAGGGGCCAACTGTGTCCCCAGGTGCATCAGGCACGGCTTCACCAGCAGGATGAGGGAAGTGACTGTCCCTCTCTGCCCTACACTATGACAGCCTCACTTCGAGTCCTGTGCGCAGTTTTGGGTGCCACAATTCAGGAAAGATATAAAGCCATTAGAGAGCACCCAAAGGAAGCATGCAAAGACAATGAAGGCCCTTGAGGGGAAGCCATATGTGTAGCCCCTGAGGTCACTTGGCTTGTTCAGCCTGGAGATGAGGAGACTGAGGAGAGACCTCATTGCAGTTACAGCTTTCTTACAAGGGGAAGAGAGGGGCAGGCACTGATTTCTCCTCTGTGGTGACCAATGACAAGACCCAAGGGAATGAGAGGAAGTTGTGTCAGGAGAGGTTGGATATTAGGAAAAGGTTCTTCATGCAAAGCATGGTTGGGCACTGGAACAGCCTTCCTAGGGAAGTGGTCACAGCACCAAGCCTGACAGAGTTCAAGATTTGGACAAGGCTCTCCAGCACATGGTGGGACTCTTGGAGTGTCCAACACAGGGCTAGGAGCTGGATTCGATGATCCTTGTGGGTTTCTTCCTATTCAGCATATTCTTTGCTCAGCATATTCTATGCCTTGTCTTGGCCATCTGTGCTGGACATCTCCATGAGTTCATGCCCTGAACAGGGGTTTTATTCAGAAACCAGGATCCCCTCCCACAAATCCATGTGCCCTTCTTTACCCAGGCCACTTTGGACAGGGCAATCTAAAGAGGTTATTGCCACCCTGGGGCTGGAACAAGTGGGGTCTGTGCTGCAAGCTTGATCGGTCATTGTGGGCTTATTTTGATTTAAGGTAGCTACTCCACTATTCTCAGATTGCCTTTCGCTCTTTTCAAGGGGGGTGTAGATTGATGGCATTGGCAAAACAACACAAAGAAAGGCAAACTGCAAATGCCAGCTCCCTGCCTGGCCTGAAGAGAAACTTTCTCCTTTCAGAAGCACAGTACAAATGCCCAGTCATCCATTCCCTAGCAGGAATAAGGGAGAAATTATCCTAGAATATGGCCCAATGCCAGGATATTACAAAGATGCATATACTATATGTACAGGCACTGCACTTTGTATATTTTGAATCTCAAACATTTCTGTGAGAGCCTCTGCTGGGTCTCTTTTATCAGCCATGGGCGCTTGGGAAAGAGAAGGGGAGAATTTAGAAGGCAAATTAACAAGAAGCCTTCTCACAGAAAAAAACTTTCCAGGGGCTAAAAACAGATGAAACAAAACTCTAAGCTGCTGCTCTATCTCCCTCTAGCGAAGCAGCAGTGCCTGGGAGGGGCAGCTGCTGCCGCCTCATGTTTCATTTTGCTGCATCTTCAGGCATTCATCCACCAAACACAGCTGGTTTTCTTTTCTTATTTAGCCTTATGGCACATACTGCCATACTCTTTCTCCAAAAACAAACAAACCAAAAACAAAAAAAAACAAAAAACCCACCAAACAAAAAAATCCAAACTAAAACCAAGCACAAGATCTGCACAGCACACAAAATTTTATATATAGATTTTGCCCTTTTGTTCTTCTCATATTCTTTTCTTTCAGCTAACAGGAGTGGTGACTAAGACTTTCCTGATGATTGCAAAACCCCCGGTGTTTGAAAAAGAAAAATCACTGCATGTTTATTTCTACTAACAAAATGTAAGCAAGATGAATGAATTAACAAATTTTGATGACAGCATCTAGGCAGCCATTGTTATTTCTATGTATCTGACTAATAAATGGGATATGATTATTCCACTTTAAAGAGCATGCTGGAGGATATTTGGATCTGGTCTATCTGTCAGCTGCACCACAATTAATTTTGTGTTATAGAAAGTAGCAATATGGAGACCAGCAGCCAATGTAATTAGTTACATCCTCCTGACATGATCTTATAGTGCAACAGCATGTCAAAAATAGTGATTCATGTTATGTGTCATATGCCTGCTCTTTGGAATGCAGACAGTATATGTACATGGCCATGCAGCATCCTAAAACAGATTAATATGGTCCTACCGGTTTAAAGCCAAGATTACCTTAAAATTAATTTAAAGCTTCATATCTGACCAGTAAGCACAGCACATGAGAAGTTTTCATTCTGCACTCATTTTAATCTTGAGGTTAATTTTTTTTTTTTTTTTTTTTTTTTTTTTTTTTTTGTGACTGCAAAGACAAAAACAGAATCTGACTTCTCGCATTTGGTGAATTGTTCCTTCAGAACCAGGAAAGTAAGAAGCCAACTTGCAAACTCCCCAGCTGCTAAAAGGTGCAGATCTCCATTTTGGACTGGTCCTTCCTTCACACACTGAGTTGACATTTGGTCACTCTAAGGAGCATGGTCGTCAGTCACATTTCAACAGGCCACTGAGGAAATCTGTCCCTATCTTTACATCCTACAGAAGAGCAGTATTTTTCTAAGACAATAATTTGAAATCAAGAGGGAATGCTTAACCAGTTCCACAAGGTGGTATCTCTCTCTTCCATCAAATATGTGATTAACATATAGCAGGAGAGAAAGTGAGTCCCAGGAGGGTAATGAGAGAAGACCAATGCTACCTTTACATCATGGTTAACCTGCAACAAGAATCCACTTAATCCTGGGGATTTGTTGAGCCTTTTCAACTGTACATTTATTCAGCTACAGATTGATTTTTAAATACGTTATCTGGCTCTTTCAAGGAAGAGTGGTGCTTCTAATCAGTTCCCCCACAAAATTAGATACTGTTTATACACTCTAACTGCAAACATCGTTGACTTCGGGAGATTTGCACTCCACACATCTCTGTTGGTTTTTTCTTCTGGTACTGTTATGGAATTATGGAAGCAGAAGACTCAACTGTCTACATTAGTGAAGTTTTTCTTTTTTTCTTTTACTGTCTCTCTCTGCTTTATATATTCCTAACATGCACTAGATTTTTTTTCAAAACGTGCTCAATAATTGGTGTTACTGGTTTTCTCTGCTGCAGGATGTACTGTAAGAATGTACATTTTAGAGAGAAAAAGGAAATCAATTGCTTTCTATCAGGCTGTACAGAGTTTTCAGATGTATTCTACCTTACATCCTATTCAATACCCACAGAAAACAAAAAAAAAGTGGATGCAAAATCAGTGGAAATAATGTTACTAACTGCAATACAACATATTACATATATTATGTTCCTATAACATGTATATTGAGTTTTGATAGGTAAGTCCTCAGCTCCTCTTTCTTCTAGAAGCCCAGCATGGTGGCAAATTCCTGCAGGTGGTTTTGCCACTGTTGCAGTAGGGTTCAAAGGAACTCAAAACAGCACATGCCCCACACAGTGTAATGACAACTTGAAATAAAAACCACAAAGATGCAAAATGTTGGTCCTTGAATTTCCAAAATGTGTCAATTGACGAGGTCATGCATCAAGTCAGGTGGAGGTGCAGAAAATTCAACCTGCTGTATTGGTACTTTGGATAGTGCTTGAAAAGTGACAGAAAATCAGTAATTTATTACCTGTGTTTGAAATTTCAACTTCTAAAAGTGACAAGTTTCCAGGTTTTGTGACACTTGACTGATAAACACTGTCTCATTTCTCCATTCTAGGGCATCAGGTTAGCTCTGACTCACAAGAAAAAATCTTCCTATTAAGTAATGAACATCATGACCTACAACTCTCAGCCCCTATTAGTCACAAGGAAGATGACTTCTTAAGAGCTATATTATTTATTTCAGCAACCCCCATAGAATAGACAGGACAGTGGGGTCTGCATGTAAATAGACCTGAGCTGATTGCTTTTCGGTCTGTAGCTAATTAGGAAATTTGGGAACCTCTGATACTAATCCATTTAACTTCAAGAGAAAATCATTGCAAGAGAAAACATTAGAGTAATGAAATCCCCTTTGCATGCAGCTCTGCTTGCTGATGGGTATGGGCAGCAGAACAGTCAGACCTGCGCTGCTGCTCTCCCTCTGCCTCGCACAGACGAACACACAGAACCGCAGATGGAAACTTCCCCGTTTCAGAAGCAAGTGCCTCAATCGTCTGGCCGGCAGGTGGAACCCTCCTACTTCTTTTTCTCTTCGAGAGTCCCTCGAAACAGAGAGAAAGCCGCCCCTGCCTTTTAGCCGGCTCGGCTTTGCCGGTGGGGCAGCCCTGCTCGCTCCCCTCATCTCTGATGCCACTGCCACTGTCCCCAGGAGGTGCACAGGACCTTTCCAAAACAGGGGAGATAAAGCCCTTCCCTGGGGGCTGTATTTCATTGTCTGCCCACAAATGCAACTCTGAAATACTATGAAAATAGAACATGCCATTAAGCTTTTCTGACAAATGTGTGTTAGCTTTCCCCCCTAAAGGGGTTTACAAGAAATCTGGAGAGGTACTTTTTACAGGGAAAGGTGGATTGGCTTTAAAGTGGGTAGGTTTAAATTAGCTCTAAGGAAGAGATTCAAAGAGTTCAAGACAATGTCCTGGCGTGACTTTATGATGCTTGTATGCCCATCCAGCTGTTTAGCCAAGAAATGAGTTTTGCACCTTAAAGACTGGTTCTTTAGCTTTTAAAGCCTGAGCACTCAATGCCTTTCACATAGAGATTCTTATTCTTATTCACACAGAGCTTTAAACAACTGCTTTAGCAATATAGTTTCTTTTTTATTGCTTTGTTTTCTCTTTTTCCATGTCCTACATAGGGATTTACTTACTTTTCTCTCTTCAAAAACATCACATTACCAGAATATTTATTCTGCTCATCACTAGAAAAATATTTGATCAGTTAATACAAAATAATAACCAGTTCTTTCCTTTGCTGATTTCACCTGTTAACAAATTGCTAGTTGATACTGCTGAGTTCTGTCTTTAATGAAAATGAATTATTTTTCATATTTTAATACATTTACAACAAATCAGTCCCACTTACCTATGGAGTCATTCTAACCATGTGTAAGCAGCAAGGCCTGGAGCAGTAGGCATGTGCAAAGAATGCTGCTGCTTCTTAGCAGCTGATCTATGTCCTCACATCCCCCCTCTCCCCTCCGCCCAGCTGCGTGCTTTACCAGCCTTTTCTTTCTAAGTGATATTGCATTGCAAATGCATCCACATCCTCTTTGCTTTTAGCACTGCTGGTCCAGAGATTTTTTCCTTCCCATTTCATAGATGTGTATTATTTTATCTCCAGATGGATTAGCTTCATGTTTCCAAGTTCAGCATCACTCACTCCTCAAAAATACTTGCAGTGACTCCCCAGTCTCCTTTGTGTGAAGCTCTATGTCTCCTAAGGGTTTCACTGTTTAACGCTCTTACTCCTCTTTTTATGTTTCAATTTTTTCTCTGAGACAGTTCTCTTATTCCCTGGCCTGCCTCAAAAGAATACATAATGCAAAGAATGAGAGACATAAGTTTTAAGTTCTTTTGGAACTTTTTGCTTCATTATTCACTGCTCTTCATGAGCTAACAGTTTATTCTCAGATAGTAAAAGAGATAATGTCTCCACAACTACATTGAACACACATCATATGCTTTACATAGTCCTATATTAAAATTCTCATTTTCTCCTTAAATGATTAGTTCACTATATTTTTTCTTTTACTTTGTTGCTGCAAATTACTTCATGTTTTATTGCAGTAGGCTACTGTTTATAACTTGCTATAAGGTATTTATATACATTTATATTTTCTCCTAAAATAAACAGGATAGGCAGCAACTTCATACTGCTCTGAAAATCTTCCCTTTTTTACTTCCCAATTTTTTTGTTTACTTTGAAATCTGAAAGAATTTCATTCATCATTTGGTGACAAAGGGGTTGCAGCTAAGATTTTTTTCTTCCAATATTTAACGTCTTCTGAATGACCAATGTCTCCACTTAAATTCCCACTGTTTTTTTTTTTCTTTTGGCACTCTGTGAGTTTTCAACTTTTACAATGTCTCTATCTGGCAGCATCAGGAACTTGTTCACTTAACAAGCCTTGCACAAGTGGCAGCATCAGTGCTGCTCTGATGCTGGCTCTGCCATAGAAAGAACAGATCCAGACTCCCCTTTTTATGCACTGTATAAATCATTTCAACTCCAGGGGCAGATGCACCATGTAAACACACACACACAAAAAAGCTTATTATTACAAAAGAAACTATATATTCTTAGAATATGTCATTAAATAATTGTGCCTTTGCTGAAGGTGTTCCTTGTCAGGGAAAGGGGAAGCCACACATGGCGCATGGCAGGAACAAAATTTTGGTTAAAAGCACAAGAATAAGATACTACTGCCTAAAGTAATACATTGATTTGTAACATGTCAGCTCTGTTGTGGTAGCTCTTTGTGTTTACCACACATAATAACAAGATAATTGAGAGGCAGCCTATCCCTAAGTGAAACTGAGATTAAGCTGTTGCTCATCTACAAATGAAGCAGCATATGTCAATGAGCAATAACAGTAGAATAGCTAATAGCAAATCCACTCCTCCTGAGTCTGGTGTCCATGCCTGTAGAGATCTCCTGAGGTATATACAAAGTCCTTGGTGATTAGAATGGATGAATGTCTAACCTGAACTGGAAGCAAGTGCCCATCCTTAATAGCCAGGTCTGGATATAGCTTTGCTATGAGGTCAGTAAAGATTTAAACTAAGAGCCTCAGCTTACCCATAGCAGCCACACAATGCTTACAACATCTGTATTTTCTGCCTACATTAGGACAGAATTGTGAATTCAAAAAGAAACACCTTTTTCCATACTGTCTCTTGTTTTTTTTTGAAGCTTATTTTGCTGTAAATAGTTGCTTTCTCAGATAAGGTTTGGAGGTAGAGGACAAAATAAATAGTGTTGTTCTGTCCTTTTTCCTTTTCCACCTGTGAATATAGAATGTATTTGGTGACATCTAAAACCATTACTCATGGAGGCAGTGAAAAGCTAGGTTTGTAATGAGTATCTAGAGGCACTTGTGCACAACAACCAAGAGGTCTGGGCACCTTCACAACAAATGCAGTTGCTGTGAACTAACAGCGCTGATGGTTTCTGCTCAGAGCTGGGAAGAAGCTGATCAGCTCTCTGTGATGTGTTTGCACACATATTAATTACCAAATGAAGATTTTGCTTCATGCACTAGAGAAAAATATTCCAAAGAAAAAGACTTCATTCCTACTGTGGCCATTCCAGAGAACACCCATTCCCAGAAATGGACACCTGAGCAGGCCCAGATCTGCAGCAGCTCACAGGATTCTTAAGAATAGCTGGGCTGCAGCTCCATAAGATACCAGTGCTTTCAAGCTTGGAAACATGTTAATACAATGAGGACTATAGAAGGAAATTCAGGTCTGAGGGAGATGGTAACCTCTTCAGATTGTAAACTTTGAAGTATGGACAGTCTGGTTGTGCTTTTACTGGATCTTGCTGCCCTGACCCCTGCCCAGTGCCTAAAACTGAGTAAAAAAAATAATTGTGGTGATGATCTTGGGGCCTTGACCTGTTGAAGTCATCAGACTCACCAGATATTTCGGATATCTTCAGTGAAGATTAATAGAAGGGTAATTGTAATCTAGTGTAGATTAGCTTCCCTTCACTAACGTTCTAAGCTCTGTAACACTATACAAAAGAGGTGACCAAATTTTTGCACACTTTCTCTCTAAAAATGACCATAGTAAAAGTCCAACAAGAGTTTCCCATGAGAAAAACCCTACAGTCTTTATATGTGGCAATCTTGATCTTTCCAAGAGTTTTCTCTGGTTTTCCCTGAAGAAAGATACCATACAGCATGTCTGTATAATCTTGTTATCCCAAGACCAGATGGGCTAAAGACCTTAAAAACATGGTTCTATTTTTCATTTCTACTTCTAAATAACAGGCATGAGGAAGAAGTGGAAATAATATTTCTCTTTTCTTTGCTCTTCTTGAGTGATTCAAGGGATAGAAGCCATGTCAATGTATCTCTGATGTCTGGTAAGAAAATCAAGGAGTGAACTTCCCATCCTTGCCCATTTCACCCACCTGGGGAAAGGAAGCCTTGTATTCCACCAGATGTGGAGGAGAGCAGGCAAAAGTTATGTTCCCCCACTGGCTCTGCTGGGGGTCATCACTGCATGGCACTGCAGGAACCCTCCCTTAGCTGTGGGTGCTGCTTGCAGAGTAATTATCTTCTCCAATTCTGGGCTGTTCACACTCCAGCAGATATCACACTCTTGGATATAATCTTTACCACTCTCAAGTGGCTCTTCTCACATGAAAGCTCTGGAATCACAGTACCTTTAAAGTGCTTCTTTTTCTACTCCTAGAGGAGTTTGAGATGTTGGTGGATTCAACTTTGCTTTGTGTTCCTCAGCGAGGAATCCACCTAGACCCCAGGCTCAACACTGTTGATGCACTGCTGATCTCGGCAGACATCATCCTGCAATGCCACTTCCAAACAATAGAGCATACAAAACCCCCTGCAACTGATCAGACTCACACAAATCTTCTTTGGGTCCAGAATGCAAGGAAGAAGCAGGATGAAAGGATCCGTGATACCATATCTTCTTGCACTTACATACTTACAGTGTCTCTAGTTCCTCATTGCTGCACCATGCAGGGCCTTACCTGCAAGTGTTTGTGGCAAATCCAAAGGAATAATCTCAGAGACTGCATGGAAATACAGTATTTCTCAACCACAGTGTAACTTCCCAAAAGCATGCCTGAAACACAAAAATATTCATAAATAAAATTGACAGAAATAAAAGTAACTATGACAGTACAATCCTTTCACCCTTTCTCTGTTTTAATTAAATTTCAGTACCTCAAAGCACATATCAAATGTATCTTAGTACTGTTACTGCAGGAGACTGGTACTTTTAGAACACCAAACCTCAATGCTCTAGCTTAAAAACACTACAACATCAGGATTCTTAGGCCAAAATTTGGCTCTTTATCATGGATAGAATGCCAGACAGACTGGACATCAGAGAATTATTTTCAGAAACAAACTGTTCTAAGAAACTAGCAAATGAAACATTCTGCAAGGAGGCAAAATGCCATTGAACTGATTGATAAACAAGGTCAGGCTGGATGGGGCTTAAAGCAATCTCTTTTAGTGAAAGGTATCACTGCCCATGGCAGAGGGGTTGGAACTAGATAATCTCTACAGTCCCTTCCAACACAAGTAATTCTAAGCTTCTACCTGGAGGAAAAAAAATATTTAAAAAAATCTTTGCCTTTTATGCCAAATAAAAGCTGAAGAAATCACCAGATATCTACAAGAAAACTTAATTTTCCAGTAATTTTGGAAATTGTCAAAGTAGCTGAATTATCCCAGTGGAGTTTGGAAGGTACCTACATTGGCTGAGCTGGGAAATAATCACAAGTCTCCTAGCAGCTTCCCACCTCCATTAATATAAAACAGATATACAATCAGATCCAGTGTCACACACTATCCACTTGTGCTTCTCACAATCCCCAAGGTCTGAACCTTCATTAGGGATTAATTTTACAACACTGAGACATTAATTCTCACCCATGATGAGCACTGCATGTCCCTGACAGAAAAGCAGCAAGGATTTTTGGGGATATGAGATCACACCTATTAATAGAGGGGCAGCCCTCAAATGGGGTGCCAGTAAATAAAGCATCTCAGCAGCCTGCTTAGGGAAATGGCTGTAGGAAAGAGATGGGGACCTCTTTTGTTTGAGGCAAAGGTGGGTTAAATGGGGCAAAGGCATTTAAGGCAGATTAAATGAAGACAGAGGGAAGTTGTCCTGCCTGGGACAGGAAATTAAAATTGGGAGCATATGGCTATGGGGACACAGGGAAGGAGTGACAGGTGGGCAGGGAAGATTCCCTCCCACCAAGCTCTCCTCTGTGCCTTCATTCCTGTGCTGCTGAGCAGAGCTTTTCCTGACAATTCCTATTACCACCTGGTGATTTATAGGCATCTCTCTCTCAGATGAACCAAAACACATCTCTTCTGATGGACTGTGCTCTGCAAAGCATGAGGTTTTACAATACAGCTGCTATGTGTTATCCCACACAGCAAATGTGGGAATATTTATGTAGGTTTTTTAATACAACAAATATATTTCCCTAGATGCTCTTGACTGAGCATATTGCTAATGGGAGTGTGTTCAGCTTTTCAGAATAAAATGCCTTTAGAAAGGAGAAGATGCTAAAATGCTCAAGAGTGCAACGTGGTTTTTTAAATGCAAAACAAGCTTTCAGTTCCACTTGCTATCCTTTCTTGTCAAAACTGCTCTAAAATCTACACGACAATATTTCTCATTAGCTCCTTCTTCTTAAACATGTCATTACCCAGAGGAGATGGATCATAGTAGAAGAAAGGTGTATATTAGATGTTAGGAGGAAGTTCTTTACTCGGAGGGTGGTGAGGCACTGGAACACATTGCCCAGAGAAGCTGTGGATGCCCCATCCCTGGAAATGTTCAAAGAGAAGTTGGATGGGGCACTGAGCAACCTGGTCTAGTGGAAGGTGTCCCTGCCCAGGGCAGGAGTGTTGGAACTGGAGGATCTATCTGGTCCCCTCCAACCTAAACCATTCTATGATTTCATGAATTTTTAAACCTATGGATGCCAGAAACTCAACCTCAAAAGGCACTTTTGAAGATTTCTTATTCAGTACAATTTCCAGATTATACTCAAGGAATTAGGTGATCAGCTGATTTTCATTTCACCAGATCTATGTATTAAATATCCACTGAAGAAACAAAATCCAAGAGGTACATGTTGCTGTTTTTATTGTTGTTAAGAGAAATTCTTTCCAATTCAGAAGCTAAAGGCTAAACCAGAATGGAGTACTGTCTAAATGGCATTTTGGAGTGTCTTCTTGTAAATACCCCTTTACAAATAAGAATACATTATAATTTTTGTATGTTTTCTTATGTACTGCATACTTGCTCCTGATATTTTCACATGCTGCAGGAAAGTTTGCATTTCCCAGGCTGTGTTCATAGCTTCAACAGAAATAGATTTTCAGCTCCATACTTTATTTTCACATCTTCACCATGACTACAAAGAACCCAAACATCAGGTAATACACATCAACAAATTACCACGAATGTCTTGGAAGCATGGCAATTTAGAGCAGTGGGAGATCTAGTCTTAAATTGTAATTGAATGAGAAAAAAGGGGTCTGATCAAGTTTACAAATCTGACACAGAGTAAAATGACTATTAACTTTGTTTAGTATTTTAGTATTTTAAAGGCATGAATAAAAGTCCTTCTATAAGCAAACCTATTTGTTAAGAATTATGTCATGATTAATATCTCCCCTACAAATTTATTTGTGCCTCAGATTTTGAGAATGACAATCATTTGTGTTACTGCCACATCCTCTGTTTGCTCAATTGATTGCCTTGTTATTGTTTTTCTGTCTGCTCATCTATACAAGTGAAATGATCTTGTCCTTCCCCCTTTTCTGCCTTTCTCAGATCATTTAACGAGACACAGTTTCCATGTAGCCCTTTGTGATGAAAAAGGGGAAAAATTTTGGGGAGAGGGACAGAGAACTGAAATCAGTGTCTGATCCATACAAAGTAATTTACTTGCTGACAGTCATTTTTTGCTTTCCAAAAGTCTTTTTCTTTTCCAAAAAATTGTTGTGTTCATGGTTAGATCCATTTCTTTTCTTTTCCCAAGGGGTCATACTTCAGTGGTTCAGTACCACAGTCTAGCTTTATTTGAATCTGAAAATGCTAAGATTGTGTTTGTGTTTGGTATAAAAATAAATAAAAATTACATAAAGATAAAGCAAAACTTTATTGTAGTTGCCATTAAACACACAGAAAGGAACAAAAAGTATAAAAAAATCATTCAACTCCCACTTCTTTGACCCTTTAAAAATATTATTTACAATTTTATTGCCACTTTATTCCTGAAAACCCAAATTTGTTGCAATAGACTTTACTGAGCATTGTCTTGAGCTGCGAGGGTATGTGCTGGACTGCAGCACGTGCCTGCTAGGTAGCACTCATGGTTTGGTGTCACCTCCATCCACCACAGGCTGGGATGCTGGGGGCAGAGGCTGCTGCTCACAACTGACTGAGAAAATGGGTAAGGGATTGGCACATATCTGACACTAATGATCCAGGCATGTTATGTCTGCTTTTTCTCTAGCCTAACAGCACTTGGGAGCAAAGCCAGAACCAAAGTGGAAGCATGCCTGTGTGAGGAGGGATTCCTTCCCTTCTCTGTGCCCACCACGACAATGTGCATCTGCCTTGACACAAGGGAACTGGCAGGCTCACGATGTGTGAGTCCCACAGGCTTAAGCAAATATAAATATCCAGTTCCCTGAGAGGTAATAGGTTAGTCTGCAAATTATCTCTGGCACTAAATTGTAAAGGATAACTGAACAGTACCGTGTGCTGTGGGTAGTAGTTAGGAAAATCATAAGCAGTTTAATTTTATTTTTCTTAATATATCTGTCACTGATCTAGCACACTGGTATAGGACAGTACAACACCACTTTACTTCATCTAATCAGCTTCTAGTGGTACAAGCCATGACACATAAAATAATATTTCTGTAATTTTTGACTCTTCCCCTGTGCAAGTGAACTAGCAATAAACAGAGTGAGGAACAAGGCAGAAGGGGGAATGGCCCCTCAGCATGGGCAGGCTATTGAAGAGTGCAATGCAGTCTAGACACAAAATGAGATTGTCACAAACTATTTCCCCTGAAGAAGTATAGAAACAGAACCAAAATATGTCCATTGTTTTTTCTTATTTGCTATTATTATAGCTATGCCATACTCTGAAATGAGAGGAAAGGGAGGGGAGAGGAGAGGAGAGGAGAGGAGAGGAGGACCTGATCCATTATGCCCACAGGTGGGTCTAAATTCTCTTGCAAGGATTGTGGAGGTGCTCTGGGAAGAATGGGAATGCCACAACAACCTCCTTATGATGAAAAAGTAATACTTTTTTTTTTTTTCATTTGATTTTCATTGGACTGATAGGAGGAAGAGGTTTCACTCAAAGCAGACCCCAAGTACAAAAGAAGGATTTTTATATACTTTTGTATACTTTTGTTTTAATCACCTGATCCTGTAATGTAAACTTTATCTCCCCATTTCACTCTATTTCAGTATTATATTCACTGTATCAATATTACATACCTAAAAAGAAAGAAAAAAAGGCATTTGAATTTAAACATATTTTCAGCTTTCAGCATCTCTTTGAGTAATTTTACTTTTTTTTGTTGAAATCTTTAATAGAAGGGATGTTGAAAGGTGGAATAAACTAAAGACATATAACCAGCATCCAAGACAGTGAGGAGAAAGCAGAGCTAAATCAGTTGTGGTCTCATTTGTAATACTCTTGGCAGAGGCTTACATTTGAGATATAAAATGCATGCAGAGGAAGTTTAATCTGCAGACTTCTGTCATTTGGTTGTATTTCAGTAAGACTGGAAGTATTTTAACAAGTCAGGTACTATCTATCATCTGATGCCATATCCTCCAGGCTAATGACGAGTTGTGTGGAGCTTCCCAGCAGCCTCCCCACCCCTCGATATTTAATCCTCCAAAAGACATTCTTGATGCTTGCCCCGTTGCTTGCACACTGCTTAATGTCAGCTTTTGAGGGTTTTGTCTGGATTAAAACAGGCACCTCCAGTGGGTAAGTCTATTTCTGAGGCAGTTCCCCCAGTGACCCCCTTCAGCCACTAGAAAAACATAAGACCACACTTTGCCTTGTCCTTAGAAAATGTCAAATGTTCAAAGAGTCAGGTGACCTGCATCTTTCACTGCAAGTGAGCACACACTTCACTGACCATGAAGGGAGTCTGGAATGACTAAGTCACATGAAGATGTCTCTGAAGTTAGGTAAGAAGGTTTCATATTTTTTGTTAAGATTGGTACAGTTGAACCACAGACACAATCTACTGCCACCACAGCACCTGAGTTTGATACAGGCTTTCAACTCAATGGATAATTTAATTATTGTCTAAGTCGTTCTTGACTTAGATCAGAATAGAGAGAAATTAAAAATCTGTGACAGGATTTTGGTGGGTTTTGGGAGGCTTTTTAAATAAATGCAGTGTCATATACCCCATATGCATTCACACATCTGTTGTGTGGAAGTCCCACTGCCCAGTGAGACTGTCCACTGTCCATTTTCTCCAGTGGAAGGGAGGAGGAGAAGCAAATAGTCTGTATATTTCACTAGAACCTATTTAGTCCATAATAATTTAATGATTGCTACTTAACAAGTAGGAGCATCATAATTAATATAGCTTAGACCATTATTTTCAAAGATGGGTCCCTTATTCTGTTTTAAGAGTATCTGCAATATGCTTGACATTCTTAAAAACAAACAAAACCCACAAAACACTCAAAACAAACAAACAAACAAAAATAAAAATACAGTCCTTACATCAAAGAGTTAATAGTGTCAATGTAGTTTATTTATCTGGCAAGCATGATTTATTCCATTTTTCATTGCAGCGTTTTCTAAGGTCTTGGAACTTATGAGACCTTCACACAACATAATCTTTCCCTCCTTGCTCCCAACACACGGGTTATTTGGGTGATTGAAACTGATCTATGACACCACGGACAGGTTCTGCTGCAGGCTGAGCGGTGTTTCAGGCAATCAGACTCAGACCTTTGGGAGGCTTTAGACATTCCCATGGAAGGCGATCGGGCGCGGGCGGAGCGCCGCC
This sequence comes from Pyrgilauda ruficollis, assembly GCF_017590135.1. NCBI lineage: Eukaryota > Metazoa > Chordata > Aves > Passeriformes > Passeridae > Pyrgilauda > Pyrgilauda ruficollis. The sequence continues at coordinate 876,222 of NW_024521428.1, read as the reverse complement.
CGGCACCGCGGCTGCTGTCCATGGTGCTGAAGCCCCCGGGAGCCTGCCTGGCTCCGGCTTCCCTGAAGTGCACGAGGGAGTGGTGCGGAAGAGCAAAACAAAAGTAAAAATAATAGCTTCACTGGAAAGCCAGTGAAATTTTGGTGTAAATTTAGTGAGAGAATTTTATTTTAAATTAATTTAATTGATCTATAATGACTCTTATACACATAAGAATTTAAAACAATTGACCATCTAGTAATTATTCTGCTATTATAAATACTAACAGAATCCTTTGTGTTAGTTTTATATTTCTTGGAATAAAAGCACAAAGCCAGTCTGTAAATGACAAAAAAATATGTTCCAAAAAAAAAAATTAAAATAAAATAAAAACGGAGAGGAGAGGAGAGGAGAGGAGAGGAAAAAATAATTCTAAAAGTGAAGTATGTGCCTTTGGCTTCTTTTTTTTTTTTTTTTTTCTCATGTGTTCCCATGTGTTGATAGTTTTTATTACCCTAAGAAGAGAGGGAGAGACCAGTTAAACCAGTACATAACCATAAATACTGGTTAAACCAGTACATAAACACAAACCACTCCACTGAAGCACTAAGTCAGAGTCAGGAGGCAAGCAGGAAGGGCTGCTGAGTTTCAGAAGAGCCTCTCATTCATTGATATAAGTTTCATCAGTTTTGTAGGTAAATCCCTTCCTTTTATATTGTTTGAAAGTTACTCCTGCTAAAGCCCACAAGGTGTTTTTCTTGTTCTCATTACTTTTAACAGCTGGATGGATAGCCTGTATAGCACAGAGTGTGTAATAAATAATTAATCACTTTGAAACATTGCTTTCATAAAAAACCACATACAAATATGATGTTTACTTGTAATTCATTTAAGTTATAAAAACACTAGCTGAAAGGGTGACTTCCCAATAAATCTGCTAAAGTACTGGGTAATGGAGCCTAGCTTCTTTCCTTTTCTTATTTTTTAATTTTTCACCTCAACTAATTTATGGGCTCTTTCCAAAATGGTACTCTAAGGCACATTTTTTAGCAAATTCCCCAAGTGAAATGCATCTATGGAATTATCACAAGTTCCTCCAATTTTTTATTACCGGTTTTCCCAGTTTCAATTCAATGAGCAACAAATAACAGAAAAATAAAAGATTTCATTATATTTACATTTGCTTCCCACATGTGTCAAAGCACTAATACCTTAAGGATCAGTTAGTGAGCTCAATAATTTATTTCTCTTTTTTTCTTCATAAATAAAACAACAGCAGTAATTATTCTTATTAAAAATGGAATTAATCAAAACTAGTAAAGAATGTTGTACTGAAAGTGTCAGTTTCAGCAGAGCTTTAGTAACATTCATTTGTTTTAAACCAGATACTTAGGCTTTTTACAGAGTCGCAGACTGGTTTAGCTATGCAAGCTTCCTCTTTTTTTTTTTTTTGTCCTGCTCTGACCCCAGGTCTGTAGGAAGCACAGATCTTTAAAGGTCACATTCTCCATTTCTTGAGCACAAAAAGATTAGCAACTGTCCACAATTATGATGATGAAAGGTGGGGTTTTGACACACAGAGAACCTTGAATGCCTTGCCAACATCACCAAGAGCCCAAGAATTAGTGGTAGGTACAAGGTTTTCTGATCAACATTGGCTATTCTACACTCAAACCCTACTTTCAAAATCCTTCTTTCTGTGATGAGATGCTCTTTTATCAAATATTCTCTGTCTCACAACTGGAATATTTTGGTCATTTACACTCTGCTTTGCAGACAAAGAGTCCTGTAACAAATCTATGGTGTTTGGGGACTCTCTTTCATTTCTATAATTCACCATTTTTTTATGTACTGATACAAGTTTCACTGAAGCCAGTTACAGTAATTCTGCCAGGCCCTGAAGTAGCCTCTTTGATATGGGATGATCCTGATACACAGAAGATGCAAAATATTATTTGAAATTTTATCAAAATAGATTTGTGCGCCAAAAGCCTTCTTACTGCATTTTAAATACATACTCAGATCAGAGAAACACAGAAACAAAAGGGTGGGCTTTGGATGAAAGCATTCTTAAATTAAAGAGGAGATTTTTGTCCACAGTCAAGAACTTTTCAATGAAAGCATTTTTCAGCTTTGACTGATCTGCTTCAATATATCTGTAGATACTGAGATTCAGAGTTGAAGAAGTTTGTAAATCTGTCAGTGCAACCACTAAAATCCACAGGATTATCATGATGAGCAATTAGTTATCTGTAGGAGAACTTGAATTACTGAAAGTAGAGCCAAACTGCTACATAGTGATGCAATAACTCAATAGTGATAGCAATAGACATATAAACAGATAACTCTGTTTTAAATAGATGTCATTACAGATGATGTAAACAAGATATTTGTATCTAAGCAGCACTGACTGAAACAAATGGCAAAGTGATAAACACAGAAGAACAATGCCTTGTATCAGATAGATCTGTGTACAAGGGCTAAAAAATGCCAAAACACTTGAATCTCTTGCACCAAGATAAATATGTTTATATTGTATCTTTTAAAATGTCCAGATTATCCTACTAATCCGATTTTCTTCCCTCTCTGTTCCAAATAATTTGAAACTGCTTCAAAAGAAGAGTTTTTTTCTTGAAATTGGAGGTAATTTTTTAATTCCATTGATTCAAACTTGTTTTAAAACAAGAAAAAATATTCTAGCCACCTTCAACTAAGTATTACAGTACTGTGTTCAATAACGTTTCTTAATGTGCATTAGGAAAATAAAATAAAATACCAAAAAAAAAAAAAATCCAAAATAACCAATCAATACTTCTCCCGTGAAGTTTAAAACCACCCATAACATAGTAACTTGTGACTAGAAACAACTAGCATCATTAGTGTCCTGGTGAAACTGGACATTATTTCAGCCCAGAAATATTGACTTTGTGAACCCCATCATTAAATGTGTAGGTTTTCTAATTTGACCATTTTACATAAATTCAATTAAAGTTTTATGAGATTTAACTACCACACAATTTGCCCTTAAACATTATCTTTATAAACTCCTGAACACTCTGTCTAAGATTATGACTAAACCAGAAAACCCACCCACCTTTCCTTCATGTTCCTCCAAGGATATATCTACTATGATACCATTTTCCCACACTAATTATAGGCACTGTTTGAAAATTCCTGGTAGCAGTATATGTGCTTTTCAAATCACCTCCACATCAGCTGACATTGATGAGGCATTACTTCAAAGGTAGTAAAATCAAAATAATTTTACCATTTTCCTTCAATTTGGCTGCAAATGCTATTTCAGGCTCTCTGACTTAACGGTTTAACAGTAGAGAAATAATACATTTTCTATTTTTATTTAGACAGATTATTTCATTTGAAAATACCAAATTGCATTTCTTGTAAATCACTTATAAATTAGATCACAGAGCTAAGAAGCAGCTCTGAAACGTGCCCTGATGGCTGTATGCAGCTTACTGGCTGCTAAAAAGCTGACACTTTTTAACATTACTGACTTTTACAGGAAGGATTTCCATTTTTGTTTTCCTCTGTTCACCCCTGCTCTATACGTTGCTTGTATTATTTAAGACATCTGTACGTAGGTACTGACTTTAATTTTCTTGAAGGAAAGGAGTAGTGGAGTAAGAGAACTGAGATGAATGTTTGAAGAGACACTGACCAATTTTAAAGCCAGAATTTAAAAGCTCTGTAGAAGGCAGGTATCATGTTTACCATAAAAACTTTAGAAGCATGGAGAAGCCTGGTAATGTCATGGTTGAATGGGTTTCTCCCTGTCAACGGCTGATGTGAAAAATGCTTATTTTATGATTGGCTTTTCACAAATATTAAAATTAATATCATATGTGTTCTGTTAGAAAGTTATACTGTATTAATTTTCTTAAGCAGTGTGCTAAATATAGTTTTAGGTTATAACATAATGTTAAAATAGAAACTATGCTATGTAAGGTTTTTTGGTTTTTTTTAAGAGAAGAATGAGGTACTTGCACAAATATCAGGCACTGTACACCTAAATCTTTCAGAGAAAGAGAGTTTACTCCTCTCTTATCAGAAGAAACTTCTTCCTGCCTCACTCAGCCCTGAAGTTGCCATCAGGATTCAGAAGAAGTTGACACTGACCAGACAGAATCCTGTGTTTGAATAGAAATTATGCATTATGTATGAGATGTATGAATATGCAACAGGCTATTGCTTTTAAGGGTTAATCCTCTGTTAACATGTATTCTTTTTCGGGCTTATTTTGACCAGAAAGAGGTACCCAGACTGTCCGTAACTCTTTGTTTTTATTGTCTCATATTGTTCTAACCCTAATTGTCCAAATTTTTATTACTCTATTTTTATAACCATTTTATTACTACTAAACTTTTAAAAAAACAAGTGATTGGCGTTTTTCACCACCGACCATGTGGAACGGGCAGTCGCTCGGTGATCCTACCTCTAGCCCTCACCTACTGGCCCATGCCAGGAGTGGCTGTCCCCTATCCATCCCTTGGGAAGGTCTGGGTGGCAGCAGAGCAGGGCTGCCCAACTCCCAGAGGCAGCAAAGCTGCTCTGTGCAGCTGCTGATAGGAATCCTGAGTCGAGGGAGCCAGAACAAAGGAGATGAGAGGGGCCACTTGTATAAGGTTTCAAGAGGATTTAATCTCTGAGGGGGTCCAGGGACAAGTGGCAAAGCTCCAACAGGGTAACAGTAACATAAGAACAGGGGAGGGTACATGGGGAGGATAACCAATAGCAGAATAGCAGGGGAGGAATGTAGGGTGGGGATCAGAGCCTAGATAACCAAGAGGGGATCACATGGGAGGGGATCAGGCTTGGCACACCAATGGACCTTCGAGGGAAGGGCGATACACAAGGAAGGTTCTAGAGAAAGGGGTGGGGTTACATTTGATGAACAAGGGAAGAGGGCAGTACTTCCAGGATTAGCAGGGAAGGGTCTGGAAATCAGGGAGGTGCAAGGGAGATTGACATGGGGACTGACAGAAGATTAGGCAGGAAAATAGCAGTAAACAACTTCAGGGCAGGAAACCAAACGGGGTACATGGAACAAACGACTATAAACTCACAATAAGGAACACCTTAAGATTACAACAGAAAAATAAGATTAGAACAGAAAAACAATCTACCACAACCACCTATGTATGCTTAACTTTCATAGGCATAAGCAAAAATTAGTTTAAATTATATTTTATGTGGCTTTCACAATAAGCTAAGCAGATGAAGACTTTAATTAGGTTTCTGTAAATATTATATAGGAAAGTTAGGAATTGTTCTGACAAGTGTTTTATTAAAAACTACTTTAAAGCTGATACATTTCTCTTCTTTTTTGAGATTTGCAATTGACTGACAATAGCTTCAACTTTTCTGTTATTACAGACCATGCATGTAGCAACAGACTAATTCATTGCCCAAATAGGGTCGTCTGACTTGTGTGGATAGTTCAGCTATAGTACTCAAAAACTAGTGCTTTAAAAAAAAAAAAGTTTAAAGGTTTGATTTCTCTAATTTTAAAATCCTCATAAAATCCAATCATTTTGTCAAGATTTTTTCCTCCTGAAATAATTTCTGCTTTAGTCAAAATACATGCACACGAATGAAGACAAGCTGAATCTAAAGAGTACCAGTTTTTGATAAAGCAATTTACCCATTGCCACAGAGAAAATGAATTTTTAATGCTTGGGATCTGTTACTGATAGCCAGTTTTTCACGTTGTTCTCACTAAATATTTCCAAGGAAAATGCCATGGTTAAATCACCATGAGACTTTCTTCAATTATTTTTGTCAGTTTCTACTTGGTCAAAATTATGCACTGAAAATCATGTTTGTCATAAGAACATGAGCACCACACCTACTAATAATAGCAACATCTAAAGTAAAGATCATATAGTATCTTTGGATCATAGTGAACAAAATTTATTTTCTGTATGGTTTAGTTTAGTGCTTAGGATTTTTACTATTTATTTTTATTTTTGTTTGGTTTTAATTCTGAACACTAAAGTTCCTGAAATGCTTTTTTTGACTTTTGTTTTCCAATACCACAACAGAAAATTTTCTAGTAAATGATGGATCATTTGATTTTGCACCATTTTGATGCACCAGGTTAACAGCAAGCCCTCGTGACTGACACTGCAGGGCCAAGTATCAAAACGTGAAAAACAGCTGAGTATGGATTAAACTCATCTTAGTTTTTTCTTGCATCCTTTTCAGTTCAAACCCAAACTCACTACAAGCCATCTTCACCATGGTTTCAGAGTGTTCATGTAGTCAGTAATAGCTCCAAAAGTGGTTCAGAAACTTCTCTCCCTCCTTTGGTTTCTCTTTTTGCTCTGGGATTGCTTGGGATATGAGACTTGATTGTCCCCAAGATCTGCAAACAGCCCTGTGGCCCACTTGTGCATTAGTTTGCTCATGACTGTGTGACTTTATTTGCTGGGGTGAAGTGCTGGCAGCCTCCACTCACCACACTTCTCTTTCTGCTTGGAGGTTTACTTGGTTTTCTGTTTCCTGTGTGGATGAAAATTATTAATACAGTTTCAAGATCATAATGCTCATGTAGGCATGTTCCTTCTTTCCTGGGTTTGTGATTGGTCACTGCCACACTGTAAGTTGTCATGCAAGGTGAATTATAAATGGAAGAAATGCTAGCCTGTAGCTGAGAGTGTTCCTATGCCAACTGTCCACCAGTTCAAAGGTCCTTTGCTGTGAGCTTGATAAATGCTGGGTCTCCATTCAGATAGATTTGTTGCTCAGGGAGAGATTTCCCCAGAAATCCAATAAGCATTTCAATCAACTTGATCTCATTTAGTTCATGGTATTCAAAGAAAGGTGGATATCTGGTTTATCTGTTCCCCTTTATTGATCCTAACTCACTGTATTTAAAAAAAATAAAAAATTTTAAAAATGGCTTGCATTACTTTTGAATAGCTGGCCAAATAGATACTTAGCATTGTGTTCTATTAAGACCCCATAGTTTTCATTTTAGTTTCATTTTGTTACAGCTATTTTGGTGATTTCTCATGTTGTTAAGTGATACTGATCAGCAATGCAGGAAAGGATAAGGGAAAATATGCAGCTTCTGCATCATGGTCTTCACTTTACAATACATTTGCTTAGCACTTGTTGCAATGGAGCTTTGGTGTCACTGGCTTCTGGAAGCAACTGGGAATATCAATATTCAATAATTATAATAATGCAAAACTTCCTTACTTTCTTCATTTTAACCAGTATAATTCAAATACAGGAGTTCACCATTAAGCAGTTTATCTGCTATTTTCTTAGTAGATGGCGGTATCTATGGATCTATAAATATCACTCATCTGAAGTTTATCATGAGAAAGAACCAGTCATCAGAGGCTTTACCAAAATTCTTTAGAGGTGCCCTCTAAAGACAGAAGTCCTATCAGAACAAAGTTAAAGCAGAATAATTCTGGGTGGTGCAGGTTTTCTGGCAAAGGTACAGAAGCATGGCTTCCTAAACTCTTCTGAAACTGCTGTTGTAAAGGTCTCTTCCATGCTGTCACCAAAAAAAAAAAAAAAAAAACCATTAAGCAGTTTATCTTTGATCTGATTTGCTCTTATTTACGAAATAAAAAAGGAAAAATAAAGTACAGATAGTGTCAGAAAGAAAAAATAGAACATGCTCTCTTTTCTCTTTCAGTTCCTTAATTTCAATTTTTTAATCACAGCTTTCTTATAACAGGTATTCAAAATCTAATTCAGTTCAGGTTGCCCAAAATTTCTCACAATAAAAGTCTTATTTTTAATTGCATACAACTTTCCAGCCACCAGGCTACAAGCTGAAATTTTTCATGCCAGATGTCTGACTTAGATTGATATTGATTTTCTTCTCTTCAGAACTTCAGGGGAAAAAAAAAAAAAAAAAAAAAAAAAAAGCAAACCAAGATTTGCATAAAGCAGCTACAGAAACTGACTGGACCTATCTTTTAAATCTATAAATCTATACAAAGGTGTCACATAGTGTGCTCTGTAGTGATTAGTGTGCTCTGTAGATAAAATTATCTGTATTTCTTTTCACCAGAGAAACCTGGAGAAAACCACCATTTTCATTGCAAAATTTGAATGAAGTGTATTTGTAAGGCCACATGGTTAATGAGAAATATAAAAAGAAATAGTGAAGATCAACTCTTATTGGAACAGACAGGCATCTCAAAAAAACTTAGCATGTGATTATGCAGTTAAAGACTCAAAAAGTATATGGACAAGAGGACATAAAGATTTCACACACAGTCCTAACTCTGCTTCTCTTATATTTTTAAGTACTAAACTTTAGATTCTTACAATTCTCTATTCTGTTTTGCTTGTTTGTTTTATACTAAAAACTGTCTGGAACTATAGCACAGTATTACAAAATACATCACATAGCATTTGTCACAGTACAAAAAAAGTCTGTTTCTTTGACACTTTATCCAGTTTACTATCAAAAGAGTGACATTAGTGATCTACACTGTCTGGAATCCTAAAAGCTCAGAACTCAGCTGTATCTTCCCAGCAAGGTAACCAGAGATGGCAAATAACCATCAAATATATCTCCCGAAAGAGCTCTCATCTAGGTGGGGTTTTTGTGAGCTGTTGAGCAAATGGATGGATAATTTCTTTGGGAACTCCATGGCTAATCAAGAAACTGTGGAAGGAATCTAAGATGGATGTTAACCCAAAAACCACAAGATAGAGAGGCCCTTTTTTTAGAATAATTCTAAATAAACCTTTCTGTAAGTGTCAGGAAAACTCCAAATACAGGCCTTAAACTAAGCTGTAGTAAAAGCTTTTCTTTATTAAGGGAACACACCTCAAAACCCTGGGGCTGGTTTGTTGTTGTTGTTATTGCTGTTTGTTTTTTCTTAAGAATAATAATGTTTTTAAGTAACTCTTTAATCCAAAATCATAAAATGCAAAATTAGACCATGAAAATTTTAAACATAGAAATCTATGAAAAATTAAAATTTCACCACAAAATTTTATATAGCCATATAGATATTTATTGTTCAGATGTCCTACATCATGACTTAAACTTGTGACTTCTTTAATATTGGGAATTACAGCCCTCCATGTAAATGTTTACTGGCAGTAGACTTCAGTTTCTGTCCCTTACTTTCCTATTATTCAAACTCCTCTGAGACCAACTAGCAGGAAGCACTAAAAAGCAAAACAAAACTGGGTGACTGTTAATCTAATATTTCCTAAAAAAATGGGGTTTTATTTTTATCAGCTCAGTTAGTTGTATTCAGGGTGACCTTTTCCAAAGAAAAGTCTTGGTGGTGGACATACATTTAAAAATGCAAAAAACTGTGCTATTACCAAGAGGAAGCCCAAATAGCCATATGTGGGCTCAATAACTCTTTGTAAATATTGTAATATCTTTGCTTAGAAGACAGGTATTGTACATGGGTATTGTACGGGTATTGTACATTGCTAACTTCCATTGTTTCCCCAAAACACTCCTTAATAGCTGTATCAAAAAATGTGATTAAAAGCAGGAGCCCGTGTCAAATTTCATAAAATCATAGAATGGTTTGGGTTGGAATGGACCTTAAAGATCATCTAGTTCTAATCCTCCTGCCATGAGCAGGGACACCTTTCACTAGAAAGTGTGCCTTTTCTTAAATATAAATAAAACTAAGCTTCAGGATTACTTTTCAAACAGCGTATTTTAAAGCTATGTTCTTTTAAAAAAGAAAATTATGTTTAGATGCAGTGGAATTGCTTTAGAAGACAAAAACTACCGATGTATTTTCTCTTTTCCTGGAAGAGATGACCTCAGTTCTAAGTGGTTCAACAGCAGAAGTTATTCTCTCTGGAAATGTGGTCAGGTCTCATATGGAATCAGTCTTGCAGTTGCATGAAATATCTCGAGCACCAAAGCACATCTTTTCCCAAGGGACATGAAACTTGCTGTACTCATTTGTGCACACCCTCAGATGTCATGAGAACTGAGCTCTGTGGGGTGTGGCTGATGGATGCTGTTGGGTGCAGCTGGCAGAATGCACACAGGGATCCAGCACAGCACAGTCCTTTCCCAAAAGAAAGCACTAGAAATCTACCTGAGACAGAAGAAGTAGATGAGAAAAGACATAGTAAATCCACTAATATTCACTGAAATAATTGTCTCAGTCCTTCTCAGCTTTATCCAGGTGAAGGCAATTTCAAAGCCCAAAGCCATATAAACTGAAGGAATCTAGAGCTTAAATGGAAATCTCAGGAGAGGATGTATAACTTAACTTACTTGTAGTTAAGTAACTACAGGAGTAAAATAGACATGTAAGGCAAAACGTGGACAGAGTTGACCCATTGGGTGGACAGTTGCAAATCATTCTACAGCATCAAAGAGACAAAACTTGTCACAAGAGTCTACATAAATTAAAAATAATAGGTGTTCAGGATTTGTTTCAGTGAATTTCATTAAAATAGAATTTATTTTAAATTTAATATTTTCTGGAAATAATTGTAATGAAAAATAGTTTTCCCATTCCAGTTCCATAAAAAAGTGTTAATATAACCCACTAAGTACAAAAGAAATTTGTTACAGTCTTCATTGAAATCAGAGTTGGGATTTAATTTCAGAAAGGATTTTTTTCCATTGGTTAATATTTTTTTAGTTTGTCTTAGACAGGCTTGAGCCCTGCTTTGCATGGTCATGACTGGTTTTTTTGTATTAAGCTAAACAAAACCACACTAAAATGTAATTAAAACTTTGTGTGAATTTAGTTTAACATCTGTTTTAGCATCCAAGCATTTTCTATCATATTTTAATTGCTAGAATTTGGGTTTTTCCTTCCTAACTGAGACACCTTCATTGTTTCCAAGGAGGTGTATGACTGCTACCTACTATTTATATATAAACCCTGTGTATATATATAAAATACCTCTAAATACCTATTCATGTTTTCTCCATAGCAGTATTTCTGTTTAGGTGGTACCTTGATGCTCACCTGTGTCTAAGATATGTCTCAGCTGCTACTACTGGGAGGAGGTTCTTACTATGCATTCCCAAGGCAAGGATTGCACCAGCAGAATCACAGAACAACCCAAGAGTCCGGCTGACAAAAATAGTAACATTTCTAACCTTTAATTCTTTGGCCACCTTTATGTGGGTTTCTCAAGTGAGGCCAGACCTGAAAGCAGTCTTATGCACACAATCAATTTATGAGTGCACAATCACAATTTATTGCCCGTGAGGCACATAAATGGCTGGGGCTAATGTGGTGTGCTCAGCAGCTCGTGAGCAGGCAGACAAAGCTGCTCTGCTAGCCAAGCTGGCCAGGCAGTTGGCAAATATGCAGGAAAGCGCCAGCCCTTGGGTCGTTCTTTGCTACTGCAAAGACTGAGCTTTTATGAATTGTCACCTTTCTCCCCTCTGACTTTACATCTTCCCATATTGCAGTTTTCCTCTTGAATCAAGGATGATTTCAGATTTTCTGCTTCAAGTTAGTTCTTTTGCCATTAGCTGTTCTGTACTCCTGTGGGCTTTTTATTTCTACTCTTCAACTTACATGAGCCAATGGCCCATGTTAACAGCCCCTCAAGAGCTGACAGAGAATGCCACAGTTCAGCATGATCTTCCCTTTCTCAAAACTGGGGCAAGTGCATATGTGAGTTCTCTTTGCACGTGTACCCTTATTCTCTGCACTTAGAAGCTCACTGTCCAGCACCATTTGGAGACAGAGAGAAAAAGTGCAAGCACAGGAAAGCTGATATGACCCTAGCTCTGCAGGTAGGGTTTATAAGAGGCATGGCAAAAAAAAGGAGTTTCCCAAAGAACTAGCTGTCCCAGATGTGGGAAAGGCCAATGCTCGTTCAGCCAGGTTTGGAAGGGAGGTGTGGCAAAAGATGGTCCTGACCAGCCTCTCATAGACATACCTTGGCTTGGTGCTTGCCCAGTGCCAGGCCCAGGGGTGGCAAGGAAAGGCTGCCAGGGAGGGTAAGGGGCGCACAGAGCTCACCTTCCCTCCCCTACCTCTGCCCTCTTCCCTTTCTCCATCGCTCTTTTCACTATGTCCTTTTAGATCAGGCCTTTCTTTTCTTCCTCTTTCCCGTTGGTTCAATATGATCCTGTTCCTTCCTGTTTCCCCTCATTCCCTTTTGTCTTCTCACCTCAATTTCACTTCCTAACCCTGCTTCCCTGCCATGACACGACAATCAGCCTCCCTTGAGTCATCCTTACTTCCCCCCAACGTCCCCTATCACTCTGACGTCTTTCCCCCTTCCTCCCCCCAGCTCTGACGGACGCGGTCCTCTCACCCCACTGAACCCTCCTCCTTTATAAAGAGATTTTCCTCTTTATTAATCCAGGAGACCCCCGTCGCAGCCTCAGCACTCGGCGCACTGTCGGCACCGCGGGGCGAGAACTATCCTTCCTTCGCTCCTTCCCTCCCCCCGCCAGCGGGAAAGCCCCGGGCGGGGACACAGCCCCCGGCGGCTCGGCCCCGACACCGCCCCGCGGCATGGGCGGCCGTGCCCCGCGGGCTGCGGGGCAGCGCGGCGGCGGAGCGCAGGTGGGCGGCGGGCTCCTGTCCCTGTCCCTGTCCCTGTCCCTGTCCCTGTCCCTGTCCCTGTCCCTGCCCGACGGCGCGGCGGCCGGGCGGGCGGGGGCGCGGGCGCGCACGGCGGCTCGGCGGAGCGCGGAGCCCCGGGAGGTAGGGCTGCCTCGGGCGGCTGGCCCCGCCGGCCGAGCCGCGGAGCCGTCGGGAGCGCGGACGGGTGTTGCCGGCGCGGCTGTGCGGGAGCGAACGCGGAGCTGCGGGGCCGGGATGGGGAGGGGGCTCCGGGAGAGGCTGGGTACGGGGCTGCCGCTGTCTGCGTCGCTCGGGAGTTTTTCCCCGCTGTAGTTCGTGTACTTCAACATTTCTGCCTTCCGACAGCTTTTAAGCTTTCCGTTTGCTTCCCATATTTGAGAGAACAGATTCATACGTTTCATGCTGGACAATTAAGTGTTGCAAAAAAGAAATCGCAGATTTTAAAGTACGGGCGATGTCACAAGGGGGACGAGACTCAGAATTCCAATACAAACACTTAAAATATATGTTTTGCTGTTGTAGCTATTATTTATATGCAGTTTAGTTCTAGTATTACTTAAGGCATTTTGTCTTCAAAATAGAGATTTCTGTAATAGTCCACATGGCCAAGATTTTCTATCTCTTGTACCAAACTGGTCTGTGACTGAAAAGTTCCCAGACACTGAGGGCTTGGTGATACCAATATTTTTCAGTGCTCAATAACTGACTTCTAAGGATAGTTTAGCTTTCAGCCACGTCATTCATTGCCTTTTGTGTTCAGAGACTGTAACCACTGGTTGTTGCTCCACAGGCGTTTTAATTGGCATGTGACATTAATCTCAATTACATCCGAAATTCTCATTTCTTAAATTTACTGGAATAGTCTCTTTAAAAACCATCTGAGGGGTTTTGTACACTGGTTAAAAGCAGGTATGCTAAAAGCAGACTTATTATTGCATTCTCTCCAGAGGTCTTAATGAAATAGTGATAAAAGAAACAGTTGGGACTTCAACATGGCTTTCCATGTGGAGGGACTGGTGGCCATAGTTGTCTTCTACCTGGCAATCCTGGCAGTAGGGATATGGGCTGCTTGGAAAACCAAGAACACCGGCAGCGAAGGAGATCGCAGCGAAGCTATTATAGTCGGTGGAAGAGACATTGGTTTGCTAGTTGGTGGATTTACAATGACAGGTATGTAAAAAAACACCTTGTTGTTTCCCAGTTAGTGTATAACTTGTCAGTTTCCCTCTGAATGAATTGCAATCTGCATGTTAAGTAATGCAAAGTGGGGAAAATATGTATACTTTTTATCCAATTGTTTAATGAACAGCCAAATGTATATCTGTATAAAAACAACAAATATTTGTAAGTCTGACAGGAAGAATACATATTTAATTAGTTTTCATATATTTTCATTCCATATTCATCTGTAGATCAGATATGTTTGGGACAAAAGTATGGAATTAATATAGATTAATTAGAAAGTTTTAAAATAACTGTTATTGTTTTTAAAACCATCCAAATTTGTGTGTTATTCTTGGGTTTGTTAAATCCTAGTGCAGGGAAAAAGACTGGTGGGAAGGGGAGGGTGTACGACATAAATTAACTTTCTGAAAGAAAATTGGCATAACTCCAGACTTGTAACTGTACAGATATCAGCAAACTTATTTTGTGGATTCTTTTAGCTTCTTTTTCAGCAAAATAATGCTTTACTCTCAATAACAGTATCAGTAAGAAAAGCCTGGGTAAAGGAAGAGCTCTTCACTGATTTTGTAAACAGTGCTCTGACTCCCAGAGCCAGTCAAACCAGCCGTCTTACCTGGGTAAATAAGATAGTCACAATACTGTCCAAAATCTCAAAACTCATATTTTGGTATTGGAACAAAAATGCATTATAAGAAGAGTGAATTACCATTATATTAAGGCAAATTAATGTTTAGGCATGTTTTTGTTGTTTTTTTTTTTTTTAATTTAATCTAAATCCTATTCAGGCAAAACCCTTTCAATTCTCAAATTGAATTATCTGACTATATTTATGCATTGCTGTTTTGCCCTGTTCTGCTTTCACAATGATCTAGTAAGGAAGAGTCAGGTAAAACTTGGGCCAAAATTCTGCCTTTTTAATTTGAGATAAATTCACATTCTTTTGCAGGGGCATTTTGCTCATTCAAAGACTGAATGTTTAGATATTGAGTAAAGAATGTTTGTAAAAGTCAATAAAGTTTGAATACAGTCAGATGTTCTACTTTTTACATTATGCTGTAATTTACTGTATCATGCATCCATCAGCTGCTGGTGCATAAGATATGACAACAGTCTGCTCATAGTAAGAGGTGGTTCAACTGCTTTCTGCTGAATGAAATGTTTTCAAGGACACCGAAACCAGAATATTTTGTAGAAATACTGGTTGCCACAAAACAATAAGCATTAAATCAGGGGACTCAAGATTTAAAAAAAGGCATTTTCCACAGAAGTGGCTACGACTAATGGCTTTGCATATAGACAGTACAAATTCTGGTCTCCTTAATCCTGTTTTGCAGGAGTACTTTGTGTAACAGCTGAAGCACAGATGAGACCTGTACTGGGATTTCCTATATCTCAGGCATGTTCTGTAGCCACCACAATGCACACCCGCACATGTTCATCCTGCATTGTGCAAGCTCTAGAGATGGCGCAGTGTCTCATCTTTGCAGCAGAATATCAGACTGATCCCAAAGCCTTTGGGTAGCTAAAAGCTACCCAAAAGCTGAAACTCTTTTTCCGCTATACCTTCCTTAAATCTGGCAATTAAAACTTGATATGGCAACTAACCTACCTTTCAGTTGTAGTGAACCACGCCTGGTGCATAAAGTGAGATCTGAGCACAACTCTGATGAGCCAGGGGTTCGTCCGAGTTTTGTCTCGGTGAGGGTGTTTGGGGCACTCGGTTTCTAAAGTCACAACCAAACAATTATGAAAGCAAGCTGATGAAAATCAACAATAATTTTTACAGGTTGATAATTTTTACAAAATAGACACATTATTCAAGGGCATGCTTGCTTTTTAAAAAATGGTCGATGCTGATTTTGCACCTCACAACCATGACTACTCACAATACACAACTATTCCAACATCATCTCTTTATATTTTTCAGGTTTAATTTTCTAAATATAAATTAGAAAGCAAAGCCTACCCTGCAACAGTAAAACAAGAATTGTTTTAAAGATCTCCAGAAAGGATAATGTTTTTATGTACATGAAGCACTTTGGGTTATGAGATAAGGCCTTATTCTCTCTTTTTTTTGCCTGGGACAAAAACATTACAATATTCCGCAGATATTGGCCACAAAAATGGTAGAGGTTTCTAGGGTTACTTAGTGGAGAGGATGACAGCACTTAGCGTATAAATTTGAAATAAAATTCAGAAAATAAGCATCAAAGTCAAGATTCCAGAGTAATTATAGCTGATTTTCTAAACACCATTGAAAAATCTTAAAGCACTACCTATGAATAACAGCTGTGGATATTTTTGGGTATATGCTATGATCCTGAAGAAGAAAAAGCTGTATCAACCAGCTACTGAAATGCTGAACACAAAGCCTGTTGAAGGTTGAGTGCGTCTGCAAATAAGAAAACAGAAAGAGTAAAAAGGTTGGATTCTGGATGGATCACAGCAGCTTATGTTAAAATGAAATAATATTTTACCATAGTAGACACATTTAATCTGTGTATAATTTTTACATAATTATAGATAAAATGTTGCATTAAATACTAGCATTCCTTATTTTTGTGGATTTTTTTAAAAGAAGTGATATCTCCAACAAAATTGAATCTAATTAGATTTTAGTGATTGAGTTTAAACCTCAAAGGAAATAGTCGAGATTACATAACTAAATGCTCACAAACATGACCCAAAAGGTAATAATCTATTGATGCAATTTTTGCATTTTAGTTGGATAGAGCTACATAACCCTTCCACATGAAAAAAAAATATTACACAATTCTATTTTATTCTAATCCTTGGATCAGAATTTTCATTTTACAGAACTTGACAAGTTTATTAAATAATTTGAGTGCTCAGACAAGGAATTCTACCTGAAGAAGTGCCAAAAACTTTGGTTTCCTAGTATATATCACTATATATCAAGAACTCAGAGATCAACTTCTGTGTGTCTCACAGGAACTAGGAGAAAAATTGCACTCCTTACCCTCAGTATTTGTCTGATCATTTTTAACAGTGCATGTTTTAAATGGATATTGATATTTGCTGCATTTTTTTGTTCTTCAGACAGCAGGCAAAGAGAAGATTACCACATGAATGTTTCCATACAGTATTAGATATTGTATTCCTTTTGGCTGATGTAGCTAAAAACAAAAAGAATTTCACCAAAAATAATGGTATTAAACTAACTTTAAATTGTGGCTTAGCAAATGAGGATCAGAAAATTAATATCTAAGGTTGAAGTCCCATCCTATCTAATCCCTTTATTTCATTTCTAATGTATTTACCTGTGTCAGTGTACGTGCTGACTATCCATTCACCCCCTCAGAAAAAGACATATAACACCTTCCTAGAGCTCTGTGGTCCTTGACAGGTGTTCCAGAATAGTCATGTGCACAGAAAAATTGATTAGCAGCAATTTTTCAATGGCCAATCCAGAAATCAAGAAATAAAATTAAAAATAAAGGCTAAATCCTTCATGCCACCTTACACAGCAATATCTGTCTGCAGGATAGACAGTGGAGGGTAATGACCCCTACAACATCACACAGAAGGGAATTGACTTGATCTCCTCCAGAAGAAATAAGGGAGCTAGGCACGGCATCCAAGTGCCCCTTGGGGAACACCTGACACCTCTGTAGCAACTGTTGGCAAGTCAATGCTGGAGCTGGAAGCCCCTTTCACCACAGCTGCAGCAATATTGGACATCTGTCCTTGACTATAGGATATTATTCCCACCTGTACCCAAGTATATAATTAATGTAGAATTCATACTTAGGCATTTTCTGGGGAAAGAGACAAATAAGCTTCCCTTTGCAAATATTTACTTTTTGATATTGGATACAGGTGCTTATTCCATAAGTTTATGCTGCTTGAGACACAATAGGCAGCACACATCCCAGGTAGTCATGGATTTTTCTGTAGAGAGTGGTGACCTTCAGGGGTCCATATTGGGACCAGTGCTGTTCAACAGCTTTGTCAGGGCCATGGACAGTGGGATTGAGGGTACTCTGAAGCAAGGTTGCAGATGATACCAAGATGAGTGCTGTGGTTGATACTCTAGAGGGAAGGGATCCCATACAAACGTACCTGGCCCAGTGAAAGGGACCAAGTGTAAGATCCTCCATCTGGATCAGGGCAAACCCAAACATGGGTACAGGGTGGGTGATGAGTGGATTAAGAGCAGCACTGTAGAGAAAAACTTAGAATCACAGAATTGTGGAATCGTCAGGATTGGAAGAGGCCTTGAAGGTCATCGAGTCCAACTGTCAAGCCAGCACTACCACTGTAGCCCCTAAACCACTAAACCACACCACCCAGTGCAAGATCCAGACACCTTGTAAACACCTCCAGGGATTGTAACTCCACCACCCTCCTGGGAAAGATATTCCAATGACTGACCACCCTAACAGTCAAAACTGTTTTTCTAACATCTAATCTGAATCTCAGCTTAAGACCATTTTCTCTTGTGCTTTTACTGTAGGCATGGTAGAAGAGACTGGCCCCACACCAGTACATCCTCCTGTCAGGCAGTTGTAGAGAGTGATGGGGTCCTACTCTTCTCAGGACTAAACATACCCACCTGCCTCAGTTGTTCCTCATCAGACATCTTTTCTAGACCTTTCACGAGCCTTGTCACCCTTTGCTGGACACACTTCAGCATCAATGTCCTTTTTAAAGTGAGGGGCCCAGAACTGGGCACAGTACTAGAGATGCCAAGGCCAAGGGGATGATGTCTTTCCCGGTCCTGCTGGCTGCTCTATTGCAGATGCA
The DNA here is from genome assembly GCF_017590135.1 of Pyrgilauda ruficollis. NCBI lineage: Eukaryota > Metazoa > Chordata > Aves > Passeriformes > Passeridae > Pyrgilauda > Pyrgilauda ruficollis. The sequence continues at coordinate 857,743 of NW_024521428.1, read as the reverse complement.
GGCCAGGCTGCCATTGGCCTTCTTGGCCACCTGGGCACACGTTTGCTCGTGTTCAGCTGCTGCTGATCAGCACCCCCAGATCCTTTTGTGCTGGACTGTTTTCCAGACACTCTCCCCAGCCTCTAGCACTGTCTGGGGCTGTTGTGACCAAAGCCTAAGACTCAGCACTTGGTCTTGTTGAACCTCATGCAGCTGGCCTCAGCCCGTCTCTCCAGCCTGTCCATATCTTACACTCCTGCAGATCAACACTCTGACCCATCTTCATGGTATCTGCAAATTTGCTAATGGTAGACTTAATCCCCTCATCCATATAATCAGTAAAAATATTAAACAGGACTGGGCCCAGCACTGATCTCTGGGACAGGCTGGGAGAGTTGGGGTTGTTTAGCCTGGACAGGAGAAAGATCTGTGCAGACCTGATGGCAGCATTACAGTACCTAAAGGGGGCTTATAGAAAAGGAAGGGATCAGGGCATGTAGTGATAGGATGAGATGTAGAAGTAGGTAATTGAAGGGTAGATTTAGATTATATGTTCAGAAGAAATTCTTTATTGTGAGGATGGTGACACACTGGAACAGGTTGCTCAGAGATGTTGTGGTTCCTCATCTCTGGAAGTGTTTAAGGAGAGGTTTGACAGGGCTTTGAGCAGCCTGGTCTAGTGGGTGGCATCCCTGCCCATCACAGAGGGATTAGAAATAGAAGATTTTTACGGTCCCTTTCAATCCAAACAATTCCATAATTCTAGAACTCTGGTAAACAAAGTATCATACTCCCCTCTATCTTAATTCACACTGTAAAGAGTCACAAAATCCCAAATGTGTGACAACTTTTTATGCAGATTATGTATCCTTGCTCTTCTTGTTAAGAATCAGCCTTAACCCATCTTCCCCATGTGGCCCCATATGGGCATCACTCACCCCTTATCTCTGCAGTACACAATAGCTCTTGATAACCAAAAGTCTACTCGTAACAGGTCTCCTTGGGTCACTTCTTTTGTTGCAGCCTTTCTGTGCATGCACACCCCTCATAAAAGTCCATTATACCATTTCCAGCAACAGAATGGTTCATTCCTGTGCTTCACATTGCTGAAAGGGGGACAATTGTAGTTCTCTGGATGCTGGAGATCTTTGATTCTAAAGGTATAGTGAAATTCAGCAAAATGCCCTCTAGTAGTACTTGAGAGATATCACAGTCAAGCGGAAAAAAGTAGTTATTTAGCTCTTAATGAAATTTCTTAAAGAATTTTATTAAATTTTCTTAATTTGTTTTTCTCTCCAATTGTTTGTCTTAAACACTAAATCAGGTTTGCCTGTACGATGGTGGATGATGGGAAAAGTCTGAGGAATGTTTAAGAAAAATACATTTCGAGCTATTGTGACTTTTTACACAGAAACCCTAACTACTCTTACATGAAAAAGTAAAGGCTTCTGACACAAACCAAAACATCATTACAAAAATCTAGGACTCGTAATGGTCTGTCTGCCCTTGTTCAAACTGCAAACTTGGATTTCTAAAACTTGCTCATTATACATCAGAGATAATAAAAAAAAAATTGCATGGAATCTGCAAACAGGAAGAGATTAACTTTATTACTTGATTTGTTATGAAATATTTTTGCAGATGTAATCACAACACATTTCTGTGTTGGAGTTTTCTCTCATATATACTGCTGATCCCAAATTCTCAAATGTAGAAACTTCCTTAAAAGCAGAGAATCAACTCATTAAGTGTCAGAGGTCGGTATATTAAAAATACTGCTTTTTGGAGAGAGATAAAATCAGAAATATTTGAGATAGCACATATCCTTTGTTGAATATGGCTCAAGGAAGAATAAAATAAATGAATTAAAGTTTAGAACTTACATGGCGACAAAAAAAGCGCCACAACTCTATATAGAAATATTTTGAGAACACAGAGTTTATTACTATGCTTCATGTAACAACAAAAATTTAACAAGGTTTAAAAGGCTTTTTTTTGTTCATGAAGGTCCTGGTAAATAATGTGTTCATTAAATTTTTGCCTATTTTAAATGTTCTTCTTCAGACTCCCCCTTATACCTCTCCTTTATTTGTACTAACACAAACAAAATAGTAATAATGGTAAATAAGTAGTGGGGGATTCAACCCTCACATCTTCACTGGCTTTATAGAGACTTAGACACTTTGATGATTGCCTTAGTCCATTTGACTTCTCTTTTCATATGCTTAGGCTGTAAATTCAAATTAGGGCTGCCTTTAATAAAAGGATGCCATGCCTGGCACTTGTATTGTTCATATAATAAAAAATAACCACGTCATACATAATGATGATTTTATTATACAGTGTGTGAGTGAGCTTTTCTTTCTTTGTGGACATTAAAGACTTTTCCATCTCTTCCTTTTCAGCCACATGGGTTGGAGGAGGTTACATCAATGGAACAGCAGAAGCTGTGTATGTCCCAGACTATGGTTTAGCTTGGGCTCAGGCCCCTATTGGATATTCCCTTAGCCTGATTTTAGGTAAGCAAATACTAAAACTAGTAGTCCCTCATTTTAAAGAGTTCTGATGTTGGGTTCATTCTTTGAAATAAAAAACTAGGGTCTAGTTTTGCAAAAAGGTTGCTGAGGTAAACTGAATCCCTTCTTCTGGTACATTTGGCTGTTGAAAAAAACAAAACAAAAAAATCTCTATAAATAGTTTGATATCTCAAGTCTCCTAAATTGCTTACCAAGACCTATTTGATTATTACAACCATATTCTTCAGGGGTAGGGCATTGTGTTTAAATTGTCTACACCAAGTTTTATATATTCAAGTTTTCTTTAATTGCCTGTATGATCTGGAACATGGCCCAGGTGCCCAGGTATCAGTACACCTATAAATCTTGGAACTAGACAAATATCTTTTTGGGTTAGGAAAGTGATTATATTTTATAGATCTTCACCAAGAATCTAGGTAACTTTTTTGATTTTGTGTAGGAAGTGTGTAGCACATACTGCCTCAGATTGGAAACTGTTTCCTTAAAACTGAAACATGCAACCTTTTAAATGCACAAAACTCTAAATCACATGTCAGAATGCAAATGCAGAATCCTGATATATGCAGGGTCAGAGTGCAAAATACAGACAGCATTAAAAGTTTTAATGCTGCGATAATGATGCAACTGCTTAAAAAGCATGTTGTTTCAGAAAAAAGATACTTCATTTTTCATATTTCCTTAACCTGATATACTCACCTTTCTGATATTACTTGACCTCTCAGTCTATTCTGAGTCTGTTTTCCGGGTCCTCCTACCTAATCTGTCCCTTTGTTTCCTTTGGTTGCTTATCCAGATCCTCTTTCACATTTTATTTCTTCCTCTTTCTTTTTTCCTCTTGAAAATGCTTTCCAATGGCCTGTCCTAGTTATCTTCACTTCCCAGGCAGAAACTTCCCCCACTGTAGGTGATCCTCCCTGGCAGTGGTTGCCACCCCTGAGAGCAGCTCAGTGTGCTGTGAGGAAAGCAGTGCCTGTGGATGTCTGCCTGGGGAAGAGCTGGTGTCATCAGGAGGTCACGAGGGTTACGATCCATCGGTGCCATTAACCGGCTGTTAGGATTGGAGTCACAAGCATCCTCCTGGCTCGCAGCCTCTGCAGAATTGACACAAATTAACAATAGTCCAGAAGAGTTAGCCTCTCTGCTTGTTTCCAGCTGTCTAGATATACCAGCTTGTTTTCCTGAAAATGATAATGGCCACTGCAGAGAAAAGCAGTCCGTATGTGTAACCATACTTCTCTCTGCGGAGCACAGAAAGAAAGAATTTCTCTAGGCATGATCTGTACATGAAGGTTTGAGAGGAGGAATTCCTTATCCTTCTTTAAAAAAATACATCATCAAAATTATAAATACAAGGCTGGGAGAATACTTCCTGCTTCAGACAGGAAGTATTTAAGATTGATGTAATCTCCCTGTTTGTTCTCCATACAATTTTATTTTCCTTACTTTTTTCAAGCAATTTATTTTAAAAAGTTAGAATACCTTCTATTTCCTTTGACAGGTGTTTGAACATCCTAATAGGTTATGGTTTTTTCTTCTTCTTCTGTTGTCTTTTGCAATGATGGCATAACAAGTAGAATAGGAAAAGGATCCATTACCAAACCAAAAATCACCAAAAAAAAAAAAAAAAAAAAAAGCTGAAGCTTTTCTGCATCTACCTGCCTAAACACAGCATTCACATAAGCACTATAAATTGGGACGGCAGTGTGTGACCCAGTACCTTCTGTTCAGGGAACTTGATGAAATAAAGAAATATGAGTTATAAAAAGGCAATACATAGAAATCTGGAAAATCTTCTGCACAATACAATGAATAAATGACATATCTTGTCATGAGGAACCCAATTAAGCTTGCCAAATGCCATACAGTATATCTTACTGGGAACTGACAGGGTTTCCAGTTCGTTATTATACAGCAGTTTTACTGTGGTAGAAGTCTGCTTGGTTGTAGTCATGTGCAGATCTCAACTACACAGATTTCCATACAAGGGCTCTTTCAGCTTTCCTTAGATAGGCCCTGGTTTTTTCCCCAAGACAGAGAGAATTTGAGGAGGGGAGGCCTTTGCACATTTATGTACATATCCAGCCCATATACCAGCCAGACAGAGCAGAATAGTGATATATCAAAATTCCTGAACATATATAAGTGAAATAACTGTATGAGAAATATTCATGGAATCTGACACCAGCAGAACTCAAAAACCTCTGACCTATCCTGCAGGTATAGTAAGATTGTTTCCAACATATATAATAAATCTGAATTGTCCTGAAAGGATCAGATTTGCTGTGTGTCCACTAAAACACATGTGAAATTCTATTTCTGATTCAGGAATCTCAGACAGTTTTATTTTTAGAGTAGGACTGTGTGAACTTTCATGCTGGATTCTGGTCTAAGAATCAACAAGATTAGATAGAAAAGCCATTCTCTTAGGCTAATCCAAAATTAGACGAAACTCTGACAGCAATCCATAATGGGAGATTACATAAACTGAGCCAGAAAAAATAAGAAAAAGCCTTTTTCAAATCATCAGACTATAGATACTAATGGAGTGCATGTGTTGAAGTAATTCTGTAGACATATGTAAGAGTTTCCAGAGGATATTTTAACTGTACTTCTTACTTGCAAACAAACAAACAAACAAATAGTATTGGTGACATTTTTGTACCCTTAGCTGACAATTACTGTTTTATCCCTTAATGGTAATGCATTTCAGAACTGCAGCTGGTGTCTTATGTGGCTTTTTCTTTGTAGGTGGCCTTTTTTTTGCAAAACCCATGCGATCCAAAGGCTATGTGACAATGCTGGATCCCTTTCAGCAGCTTTATGGAAAAAGGATGGGAGGACTATTGTTTATTCCAGCTTTAATGGGAGAAATGTTTTGGGCTGCTGCCATCTTCTCTGCCTTAGGTAAGGAATAAGCAGTATAAATATTACGTTATTACAGGTAGAAATTATCAAGAATGTCAGAAATGTATTAAAATTCTGGCTCCAAATGGTAACTATTTAAGCCAAGTGATTCAGACTGTGACATTTCTCAGACCCATGCTAACTAGCAAATAAATAGTAATGCTACCGCTTTATTATTTTGATAAGGAAACGACATGCAAAGTATCTATTCATTTTCGCATACCTTTAAGTTGTCCCTCTTCAAAGACCATGAAAGTATTTTGGAGCAAATTTCTGTTCATAGTGAGGGTGACATAAGTGATTGCAAGTGCCCCTTTTGTGTCAAATCCGACCCAGCTTTTCTTTGACATCTCTAGGATGAGAGAAGCCAGTCAAAATTTCCCTTAATGATATGTAACAGCATTTCCAATGCATCTAAAGAAAATAATCCTTTGCATATAGAAGATCTACATATAGAGATCATTCCATAACACAAATAATAGAAGTAAACAAGACACTGATGAATAAATTGAAGAAGTCTTCAATTCTAAATGGCTTTCTTCTTGACAAAATGAAGAAAATACTCAAGAAAGGATTTGGAGAATTAGTGAAACTATGACTCAATAGAAAATCACTCAGCTACTCATCCACTCCTGAAAAAAATCAGCTTCCAGGGTTTTTAATTATATTTCAGGCCTGAATTTAGCAACCCCTTTAAGAACAGAGAAAGCCCTTGAGTTGAAGCACCAGTAATTGACTTTTACCAACTAATCATACTAATAATGCACATGCATGTGGTAATGCCTTCTAGCATAAGCTATTTTAACAAAAATAAACTTTGAAGGTACTCTCCAACTGTGCTCTGATGAACTGCAAAGCAATGGGGAGCTTGTTTACCACAATTTCGTCATGAAATTCTTAAAAGATTAAGAAAAAACTGCATGCTGAGGTGATAGGAGTTGAATAACTTGAAGAACACTCAGAGTATTTGCAATATTTTTGATTAAGAACAAGTCATTCTCTTTTTATTTTAACACAAGTAGTGTGAATACCTTTCTAGATTTATATAACAGCCATCAGCTAAAGACTGTCAGTGATTATAAAGGTCATTGGAGATTTTGATTTTAACTATTCTGTGAGTAATCTAGCTCCTTTTTCACACCTATCCTCACTGATGAATGTTTAATCCCAGTATTCTTCACTACTTGCTCTTCATCAATACTCCTTGCTTGGCATGATTGTGGAAGGGAAACACTGATCTTTAAGCTGTGGAAGAGGTCTGAGATTGTAATTCTTGAGCACATTAACTTTGAAGGTTCATTGTGCAGCAAAAGCCACATCTGTCAGCTCCCAGAAGTGCTTATATATCACACATCATGTTGTCTTCTAAGGGCAAAACTCTTTCAAATATGTGCTCCAGAACATCCATCTACAATAACTGCAAGCACTAAAAGTAGTTGCAAGATGTTTCATTGAAATCATCCTAATTAGAAGGAAAGGAATTTTTTTCAACATGGTCTTAAAACATTGCCATGGCTTGAAATAGCTGATACATCTAAGGGAGATGTATAACCATCCTGATAGGTGCCAGAGGGGCAGTGCAGGAGGACACAAGCTTTTCAGGAGGTTTCTTGAGTGCACTGGCAGCAACTTCTTGACACAAATTATCAGAGAGCTGTTGTAGGGAGGTGTTCTGTTGAACTTGTTACTTAGACCCAAGGAAGAACAAGTCAGGTATAAAGTATAAAGGTCAAAGGCAGATTTGGCTGCAATATTCATGAGATGGGGGAGCTCATGGTCCTGAGCAGGGGGAACAAGGCAAATATCACAACTGCAACCATAGACTTCAGAAGAATAGAGCTGGGCCTCTCCAATATTCTGCTGGGAAGAATCCCATGGGAGACTGTCCTGGAGTCCAGCAGAACTGGTTGATATTCAGGGATCACCTCCTCCATGTTCAAGAACATTTCATCCTAACAAAAGGGAAAATGTGGACTGCTGTTGAATGGGATGGGCCACCTGGTGGTAAAAGATGTGAAAAAGGCTGATGTATTCAGTGCTTTTTCTGCTTAATTCTTTGCTGGCAAGATCAGTTTTTAGGAATCCCAGAGAAGCCTGGGAAAGTCCAGTGCAAGGAAGACTTGCTGGAAGAGAACCAAGTGAGGAAACTTTAAAATACACTGGACAGACACAGTTTCATGGGACATCCTGCAAGTGCTGTGGCAGCCGGCTGGTAGCATTGCAGGAGCACTCGCAGTATCCTTCTGAAGACTGTGGCAATCAGAGATGGGCATATCTGTTTTTCCCAGACAGAACAAGAGAGTGTAGTCCTTACGGACCTTGAGCAACGTAAGGAAGTGCTGTTGGGACACTTCTCCATTTCCTAAGAACCTGCAAAATGACAGATGCTAAACTTAGACCAACAGAAGCATCTCTTTTCCCATTCCCTTCAAAGGTGCAGAAAGGGTGTGCAGAATACAGAGGGGGGGAATTATTACTGCTGTTTCTAAGTGTCAGACCAGAACCAATATATGCAACTTAACAAAGGTGGGGTTCTCATCAGACATGCTGTGATACACGCACTAACACACAGTGCTTTGGTTTTCCCCTCAGGTGCAACTATAAGTGTGATCATTGACATTAATGTCAATATTTCAGTAATTATTTCTGCCCTCATTGCCACTATGTATACACTTGTGGGTGGGGTTTATTCTGTGGCCTACACCGACGTAGTTCAGCTCTTCTGCATCTTCCTGGGACTGGTAAGTTTGGCTTTTTTTGCCCTATTTTGTCAAGGATTTTGTTCTGAGCAGCTGGAAGGGCCAAGTGTGCCATGGGGCGTACCAGGCACAGCATTGCTAACCAGTCAGACTCACAGAGTGCTGACTTTAAAAGAGTCTGCATTTGCATCAATGTACAGCCTGTACTTTGGAAATAGTGCTGTCCAAGAGGTCTGATTCTTTGGCTTTTTTCCAGCCAGTCTGGCAGTCCAACCGCTCTTACAATTTTCCTCTTGAGTATACATTTAACTCAGATTAGGACGGGTGCTGACTCCTTTCCTGTCTGTCTATAGGACTGTGACTTGGGCTCTGGAAGGAGGCATCAGACATAGGAAGCTGTTGGTAGTGAAATTCTGTCACTGGACCTGCAGAATTGATACTCTACTGCTTCTCTTTTCTGTGGTTGTCACCTACACAGCTTAGTTACCCTCGTGTTAACTTAGTTACCCTTCTTGGTTTTTCCCTCATTTCCCTCCACCACCCTTGGAGACCATAATATAGGAAGTCTCACCAGATGTCTTGGCTGTTTTAGTGTGGAAGTGTGAATATCCCTCATCAGCTATCAGTGATATGCTAGTGGGTAGCCTTTTATTTTCTGCTGTTCTTTAAGCCCCATATTGAAAAACATCACCGTGACACTGATCACGAGGGTGCAATCAAAGAAGCTGCTGGCTTTATTTGCCAGTGGCAGTACTAGACAGTCACAGGTGTGCAAAGAACTGTGATATGCTAAAATAAATGAAGTGGCTCAAGATGAAGGAGCCAAAGCACACCTTGGAGACCTGGTGCCCTTTGCTTTCAACAGAGTTCTTGTGCAGCTCTAGGGAAATTGCTTCAGCCAGTGCTTACACAGGTGGTCACTAACCAGCTCTCTGTGTGTGCTTACTCTGTGGCATCTTACTGTGAGGACTATGGCCTTTAAGTGATTTAATGGAAATGGTGCTAAATAGCCTGAAAAAGCAAATCCAAGTTCCAGCTGGCCACCTCAAATGAAAAGCTATTCCAGACTTTCTTCCCTCATATCTTTGTTCTTCATCTGGACAGTGAGGAAAATATTGTCTCTTTCCCTAACATAAATGTTAATATTTGTGAAACATTAAGTTTCTACAGATGGCATGCATTACAGAAATTCCCAAAACTGAAGATAAATCAAAGTACAGAAATTGTCTTCCAGTGTGATCCACTCACAAACCACTAGAGAGCCTGATCCTGCAGGAATAACATAAAATCAGCACTAACCTGATTTTGGGGGGGGCGGGGGGGGGGGCAGTGATGGGAAGCAAATAAAGGTTGCATAGAAGTTTTCTAAATTATTAGATCTATAGCTTTATAGTGTTTTGTTTAATTCACATTGGGCTGTTTATGTAATTTCCCATTTGAAATAAACAGCAATAATGTAATGCTGAAAAACCCATATTCATGAACTCAAGAGTGTCATCAGTGAGGCTGAGGAGTCAGTATCTAAATAGTCATGCTCTAGGGAGGCAGGTTTAGATCAGATGGGACACTCTCACAGTAGATGTCACAACAGAGGAGAGCACAGATTCAGTTATCCCAGCTTCTCCTCCAGACTCTGGAGCAGTTTTTAATCCCACTGTCACAGAGCTTTGCTGCTCCTTCCTCTAAAGTCTGGTGGTGCAGGAAAGAGTGTAAACAATGTATGAGGAGGTTAGGTAAAATAGAACAAAGTTGTATAAAAATGTGTCTTTGCTTCTGCTTTTGCAGTTTACATTTATTAATTCTTTGCTCATGCTCTTGACGACACATGTGAGCTATCCACTACCAAGCCCTCTGCACATAATCTGACTTTTTGCAAATCATCTTCATAATTTGGTATTCAATCTTATTCAAACAAGCAAGAATAAGAAAACTAGATGAGTGTTGATATTAGAATTTCACAAATTTAGAATATCTTCTTGAGACCTGAGCACATTTTTTCTCTTTGGTTCCAGTGGATCAGTGTCCCCTTTGCCATGTCCCATCCTGCGGTAACAGACATTGGGCTCACGGCTGTGCACCACGTGTACCAAGCACCTTGGCTTGGATCTATCAACTCACTTGACCTTTACACATGGTTGGACAATTTCTTTTTACTGGTAAGTGGTGATTTGTATGAAGGAGTGAAGCATTTAAGCACTTACACCATGTTACTGTGACAGCTGAAAATGATGGAGTCTAGTTAAGAGTTTCTATCACACTGAAAACTTTTACCCTCTTGACTCCTGCTTGATAATTCTGCACATTTGAATGATTTCAGTGACATATCAGCCAACATTGCCAGGAATGCAATTTAAATATCATCAGGCTGAAAGAGCTGACATGTTAAAATTAAATAAAAGTGTGCAGCTAATGCTTAACTGATGTAATTGTTGGCAGAGGAATTAATAAATTGCAGAAGGCAATAAATACATTATACAAATTATTAAATATGCCTTAGGTATAGGGGAAGAAAACGCTGTACAGAGATGGATGGCAGGATGGATAAATTCATACATGCACATAAGCCAGAATGAACCAAGGTCTTTCATTATATTTATATTACACATGGGATCAGTGGTTATTAAGTACTTTCCATTAGAGGATCTAGAAACACATGCTAACATTTTCCATTCTCAGTGTCCCTATGCAAATTTACACTTGGTTTATTATCATGTTTTATTTTGGGATTACATTTTCTGATTTTTTTCCAAATCCTCACAGCCAAAAATTTTCAGGTTTTTTTTATAATTGGTCTATTAAAACATGTTCTTTTATTCAGCATTCTCTCAGAGACCTAAAGTATGACATTAGATCAAGTGGCTGTATTCTCTCCCGTAAGCCTGAAGGTTTCATTTCTGCTGTTGACCAAAGGAAACTTCGGATATTGCCAGATTATGACACACTTTTTTTCATCTTGTCTGTTTCATTAAAGCTCAAGAAATTTACGCATTCTTGGAAATCTCTGATAAAGGAACATTATTACCAAGGCAGCAAAGAAAAACAGTCATAAATAACAAGTCAAAACCAGACTTGTCTGTGAAACATTAATTTAGTCCCTGTGTGTACATGAAGCTATATGAAACACCTGTATACACACTTTCTAGTCCAGATGCCTCCTGCCTCATTTAGTGTATAGAACGAGGATATGAAATTTGCTTGGCTTTTTTTCCATGCTGTTTAGAGACAGACACTTGGTTACTTAGTGGAGACTGTTCAAATCCTGCTCTCAAGACAGAATTGTTAGCACTCGAGTTTTCAATCTTTGGTAATACTCTTTTATGTCATATTTTGCAGAAATAATTTTAAGTCCGAGCAGGATCATATCCAAATAAAAGAGAAGGGTTTTCACCATAAATCAAAACATTTTCTTTTTTTGCCTGTTTTCTACCACTTTCTATTGGTATTGTATTTTCTTAAGGCAGTGGAAGAATAATTTTTCAGATTCCTGAGTTCAATGTATACAGAATGTCTCACCTTCTTTAAAAGACTACACACATTTACAAAGGAAGATAAAATCTTGCTCTGTTATCATGTCAGTCTAATCTAATTTTAGGGGAAGAGGAGTATTGGAGGGCAAATTCTTCAAATATGAAATATGAAAATATTTATTTCCATAAAGTTGTATCAAGTCAAAAAACTTGGGGATTACAGAGACTATGAAAGTGCAAAGTGTTGATGTTAATTATATTAAAAAAAAACTTGTCTAAAAGAGTGGGATTTAAGTGGATTTACACAGGTTTGACATTGCTTGTGATAATGAAAGTTTCAGTTATTACTGGCTGGCTGATATTCAATAAATAAATTTAAAAGTAGTAATATGGCTTTCAGCATTCAAGTGATCCTTGTGCATGTTCTCTACATGGTGATAGTAAAACAATTCAGCTACACCCCAGTCACAGCATGCTGTTGTGTTTGCAGACATTAGGAGGAATTCCATGGCAGGCGTATTTCCAGAGAGTTCTTTCCTCATCTTCTGCCACATATGCTCAAGTTCTGTCATTCCTGGCTGCTTTTGGCTGTCTTGTGATGGCTATTCCTGCAGTACTGATTGGTGCAATTGGAGCATCTACAGGTAAATTATTAAAAATCAGTAGTACAATAAATGTAAAATGAATAGTGCAACAAGTGTGTGAAAATAAATCTTGTGTTAGATATAGGTGACATACACACCAGGTGGCATCATTTTCAACTCATGACTGCTTCAACAAAAAGCTACACAGAAAAATAATGTTACAGAATATTTCTCCCAAAGGAAATTGCTCCTACTACAGTAGATGAAATTAAATAATTTTGTACATTCTAGATATCTACAGACACAATACTTGTATTCAATGTTTGTGTTAGATTCTGGTGCTTTTATTTGGTTGTTACAGTGATAATGGGGAATGGCTGAGGGAGCTGTGGTTATTTAGCCTGGAGAAAAAGAGACTGAGGGAAGACAGTTTGCTCTCTACAACTACCTGAAAGAAGGCTGTAGCAAGGTACATCTCCCACTTAACAAGGAACAGGACAAGAAAATGGCTTCAAGTTGCAGCAGGGGAGGTTTAGAATGGATATTAGGAAAACTGTGTTCACCAAAAGGTTTGTCAAGCGCTGGAACAGGCTGCCCAGGGAAATGGTGGATTCTCCATCCTTGGAGCTATTTAAAATATGTGTAGATTTGGCTCTTGGGGATGTGGTTTATTGATGGGTTTGGCGGTGCTGGGGTAATGGTTCAACTCAATGATCAAAAAGGTGTTTTCCAACCTAAATGATTCTTCGATTTATCAGAAATTTCTTACCTTATATACCAATATATCCTTGCCAAGGTTTTTTTTTGTCATAGTGAGAGTGATCCCCATCACAGTGACTGTGTAGCTAAACTACTAAAAATAGTCTGTTAAAAATGTTTACATTGCTTTGAGCTCTGTAATCCAAAAGAGTAGTTAAACACAGCAGAAAAAAAAACATGAATCCCAGGCTTATTATATTGAATAAAACTACATTTATGTGCAATTTAAAGTTTATTTTAGAGACAAGAAAAAATGCTGAGCAGAATTAAATCTGCCTAACAGAAACTAGTGTGACACTGCCTCTCTGAAATGCCATTGGTCTGGCCCTGGTAACAGTTTGTTCATTGAATGTGCATGAAAATATGGTAATATGAATAGCTTGCCACACATAAAGTGAAGAGGTGCTGTGGCTGCTAATGTTACTGATAACATACTGGTGCCCATATTGCAGCTTGGAACCAGACTGAATACGGTGTCCCTGACCCCAAGAGCAAAAAAGAAGCAGATATGATTTTACCCATCGTGCTGCAGTACCTTTGCCCGGTCTACATCTCGTTCTTTGGCCTCGGTGCCGTATCTGCTGCTGTGATGTCCTCAGCTGACTCCTCAATTTTATCAGCAAGTTCTATGTTTGCTCGGAACATTTACCAGCTTGCCTTCCGGCAAAATGTGAGACAATGTTTTTGGTTTTACTTTTAGAGAAAATTTTAGATGAGACCTTCTCTAGGTGATACATAGATATAATGTCGTAATGAAACACCTCTTTCATGTTCCTGCCTGTAAGTAGAAAAATAATTTAATTGCTAACAGTATGTTGAACAAACTGAAAATCATAAAAATAATTATGGTTGTGACTGATGACAAAAATGAAAAAGCTGGCTCGCGGAGGGCAGCTGTCAAGAGTTCTCATGGAACTGCAATTTATCCAAACAGCTAATTAGTGTTGCTACAAGTGTAAGTTCCACTTTAATTCTTCACAAAATGAGACATTTTTCTAATCTTTCAATTGGGAAATCATTTGGCAACAGAATGGTCTAATGAGTTGGAGTTTTTCTTAGGAAACAGAGAAGAAATTCTGATGCTGACAGGTTTTTCTAATTGAGCCATATTGTGATTCTATTTAAAAGTTATTTCTAACACTGCTGATTCTTCTCTTTGACTCATCATCAAGGTTTTTGCTATGTTCAAAGAGTAGTGGTTTTGGGACTGGCAACCATAGCCTCTAGGGTTTTTTCTTGGAGATTGAGATTGAGTTAGAGATACTAGTTTGTAATTATTATTGAATTAATCATGCAAAGCTTTCTTTTACAATTCAGTATTTTATATTGACTGTATATAAGTGTAGGTATACATGTATAGACATGAAAAAACCACCTAACACTGCCCTTTTTTTTCAGGCTTCAGACAGGGAAATTGTGTGGGTCATAAGAATCACTGTTCTTCTGTTTGGAGCATCAGCAACAGCAATGGCACTGCTGGCTTCATCAGTGTACGGCCTCTGGTACCTCAGCTCTGACCTCATTTATATCATCATATTCCCCCAGCTCCTGTGTGTGCTATTTATTAAAGGAACCAACACCTATGGTGCCATTGCAGGATACCTGTTTGGCCTTGTCCTCAGAATAACCGGAGGAGAACCGTACCTCTACCTTCAGCCCTTGATCTTCTACCCTGGCTGGTATCAAGATGATAACAACCTCTATATCCAGCGATTCCCATTTAAAACACTTGCTATGCTCACCTCCTTCTTTACTAATGTCATAGTCTCCTACTTAGCCAAATACTTATTTGAAAGTGGGACTTTGCCACCAAAGCTGGACTTTCTTGATGCTGTTGTTGCCAGATACAGTAGAGAACACATGGACAAAGCAACTCTTGTAAAAAGTGACAATATTGTATTAAATGAACTTGCACCTGTGAATCCTCGACACAGTCTAACTTTGAGCTCAACTTTCACAAACAAGGAAGCCTTCAACTACGTTGATTCAAGTCCAGAACTGTCCAACGCTGAAGATAATTAAAAAATCTTGTAGCCACAGGCAAAACAATGAGAAGCAGGATATTCTACAAAGAACAGTAAGAAGCATTTTATCAGAAGAAAAGCAAGAATTAGGAATAAAATGCCGCTGCACATTCTTTAAGTTGTTTCTATGAGCAGGAGCATCCCATGGGAGGAACTCTTTTCTGCTGTTATCTAATATGTTGGATTAGATCACAGAGTGTTTACTAAAGGTGCACTCAATCCCATTCCTTCCATCCAGAGCTATATACTGTACCATTAAAAAATATTTAAAGTTTAAAATATATGTATAAGAAAATGTGCAACAGTTCTTAGCTAGGATATCATATGAAGTGATTATAATACAGTAAATCTGAAATATTATCACTCAGCATTTTATTGGCATTAAGTGAAAATATGTTGCCACACTATAAGTGATTTATTGCTAAAGAGCTAGTTGCTTGAACAAAGACAGATAGATAAATTCCCTCGGGTTTTGGCCTGGTAATTTTTTTACTCATAAAGAAATTTAAATAATACAATCTAGTACTTTATTATTTGTATGAGACAGCAAAATGCACAAATAGTAATAAATTCCTTATAGGAGTGCTAAACATGATATATTATTTTTAAAAGTTAAAATTAAATCACCAGTTTAAAACTATGTTATAGCTGATATAAGGCAACCTTAAGCAAAATACATTAATATGGGTGTTATCTTTCTTCTTCTGTGGTTAGTCACTGTCACCAAAATTCTTACAGCAATAACTGGAGGTGAAATTCAGCTTGTGAAAAATGGCTCTTATAGAAAAACTCAAACTAACTAGAATTTTTCAGTGTTGGGAGAAGACTTATCTTGACTTATCATGAAAATGAACACAAGCAAAGCAGTCTGACACCAAGCAATTTCACCAATGGAATAAATATTGAAAAGTAAAGAGAATCAAGAAGGCTTGAAAAGAGAAATGAGAGGGTTTTCCTTGCAGAAAATTCCCAATTTTCACTTGCTAAAAAAAGCTATTCTTAAAGATGCCAAAAAGTCTTTTGACTTGGTCATGCTGGAATTACTCTGGAAAATCCAGATTTTCCATAGAAAATAACATTTCCTCAAAAATTTCTCAAAAAAACAGGCTTGCTGTACAGCTTTCCACATCTCTTAAGTGTTTGCCTCTGAAAGCAGCTTGGAGAGGAACTGAAAGGAATGGTGAACCCACAAATATAGTGAGAGGCACAGTGGTGTCTTCCACTGAGTGCCGGGCTCCTCCATTGATCCCTGTCCTCCTGGCCATCTCAGTGAGCCTGCAGAGCAGCTGCAGTGGCCAGGTGCAGAAAAGACATGGCTCACAAATGGCAGTGCTGGCCAGAAGCAGCAAAGTGGGGAGTTGAGGCCTCTGCTGACTTTGCCCGGGCCAGCAGGAACACGCAATGTTGTTCCCGCTTGCCCACGGCCAAGATGATTGTGTCTGTCCCCATTGGTATGTGCCTTTCTCAGTGTGAGCTCTAGAAATGAGTCTACATTTCTCTACAATTGAGAATTGTGCTCCAATAATTCTTCTAAAAATCTGTGTATGACACAAAATGTTCGGTTGAAATCCAGATATCCTCCTGTTGCTGGTCACCAGTGAAATTTCTTTTTTTAACCCTCACAGCATGAGGAGTTATACTGGAGGATAGGAGATGCAGGAATGGGTTTTGCTGCTAAAGGAAGAAGCCATCAACTTGTGGATTCAGTGTTGACATAAGCTTTCACAAGGTTGAATCCTTAGATATGTTTTGCTCCTTTTGTGGAGTCCTAACAGCATACATATATATTTAATATGTAGAGAAAATTAATTTCAGAGATGTTGGGGTTTTTTTCTCCTTACGTTGCATTTAAAATAACATTGCAACTCATTTCTGAATATGCACTGTGACCTGCAGTACTACTGTGCTTACCAATATGGAGTGTGCTCTGGGTGGAGGGAATCAAAACCAGAATCTGCACTAAAACCTCAGAAGAGCCACTATAGCAAAGAAATTAAAAATTCCTGCAAGATGAGTTAATAGGCCACCCATGAAATTCAGGGTGCTGAGTATCACAAACCAAACACAAGCCCAGCAGTCTTAATTCCCCCATGAACCATAGAAGGGAGATAAGGAAATAGACTTTGCAGAGGAAAGAGGGAAAGAACAGAAGCACTGCTGAATTATTCTCCATTTTCAGCCCAAATCTGCTAGTCTGAATCCCTTCTTATGGGATCAAGTCACAGTTTTACCTGCTTACATAGCCAATGCCTTATGCTGCCGTTCCAAATTAAGTTAGAGGATCCCATTTTACAGTCACCTGTAGGCCTTCCTGAAAACTTTTCTCTTACCTCAGTTTTGTCTAGGAATTGCTAGAATTCCACTATGAGATGCTGCATAGTGACCAGATGCTTTGAATACAGCAACATTTCGATATTATTTATTTCAAAATGCCCATCTGTGGGGAAAAAAAAAAAAAGAAAAGAGAAGATGGATTGAGCTGGAATAATTTAAGAAATTTTGATTGAAAAATAAATATGTTTTTCTTTTGTATTCCATTGTTGCCATAAAAATTGAAGTGGTTTTAAAATGCTCAAAAAAAGGTAGGTGAAAAAAACAAGCATTAGTCCAAAAACTTCAAACCAGACGCTTTCAACATTATCAGAATATTTTGAACTTTCTATCCTATAGAAATTTTTTTAAATTGATGTAATTTTATGCAGTATTCCTGCTTAGATGGACTACAAAAGCCAAACCAAACAGCCCCATGCAAAGTCTGTTTACAGGTTTTATTGCCTTAGCTCAGCTGTCCTACCATTAAATTTTACAGAGCTGTTCATATAACCAAATGCCATATCTGAGATTGATAGCTGTGGGGAAAAAAAAAAAAAAAAAAACCAAAAAAACAAAAAAAACCCAAAGCAAACAAACAAACAAAAACTGTGTTACTTCTACAAGCAAAATGCCAACAGGACATGATTCTTTAAGCAGATTTTATTTTCAGAGGAATTATCAGTTTTTCTCCCTTTTTGCAATTTGTGGACAGTAGTACTGTGCAGCAAATTGGATTTATAATCAGTGAAGCAAACAGCTCATTTTCAGACACTGAGGTTATTGTTTCTGAGCCTACAATTTTAAGATAAAATATTCATGACACAATCATACATTTTACTTTCATATTCTTAGCATTTGTGAATAACATTTATTTGACAGGGTTTTTTTTCCTCCGTTGCATGAGATATGTTCATAAAATCAAGGTTGATAACATAGCTGACATGTCAAAAAAGTTATTTCATCTCTACTTGTCCAAATGGGATGGTATATGTATTATAAACAAACCATACTTTTGTGAACCTGAACTGAATGTAAACATTAAGTGGATCAAATAAAGTCAGATTTAGTCTTTTATTTTCATATAGTACAAGAATTTAGGAGTTCAAATAGAAGTATCATAGGAAAAAACTGTTATTCATTTTTCCTTCTGCCCTTCAAGTGTATTGGTCAAGTTCCATGTGCAGTTAGTAAGTTATTGTAAGTCTGCTATTAATCAGGGCAGTATTTGTGGATGTAGTTAAAAAAAAAAAAGTATATTTTTGTCTGTGTCAGAAATGCTATATTAAGACTATACTTAACAAAGCAGATAGGAAGCATAATATAGATATATATGTTTTAACTTCATTTGTATTGTATGCAATAGCGTCCATGCATTTCAGGAAAACACTGTCTGGTTTTGGGTCTGTTTTGTCCATCTATTAAAAATAAAGACATTTATTTTATTATCATTCAGCATCACCTGAGGTTCTGTCTCACAAGCACAGCCCCACAGAGATGACGTGGTCCTGGCAAAATGGGATCTGGCCCACACCCTGGCCGTCAGTGTGGTCACAGTGGCTACAGCCCTACCCCAAATCCTGGCTTCAATGTTGGAAATAGAGCTCTCATTTCAGTAATCTCCTCCTTGTTCTCACAGTCACAAAGAAGAAGAGAAGCCCCTGAGCTCCACAATAATCTACATCCAGTGAAATTCCCTCCTGCAGACCCTTGCCAAGGACCTTTTACTTGGGAGTGCCATACTGGAATAGGGGCTGTGAGTTTGACAAGGAGCACAAAATGCACTGTGAGTCAGGAACTCCCACACCTAGGGACTGCAGCTGTGATCCACTTCTGTGGGAACCCACTGGAGATTGAGTCTGATAGCTTTTCCTTTTGTAGAGGGACATGAAGTCATCCTGGGCATTGAATATATTATAATTATTCAGAAATACAAAAATTAGTGGATTGAAAACTAAATCTGTGCTTTTATAGGCCTATTAAGAGTTTGATCATCACAGGAAAGATACAAATGGATGGCTTTCCGAATGCTAATGGCATTGCTAAACAACGGCACATGCTAAATATACAGAGAATTTATCCCCCAAATGCTTTGAAAAAATACATGAACAATACTGTCCACTCATGGGTGGGAAAATAATGCACACTGGTTTTTTTTCCAGGGCACTGAGGTGTTCCCTTATGGAACAAGCACAGCCTGAGGTTTTCAAAGAGTGTTGAACAGTGTAGACATTTCCCTGAGGCGATAACGCTCTGGTCTCTTTTGCAATTAGTAGTTTAATTCCCACCCGTATCTTTGAAACACTGAAGCATGCTTTAAGACAAGACCACTGATATTCTGTAGCTTGTAACTTAGAAAAAAAGCAAGTCCATCATTCTACAGATCCAAAAAAATAAGAAAAATCCTTAAATTAATGTTGCGCTGATGGTTGCAATGGAAACATTAATGAATGGTTTCACCACATTACATTACATGATAGGTAAAATGCCATGTGCAGGCCAGCTCTGGCCAAAAGCACAGCAAAACCCTGCCTAGGAAACTCTGCTTAAGGACCTGGGTCTTTCAACCTTCAGGAAGCGTCCCCAGAAAGAGCATAATTCCCAGGGGTGAGTTTGCACCTGACTGTCTGGAGCACTGACCTTCAGCAACCAAGACTAGAAAAACAGATAAAGAAAAACATCCATCTACATTGCAGGGGACATGTTGTGATTGAGAGACACATAGTCTGTGTAAACAGCTGGTGTTAATAAATAAAAGGTAAATCAATGTAAATGGGGATGTGGTCAGATATAAGGCTATGCCAGAGAATAAAATAATGGAGAGAATGGGGGGGAAAAAATGTATTTCTGTGAATGAAAGAATTGATCAGGTTGGCTATATTCAACTGACATAGGAAACACTGTGAGGTCAAAAGGAAACAATGAAGTTGTTTGTGGACTAATGCAGGAAATGTGGGTAATGAGATGGAAGAACTAGAACTGCAAGCAAGATGTGGAAACCTCTCATGCAGAGCAGAGGAATGACGATAGAATGGCTTTCAAGATGGAAAAGGATTTGAAAAGACCATTTTCTGAGGCTATACAGGCCTAAAGAATTTAATATGAATGTGGAAAAACACACATTAGTATTTTCAGTGAAAGAAATCCTACTTCAAAATGTATGATGCTGTAAACATTTGAAATCTGACAGAAACTGGGAAAGAAAGACTCTTGCAGTGCCCAAAAATTAGCAGGTTTAGTCCAGTGGGTAATAGATTTCTGCCTCAAACAGTCTGATAGCACAGAAAAACACTGCTGGTATTTCAACTTTGTACTTTAGTGCAAAACCATGTCATTAAAAAATATCTGGTGGTAAAAAATCACTTTTTATTGGAAGCTAAGAGTGATAAGATTATCTTTATATACAAAGATTAATGAAAGGACATCTTTAAGATGGAAATATACTAATTAAGTGGAAATACACAACATTAATTATGAAAAATATTACTTAAAAGACATATGAGTATACAATACTATAAAGTAGATCTGCAATGGCAATTAGAAACAAATTCGTTATTATATAATTGAATTTCTGAAATAATTGGGATATTGTACACAAAAAGCAGAAGTAGTGCTAAAATAGATTGTGTGAATGAAACAGGAATGATGGTTAGGTCCTGCAGGTCACAGACCTACATCTCATGTTGTTCCTTGTCCTAATGTGCATCATTCTAGGAGTCTAAGCATACCTGAAGTCAATTTGAGTGGCATCCTTCAATGTATAATGGCACTTAGCCACTTTTTAATTCTTCCAAGGGAGAGTTTTCCACGATTATGACTGAAGCACTAAAATTGACTTACTTCTTTCGAAATGGAAAAGGTCATTTTTTTGCCAAGCTAATGAATTTCATTGCAAGCAAAAGGAATTTAATATATCCGGCCAATTTGCTAATGGAATATAATTTTTATCTATGTATTAATAACGGAGATTAGAATGCTGAACTGCACTTTGTGTTATTCAGCAGTTCACATCCATCAAAACATTGGACACAATTTTCAAAAAGACTGAGAAGGAAAGATGCTCCCAAAACTTATCTGTCACTGAGGACATTGCAGTCAAGGCATGGGGCAGCTCCAGTTATCTGGTTTCTTGTGGTTTCAGCATGTTTAGATAAAACACTGATTATCTTTGATCAGTGCTATTTTGACAACAGAGTCAATTTTTATATTACTAATCACTGCAGAGCCATGACTGAGTAAGGCTTGTCCTCCTGTGAGGCTGGGCAGGAGCATGGCCATGGTGAAAGGAATAAAGAGATGCCTGCTGCCCAGCAGCCTCTAGGTCGTTTTGCTGTCTCTCCAACCTTTGGTACTTGCATTGTTCTGTTCTGTGGGCAAGCATAGTGTGTAAGTCTCAGCATCACGTGAGTTGTCTGGCTATGAACTTGCACATAGCCTACTAACAGTCAGTCAAAAATGGGAGAGAACCATCTTTAAAAACCACATCATCCCACAGAATCACACACAAAAAATATCATCAATGAAGTTCTGCTGGGTTTGATTGCATGTTATGCTGAGCAATTCCATTTTGCTTGTGGAGCTGCCCAGCATAAGATGCAATTGCTCCTTTAACAATGTTAAGGTTTCCCTCTTTTCTTTCCTACATACCAGCATCTTTGGAATCTAGAGTATTTTAATTTGACTTGCCCCACAGTTTGCTCTTCCCACACCAGTAATGATCAACAGCTACTTTTGCCAACACACAAAGTGCAGGCCTCGTTCAGCATGTAAGAGGAACGTAAGTAGTTAGCAATAAAAAAGATTTCTAGCCTGTACAGGTTTTTTTCATACACACAAAGATGAGGTGAAAGAAATATGACAGTGAAGTTAACTGAACACCAGAAGTAATAAAATTTCTCAGGGCTTGTGTATCAGAGAGCTATGTAAACTTTATTATTCCGTGAGACTGTTAGAAAATATTATGCTCCAACAAAGCAATGAACTAATAACTTTTGCTTCATTCTTCTTTCCGGCCCAACAGGAAAGTAATATCTGAAGGCATTCTTTTACGTCAGTTATCTGTTCTGCTGGATATTGTTGAATGTACATATAAATTATTATACACTCAAAACTATATACTAATTGTAGATTAGTGATAAATTTCAATTACTAAAGGTAAGACAACCAACCTAGAAAGGACAACTCTATTCCTTAAGTTTTAAGGTAGGCTATTAAATTTAATTATTTCACCTGTAAAGAACTATACAGAACACCAGGCTCTGGTTTATGAAAACAGGAAAGAAAAATAACTGTGGTTCCTAGATTAGATGGGAGATTGTTTTACTCAAAATAGCACCAAAAAAAACTGACAATAAAAATGCAGATATCTGGGAAGTCATCTTATACAGCCTCTGAACTGTAGCCATTGGACAGTAATGACACCTTGCTGGTGTCACACATGGGAACATGCTGTTGAGCAGGATCAGCTGTGTGAAGCCAGAAGGTGTAGAAACACCTTTTGCAGGAGACAAGGAGAGGAAGATTTGGACTCAATGAGTTAAAACTCTAATTATCCAGCAATCACATAGTGGTTGCTGACAGAGATTGATTGGTATTCTACTGTGTAAGTTAATACGATATTTGCATATTGTCTGATATTTGTGCATGCATTCATATTCAGCAGCTATGCACATAAGGTGTCCATGTTGAGGAACAAGCACAGTTACCCAGTTTTAGGACTGAAAATAAAATTTGTGTTTTCCACGAGTTTAAAATCAAGTTTTCTGCTTCTGGTGAAGTGTCCTTGAGGATTTCACTTAATCAAAACTGCTTGTAATATAAGGGAAATGTCATTTTAGCAGCATAACATAATATTCGAATAAGGAAAATAAACTAGCTATATTTTCATAAGGAGCTTATTTCCCTTCTTAATAAAGGAAGGATGAAGCCTTTATTCCCTAATGGGCCCTCTCACAGGATTTCAATGCTAACATTTTAAGGGGACCTAATTTTTAAAGAGTTGAACATTTGCTCCTTGAATACTAAATCAGCTCAAAGCAGAAATACAAACTTAAGAAAACTTGGATTGTGCAAACAGTTCAGTCCCGTGCCTGATGAACTGACTAAAATGTATGTTTAGTTTATCTTGCATGAATGCTTGCATCAAAATTTGGGAATCTTGACACTGCCTTTTTGTTACTAATTTTCATTCACAAGCAGTTTCTATTCAGGTGTACTATGAGAAAAATACATTCACCAGAGCAAGGCAAAACCAGAAATTAGTTGTAGCCCATATGTTCAGAAAGAAAGGCTTTGTCTGAGGGATTTCTCATGTCATTCCCTTTTACTTAACCTAGTAAAGCATTTACAGCTGCACTGCTCATCCATTTCCCTCTCAACATCTCCTCTAGATTTATGTCTCTTTCCAACAACCAGGAATACTGCAGAGGTTTTTAATGAATCTAGAGAAACTGTCAGCAAAAAGATTTATTTAACAACATGTTTCTAATTTAAAAATAGCGACATAAAAATGCAGAGGTCTCACAGCAATTACAGTATCTACAGTCATGAGAAGAAATGTCAGAGAAAATAGGCATTTGGCAATATGACACTGAATACCAATACCAGGACAATGCAGAGCATTTCCATTACTCAATTTAGTAATGAAGGTTAATGGTCCTGTCTCTGCTGTCGCTGTATGCCAGGGTAATCCTGGAAACAAGCAGTGGGGATGCAATTGAAGAGTTACCAACTGTAATTGAATATTCAAAAATAAAAGTTACATTAGTAACAGATTCTTGTTAATCACACAATGAGCCATTGTGACAGGTGTTATCAGTGAGGAACTTCTTGTTTACAAACCCACTCGAAATGCATGGTCTGGGTTGGTTTTCATCCACACAGAACACTGTAGGGTAACAAGACCAGATAAAAAATATGGTGCTTTACTAAACAATTTATGTGTGGAGACAAAGCAAGTTAGGAATAATGGTAGCTACTGACAGCAAGCTAACTTTGCTTCTAAATCAAGGCACCACCAGCAAATTAGGATGGGAATGGATAGACTAGATGTGTTTGTCCTGCCACTCATCGCACCTATGCTGTAGCCAGCAATAACCTGTGTACAAGTATTTTGTGAGGAGAGGTACTAAACTTCTAGATAAGTAGCAGAGTCTTTGAAATTAAAAATATTTAAGGCACCAAGAAATTGCTTTTCTAAATGCAGGTCCACCACATCATATATATGCAGCTGGAACTGAGGGTCTGTGACAAGGAGGACAGGAACAGGGCTCACATAGTTGGTATAATTTGGATTTCACTAGATGATGCCTTAGAGGAAACTGAAGCAGGCCTTGGAAGTATGTGACCTCTTGTTTTTTTCCCTCCATTCCCAAGGTAGAGCCTGCTTTGTTCTGTTCCCGGGTCACATCTCACAGTAACCATTTTGGGGAATACACCTCTCATGGGGGCACTGGCACTGTGCCAGTGTCAATCCATGACAGACCTCTTCAAAATCTTCATACTGCTTCTTTCCCATCTTTTTCTTCCCAGTCTGTCACTAGGGCATGAGACGATGAAAATGTTTGGATCATTTTGCTGGATTTATTTGTTCCACCATAACAAAGGTTTGCACCAGACTGTTCCTCTGGGTTTGTCTAATTTCTCCTTATTTAATTTCTCCTCACAAACTCATGTTGATTTTTACAATTATTGCAAAGATCAAATGGCTGCAGTTTCACTGCACTGAAGAAAACCACAAATATATAGGGAGACATTCCATGTTCTGGAGAGTTATTCCCATACAGCTGAAGAAGAGGACATATATAAAACTACCAGGGATTAAATGGGAGGACAAGGGCAAACATTCATACAAACTGGCTGGGAACACAGCTCCTGAGGTTCAGCTTATATTTTTGCTATTAAAAATAAAATAAAAAATGCCAAATTTAGCTACATGCCTCTTACGTGTCCTGTCTTATAACCTGAGTAGTGGGACCAGGAAGGGAATGTCATTGTCCATAGAACCAGGGAATTGGAAGGGTGGCAAATCCATCCAAAATATCTTCTTAGGTGTCTCAGACCATCTTGGGCACTTTTACAAAATGGGTATTTGATGCTTTTTTTCTAGTTCAGGCTAGCTGGGCAAGCAGCAGAGCAGAGGAGGTGAAGTAGGATGTCCTCCTATCTCTCATGTGTTTACTGGTCAGAAGTCACCGCACCTCAAGTCACTGCACCTCTTTGCTTTCGCTTGTCCTCCACTTGTCTATTTATTGTATAAATTGTATATTTAAGGTCTCTGAGGCAATATCTCTTCCTATGTGTCTGCAATGTGGCCAAGAAGTTAAAGTTGTCCAGAATACCTGTATGCTCTTATAATATAAATAATGATGGAAGTAATGAATACATCCCTAGCCTTCTGCTTCGACAGCCATTTCCCCAGTACATTATTAACAAAATTAATTCAAAAGCTGGCTGTTCTTTGACTCTCATTGCTCTGAGTAATGTCTGGCAGGTTTTCTATGACCTTGTGCATGCAGCGTGGTGTTAACAATTTGACGTGCAGAACTATTTCCTGTAGTAGAGGATTTATAAAACTGTCATGTTGCTGCACAAAGACACTCTCTTCCAGTCAAACACAGTGTTTGGCACAGTATTTACTGCTAAATTAGCAATTGCTAATTGGTTACAATAATATTACTGTTGAAAGAGGCATTTCATTTCACATAGCTGCCTACCCATTTACAACATTCCTGTAGTTGATGGGAAAATTAGAAACACCTTAGAGGCTTACAAATTCAGTGCTCTGTCTCAATGCCTGAAATGATCCCCTCTTTAATGAAATGTGAATCCTGAAGGACTAGAAGGTAATGAACTTTGTAGTTGTTCATTTTCCAGCCTGTTTTTAAAGTCTGCCCTATGGCTTGTATAATTTATTTGTGCTTTTACTATCTAAGGCTCAAGGTTTTACACCTGATCTAGTAGATATTTGAGTTCCATTGCTGGCACTTTCAGAATAAATAACTGTCTGCTCTTTCAAATACTGAAATATCTCTTTGAAGCCAATTACTAAAGAAATCCCAGAGTAATAGCACATGCTCTAGATAGGCTGTCAAACATATGCTGCCAATATAATATATTTATACTAATCCTATGTTAGAAAACAACCATTCCTTGGATTTCATAGTACATAACTCTAATGGTAAATGAATTTTTCATCCTATGTAGGTAATTTTCTGAAGGGCTTTAAACTATAAGCTCTTTAGGTGAGGAGTTATGTTTATACTTGTCTCCTGTTCTTGGACAAATATTTTTAAAAGACCCCAAACCCTTAACACAATACTGGTTTTTGCATGGTTGACAGATTAGTTATCCAACTAGCTAAGCTTTACTGTCTCCCCTTGGTAGACTTTGCTTGAGTTTTGCAAATGGATGGCAATATAATATCAAAACCAGTGAAGTAGTTTTAATAAAAGTTCAGAGAGAGTAGTGAAAATTAACTGTATGCATACATGTAACTTTGCAAGTACATATACAGGAAAACACCTTAATTAGAACAAGTAGAATTTATATCTATTATGTCATATTTAAGAGACTGAAGCAAGGAATCTTTGAAATACACAGACTTGCAATAACAAAAATATGTCACTCACAGTCCTTTCATGCCATAGTTCCATTTCTTGTAAACTTTTTTAATTATCTAAAGAGCAGTGTAAGTGTACATGGAACTTCAGAGGGACCATCATGACAACTGTCAGGAACTCCATAGTAAATGTGCTGTGTTCAAAAATACACATATATATATATATAGATATATATAGGATATATTTCTCACTTTAAATATTTTATTCATTGTTGCAGTATTCTCTTCCTCTGAAATGATATGGATCATATGCAGATACTCTTTTTAAAGCAAAAGCTCTTAAATTAAAAGCTTAGAGCAAAAAGAGTAATTATTTGTCTTCATTCTCCAAGGGCCAGCTGAAGAATAAACACTTTGCAAGTCAATTATTTTGTGCAGACACCAAAGTGAAATCAGGAAGTAGAGTGAAGTGTAAATCACCACCACCAATTCTGATCTTGTTGCAGTCAAAGCCCCCAATGCAAGGTCATTACTGGGGGAAATGAAAAAACTTTAGATGCTGAAGGTCTTGCTTCCAATACATAGAATTCTCACAGGCATATTGTTCCCTTTCCACTTTAACATGTAATTACTGGCATATTAGGGGGCTGACACCAGCAGTCCATGAAAGATTTTGAGGGATATTTTAGTTTCTGCAGTGCTTTTGTCTGACCATACTAATATTAACCAGCTCTATCAAACCCTAGCCTTTCAGGCAGGTAAAGTTAAGGAAAGAAATTTCAAAATCATTCTGAGCAAAACAGTGACCATTGAAAGGGCCACTGAAGTAAGGAGGGGTGTCAGCAGAAATGCTGCCTGTGACTAGCACAGGAAAACTTTGGCCTGCTTTAGATGCTGGTTGGGTGAGTCCCTACCTTCGGAGGCAGTCCTGAAGAGTAAAGGAGTCCAGGAAGGCTTGATGTTCTTCAAGAAGAAAATTTTATAGGCACCAGAAGGTGAGCCAGAAAGGAAGACCACCCTGGCTGAACAGAGAGCTGTGGCTGGAAATTGAGAAACAAGAAGAAACTTTACAACCTTTGGAAGAAGCAGCAGACAACTCAGGAGGACTGCAAGGGTGTCATGAAATTATGCAGGGACAAAATTAGAAGGGCCAAAGTCCAATTAGAATTTAGTCTCGCTACTGCCAGAAAAGATGACAAAAAATATGTCTATAAATACATCAACAACAAAAGGAGGACTAAGGAGAATCTTCATCCCTTACTGGAACCATAGTGACAAAGGATGAAGAAAAGGATGAGGTGTGTAATGCTTTCATTGTGCCTCTTTAATAGTTTTCCAGGTACCCAGCACCCTATCCTGGAAAAAAATGATGGGAAGCAGAATGAAGAATCCATAATCCAAGAGGAAGTGGTCAGAGACCGGATACACCACTTACACACACACAAACCTATGGGACCAGATGGGATCCACATGGCTAACCAGGGAGATCCCAGGTGTTTGGAAGTTGGCAAATATGTTGTCTGTCTACAAGACGGTCTGGAAGGAGGATCTGGGTAACTAGAGGCCTGTCAGCCTCACCTCAGTGCTGGGGAAGGTGATGGAGCAGATCATCTTGAGTGCTGTCATGCAGCAGGTATGGGACAGCCAGGGGATCAGGCCCAGCCAGCACAAACATGGGTTTGGCAAAGGCAGGTCCTGCTGGACCAACATTATCTGCTTCTATGATAAAGGCACCTGCTTAGTGATGCAGAGTTACAGGCAGGGGGCAGAGTGCCTGGAAAGCTGCCTGCTGGAAAAGAACCTGGGGGTCCTGGTGAACAGCAGCTGAACATGAGCCAGCAGTGCCCAGGTGGCCAAGAAACCAATGGCAGACTAAGGAGAATCTTCATCCCTTACTGGAACCATAGTGACAAAGGATGAAGAAAAGGATGAGGTGTGTAATGCTTTCATTGTGCCTCTTTAATAGTTTTCCAGGTACCCAGCACCCTATCCTGGAAAAAAATGATGGGAAGCAGAATGAAGAATCCATAATCCAAGAGGAAGTGGTCAGAGACCGGATACACCACTTACACACACACAAACCTATGGGACCAGATGGGATCCACATGGCTAACCAGGGAGATCCCAGGTGTTTGGAAGTTGGCAAATATGTTGTCTGTCTACAAGACGGTCTGGAAGGAGGATCTGGGTAACTAGAGGCCTGTCAGCCTCACCTCAGTGCTGGGGAAGGTGATGGAGCAGATCATCTTGAGTGCTGTCATGCAGCAGGTATGGGACAGCCAGGGGATCAGGCCCAGCCAGCACAAACATGGGTTTGGCAAAGGCAGGTCCTGCTGGACCAACATGATCTGCTTCTATGATAAAGGCACCTGCTTAGTGATGCAGAGTTACAGGCAGGGGGCAGAGTGCCTGGAAAGCTGCCTGCTGGAAAAGAACCTGGGGGTCCTGGTGAACAGCAGCTGAACATGAGCCAGCAGTGCCCAGGTGGCCAAGAAACCAATGGCATCCTGGCCTGTATCAGCAATAGTGTCCAACAGGACCCGGGCAGTGATTGTCCCTCTTGCTCAGCACTGGTGAGGCCACACCTCAAATCCTATGTTCATTTCTGGGCCCCCACTGCAAGAAGGATGTTGAAATGCTGGAGAGTGTCCAGAAAAGGACAGAAAAGCTCATGAAGAATATGGAGCACAAATCTTATGAGGAGCAGCTGAGGGAGGTGGGTTGTTTAGCCTAGAGAAAAGGAGGCTCAGGAAGGGACATTACTACTTCCTACAAATACCTTAAAGGAGGCTGTAGCCAGGTGGGGGTCAGTGTCCTCTCAAAAGTGACAAGTGACAGGATGAGAGGAAATGAGAGGTTTCCAGTTGCACCAGGGGTGGTTTGGATTGGACATTGAAACAAATCCTTCACTGAAAGGGTGGCTAAGCATCGGAACAGGCTGCCCAGGGAAGTGGTGAAGGATACCATCCCTTAAGGTAGCTGTGTCACCTGGGGACATGCTTTGGTAGTGGACTTCACTGTGCCATGTTAACAGTTGCACTCTACAGCCTTATGCTTAATGATCCCATAACTCTGTGAAATGGATGAGAAGGAAGTTAAAACAATATAGCAATTTAATATTTAATTAAGATGGGATTGTATGTTTGAATAAAGCACTGAGGAAACATGAAGCTATAAGCTCTGGAGCTGCCCTGTACTGAATGGGTAAAGAGAATGAAGGCTTTAAATGTTAAGGGTTGTCTTGGCACAGGTGTCACATTGCCCTGTACATTCTTGGTCCTAGACTGTAAAAGTACTGTGATGTCAGTATTTATGTAGGACAGCAAAACAGATATAAGATCACACTACATTCATATAACTAAGTAGTAATAAATCAGAACAGAAAAAAAAAGAGTTATAGGTGCTTCAGAATTTCCTAGTCTAAAACTGATAGTATATTATAAAGGGGCCTTATTGTTGTTGTTGTTTTAACAAAAGAAAAATAATTTAATGCTGCTAAAACTTTGCAATTTGGCAGGCTGCCTGAGCCAAGGTACAGCTATGACAGCTTCTCAGCAGGCACTACAAATGGCTTGTTAGCTGAAGCTGGAAAGATATTTAACATCTCATTTTTTTAAAAGAACTAACAAGACCCTGAGACAATGCATAGATATCAGTACACAAAATAAATAAAGCAATGTATAGATCCATCCTTCTTTGCATACTCTGGTATTTGCATAGCTTGCACAGAGTTTCATCTCAGATCTGAAAAATGGCTTCCGAATAAGTCTAAATTTAAACACAGAATAATATGAACAGTAAAGCTCTGTTTCAAAAGACTAATTTATTAGGGAGAATGGAACATCATCCATTAGGGAGAATTCATCATCTTTCTACACAGCTGCAAAAGTGAGCTGTTTGAATGTCCAGTGAAGAAGACACTCTGAAGCACAGCTGCAGAACTACAAAATATGGTATGATATGTGTGATATCAGGAATTCAGTGATTAGATTAGGGCCACCAAGTTGCATTAAAAAAAAAAAAAAAAAGTTATTATTTGTAGCATGCATTTACTGCAGCTTAATTTTCCCCATCAGTGAATGCCTCTCGAGGTAGCTTCCTAGTAAAATCCTGTAGGAAATAAAGGCAAGCTGCCTAAAAGTTTGACATGACTATTTTAACATTAGCTAAATCCTTCATTCACATTCAGGATAGCTGCATTTTCACAACCTTCTTTAATACAGGTCCCTGCATCTGTGTTTTCTGCAGCTCTACAAGCCTAGATATATTGCTCACTTTAAACAGCTGCTCTATTCCAAGCCTGTGTCAGGATGCTTTTTTTTGTTTGTTTGGTTGGTTTTTTTGTGCTTTTAAATCCCTTAACATGAAAAAGACCTGGACACATTCTATACCATTAATAATAGGAAGACGGAATGCTTCTTGTATAAAGTTGTCTTTTTTCTAATTTAGCTTTCTGTGTTTCTTAGAAAACTGTGTATTCTCTGAATGAAAATATCATCTGATACAGGAGACTGCCCTAATTAGGGAGTTTAACTATTAGAATGCACATCATTCATGACACAATATACTTGGCATTTATAAGCCTTGTGCACCAGTTTAAAATGATGGCAGACTTGTGTCCAGAACTTCTACTGCAGCCAAAAGTTTTGATTTTCTCCTAAAAAGCACCTTGCCAAATACTTGTGTTGCTGACATTTTCCAAGGTGGTTTCTGATTTTGGTTATTTTATTCTCATGAGTCCAATTTTCTAAGCCATTCTCCATCCCTCCTAACAACTGCTCCTCATGGGTGATCTCCCCATGCAAAGAAGGGCCTCAACATTCCCATCACTTGCAAGAAAATTTCACAAGCAGACAGCTGAAAGTACAATTATGTTAAAGCAAATAAACTGTCATGCAAACAAAAGTAGTTATATTGTTAAAAGTTCTGGAACTATTTTGATTTCCAAAGCTGATTGGCTTATATATATTAACCATCCTTGGGAAGATATTTGTGGAAGACATTTGTCCAAGATATTGTTCTGATAGCTGAGTGACGACATTGCAATACATTTTTTGCAGATACAGACTTTAAATACAGAATGGCAAACAGACAAATGTCCCTGAGGGGCTTTTAAGAAGCAGAAATCTTAATGAGCTCATCACTTACAAAAACTGAGTACCTGCCTGGGGACAGACAATGTGAATGGTAGAGGAATCATGTGGTTATGTTTCTCTTCAAGCTTAGCATCCAGCTCGTCTTGTGTCTGCTCTTGCACAATGCAGCGTGCACTGAAGCAAGACTGAGCTATATAGGTTATATTAACCCAAGGTGATATTTTGTTTTCTGGTCATTCCTGTAAAGGATGAGAATGAACCCTTCTCAAACAGGACAGGTTTTCTTCTTCCTCTGCCGTTGTTTATTCTATTTAGTCTTTAACTGCAAATATGGCTTTTAGAAATCTTAAGTGCTCCTGTAGGAGTTGGGTAAGTGGGTAGTGTTTGGTTTGTAACATTTAATCATGCCTGGTCAGAAATAAAATGTCCACTGAAACACTGACTTTTATCACGTCTCAAAACCTATAAATGCAGAATACTGTCAGTTTGGAGTTTGAGTCTTCACAAAAATCAGATTATTCTTTTCTTAGTAGCTTCTGGGAAGCATTTATAAGCCCTTACACATAAAAACCTAAAAATATATATGTATGTCTCCCTGTTCAATAACTTAGTAAATGTCTGTGACAAAAACTGTTTTATTCTGGAATATTTCAGATGTCCTCCAGTCTTCCTTACAAATCCATTTGTCCTTACAAATGGATTTGTAAGGACAAAAATCTTGTTTTATAGCTTTTCGGTGAGCATCAAGCTAAATCTTTCAAGGACTTGGACAGAAGTTACTCTAAGGGCCAGTTTAGGCTGCATGATATGAATTGGTTTTGTTTTCCTTTATTTTTAATTTCTGCTCAGCTATCCAGGAACTCTATCCAGGAAGTCCCTTTCTCCATGAGATGGTTGGGACAGTGCAAATAAGTCCCTTTCTCCATGAGATGGTTGGGACAGTGCAGTCAAAACTGAGACATGAGGGAATGAATCTTCTTCTCCTTGTAAATAGACTCAGGAAAGGGAAGGCTGTCTCCTACAGAAAGCAGGTGAAGGTCTTATGACTGCAATGCCAATTCCCACCTGTGTTCAGCCAAAAAAAGGGATTCACCCTTGCCCAAGCTGCTATCCATTAAGGAAAGAAATGTGACTGCAGAGAATACATCTTGGAGAAACCTCTTCCAGCTGCAGCATGGTAAAATTGCAGCCTAAGTGTATGCCTGGCTTTTTTCTTTGTCCAGCATAACTTATCTGTGGGTAACAGCAAAACCATGACAGACCCTCAGCTCAGGATTCAGAGAACAAAATAAATTTCATTTTCATGCTACACATTCTCCTGCTGGCTACTGGCCTCCTATGACAGTAAAGCACTAGTTAGGCATCTCCCCACTGCTCAGCCTCACTGTGTGATACCTACCCTCCCTGGGGGCTGGCATCAGCCAAAAAAGCAGATGTCTCATCCCGTGGTTAAATCACCATACAGTCAGCATCCTGCAAACACTTCAGGCATCTAGGAGCAAACAGATGGTCACTGGCTCCCCAGGCTCACCCAGCTTCGTGCTGGGTGCTGCAGGAGCACTCTAGGCATGGCTAGGCTGGAGTTCATGACTATGGTCAAGTGTCATGCAGAGACAGAAACAGTCTGGGGTTTTCACAACATTTCTGTAGGGTTATATGGTATAATTTTAAATAGGACTGTGTTTGCAAAAAGAACCACATCTGCTGATCAAAAAAGAGATGAAAGAAAAAGATACATGGGACAGAGCAATCTATCAAATGGGCACATGAGCACCACTGTAGGCACAAACATGCATTTCAGAGAAAAAAAAAACCTAAGAGAATTAAAAAATAATTTTTATATTAGTTCTGTGGCCTGTTTCTCCAGCTGCTTTGTGACTTCTTGTATTTGCAGCAATATTGCATGCAGCCTTTTTTTTTTGTTTTTTTTACCCCCCCATCTTTCCTATTCTCTTAGCCTTCAAACTCCTTTTACAATTTCAATTATGCGCTCCAGCTGGAGACCTGAGCTCTCAATGACTAACAACCATAGGAGCTGATTTCACATAAACTAGGCAAAAGTCCAGCATGTGACTCAGAAGCAGTCATTCTATCAGAGTTCATGACCTGCAGGAGCTCACTGTGGCCCCACCACTTGTACCTACAGCACTGCAGTTATTACAGGGCTGAAGGCTGTGCTCCAGCACAGGACTAATGGGCTGAAGCTTGTCTCCCTTCATCCTACTTAGAGCTAAATGGAATAAACCAGCAGAGCTGGAGTAAATGAGCCATAGCAAAACTGATCTTAACCTCCACCCCCTTGATTTGGCAGCCAGGCACTAAGGCAGGAGACAAGATAATTCCAGTCAGCTCCAGCGGGCTCTGTAATGCAATTTGACAAATCAAATAGATAGCTTTATTAACGTAACTAAATGAATTATTGCAAATGGGAGATGTAGACATTGATCTGTCTTCATTTTTGCATTCTGCTTTGGGGGAGGGGAGATAGCCTTAAATTCAAGCTGCTGCTGCCTGAGGTAGGAAGCCACTGTAATGAATCTGTTCTGCAGTTTCATATCCCCAAACTGCCCATTTAACACCAATACCAATAAAGATAAAAGGGAAATACAGAGGAGTACTATGCATACAGGGCTGTCAATGTTCCCACTTGGACACACATGACAATTCAGGACCAGATTTTCCTAAATATGAATGTCTGCTTTGATTTTGTGGTAATTAAATGGGGCCAGTGAGGCTTTTTGAAGACTTATGATACCAATGAAAAACAAGGATACTGTGACTATATTCCTTGATAATAACTCTTCCTACACAAACTGCTTAAATAATGTATTTCACAGAACATATGATGCAAATACACAGATGACTTCCTCAATGAAATCATCCAAGTCCAGGTCTCTCAAATCAGGCAAATAAATTCAGAACCTAAAGAAACCTTAATATTCCTGCCCTATTATCAGGGCCGTGATGGAAGAACATCCATGTGAAAAACCTGGATATTTTACTTGAAACAGTACTTTCTTACATCCTCACTTTCTTCAGAGCTAGCTCTGAGAAAGCTAGAGGATGATTTGTGTCCTTCTTCTCCTCTCTTGTGTGTACCCAAATTAAAATTCCCGCTGTGCTGATGCCAAGTATACCTATGCTGGCTGAAGCATGGCATGGAAGACCTCCCAGTACTGGAAGAAAAAGCAAAATAGAATAAGCAGAGCAAAGATTGATTTAACATGCATTAGAGGAAGTCTTCTTGGAACCATTTAATGTGCTGAACTTCTGGGAAAGCAGATTAAGCAACTCTTGCTTTGTATAGATATCACTTTCAAGATAGCAACACATTATGTCGAGCCACTGAGCTGAACATGTCAAATTCTCTCAAGTGATTCTGCTAGAATGGTTCAGCTTTCTACATACTATAAACTGGGGATAAATTTTGTTTTGTCACCATCCAGTAAAACACTCTCCCTATTCAGGTACGTAAAAAATATTTGGGTTTGGGTTCTCTGGAGGTTTTTAATTCTTACCAAAACAGAGAGTTTTGATTTAGTTTGGTTTGCTTTTATTTAATTTGGCTAACAGTGAGTAGTGATTTAAAGTGATTTAAAGTACTTCTGGATATTTTTATAGTATTTATTCAAGGGTTTGGGTTTTTTTAAACCATTCTCCTAACATCATAATGGAAGAGTGTTAATGCAAACTTAAAGTATGCCATGTATAAACAAAATCCATGTCTCACAAGTATTAGGGAAAAGTGTGACTGGGATTGCAATTATAGTTTAAATTTATTTTATTAAAGGTGTTTGATTTGAAGGTATCTAATGCATCAGCTTATTGTCACAAGAAACACTATCTATACACCAGAACAGAAACCCACATTTTCACCAATATTTGAAGTTCTGGACAACAAGGGTGCACCTAAAGGTCTTCCACAGTTTTTTACCAATGCCAGTGCACCCCTTTTAAAGACAGAAATCCTGGCTGCAGAGACAGGGAACATCACAGCTATCACAAAAGCAAATCCTCTCAGTACAAAGAGACCCTAGACCCTTGGTAGTACAAAGTATCCATCAGCCTGCAGGTTTCAGATAATTTCAGTAGGAAGTTGTAAACAAAGCATAAGTAGCAGGTTTTTATTTCTTCTGAGAAGAAAGTTTTAGTTTCCTTCTCTCTTTTTCTGCCTTTCATTGGAAGGGTATTACAATGAGCATCAAAATAGAGACTGTTGGGGATTATAGTGGGAGAGAAATCACAGCTCTCAAAGTGGGTCCATGAAACAAACCTGAGGGTTGTCCTGCTTTCCCTCTTTTGCATTTCTGATACAGGAATAACAGTTCTGACACACTTTCCCAATTTTGAGCAACATGTGACCATTACTTTGCAATTGCAGCTGTTTTTTCCAGAATGAGCGCTTCATATCTGTTTGCTGATCCAATATACCATGATATAATATCCCAGAGACCTTGGATTACTTCTGACTTCATCTCTGCTTTATGTTCTATAAAGATGCCTCTTCCCTCAACAACCAGTGCTTACAGACCTTCCTAAAATATTGCTGGACAAATTGCACAGCCTCCCAAATTTAATTAACTGTTCAAGTCAGCATATCTCAGTTTCTAAAAGGGACCTTGAGGCCGGTGAATGACAGTGTTGCTTACTGCAGTAAGTCATCAGTGTGTACACCTCAAATGATCCCAGCTCAGGCTGATGGTACAGTACAAATTCACTATTGCTAGGAACAGTATGAAGGAAAAATAAGAAAAAATATGATACTCAAGCACTATTACTCTTTGTTGTGGAAATAGGAATAAAACTATGAATCCATTCTCTTCCATCATGCTTTCCTTTTGGAGAGGTGCCATTTTAGGCACAGAGGCTCTTGAGGTATCTTCATGTCCCAGAAAAATACTGAGCTGCCACTGAGCAAGACCACAGACACAGGAGTGCCACTTTTTCTAAAACATAAGAGATGGAGTTTGCCAGAGCCAGTTTTGATTGAGAAACCCAAGAGACCACTAACAGTATAGAGATCTTTTGTATTCCCAAGTGCTGAAAGATCAAGAAAGCAGTAAGGCTTTGTCTGCATTGGCAATTCTGTCTGAGTAAAGAGAATTAGGTGCTGTCTGCTTTGAGCTTTGTCTAATATAAGAGCATGCAATAGTGAAACCATAGATAAACTGGATCTGCAAGACTTTAGATGCCTCTCTGATCTGTGGTGACAGAAGATTACTTCCTAGAACATTTACAGCATTTTATAGCAGTGAGTCATTTGGTTTTCCTTGTGTTACTGAGTTTAATAAAAGAGCTGTAATCTTAAGCTGCATGATGAGGATGGATATCTTTTTTCCCCTCACAGCAAAAAACATTACTTCAGCAATAAATTGCATGGAAGACAGTAGTTTTGATTACTTGTTTACTTGGAAAAATTTAAAAAGTAACACCTAAGATTTTACTGGCTCTTAATGCCAGTCAAACTGAAAGAGCAAAAGGAATTGCTCTGGCTTTATTAGCAATCTTTATTGCTCAAAGCATGAGAAATTGGGAGAGGACAGAAGCAATAATCTGTATTTTCATTGGTTTATAGGTTCCCTTGGGATGAAGGTATGCATGTGTATTTCCAGTGAAAATCCAGGGCTGAGCTCACTGCTGTGCCTAGGGAGGCAGCATCTGGATAGCTTTACTCTGCTGTGTTCTTTCCTCTCGCTCACTTTTTGCCTCTGTAAATAGCATTTACTATAAAAGTTTGCAACTTGCATTTGTCTTTTTGTTCTGTGTTTTACTATGTATCACTAATAGTCTAATAAGGCAGTAAAACATATTACTCTTCATATTTAAGCTTCTGGTCCAGTCTTATCTAATGGACTTGGGAACTCTTCCAAGCATCTGCACTCTGCTGCCCATGCCCTCATTGACTCCTGAATATCTGTAAAAGCAAGTCTCAGGCACACAACCTTCCTGCCCTCCACTGTGCACAGTTTCCACAGAGAGGAAAGCAAATTGCTCAGGATAGACAAGGATGACATACCCTTGTCCTAGTCCCATTCTAGATGGCTGAGGACTCCATAGTCTGGGATGTACTTCAGCACACCCTTCAGACAAAAAGGATGTGTTCATTGGCTTTAATGCAAACAGCACATTCTTAAACAGTGTGACCTTTGAAGTGGGGGGGATTTGTTTTCCTTAAGAACCTGATTCTACATCTGCCCAAAGCTTTTGGAGGGTCAGGTGGTGATATGCCAGGCCTTCCATTTGCTTTGAATCATTTCTTCTTACTCAACTGCAAGTGCCAGGTGTGTCCAGTACCTCTCTAACTCTCAGATGTTAGCAAAACCACTCTCAGAAAACTGAAGGATAAAAGAACATTGCACTTGTTTTGCTTGGCCCCTGTCAGCTGTGACTCCTTGACCATCATAACCACAAATTTCACTCCATACCAGAACTACCTTATAGTTTTCCAACCAGTCAAGCAGTACAGTGAGCAGCAAAGCTTTGGTGTATTTCTGTCCAAACTAGTGGGATCCAGCAGGAATCCAAGGTTACCAATAAAAAATTGGTTTTTTACCACAAAAAGAAAAAAAAAGACCTCATACATTCTAATATGTGTTCACTAACTGGTTTAAGAGTTTGTCTGTGAGTTTCACACAGAAATATAAAAAGCCTCACACATCTGCTGAGCAAATGTACTTCTAGATATGAGGAATTCTGCCTGCTTTACAAGCATTTTCATGGAAATTTGCAGATGTGATTTGGGCCTAGCAATGTTGAGGGGCTCTGGTTTCTGTTAGGCATGTCAAACCTGACAGAGAGTATTTTACCACAGTGCAGAATCTGTCAGCAGAAGATGACAGTGTCTCTATGAGCTGTCATGTAAAATTCTTGCAATTAAATAGGCCCAAGTATAGAAGTATAGAGGGCTCTTCAACAAACACAAGTCTGTTGTCCCCGTTGCATGGCCTGCAGAAGAGAAAGCACCTGAGAGGGAAGAGAGTGGTCTGAGGTTTGGGTCTCTGTGGCATGGAGTTCCAGAGGGACTCTGTATAGATGAAGAGAGCAGCTTAGAAAAGCTGTTATTTTCCATCTCGAAGCAGAAAAAAAGCAACCCAGAAGCTGTTTCAATGTCAGAGGAATCAGCATAGCTTCTGTACAGTTAGAATATAAATGCTGCCCTGAAAGACTTAGGGTCAGTGTGAGATCACATTGAAGCAGGGCCAGCAGAGAGGAACATCCCAGTAACTCTCCCTAGATAACCAGAAAAGTGCTGGGTGCTGCACTGATCACAACATCTTTCCAAAGCATACAGCAGTGTCACTACAGCAGGCACTTGTTTTGCCTCAGCTCTCAAAGAGGAAGACAATTTGCTTCAAGGAAAGCAGTCACCCCTTGGTGCAGCTCCATTAGGTGAAATATCTGAGAAAAATGAGCAACAGAAGTGTTGCTCTTCTTTTTACTTACATTTCTATGCCTAGATTTATGTTTGTCAGATAGTCACAAGCTAGAAGAGCTTTAAAATGCTTTAATATTTGTAACAAATAAATAAACAGAATTATATTCTTGGGCAAAATTTTTTAACTCATCTGCCTTCCAAACTGTTGGCATTACTCCCAAGGAGGAGTCCAGACATGAGTCTGGAAATAGCCCTTCATTTGTACTGTATTGCTGCAAATATGAGGTCATCTTGATGTGTTCAGATCTCTAAAAAAGCTCCACCAACTTTGAATAAGCCTATTTTGGACAATGTGATGATACACAGAGATATTTCCGATAGTCTAAACAAACAGGTATGACAACAGAAGCAATGAAGATGTACCTTCACAATCATAGCCAATGCTAACTAAACCTGATGCTGGGTTAAGGTTGTTTTCAGCAGTCTTGCTACCTCTAAATCTAATATCACTCTGCTATCCCTAGACGTAAACCAAGTGCTGCTAACCAAGAAGCAAGACTAGGCAGTGGACAGGGACCCACAGAAGAAACAGTAGGATGGACCAGATGATTGAGTGGGGCAGTAGAGCTTGCACTCATGCAGACAAAAAAATATATCTCATGAGAGTTCCAAGTGTTTCTCTGCAATGCTGAGACATAAGATGAAGACATACCAGACTGGTCATAACACCATAGAATCAGAATGGTTTGGGTTGGCAGGGACCTTTAAAGACCAGCTAATCCAAATGCCTGCAGTGAGCAGGGACCTCTTCAACTCAATCAGGTTGCTCAAAGCCTCATTCAGTCTCACCTTGAATGTTGCCAGGGATAAGGCAACCACCAACTCTGTGGGTAACCTGTTCTGGGTTTCACCATCCCTCATCATAAAAAATTTCTTCCTTGTATCTAGCCCCTTGGATTTCTTTTAAATCCAGTTGAGGAAGATGCTGTTTCAACAAACTGAAGGTTGACCTCAACTCACTAAAGCTCATCTCCCAAAGGCTGGAATTCTAAATGCTATTGTCTCTGTGATTCATTCTGTTGGACACGATACATTACCCATTTCACTGACCTAGTGCAACCACCTCAGCATCATCAGCTCAGAGTAAAAACTCCCAAGAATGGAAATATTGAAGTTGTTTAATTAGCCCATATAAAGAGAAAAAAATTAGCCCTTATAAAGAGAACATTATGATAAACCTCAATGTTTAAAGTAGAACAAATCTATTTGAAAACAGAAAGTTTCAATTATGATCATTCGGACAGTGGGAATATTTATACTTCAACGGACTATGGCTCCTACCACGTTCACATGGTATCTGCAGTTCCTCACACTAAGCTCATTTACAGACCTAGGCACCATTGCCATGGACGCACACAGCTGAGTGAAAGGAATACATACCTGAGAGGGTCCAACAAGTGTTGCAGACAGATACACTTCTGAAACGCGACAAAAGGGGCACAAGAAGTATCTAAGTAACCTTAGATTTGTTTCTCCTTGGACAGATTTCCACTGGACTGGGTCCACTCGTGAATGTATGAGAGGATGAATGAAAGGAAAAGGGATTAGTTTGTAAAGACTGTGTTAGTAACTCAGTTCCAGACTCCTTAATATAATGAGGCATCGACTACCAGGCTTTCACATTATCCTATCTTATTACCCCCCAGGCTTAAGCTCCTGAAACATTAAGTAGCCTGCATTCACTTCAGCCACTTGCTTCAAAACAAGCAAGGTATTTCACAGTTCCTTTTGGCATGTGTGCTTCTCAGACTACGAGGATTAACTCCATTGTCAGTGTAAAAAAGCAAAATGCTTTTCCAAAAGCCTCTGTGAGCCACCTTACTGAAATGGCATATATGTGCATCCCATAGCTCTGTCAGATTGAGCAGAAGGGATTTGATACACTCATTTGATAACATCCATACATAATGCTGTGGTACAAACCTCCCGAATTACTTCAAAATACAGTCACAACTCACAAGGGAAAAATGCATTAAAGTATTTTACCTTTAGCTCTTGCAGTCCCCTTTTCATTTCCTTTACACTAAGGTTTATACTCTTGTTTATAGAGAACTGTGTACATGTATCTTTGCAATAAATAATCTAATCCAACACACAACACCCACATACAACACTATCATAATATGGAGAATACAATATTTTTCAAGCTTATCCTGCCAAAATTCAGGTTTCTATTCAGTTGTAATAGTGAAATTATTCCATAAGCAATTCTCCCAAATATTTGTGAGGCAATCTTTCACCCTTTAGATAGAATACATGTCAGAGATACAACTGGGATTTTCCTTGAAAATAAAGATGTCTAAGACTTCTTGCATTCATCTTACAGGGCTATTTTTCATATTTAGTGATTTATCCCATTTCCAACTAGCAATTTGTCTCTCTTGTCAGCTTATCTGAAGGTCAAACATTAAAATAAAACTAATATTTAATCCTGATAACATTTAAATATTTGCAGATAATTATTACATTTCTCCAGGACCCTGCATTATTTTCCAAGCTACCAATGTTTAACTCACTGGCTTTCCCTTAAAATCAGTACTTCTTGTCCACAACTAAAAACCTCAATTCTGCTAAAATACTCTCAGCATTTTCATCCAAAATGTTAATGTCATCACTAGTTATAGAAATAAGGAATTTATTCATATTCCATTCACAATCAAGATGCAATTTCATATTATATCATATTCTCACTTGTCATAAAACCACGGGACTTCATCAATTCATACCTAGCAAGGACCACTATAGTTGCTCTATTTTATTGTTATAGGAATGTGGCAACTCCTGCATATTCTAGATTACAAGAAGGACAATACACTTCTGGTTTTTATGTCTAGTACCATTAACATGAATAAATTTCATCATATATAGAAAACAAATTATTAAAGTTTATTTCTTAACAGTAAAAAAAATCAATTCTTTGGTTTCATATATATTTTATATATACATATATATATGCACACATACAACATATGTTGTATGGCCTGTAATTTTCCTCTGTGTGAATAATACACTCCATACTGATCAGCAGGGGTTTGTGCTCCAGTAGCAACAGCTCCTGTCATTAAGATTTAAGTTGCATGGGGCACTTGTAATGGAATTATAAAATCTATTTCTAAAAGAATGATTGATTCCATTCATTACCAGCTTTCAGTATACAATAAAAATTTTCTGAATCTTAGGAAAAAAAAAGGTCATGAGGCAAATCCAAGTGATAATAAATCACCTGTATAAATGTTAACAAAATGGACTCAAGACACACAACTGACTATGCATGGCCACAGTGAATGCTGTATAAATAAAACACATTTTCTTTTTCACTAAGTAACAATTCAAGGAGTTAAAATAATTCAGTGTAGTAGAAAATGGGTAAAAGCTGGCTGTAGCAGAGTGCACAGTAAAGATCCTTATTGACTGATTAGCAATTTGTTTCTACAAACACTGCACTGCAGTTGCCCTACTATGCAGAAAGCTATTAGAGGCTAATGAAAAATGTGCATTTTCGTTAGAGTTAATGGTCTTGAACAGAAGCCCTGTGCTTCTACGAGGCTTTATTCTGTATTTAAATTATGGATTCATGTCTGTCATTACAGCTATTGTCCCTTGTTTGTACAATATATGCACATTACACAGTTCTGTATTTACAGTATGACTCCAGCAAAGATGAGGAACAAAACCAATTCCTCTCAGATGGTGAAGGCACTGTCCTGTGAGAACAAGCAGCAGGACTCTGTCAGCAGATGGGCTAATGCCTGAAGAGCAAATTTAGCTGAGTGTTCCCTGCTTTTGACATTTCAGGCTCCCACTTAAAAACTTTAGCTGCTGTACATGGCACCTGAAGTTACAAGGAGTAGCACTGTAGATTAAGTTCTGGATTAATCAGAGACCAGGGCACTAGCTGGGGATTCCACTGCCTGGGAGAGCACAGAGCTGTGCAAGGTGCAGGCACCACAGCAGGGAAAACAGGGCAGTGTCACATGGAAACCTCTCTGCTGTCACCAGGCATGGAGCACAGGCTGCCAGCACAGCCACAGCTGGCCCTGTTCTACAAATCCACAGCAGTAAAAACCTACAGATTATATAAATGGGCAAGCAAAATAAAAGAGGTACTATTTTACTTTTTAACAGATGATAACAGGAGCTTTCCTGCTAGGGGGATAGAGTTGAGAACTGGAGACACAAAAGTTTAAAACCACATGTTGAGATAAAAACAATTTACTGGAAACAGCAATGACATAAGAAAAATGAGCAGAAACATCAATAGTATTAATAAAAAAAGGCATGTGACAAAGAAATAATTTGCAAGAAAAGTAAAACAGTACTGGACCATTTCACTCACCATGTTTTTTTCCCTCAACCGGAAAGGAGAGGGTCCCTTACTCCCACTACTGGCTCCCTTCCTCCTGTCCCTGGCAAGTGACATGACATGGTATTGAATAAAATTAGCACCTGGCCATGCTTTCCCCTACCTCTGTAAAAAATTAACTCTGTCCTGGCCAAAACTAGGACAATCAGTCATTGCCTATTTCTAGGTATGCCTTAGTAAGTCTACACTGGGCTGATATTTTTGTGTGGAGCTGCATGTATTACCTCATGTTGTTTCATATCTAATTTGAGGTTATGTGGCTCCAAACTAAACTTTGTATTTACATGGATATGTGGACACATATACATGTGTGTGTACCTGTGTTATGTGGTTTGTGATTACAGCCAGTTATTTATCTGATCTGGTTTCATGTGCATAGGAGAGTGCTCACAGACATCTTTGGCCTACATAAATGTATTTATGCCTAACTATGCGACTTGCTTTTATTTTCTTTCTGCTTTCTTTATGGCAATGTCTAGTTCATATCCAGTTCTGGTTCAGCTGGAGTCTCTTGCTGTGCTTTCTCTGCCCAGCTTGGCTCCCTTAGGCTTGGGGCTGCAGCTCCCCCAGGCCAGGGAAGGGAAAAGCTTTTAAATGGGCAAACAAAGCCAAGCAAGCCCAGCAAAACCCAACCGAGCAGAGCTTGTCCAGGTGCCTGTGGATGGCCCATCCTTGCCCCTGCCCCACTCAGCTTCCCATCCCAGGCAAAGGCACCGAGGGTGTGCTCGATACCCTTGGATGTCAATGCTAAAGGCAGTGTGACAAGCCCCGGTGCTCAGGCAGAGCCCTGAGGGACACCCCTGGTCCCCTGGCCTCCTGCAGAACGTGGAGCCACTGCCCACAAGTCCCTGGCACGTCCATGTTGCCAAT
Source organism: Pyrgilauda ruficollis (assembly GCF_017590135.1). NCBI lineage: Eukaryota > Metazoa > Chordata > Aves > Passeriformes > Passeridae > Pyrgilauda > Pyrgilauda ruficollis. Next base: position 813,157 of record NW_024521428.1, on the reverse strand, counting down.
TCCTCGTGCCCTGGACAGCGCAGCCGGCAAACCCAGGGCTCTGCAGTGTGGGGCTGGGGCTGTAGTGCAGGAACATAGCCAAAGCCTCTCAGGACTCTGGGCACAGCAGGGGCGTGTGTGGAATCAGTAGTCACGGCCAAAAGGGAAGAGAGCTGATGCATGTTCACACTCAGTGCCAGTGCGTCCCCTGTGACAGTGACTGCTCAGCCCCCAGCACCAGTGGGAGTTCCCAGCTGGGTCCGCAGGGCAGGGCTGTCCCTGCTCTCCCAAGGGCACACGTTGTGCCCGGCTGCGGGAGAGCTGTGCTGGGAACCCTCTGCACCAGGGCTGTGCTGCCCGGACAGCGAAGCCACCACAGCCCCGCTCTGACCCTGCCCGTGGCCTGGGAGCCCAGCTGGGTTAGAAAGGCAGCACAAGTTTGGCGTGGAGTTTTGCAAGGAGCAACAGCCGCCCCTTTCCCAAGCTTGCTGTGCTTGTAAAGGTGTTGCAGAGGCTCTTCTCACCATTTTCACTTCTATTTTGCACACAAAACATCCACCAGAAGGAACTTTCAGCTGACCGTGTGGCTAAGGCCTTGCACCCTCTGCTCCCTGTCCTTGCCCAGGGTCTGCTCAGGAGAAAGCAGCTGTGGGGTCACTTCTGGAATCTGTACAACTTCTATCCCGACAGAATGGGGTTGGCAGACACCTTAGAGCTCATGTAGTTCCAGCTGATGATCTCCTGCTCTGTGTCTCCCTCTCTCTGACAGGTGTTTCCTTTCTTTCTCTCTCCCTACCTCACACTTCTTGTGCAATCAAATCCATGTTGTTGAATAAAATCCCTCTGTTGTCATCACAGGGTCTCATTTGCCTCTTAATCAGGGCTGTATTTGAAACAACCAAGTGAAAAGTAAAGCAATTTGATAAGATACAGACTATATTAAAAAAAAAAAAAAAAAAAAAA